>NW_028263382.1:7536212-8136212 GCF_051168715.1 Poecilia mexicana | reverse complement strand
GGGTTGTTAGGTGACGGGCTGGGTTTGGTTGGGGTTGTTAGGTGACGGGCTGGGTTTGGTTGGGGTTGTTAGGTGACGGGCTGGGGTTGGTTGGGGTTGGTAGGTGACGGGCTGGGGTTGGTTGGGGTTGTTAGGTGACGGGCTGGGTTTGGTTGGGGTTGTTAGGTGACGGGCTGGGTTTGGTTGGGGTTGTTAGGTGACGGGCTGGGGTTGGTTGGGGTTGGTAGGTGACGGGCTGGGGTTGGTTGGGGTTGTTAGGTGACGGGCTGGGTTTGGTTGGGGTTGTTAGGTGACGGGCTGGGTTTGGTTGGGGTTGTTAGGTGACGGGCTGGGTTTGGTTGGGGTTGCTAGGTGACGGGCTGGGTTTGGTTGGGGTTGTTAGGTGACGGGCTGGGTTTGGTTGGGGTTGTTAGGTGACGGGCTGGGTTTGGTTGGGGTTGTTAGGTGACGGGCTGGGTTTGGTTGGGGTTGCTAGGTGACGGGCTGGGTTTGGTTGGAATCGCTAGGTAACGGGCTGGGCTTGGGTGGGGTTGCTAGGTGACGGGCTGGGTTTGGCTGGGGTTGCTAGGTGATGGTGCAGTGGAATATTCTACCAGTGGAACTAGAAATCTTTATCAATACTAAGAAATTATTGACTTAAAACAAGCTCATATGTCTTGTTGAAAAGTTGCTGGTAAGTTAGTTTTGTCTTATTTTAAGTTTACTAAGATATTTGCACTAAACTAGACAAAAAACTCTTTGTAAGATTTGTTGTGTTTTTTGATTGTAGTAACTGAAGTTCCTACTTCTCATAAGCTGCATTGCCACTAACCATAAAATTGCGCAAATTGTAATTACAAAAATATATCCGCTCAATGGATAGCATCATTTTTCAGCCTTTTTGGAGTAGATGCGTTTCACAAACCGGCGTTGCAGCATATTCTGTGACCACAGCAGGCGCTGTTTCATTTTAACACCATGTTACTTCAAAAACATTAGCTTTGCTGGGCGGGGAACAGACAATATAGGAAAAACCAAACAAAGAATAACAAGCAGTGTCTGACCGACCGCTAATATTATGACGATTATGGAACATTGGCAATGGAAACACTTTTTTATTATTTTTTTTTTTTGCATCACAAGTCACTTGATTAACAGTCGGATGTTACTACTGCTGGAAATGATGAAGCAGACAACAGGAAGTAGTAGCAGCATGATGATTTTTTATGCTTTTTGTTTTGTTTTTCTGGCTCCATCAGAGCTCTCACAGCAGTTCATATAAAGTTGTGTCATTCGAACGTGTTAGTCTTCTGTAAAATGGCCAACTACAATTTCTCCAAATCGCCTCTGGTAGGCGGGGCTTGTTGCGTCAACACCTGAAGAAAACTTTGACATCTCCTCTGATTGGCTGATAGATGAGCGCTGAATTATGAATCTAATCTTATGTAACTGTTTACATCTGACACACTTTTTTAAGGACTTATTGTGTGGAAAAAACTTATTCACACGTTATTTTAAACTAAATTTCTTATTTAATAGAAACATTGCGATTACGAAGTTGTTTTTTCGACATTAGCAGAAAAATGTTCAAACATTTGTAATGGAAATGCAGCTATAGACGTGTTTACTTTGAGCTTTATTTTGTAGCATAAAGAAAACTGGCTTTTTAAATGCTTTATGTCTTTAGAGTAAATACTTTTATATAACCAGATAACCAGCAAGCATCATAGTGATGATGTGTTGAAGTTTTCTCCCATGTTTTACCTTTTAGAAAGACACAGATGAAGAGGTGAGGGAGTTCTTGCAGAACAACCTTCATCTGCAAGGCAAGGTGAGTCGATTTGGTTTGTACAGTGACTTTCAGGAAACTTTGATGAGAAATATGATGTGGAACAGACACCGTTTTAAATAATTTGCACCCATCACTTCCTTTCACATTTATTGTAAAAGTTTAATTTAAATGGAGTGTGTAAATAATGTATTTTAATTAATTTCAGTTTATGCACCTTCTATTCACAGTAAATGGCATATTAAGTACTTTACCATATATAAAAATGAAAAACAAAATGCTTCATCCATCCATTTTCTTTACACCCTTGTCCCTCAGTGGGGTCAGGAGGGTTACTAGTGCCTATCTCCAGCTATCATTCCGGGCGAGAGGCAGGGTACACTCTGGACTTTTATTTGACTTCCCTTCGGCAGTTTGTATTTTTTTAATTTTGTTGTCATTTCTTTCTTGTACAAAGATAATAAAATGAATATTGATTTAATCCAATCATACAGACAGATGTTCTTTACAAAGTTTAAGTTTTTGTTTGTTTGTTAATATGTGTGGAAAATAAGCCATTTCAAAAACCAATTTCCAACTGTTGAGATCCATTCGACGGGGCACTCCACCGTTACCTAGCAACGCCAGCTCATTACCTAGCAACGCCAGCCCGTTGCCTAGCAGTGCCAGCCCGTTACCTAGCAACGCCACCAGAATTCCAGCACTTTGCTGAGCTACTGACCAGATTAAAATCTCATTACATAATACAATAGATACTCCACAATAACTCTATGAAGAATCTGAATTAATCTGAATTCCCTTTGGGATCATTAAAGTATTTTTGAATTTGAATAATTTAGTGTGAAAAATGTGATGAACATGTTTTGTTTAGCCCATATATCAGAGTTTCTCAAACTTTTTTGGCTTAGAACCACTTAACACTTTTAACAAATACTAACTCCAAAATGCCCACGCAGTAACACAACATGTTAATATACACAACCTGAAATTAAAATATTAGTCTCTTAACTCACATATTGTTGTTTTCTTTGTTCATTTTTGCTGTTTTGTAAATATAACTGGCCACAATAAAGTGATGAACGGAGGCATTTTGAGATATTTACAGATTCTGGATCCTAAGCTTTCCAAACACAGAAATAAAAAAATAAGTTGTTCTTTACTACAAATGCTTGTGTGCTTTAATTACATTTAGATCTATATGCAATTTGGAAGCATAATAAAAGAAAAATAGACTTGAGTTGCTTTGCCAGAAACAAAAATCCTCTTCTACCATGAAATCTAAAATAATCACCCCTTTCCGTATATTGTATTTATCTATTAAATCGTTTTTAATTGAATAAAAATAACAATAGCTGTTGACAAGTGAGAAGAGCATTATAAGCAAACAAGGTTGTAAAAAAACAAAGAACAGTTCTGTCCAGATGAGACTCGTTCATGATGAATCTCTTAAATAAATGACGATCATTTAAGTAAATCCACTGGTTTCTTCAGTTTTTCTTTTGAGTGACCCTCTTTAAGCCATTTATCCATTATTATTTTTAAACATAATCCTTTGCTAAGCTAACTATGCGCAGCAGCTTGAGCTCACAGCACCACAAATGGTTGTTTACATGCAGTACCTGGTGGACCACCAGGGGGCGATCACAGTTTGAGAAAGACATCCTAACCTGTTCAAGGAAGCACAATGGGTCCCCTTCAAGATTAAATGTGAGGAGTAGAAGCCAGACCTTGACAACATTGTTATTTTTTGTCCTGGTGGGTCCAGGTGGAGGATCCAGCCATGCGCTGGCAGATGGCTCTGTACAAGGAGATGTCTGGAAAGGCTGAAGACGCCGAAGATCCAGAGAAAGTGGTCAAAAGAGTACAAGAGGTCTCTGCTGTCCTTTACCACATCGAGGTGGTGAGTGTCGCTGCAGTTCGCATGGCTGTGGGGAAAACCCATAAAAAACAGATTAAAATGGATCTTGTCTGCTTTTGTTCTTCAGACTGAGCATCCCTACAAGTCAAAGAAAATGGTGTGGCACAAGCTGCTGTCCAAGCAGCGCCGCAGAGCAGTGGTGGCGTGTTTCAGGATGACGCCTCTCTACAACATCCCGACGTAACGATCCTCACCGCTCTGAATGAAAACATCAGCTTTTTATCAGACGTTTCAACAGATCAACAGCCCTTTGACTCTTCTGCTGCAGGCACCGAGCCATCAACATGTTCTTAAACGCCTACAAGCGCAACTGGTTGGAAACGGAGGGCTACTCGTTTGAAGACAAGATGATTGACGACTTGTCAGTAAGTAACATCTCAAACCGCACAAAAGATGATTTAAGCTCATCAGGTGTAAAACAGAAACTTTTAAAAATAACATATAATTAAAGTACAACGATCTGTGCTTTTTAAAAAAATAAAGATTCATCTACGTCAGTGTTTCTCAAACCTTTTCACTCTAAGAACCACTTAACCCATTTAGCAAACACTCACAGACCACCTAACTTGAAGTTGCTCTTGCAATAACAACATCTTAATATAAACAGCCTGAAATTAAAACATTTGTCTCTTAACTCGTCGTTCCTCCTAATGTGAAAGGTGGCGCTGTTTTGTAAATGTGATTGGCCACAAAACAAACATTCGCTCTCATTAGAATCACTGCTGTTTCCCAAAACTAGAAAGCCTTGGAGGAAGAGGAGGAGGAGGAAGAGGAGACGGAGACGAAGCCGGATCCTCTTCATCAGCTGATTCTGCACTTCAGTCGCACGGCTCTGACAGAAAAACTGTGAGGCGGGTTTCAGCTTTCGCCTTTTTGAAGACGTCGGTCCATCTTCCTTATTTCTGTTTATTTTTGTTTTCTCACTCCAGGAAACTTGAAGTCGACCATCTTTACATGTCTTATGCTGATATTATGGCAAAGGTGCGTTTCCTTTGTCCTCTCATGAAACCTTCTCATTAAAGGGGCAGTATTATGTTAAATGAACTTATTTTTTAGCTTTACATTTTGATATAATGTGTTTTTCCCTCATGAAAATTACACCTGGAGTGTTGCTTTGACTCTTTCATGCATGTTTGAGAAATCCTTTCCTCTCCATGGCAACCAAAACGCCTGGGTGGACCTAGCTCCGCCTTCGAGTACAAAGCTCCTCCCCCACTCAGCTCCTCCAGACTAGCCAGTAGCAATTAGCAAACAACTGCGCTTCTGCTGAGCTCATTGTAGCAGCTACTTCTCAGTAAAACGCTGGTAAAAACGTTAAAGGGTTAACAGAGGAGCCATGTTGTGATGGTGGCGCTTCAGAAGGAGCACACTGCAAAAACACCAAATCTTACCAAGTATTTTTGGTCGAGTTTCTCAGTACAGTTAAGATAAAACTAACTTACAAGTAACTTTTCAGCAAGATGTAGCAGCTTGTAAGTTAGTTTTGTTTAATTTCAAGTGCATTAAGATTTTTTTCTCTAAAAATACTTGGTAAGATTGTGTATTTTTTATAGTGCGGGAGACCCGATTTCAAGGCGTTGTATCAGAAAGTATAATTTCTTTTTATATATATTTGATATATAAAGCATTTTTTAACAACTGGTGGTAAAAGTTACTTTATTGTTCTGTAAAATTGGTGGAAAACACATAAAACTTCCCCTTTAATGGATAGAAACTGATATTTTCATGAATAAGCACTTTATTAATGATTTTGTCGCCGTCTTCCTGCAGAGCTGTCACATTGGTGAGGAGGACGAAGGGGGAGAGCAGGAGGGGGAGGAGCCATCCTTTGAGGTGCGGCAGACAGAGATGGTATGGGGGGACCAGGGGAGGGGAGGCAGGGGAGTCAGCGGAGAAGCCGCTCCCCGCGCGCCGAGTGACCTCACCGTGACATCACACTCAGCACACCCCCCACCACCCAACTCCTACCACAGCATACCTCGTTTCTTTGTCTCTTTACTCTTTATTTTCGTTCACTCACGCCACTCGTCTATCTCCTGCAGTGGTGGACTGACCTGTGCATGCCTTTGCTGGACCGCCGGCAGGATCGGTGTTGTTGGTTCAAAACGTTCCTAAATTGCATGACTTGAGTGCAGAGAGATGGTGCAGCTAAAGACAACAACAACAACGTGAAGCCCAGAGCAAAACAAACCCCTGAGTCGTTACCAAATCACAGTTTCTGAGCCTGAACTTGAAGAAAACCACATTAAAGGCAAATATCATCTGTTTACAACTTATACGACAGTAATGTTAATTTTCACTATAAAAATCCTGAATCAGGCATCAGTGCATTACTGAACGGCCACCGAAGTCACATCTGAATTCATAATACAAATGACAGTAACCTACAGATGGATAATAAATAGTACCTATTTATTATTTATCATTAATACCAGTTTATTATCCGTTAAATAAGGGTAAAATGGATACCATATGCTAAAAAAATTACATGCTTACAATGTGGTCTGGAATGTTTAGTTTAACAACTGTAGATAAAATATGAAGATGAACAGATTTGGCAGGAAACCAGTAGATTTAGCCTCATCATCACCCTTAATTAATGCATAATTAACAGTCATTAATGATTCATAAAGTCTTTAGAGTTGAATTAGAAGCATATCTATGAACTATTAGCCATCTAGAAGGAGAGCCTTATTGTACTGTATTGTAAAGTAGAATGAAGACCTATTAAACCAGCACCCTGTGAAAAGGTTTAAGAATGCCTGCATTAAGAAAACTTGTAATTGTTAAATGAAACATTTTTTTGATGAGACTATGGTCAATTGTTAGCATACCTCTAAAGCGCTAAGAGCTTATGTTCTACTTAGCGTTTAGCATTTCTGCTAGCAAACTTTGATCCACTAAACTGAATTTTTCAAAATAAATTTCAATTTATTGCTAATTTAATTTACTTTGAGTTGAATAAAGTTTGACGTCGGTGTTGAAGTTGTGAAGAATGTTTCAGACATTTATAGCCATGCTCTTATTTTGAAGTCTTTCTAAACAGCAGTTCAGTTTCTTCTCCTCAAGGTTGTATTTTTTTAAAGAAATTTTAAAAGGTGGTTTTAAAATTACTTCTTGGATTTTAAAATTAATGGAAAGTCCTTTGAGATTTATTTTTTCATACTTTCAATATATTTATATTTTTTATTTGACCCTGAAATCTGATATTTGCCTTTTAATGATGTTTTGAGTCTGATTTCAGTTTTGGACGCTGTGATCGTGTGGTTCTACTGATACAAGCTTTTCTAGAAGGGCAGCATTACGCAAATTTGGACTAAAAAAAAAAATTTTGTTTTGTAAGGGCTTGTGTCTGAATAGTTTTTTTTTTTGTTTTTCTGGCAGAAAATGTGTTTTTTGTGGAAAAGCATTTTCCACGAAAATGTATATACTATATACACCGATGTATATAGTAAAACCAAGTATTAGGGCCAGGCTAAGAAAAGAAACAATAAAATACAAGAATAAAGTCATATTGCCAGAATAAAGTAATAATATTATGAGAGTGAAGTCGTATTAATTTGTGAAAAAAGTTATAATAATACAAGAAGTCAGAATGTTATGAGAAAAAAGTCAATGATACGAGAAGAGTCGTAATAATATTACTAAATTTGGAGTAAGAAAAAGTCTTACAACAAAAATTCATATTATGAGAATAAAATAATAATACAAGTAAAATGCTATGAAGATACAGGAATAAAGTTATAATATTACAGAATAAAGTTGTAGTAATGCATGATGAAAGTAATAATGAATAAAGAATAAAGTCACTAGAATAAAGTCATAAAATTATTAGAATAACATCTTAGTTATATGTGAAGAAAGTCAAAGTGTATGACAAAAATTCAATAGATTAAAGTCGTAATATTAGTAGAATGAAGGAGTAATTTTATAACTCCTTCATAAAAATTTATTTTTAAAACTTTAAAGGAGGAATGTTGAGCATTTCATGAACTTTGGTATTAGTTTTATAGGACATAATATTTAACACATCAACACCAAATTATTATCAGTAGCAGAACTTTGAATAATCAATTTGGCTAATATTATTTACATTTTGTCCTTATTCTGCTAACATCATGACTTTAATGTTGTAAATTTTATTTTAAAAGTCTCTTCGTCTGGCCCTAATATTCTGTCGTAACATAAAGATCCGTAAGTGAAGTGACGTCTGTAGATTTCTTTAGAGAAGCACGCTCACCTCCAAATTGCACATGTAAGCTGCTTGCTGGGAGACCAAAAGTTAAAAGTTGTGGAGATTATAGGGGAGTTTCAGAAGAAACTGGATCTTTGAAATAATAATAATAAAAAAAGCTAAGTAGACACAACTTTACTGTTTCCATCTGAAGCTGATGGGAAAATGTAATGCTGTCCTTCGTAACCCGGTTGAGTGAAAACATATCAGTTACTAACAGAAACAAACCGTTTTATTATTATTGTGTTGACTTTGTGCATTTGGCAAGTCACTTCCTGACTTGAACCTCCTTTTCCTGGCTAACACGTCTTAGGCTACGTTCAACATGAAGTAACACAAATCCGATTTTTTTTGTTTTGTTTTGCCTGAATCTGATCTTTTCATGACGGCCTGAACAACACAGATCTGATTTTCTGATTGGATATGTGGTTCTAAATCTGATTCATATCTGATCTTTTTAAATGTGACCTGAATCTGAACGGCCAGGTCGCCTTCTTCCAACCTGAACATCATTGATGCTCGACAAGCATCTGCATCCTGATGCACACAAACAGGAAGAAAAACAACAAAATAAAACAAAAACAACAACCATGGCGGACGATAACGAGGATTAAGTTGTTAATGAGCTGCTCCGGTCAGGCAATAACTTTAAAATCATAAGATACGATCCCTGTAGCATCCATGTTTACTTCCACAAACACTGAACTCTTCTTCTTCTGCACGCTCTCTGTGGGACATTATTGCACCCCCTACTGCACATGGAGGACACTTTCAGTCATTTTCAGTTCACACTGAACACATTCAGGTTGCATATTTGCAGAGTAGTAAAGTAAAAAAAAATAAAAGTACTTTGTTACTACATAGATTTTTCTGCTATCTGTACTTTACTTGAGCATTTATCTTTCTGAGGACCTTTTACTTTTACTCCCTACATTTTAAGAGACACATTTGTACTTTCTTCTCCTTATATTTTCACATGTGCCTTGTTACTTCCATGATGAAAAAGATAATGGGGAAAAAATCCACTGATCGCATAAAAAGAGAGTTATAGTGTTGGTAATTCACCGTTCAGCTGGATGCAGCCAAAGCAAAGCAGCAGAAGAAGAAGACATTATGAGAAAAACAACATGGATGGAGATATTTACCATCTGCAGCCTTAGTTTAAAAATATTTTCATGATTCTGGCTCAAAGAATGAATAATGACGAATGCGCTGCATTTTGTTTAATCTAAATGATCCTGATTGATTTTAATTTAATTAAACAATAACATATTTTGTATGACTAGAACTTTTCAGTATTTTGGGTTTATTGGAAGTCATTTTGTATTCTTCAAGGTGAAAATTGGTTTTTGTACTAAAGTATATTTCAAAACTTGTACTTGAGTAAAACAGTTCAACCTGTACTTTTACTAGAGCATTTTTATTCAAGTATCTGTACTTCTGCTTAAGTATGTTTACAGCTCTGGTAAAATCTAAGAGCCCAGTGAACTGAAGCCCATTGAAAACCTGCTGGTTCTTCCACCAAACACCGATTCCTGAGTTAAAACATTTGTATTGTTGTTTCTAAATTAATATAAACTTGTTTTCTTTGCATTATCTGAGGGCTGCACTGCATCTTTTTTGTAATTTTGATCATTCCTCATTTTCTGCAAATAAATACTAAAGTTTTGCTTTGAATTTCAGAGACATGTTGTCAGTAGTTCATTGAATAAAAGAACAAAGTTCATATATATTTATAAAAAGTAAAATCAGAGAAACTTATCATTTTAATTGGTCTCTTAATTTTTTTCCAGAGCTGTATTTGGAAATGTGAACGACAACGCAAAAAAAAAAGGATTTCACAAAAAATGATATTTGATGGTTAAATCCTGCAGTGTGAACGTAGCCTAACTCTCACCTACTAATCCAGGTGTTTTCAGCCCTTATCGCCCTGAAGCTCCACTTTGAGTCCTAACCACTGACGACTAACACAGACTTGTCTTTAGTTTGAACTGGACAGGTGACAGGTCTCCCTCTCTGTGCACACCAAGGACTACAGTAAAAGCCTGCACAGTCCAAGCCCAAGCTCACACTTCAAACCACATCCAGACATGCACTTCAACCTTTCACAATAAAAGACAAAATAAGGAAACAGGAACTCTGTAACCAGAGGAAATCCATAGCGTTTTCATTCATGTCAGACTTTTGAGGGCGGGGTGGCGGGATAGAGGGAGGGGTAGATGTAGTTCTGTGTGCTTTGGGAGGGGTTTCATATGCATGGTATGCAGAGGGTGAGGCTGGCTAACCTCTTTTGTCAACAGGATGGTTCCTGGACCAGAGAGGCAGATTACAGTTTAATGCCCGATTCCATCACTGCAGAAACACAAAGTCCACAAAGTATTTTTGTCTACGTTCTTGTTCAAATATCTTAGTTCACTTGAAATAAGACAAACCCAAATTACAGGTAACTTTCCAGCGACATATAGGAGCTTGATTCAAAGGGGGGATGTATTATGTAAAATTCAGATTTTGCACATTTTTGTGCTTCAATTTAAGTCTGTACTGCTCCAAAAATAAACACCATCCAGACGTTTTTTTTGGCTATAAGTTAATATTTTTTGCTGTCTTGAAAATTAGCCGTTTCAAGAACATCCAGAATGCAATGTAACAAATCAGCAGGCACTGCCCGTTAGCTAGCAGCCCCAGCAGAGTTCCACCTATTACCTAGCAGCCCCAGCAGAGTTCCACCTGTTACATAGCAACCCCAGCAGAGTTCCGCCCGTTACCTAGCAACCCCAACAGACTTCCACCTCTTACATTGCAACCCCAGCAGAGTTCCACCTCTTACATTGCAACCCCAACAGAGTTCCACCCGTTACCTAGCAACCTCAGCAGAGTTCCACCTGTTACATAGCAACCCCAGCAGAGTTCCACCCGTTACCTAGCAACCCCAACAGACTTCCACCTCTTACATTGCAACCCCAGCAGAGTTCCGCCCGTTACCTAGCAACCCCAACAGACTTCCACCTCTTACATTGCAACCCCAGCAGTTCCACCTGTTACCTAGCAACCCCAACAGAGTTCCGCCCGTTACCTAGCAACCCCAACAGACTTCCACCTCTTACATTACAACTCCAGCAGTTCCACCTGTTACCTCGCAACCCAAGCTGAGCTCCATCACGTTTGGTCAGCTGGTTTTACTGCTGTACAATGGCTGCTGCTGTTGACTTACCATCCAGAAACTGGTTGTGCAGAAGGTTCCACTTCTGCTTTTCAAAGATGTACAGTTGTATAATTGCGCATCTGTTTGCAGCCATTTTCACATGTGAGTGTAAATGTTAAGTTTGAGGTGTGGCCAGCAGCAGGTTATTTGGATTTAAAGTGACAGGACGGCAGAATTTAGCAGATTAAAATCTCATTCTTTAGGGATTATTTTGTGCAAAAAAAAAAAGTAATGGCCATAAATATTTTCTAACCTGTTCAAAGAATCACAGTATTATTTATCTTTAAGTAAGTAATTGCATAATATTGATTTTAGAAATGTACTAGTTCCACTGGAAGATTATTTTACTTATGACATTTTGAAATGAAATGAAATTTATTCGAACATGATACAAATATAAAAATAAAATAGTGCACAGTAACAAGAAGTGCATAAAAAAGAAGAGAAAATACAGGTTTTTTGTTTCAGTTAACATATCATGCTCAAAATGGGGTAGGAAGAAGTGAGAACTTATAAACTCCTACCCCCTAAACATTTTCCCATTTTATAAGTGAAATAATCTGCCAGTGGAACTAGAACTTTTTATCAATATGCAAAAAATACTGAGTTAAAATAAATTTGTATATTTTACTTGATAATTTGTCTTATTTCAAGTGTAATAAGATATTTGCACTGGAAACTAGACCAGAATACTCGGCAGTGATGGCAGTGTGTTGCTGTTTGTCTAATAAATAACATCAAAACCTACAGTAAATGTTTTCAGTCCTTTAAGCTCTAAAGTAATTTACCAATAAAGAACAGATTCAGATGAAGTCGCTGAAGGACGTTCAGGCAGGAAACTGGCCACCGTTCTGTTGGAAGCAGAGGTTGCATGAAGTGGAAGAGTGTGTGTGTGTGTGTGTGTGTGTGTTATGCTCTAGGGCAAAGTGTCGGCTGCTGTCGAGTGTTTGCACCTCTGGTGGATGTCAACAGTTGGAATAATAACTGCCTCCATGACTAATACACACTGTGTGAGAGTAGAGGTGTGTGTCATTATTGATAATGTGATTATTTTTTATGGCAGGTGGACGCACCGGCGCTCTGCCGTTTTAACCAATGGGGAAATTAACCCCACTTTATTCTGTTAATATTATAACTTTATTCTCATATTATTTCAGCTGTTATTCTTGTACAATTGTACTCTACTGCAATTTATGACTTAATCATAATTTTATTTATTTATTTTTCTTCAATGCTCTGTTGTACAATTTAGAAAGTTTATCCACATAGAAATTTGGATTTTAGTTACTGTTAAAGATTAAATACAACAAACCTTTAGCACCCAAACCAACGTGCATATCTAGAATATAAAATATTTAATCAAACGTTTCTCTTTCTGTAAAATGAAAATTGATTTAACTATTTAATAATTTATTTTTAATTTGTGTTACTAGGAAAGATAATATTTTATAAAGGCTATAGCACCAACTGGTTAACTTAAGTGAAATTTAAGTGATTTATATACATGTTAGTAAATAAGATGCAACATTAGATATTGCATCTTATTTTTAGCAGGAAGGCCTTCAGAAAGCGGATCAGAGTGTGAAGGTGTGTGAGTGTGTGTGAGTGTGGGGGGCAGTGCAGATCCACTTGGCGGGGTTTCAGCTCTTCTTCTCTTTTTGCTCCACAGGAAAAGGAAATGGAGAAGCAGAGGCTTCTGTACCAGCAGTCCCGTCTGCACAACCGCGGGGCTGCAGAGATGGTGCTGCAGATGATCAGCGCCTGCAAAGGTCAGTCTGCTACCGACTGCTAGCAACCAGCTACATGCACTCAGTTACTTTTTTGACAAAATTAACTTTTATTTTACTCTTCCTTGAATAATTTCTTGGATGAATATTTTTTACTTTTACTCGAGTAAAATATGTTAAAGTAGTGCTTCTCTTACTTAAGTACCATTTTTGGGTTCTTTTCCCACCTCTGCTTGTTTCACATGTTTTCTGACTCATGTTCTTTCATAAATGTTTGTAGAAGCCAAAGTGATTATTTGTGTTTCACATCTGCTGGTATAGAAGTGACTGAAGTAAATAAATTGTCTTTTTTAGTTTGGTCAAAAGCACTTTTTGTGCCAGAAAAGTTAATTTTGTTATTATTATTTATCAGCTTTAAAAACATCAGCTCAGACACTGAACTTCACTAAACAACCAAGTAAATTAACGCTTCATAATTTATCCAGAAAATTAATTTGGGGGAAGCTAAATATTATGAAAGTTAGCAAAGTCGCTAAATTAATAATTAGCTCTGCTATTAGCACATTAGCAGAAGTGTTAGTTCTTGTATTTAGCATCAGTACTTGTTGCTAGTCAACCAAGAAACTCTAGAAAGGAAGTAGAATAGAGATATTTACTGGATTAAACTGGATTAAACGGGCCTGTCGGTTGTGATTATTCCAGGCGAACCAGGAGCCATGGTTTCTTCCACACTCAAACTGGGAATCTCCATCCTCAACGGAGGCAACAGTGATGTTCAGCAGGTAAATCCACCTGGAAATGTTTCCTAGAGCTCAACCAATAACCAGTGTTTAGATATTTATTACATGAACATCTCTGTGTGGCTGTGCAGAAAATGCTGGATTACCTGAAGGACAAAAAGGACGTGGGATTCTTCCTGAGCGTTCAGGCTCTGATGCAGACCTGCAGGTCTGTGTGGATTCTTATCTGTCAGAATAATCAATAGATTAATTGATTACTAGAATAGTTCTAGTTTTTTGTGCCGTTTAGCTACTAAATTTGTTCTTGGCAGCGTTTTGGACTTGAATGCGTTTGAGAGGCAGAACAAGGCGGAGGGACTTGGGATGGTTTCAGAGGAGGGAACCAGTGAGTATCCTCTCTATTTTACCACAGAACTGATCCACACTGCAAAAACAACAAATCTCACCGTCTAAGATTTGTTGTTTTTGTGCAAATATCTTAGTGCACTTGTAAAAAGACAAAACTAACTTAGAGTAACTTTTCAGCAAGATATAGAATTTAATAATTCCTTAATATTTATGAAAAAGTTCTACATTTTCCAATAAGTGAAATAATCTGCCAGTGGAACCAGAACCTTTTCATCAATATGAAGGAATTATTGACTTAAAACAAACTCATACTTCTTGCTGAATAGTTACTTGTAAGTTAGTTTTCTCTTATTTTCAGTGTACAAAGATATGTACACTAGAAGCTAATTAAAATAATCCTTGTAAAGATTTGTTGTTTTTGTAGTGCATATTATTTTCATTGCATTGTGAAGCTGCTGGGACATTTTTGGACCCGGACGTGTAATCTGTGTGCTTACATGTGCGTCTGTTTGTGGACGGCTGCTTCCAAAAGAGCTACACTGCAAAACACAAGATATAACCAAGTATTTTGCTCTAGTTTCTGGTGCAAATACCGTATTATATTTGAACTAAAACAAAACTAACTTACAAGTAACTTTCCAGCAGATATAGGAGCTTATTTTCAGGCAGTAATTCCTTAGTATTGATAAAAAGTTATTTCATTTATAACAAGACATTTTTCCGATAAGTGAAATAATCTGTACTTCTTGTCAATATTGATTAATTATTTACTTAAAACAAGCTCCTCTATCTGCTGAAAAGTTGTTAGTTTAAATCTGTTTCAAGTGAACGAAGATATTTCCACTGGAAGTTAAACCAAAAATACTTGGTAAGATTTTGTTTTTGCAGTGTACTGCTGACTTTAATGTTTAAAAATGAATTTTTTTTATCATCCACTGCCAGTCCTGAGATTTCTGGCCTCACTGCGTCTCTGTTTGTTTTTCTCTCCTTCCATTTTACGAACCTCTTACCTCTCATGTCCTTCCTTCATGCCAATTCTCTGCGCTCAGATAAGAAGCTAGAACGTGGTAAATGAAACTTCGCTGTCGTAAATTTTCTTTCTCTCTCCTTCCTGTCTTCTCTCTTTCTCTCTTTTTGGCTCCTAATCACATGACTAGTCTTTTAATTGCTGTGAAATTAATATGCATTTCATTTCACACTCAAGGAATCAATGAAATTAATCTTTGCCGTTTTCCTGCAGTGATTGCAAAGTTTAATCCTCATCCTTGAGTGTTTTATCTCAGATCTACTGTAACTCCAGTAATCTCAGTCACAGGAGGAAGTTCAGTCTTCCTCTCCTGTTTTTAAAACTGAAATGAATTGCACACTGTAAAAACACAAAACCTTATCAAGTATTTTCTTTCTAGTTTCTGTTAAAAAAATATCTTAGTTCACATAAAATAAGACAAAACTAACTTATAAGTAGCTTTTCTGCAAGATACAGCAGTTTTTTAAGTCAATAATTCCTTAATATTGAAGAACAACTTCTAGTTCCACTGGTAGAATGTTCCACCGTTACCTAGCAACCCCAGCCAAGCCCAGGCCGTTACCTAGCAACCCAGTTCTAGTTCCATTTGTGAAAAATGTCTTATTATAACTGAAATAATCTACCAGTGGATCTGGAACTGAATCAGTATTTAAAACAAGCTTCTATTTGTTAATGAAAAGTCACTTCTAAGTTAGTTTTGTCTTATTTCAAGTGTAATAAGATATTTCTCCTAGAAACTGGACAAAAATACTTGGTAAGATTTTGTGTTTTTGCAGTGCAGTAGCAGTGGGAATTGAAGCAAATGTCGCCATCAGGTCGATCCTAACAGCCAGATCCAATCAGGAAATTATCTCTATAAAATTTCCTACATTCAACTCTTGGGGGAGAAATAGAGCAAGAAAGTTATTAGAAATGCACAAAAAATAAATAAATAAAAATGTTTCTTCAAACAGGTGAGATTATTTACTTCGTTTTGGATGAAATGGAAAAAATTAGCAGTTTCTGCCTTTTCAGGGTAAAACAAAAAGTTATGTGCATGAAAAGTTTGTGAGCCATGATCTCCAGTCCTTCAGAAGTCATTTTATCAATATGTTTGACTGATAAACAGCTGATAAAAACACTTGGATGCTTATTTATAGCTTTATTTTGCAACAAAAAATAATTATCATTACCTATAATGTTGTTTAAGGAGACTTGGATTAACACTAAATTAACTATGTTTGGGATTTTATGTGATGGACCAAATGACAATCCTTTTTTCTGACTTTTAGTTTTTTTTAAAATCAGCCTGAAGCTGATTTTTTTTTCTCTTGGCCAAATAGTTACAGTTCAGTTGAAGCAAAAACACAAAATCTTAATTTTTTTTTTAAATCTAATTTATAGTGAAAATATCTTATTACACTTGAAATAAGAAAAAACTGTACCAAATAATGTACCAGTGGAACCAGTAACTGTCATCAATATGAAGGGATTATTGATTTAAAACAAACTCCTATATCTTGCTGAAAAGTTACTTGTAAGATAGTTTTGTTTTATTTCAACTGTACTAAGATATTTCCACTAGAAACTAAAAAAATACTTGGTAAGATTTTGTGTTTTTGCAGTGCAGATTTTTCACCACATGTGGCATTATGAAAGTTGGGCAAAAAACGTTGGCAAGTTTTACTTTTATTTTTCTGTTTTCTGTTGTCTAACAGGGAACTCATATGAATGAGAAAAAATCTACAAAAATGTGGATTTAGCAAAAAGGAGAAAATATACAGAAAGAGTTGTCAACTAGCAGTATTTAAATATTTAAACCATCCTTCCACCTTTTGCTTTTGTTTTGTTTTCTGTTTGTGCATTTCTGTACAGGACTCAGCTGTCTGTTGGCGTGCCATCAGCTAAATCTGACAGTTTTTAGGTCAAAAGATGTTTTTTACGTATTTATATCCAGAGTAAAGGAGTTTTCAGAGCGTCCTTGTATTTGGGTTGTACAGAGTGCAGTAGATCTGTCCTGCATGACGGTGTGCTGTTCTGTTTGTTCCCGTCTAAACCCCTGATGATGCTGGTGTCCTGTCGGGTTTTCGATGGTTTTGTGTCCTCATTTATCTGTTTTTTATGTTCTCGTTTTTTAAGTGATTTTGTTCCCGTCTGAGTTTTGTTGCATTGTTTCCTGTTAAATGAGTTTAGAAAAAGGAAAGAAAAAAGTCTGAACAACTAACTGGAACAGAGTTCTTGGTGAAAATTTACTAGCATTTGCTAATCAGACCAGAATGTTACGATGTGATGTTTACTAGCATCCTTGGTAGAAGTGTGTAAAAAATAAATATATTTTCACTACTTCATATTCAATCAGAGAGGAAAATAACCCACTTTAAAACCTTTTTTTTTTACTTTGCGTTGTCTACAACAGTTATAGTCACTCCTTTTTCCAATAGGACGTTGTTTCTGCTGTGATATTTTACATATTATGTATTCAAGTATGTACTCTTGCTCTGCCTCAGATGAGAAAGTGATGGCAGATGATGAGTTTACGTGCGACCTCTTCCGCTTCCTGCAGCTCCTATGTGAAGGCCACAATAACGGTAAATATAACTGACATCATCTTAGTTGTATTTAATGAAATCATTGGTAAATTCTGTACAAAAATCCCATTTCTGGTTCTGTTAGATTTTCAGAACTACCTGAGAACTCAGACGGGTAGCACGACGACCATCAACGTCATCATCTGCACCGTGGACTACCTGCTTCGACTGCAGGTCACTCTGCTTCGGCTGCACAATGCATCACTGCACTGCAAAAACACAAATCCTACAATGTGATTTTGGTCTAGTTAATAGTGCAAACATCCTAGGTTACTAGAAATAAAACAAAACTAACTTACATTTAATACTTAGGTAAGACGTAAGAATCAAAAATAATTCCTTAATATTAATAAAAAGTTCTACAGGTAGAATATTCCACTGCACCGTTACCTAGCAACCCCAGCCAAGCCCACCCCGTTACCTAGCAACCCCAGCCAAACCCAGTAGCAACCCAGTTTTAGTTCCACTGGCTGATTATTTTCACTGATAACTTAATAAAATGTCTTGCCAGTGGAACTAGTATTTTTTTAATCAATATTAAGGAATAATTTATTTAAAACGTTTTCCAATTTCTTGCTGAAAAGGTACTTGCTAGTATTATTTCAAGAATACCAAAATATTTGAAATAGAAACTAGACCAAAAATAGATGGTAAGATTTTATGTTTTTGGAATGTGGATAAATAAAGATCTTATTTATATTTTTGTTTTGATTAAAGCAGTTTTAGTTTATTTTTGTAAGTTTAATATTATTCAAACCATTCTGAAAATGTCAAATAAGTAACTTTGTACAATATAGATATTTATTAGTTATGTCACATGCATGAAAAGTGTTGTTGTTTACTATCTTTCAGTTGGATCACTGGTACACTGCAAAAACACAAAATATCACCAAGAATTTTACTTATAAGTCAGATAAAACTGACTTATAAGTAACTTTCCAGAAAGATTTAGGATCTTGTTTTAAGTTAATAATTCCCAAACATTGATATTTTTCATTTATAAATAAGTCATTTTTCCCATGTTATCAGGAAATCTGCCAGTGGAACTCGAGCTATTTTACAAATATTAAAGAATATTGACTTAAAACAAGTTCTTATATCCTCCTGAAAAATCATTTGTAAGTTAATTTTGTTTTAAGTCAAGTGTGTTTAAGATATTTATATCAGAAACTAGACAAAAATACTAGTAAGATTTTGTGTTTTTGCAGTGTATCAGTGACCGAACTGAAAGGTAGTAAATAACACTGTTTATGTATTTATATAATTAAACTACAGTTACTCATTTTATATTTTCAGAGTTGTTTTATTATTATTAAACCTGTAAAAATAAATCAAACTGTTTTAATCAAAGCAAAATATCATTACCAGGATCAAGTTTTAACTTTTTTATTTACTGTAGATTGTTGTGTAAGATTTTGTGTTTTTGCATTATAAGGCAGGAATAACAATAATTTAATAACTTTATATCATCTCCATGTCCAGGAGTCCATCAGCGATTTTTATTGGTATTACTCAGGGAAAGACATCATCGATGAGCCTGGAAAGAGGAATTTCTCCAAAGCCATGACTGTGGCCAAGCAAGTCTTCAACAGCCTGACTGAGTACATCCAGGTGAGGCACTGCTGACAATTAAGCTATGTTTTATTCATGCAGACAAACCTAAATGTGGATTAAATTAGCTCTGAATGTTGAAGACACGTTGTGTGTTATTATTTACATCTGGAAATTTTGTGCATTTGTGCAAAGCAGGAGGGAAAATCACAATTCTTTTACTTTCCATCAAGAATTTCATTAACAAAATGAAACCTGGAGAAGTACGTAGTATTAATTCAGTGCTGTGCGCCACAGCAAAGAGAAAAATGACACAGAAAATCCGTTGGACAACTCAAAACCATTCGTATCATTCTTTTTTTTTTCTTGCTGTCTGTGTACATGCAGACTCGTTGCCATAGCAACTGACAACAATACCACCAAATGTATCAGGATTCAACACCAAAAAACACTCAAATATTTTCCACACAAACAGAAAATTCAGTCTGTTAGTTTTACGTTTATTAATAAGTGATCGCTGTGGTAGATTAGCTACCGCTGCTATTAGCTAAGCTAACACAGTGGTGGTTGATTAGCTCATTTAAACACTTAGTCTACTGATGATCTGTCAGAGTTTATGTGAGGATCAGCTTTTTTTTTTTTTACTTAACAGAAACACAGAATTCTGCAGCACATCCACATGTTAAAATTGTCATAGTCAAGCTAGCTTAGCCTCCCTCGCTATTTTTGATTTAATTATACATTTTTTGCTGACCTCGTTATCGAATTGTTGTGGTGTTGACAGTAGCAAAGCATTGCGTCCCTGTTTCTATTATATATTCTTGGTACATTGAAGATTTAGCATGTTTTGTTGACAACTTCACAACTAAATCAAATGCTAATCATTGTTAGCGAGCAGCTTTTTGCCCTCCAGCAGGGAGATGTCAAAAGACGTCAGGCTGCAACGTGCCTATAGAATAATTTGGGTCTGGAAGGTGAAAAGATTTTAAAAACATGTGGTTTGATGTGTTGTGTGTTTCAGGGCCCCTGCACTGGTAACCAGCAGTCTCTGGCCCACAGCAGGTTGTGGGACGCTGTCGTGGGTTTCCTCCATGTTTTTGCTCATATGATGATGAAACTGGCACAGGTGAGGAAAAACCAAATACTGACATAATTTATCATCCAGCAAAATGTGACAGGGTGACATTCAGTGATAACACTGAGAAATGTTAATTTTTATTAGTGTTTTGCTGCTTTTATTGGCAGTTCTTAAATAGTGTGTGAACTGTGTTCTTGAGATGTAAAATGGTTTAAATCTAATATAACGTGTAATCCTGTTAGATGCACCCTGATCCTGGACAACGAAATGTCGTAAGATTTTGTGTTATTCCAGCAAACGTTTCATTCCCAGTTCTGTCATTCCCACTTCTTCAAGGATAACGCATGCTTTACTGTCGTTTTCAGTTCAGCATTCAGTTCTGCATCATTGATTTATTTCTTCCATCCTGCAGCCCTTTTTTCCACTAACAGCATTGCAATATTTCATTTTTTTATCCTTCTTCCCACCATTTAATTTAATTGTAATATTTGTGATGCTAAACATGAAAATTCTTTGTCTATAAATGCAAACCCAGGATCATTTTTGGAGTAGAACACACTCTGAGGTAGTGATTTAGATTTATTTTTGTACAGATCTCTCAAAAGAAGCACCCAGTGGTGGGCACACGTTCGCTAATCTGCTAAGAGAGGAGCTAATTTTTGTTTTGCTAACTTTTAAGATGTTTAGAAGTTGTACAAACAGATTATTTGAAGAAGACGCTGAACATGTCTCATCATTTATGTTTGAGCTTTTGTAACTATTTTGATTCAAATAAATAGATACTTAAATGGGAGCTACAACCAAAAACTTCAATGTGGTTTATATGAACTTCCGCTAATATGCTAACACACTTAAAGTGGTGCTAAATTTTGGCTAACCTTAAAAACGTTTAGCGCGCTTAGCTTCCCCCGTATATCTATGTAGTGACGGGGAAACTTAACCTAATATGCTGGTAGCAGAGCTAATTTTTTCATTTTTATGTTTTTTGCTAACTTTGAAAACATTTAGTGCAAACATACATGAATAAAATAAAACTAGATATAAACACAAATACAGTACCTAACGGCGTTATAGAACATGTAACGCATCATAACGCCACAATTAAACTGGTGGTAGACTTTCCAGGGCAGATAAAATTTGATTTGAAGTTAGCACTTTAGCATTAGCTTCTGCTAAAGACTGCATTGCCATAGCATTTAGCATTAGTGGAACTTTCTAGTTAGCGATGCCATCTTTTATCACTCTTTAGCGCCACAAAAAATATAAATCTTGACATTACAAACACAAATAGGCTAATTTTATTGTTTTCAAAGCTGATAAATAAAAATAAATTTTACTTTTGTGGCATAAAAAAGTGCTTGTGACTAAACTAAAACACCTAATTTATTTGTTTCAATCATTTCCTTGCCCTCAGCTGTGAAACATAATCAGTTCGGCTCCTACAGACATTTGTGAAAGAATGGGCGTGTGTGTAACAACCACAGGTGGGCAGAGTACTGAACAATGTACTCAACAAATTGTGTCACTACTTCAGCATATTTTTAAATAAAAGTAAAAAGTAGCCTCCAAGAAATTACTCAAGTAAGAGTGAAAACATATTTGGTTGCTAGTATTTAGAATTAGCTTCCACTAAATACTGTGTTGGTGTAGTGCTTTAGCATTAGCAGAGCTAATGTTTATAATTAGTGCTTTAGGGTTAGCGCAGCTAACATTTTAGCTAGCTGTGCCCACCATTGGAAGTACCCGTATCTTTCAGTTAACCCGTAAAGCGTAGCTGAATGTATAATTTGTGGTGTGTTTATCTTGCAGGATTCGAGTCAAATCGGCCTGTTGAAGGAGCTGTTGGACCTGCAGAAGGACATGGTGGTCATGCTGCTGTCTCTACTTGAAGGTTGGCTCTCTAGCTGCAGATTTTCTTTCTGTTTTGGCTGAAATGTCCTAATATTTTCCAACACTTTGCTACTTTTAGGTAACGTTGTGAACGGCACCATTGCGAGGCAAATGGTTGACATGTTGGTGGAGTCCTCCAGCAACGTGGAGATGATCCTCAAGTTCTTCGACATGTTCCTCAAGCTCAAAGATATTGTGGCGTCCGACGCCTTCCGGGATTATGTGACGGATCCGCGCGGACTCATCTCCAAGAAGGATTTCTCCAAGGCCATGGACAGTCAGAAGCAGTACTCCCCATCAGAAATCCAGTTCCTGCTCTCCTGCTCTGAGGCCGACGAGAACGAAATGATCAACTTTGAGGAGTTCGCAGATCGCTTCCAGGAACCGGCGAAAGACATCGGGTTTAACATCGCTGTCCTGCTGACCAACCTGTCTGAGCACGTGCCCCACGACACACGCCTCCAGAACTTCCTGGAGCAGGCGGAGAGCGTGCTCAACTACTTCCGGCCTTTCCTCGGCCGCATCGAGATCATGGGGGCCAGCCGCAGGATTGAGCGCATTTACTTTGAGATCAGCGAGGCCAACAGGAACCAGTGGGAAATGCCGCAGGTCAGGGAGTCGAAGCGGCAGTTCATCTTCGACGTCGTCAACGAGGGTGGCGAGAGCGAGAAGATGGAGATGTTCGTCAACTTCTGCGAGGACACCATCTTTGAGATGAACATCGCGGCGTCCATCTCTGAGCCCGAGGGAGACGGCGAGGAAGAGAAAGACGATGAGGAGGAAGAGGAGGGCGGCGGAGAGGAGGCTGAGTCTGGAGAGGGTGAGGAAGGCAACGGCGAGGCCGCCGTTCCGGAGTCGGCATCAGCCTTTGCCGAATTCCTGAAGAGCGTCATGAACTTCTTCGGCATGTTCACCTTCCGTAACCTGCGGCGCAAATACCGCAAACTCCGGAGGATGACGGTGAAGGAGATGGTGATCGGACTGGTGACGTTCGTCTACACGGTTCTGATGGGAATCCTCATCTTCGTCTACAACGTGTGCAAGGGCTTCTTCACACTCATCTGGAAGGCTCTGTTCGGCGGCGGCCTGGTGGAAGGAGCCAAGAAGATGACGGTCACAGAGATCTTAGCCAGCATGCCGGATCCGACCCAGGACGAGGTGCATGGAGACCTGCCACCCGAACCCGGAGCTAGAGAGGTCCAGGAAGCGGACGGGGGGACGGACCTCTTGGACACCGCTGGAGGAGAAGAAGAAGAGGAGGACGGCGAGGAAGGGGAAGGTGGGCGTCTGCCTGGGTTCGACAAACCGGGAGGTCTCGGAGATTTTGGAGAAACGACAACAGAGGAGCCTCCAACTCCAGAGGGAACGCCGCTGCTGAAGAGGAAACTGGTGAGTTGTTCTGGGTTTATCATTATAGGTCAGTTTTACTTCATTATGACTTTTTGGTCTAATTCAGTTAGTTTTAATTAGCTTTTTACAGTGTGTTTGCTGGTTTTTATTAGTTAAGTATATATTGCTTAGTTTTAGTTTACTTTTTATTATTTATAGCAGCAGTTTCAGTTTTTTCATACTTTGATGACTTTTGAGGTGCAGAATTCAAACTGATCAAAGTATTGTATTGTGATTATGAACATATTAATTGGGTAATAAGTGATTCTTGTATTTTTACACAAAAATCATCATTGCCAAGATACACGAAAAACATGAACTACTTAATTGGTACAAGAAGGTAAAGTCTCAAGATTTTGTTTTGGCTTATAAAACATTTCATCACTATTTGAACAGTTTATTTAAATAAATAAATAAATAAATAAGCACAAATGAGAAATAAGACAAAACAAATTTACATCTAACTTTTCAGCAAGATATATGAGCTTGTTGTAAGTTATCAATAATATTTCATAGTATTGATAAAAAGTTCTAGTTTTGTTGGCAGATTGTTTTCACGGATAACATGAGAAAATGTCCTGCCAAAAATAAAATAATCTGCTAATGGAATTAGTTTTTCATAAATATTAAGGGATTATTATTAAAACAAACTTCTATGTCTTCTAAGTGAAAAAATCTGCCAGTGGAACTAGAACTGGGTTGCTAGGTAACGGCCTGGGCTTGACTGGGGTTGCTAGGTAACGGCCCAGTGGAACATTCTACCAGTGGAACTTTTGTATCAATATTTAGGAATTATTAACTTAAAACAAAGTCATATATCTTGCTGAAAATTTACGTATAATTTAGTTTTGTTTTATTTCAAGTGAACTCAGATGTTTTCACTAGAAACTAGACCAAAAATACTTTGTAAGATTTTGTGTTTTTGCAGTGTGGAATAGAATTCATAGTAACATAAATAACTTTTCATTTCTCATCTCATTAAAAAAAAACATTTAAAGAACTGGCTCTTGGAAAGCCATACATGTCAATATAGAGTATATGTAAGGATATATAGATTTTATTGTGCTTTTATGTATTTATTATTAGTGCTGTTTGCGTTTTTTATCCTTGTATTTATTATTGTGGTAAACAATCAACCTGCCTGTGGGACTAAAGATGGAAATGAACTACATGGATATTTACATACAAACGTTCATTAGTACATATTGTCCCAGTTTTAAAAATAAACTTGAACATGAATTTGGTATCGATTTATTTTGTAAAGATGTTTTTGCTATTAAGACAAAAGCTGTAGCAGAAATCTTCTGTTACTGTAACTCAAACAGCTGGCTGCAGTGGGAGGACAAGGAGAGGAGGAGAAAGTTGAAGCAGAAGAAGAGGTTCCCCAGGAGACGGAGAAGGCTGAGTGAGTTTAAAACCTGCTGAAGGTCGAAAAAAGAGCCGTCTGTCTAATATTTAATCTAAAGTTTAAAAGCCAGGATCGTCTTTGATTTATTTGCAGATTTTTTTAAAGGTGACCTATTATGCTTCCTTGAACAGGTTAGGTACAGTTAAGGCCTATCACTTTAAATCTTAATAAGCTGCTGCTTATTAAGCCACACCCCCAACTCAATGTTTACCCTCGCATGTGAGAATGGCTGCAAACAGATATGCAATTATACAACGGTACATCTTTGAAAAGCATTAGTAGAGCTTACTGCACAACTAACAAGACTATAGCAAGTGATTTCTGGATGGTAAGTCAACAACAAAACACTTGTCTTTTCCAGCAGCCATTGTACAGCCCATACAGCAGTAAAACAAGCTGGAATTCTGCACAGGTTGCTAGGTGACGAGGGGAGTTCCGTTGGGGTTGCTAGGTAACGGCGCAGTTCGTGTGGAATGTGACCTAACAATTGGGAGATTTTTGAAACGGCTCATTTTTCAGATAGTAGAAAACATTAACTTACAGCCCAAAAACAGCTGGGTGTGTTTTTTTTAGTTAATTTTAAAGAAGCATTTAAAACCCAAACGGAAGTATAAAAACGTGCAAAAAGTGATTTCTGCATAATAGGTTTCCTTTAATGTTTACGTTTCTGGTAGCTGTTATCAGATGCCAAGCCGGTCTGTGTTTTTTTTCCAGCATTGAGAATGGAGAGAAGTCGGAGAAACCCGAGCCACAACCCGAGGTGAAGGAAGAAGAACCACAGGAGGTCGAGGAGAAAACGGTGAAAACAAAAACCAAGAAGGACAAGAAACCCGCCGAGGGCGGCTTTGAGTTGTGGAACGAGCTGGAAGTGCAGAGAATTAAATTCATGGTGAGACGCTCTCCGTCTTCACAGCAGCTAATCAGAGATACAAGCCATAAATCTAACACGGATAATCCCAGAATGTCGGATTCTATTTCACCAAATGCTCTGATTTCTGTGTTTCCTCCCAGAACTACCTCTCTCGTAATTTCTACAACCTGCGGTTTTTGGCTCTGTTCATCGCATTCGCTCTGAATTTCATCCTGCTCTTCTACAAGGTCAGTAAATGTAGATTTATTTATCCAATATGTTATTCCCATTGATATATGTTGCTGGGTTACCTATTAGCCTTAGTAGCTAGTGACACTTTTTTTTTTATTTACATGTTTCCATTATGTTTGTTTTCAAAATGTCAGATTAATGGAAACACTGAGACTCTTTCAGATTCTTTGTGTGATGGTTTCATTTTCCCATCTGACTCGATGCTTAGCAAAGGTCACATGACCTCCAGTCCCCTATCGATGGTCCCCCCAAAAGGCCTGGGGTCTCACTCCCTGTTGGACCTTTGCAGGTGTCCGACTCTCCGCCAGGTGAGGAGGAGTTTGAGGGTTCTGGTCTGTTTGAGGGCTCCGGCCTGTTCGAAGGCTCCGGCGCCGAGGAAGATGGGTCCGGATTGGAGGAAGGTGGGGAAGATGATGACGAAGAGGGCCCGTTGTACTACTTCCTGGAAGAGAGCACCGGCTACATGGAGCCGGCCCTGTCTTTCCTCGCCATCGTCCACACCATAATCTCCTTCCTCTGCATCATCGGCTACAACTGCCTGAAGGTTTGGGCCGTTCCTCCTCCTATGCACCGAGACGTTTGGCTTCAGCCTCATCGTATCTTCTGGTCCCTGCAGGTTCCTCTGGTCATCTTTAAGAGAGAGAAGGAGCTGGCCAGGAAGCTGGAGTTTGATGGACTTTATGTCACCGAGCAGCCGGAGGACGACGACATCAAGGGCCAGTGGGACAGACTGGTCCTCAACACGCCGTAAGAAATGCCCAAAAATATCCCTGTATGGTTTATTTAGCTGCAGTTAAGGAGAATAAGATTGATTAAAGTGTTTTTTACTCTTCTATCTAAATGCAGAACCTTCCCAAATAACTACTGGGACAAGTTTGTGAAGAGAAAGGTGAGTTTAAGATGCCAACAGCCATCCCCATCTACAATGACTCTTTGAAGAATTTTAGTTAAAATGAGTTGCAACAACATTTAATTTCCCTTTGGCATTAGTGAAGTGTTACTGAATTTAATTCACCCAAACGTTTCCGTGTGACGTCCAGGTTCTGGATAAATACGGCGACATCTACGGCAGAGAGAGAATCGCCGAGCTGCTGGGCATGGACCTGGCGTCGCTGGACGTCAGTGCCATGACGCACGAGAAGAAACCGGAACCGGACACCTCCATGTTCAGCTGGTACGCACACCTAGTTCAGATCTCTGGGTTTCCATTTTGGTTTCTACTGCTTCTGAAAACAACCCAGTGCTTAAAGAAACACCCTCTGGCTATGAGTTCATGTTTTATTTTTGGTGTCAAAAATCTCTCAATAATCATGCTGTGCCATTACCTAGCAACCCCAACAGAACGCCCCCTGTTACCTAGCAACCCCAACAGAACGCCCCCCGTTACCTAGCAACCCCTACGTAACGCCCCCTGTTACCTAGCAACCCCAACGTAACGCCCCCCGTTACCTAGCAACCCCAAAGTAACGCCCCCTGTTACCTAGCAACCCCAACGTAACGCCCCCTGTTACCTAGCAACCCCAACGGAACGCCCCCTGTTACCCAGGAAACCCAATGGAATGCCCCCTGTTACCTAGCAACCCCAACGTAACGCCCCCCGTTACCTAGCAACCCCAACGTAACGCCCCCCGTTACCTAGCAACCCCAAAGTAACGCCCCCGTTACCTAGCAACCCCAACGTAACGCCCCCTGTTACCTAGCAACCCCAACGGAACGCCCCCTGTTACCCAGGAAACCCAAAGGAACGCCCCCCCCGTTACCTAGCAACCTGAGTGGAGATTTGGCTAGCTGCTGGAAAAGACAAATGTTTTGTTGCTGACTTACCATCCAGAGTTACAGATTTTTAAAATCTGAACCAAACGTTGGCTCTAATCATCTTTTTTAAAGGTAAACAGAACAATCCAATTTTCAACAGCCTCTAGATAAAACATGCCAAAAGGTTAGGGGTAACAACGTACCGTTCATCAATTTCTTAGGCTTAAAACATATTCTATGTAATGCTAAGGTTAAATTTAGCTTCTGTCTGTCTTACCTTCATGTTTAAAGCTTTCTCTGTACGTCTGTTTACAACACATAACAGCACATCCTCATTGTCTTACGCAGCACTTCTTACATCTGTATATTTAGTAAAATCACCTGCAGATTTGCAGCAAGATGACTCTTTCTACTGTTACACTCTAAAACACCACACGTATTCTTAGTTAAATTCAGTTTGTACTCTGTATTGAAACTAAACTGCTGAATCAACTCGAGCAATGCTAGTAACATACTAGCATGTTTAGCCTGAAAAGGTACAAGACTCAGTTGCTGTGTGTAACTTTTGCTGTTGTGGTGGATGGTTGCGGGACGGTTCCAGAACGTTAGCGGACGTACCAGCTGCTGGTCATGAGTGTAAACGTTGAGATGGGAGCGTGGCCTGCAGCAGCTTATTGGGATTTAAACTAAGCACTGAAATCTCATTATCAAAGAATGATTTTGTGAAAAAATTATGTTTTGTATAGGCCATAGATCTATCCTAACCTGTTCAAAGAAGCCTAATAATTAACCTCTAAATCAGAACAGACTAAGAGGTAATTGTCTCTCCTCTCTCTGCAGGATAACATCTATTGACATCAAATATCAGATCTGGAAGTTTGGGGTCGTCTTCACTGACAATGTGAGTAAAACTAGCCGCCTGGACGTCAGAATATCAGGTCTGATGTTGCTAATCCTCCTTTGTTCACCTGTCAGACATTCCTGTACCTGGTCTGGTACATGCTGATGTCCATGCTTGGACACTACAACAACTTCTTCTTCGCTTGCCATCTCTTGGACATCGCCATGGGCGTCAAAACGCTGCGGACCATTCTGTCCTCCGTCACCCACAACGGCAAACAGGTGGCGTGCCCGTTAACGGTGCATTGTTGGGGTGTAGGGGTGAAAGCCGTGTCTGACCTGAGTGTCTGCTGCAGCTGGTGATGACGGTCGGCCTGCTGGCTGTGGTGGTGTACCTCTACACCGTGGTGGCCTTCAACTTCTTCCGCAAGTTCTACAACAAGAGCGAAGACGAGGACGAGCCGGACATGAAGTGTGACGACATGATGACTGTGAGTGGAGATCAGCTCTGGAAAACAGCAACACTTAAAAAACACAAAACCTTTCCAGTTGGTTTAGTGTCTAGTGCAAATGTGTTGAAATAAAACAAAACTAACTTAAAAGTAACTTTTCAACAAGATATAGGAGCCTGTTTTAAGTAAGGTCCTAATTCCTTGATATTGATAGGAAAAGTACTGATTCCATTGGCAGATAAATTAACGCATTACAGGGGAAAACTGAAAAACGTTACCTAGCAACCCCAGCCAAGTGCAGCCCGTTACCTAGCAACCCCGTTCTAGTTCTACTGAAGGTTATTTCACCTATAACATTGGAAAGTAGAATTAATTCCTTTTAAATCTACATGAAGGAATTATTTACTTAAAACGAGCCTCTATTTCTTGCTAAAAAGTTATTTGAAAGTTAATTTTGTCTTATTTCATGTGTACTAAGATATTTGCACTGGGAACGAGACCAAAAATACTTTTGTGTTTTTTTGCAATGAAGCGTTTTGTTGTATAAAGAAATGGTAAATAATAAACTGGTACCATCAATTTATTCAAAAAATGAATCAGATTAATTATGATTAATAAAATTTTGCAAATTTAAATCTGCACACAGTCTGCCACACTCAACCAATTAAAATGTAAACAATTATCATATTTCTATGTAATATATTTCAGCCCTAAGCAATAAATCAATTAATCGCATAATAAATTAAAACAAACTCAATCATTTACGTGATTTATTGTTTTTCTCTTTCTACCAAAAGCTGCGTGACAAAGTCTTCAGTCTTTGGTTTCAACTGGCTCTTTTTGTGGAGGATAATTTTGTTTGCAGAGACTGTTTTGTTGTTTATTTATTTATTTATTTTGGATATTTAAAATGTCTTCCAGTTCCAGCGTTAAATGTTCATTAGAATTTAAAGTTTATTCATCTTTGAGAATTTGTTCTTGCATTATTATTGCATTATCACCTATATATTATTTAAAACAAGAATATTATCGTTTATCACAACATCTTGACAGGCCTAATATATACTTCCAGGAACTAAGGGAAAAATCCATTACAAGTAGTGGTTCATTGAACAGCAAACAGATGTTTTACTTTCTAGTTCTTGGGCGTTCCAACCCCTTTGTGATGCCGCCCTGGGCAACTGCCCAGATCAAAAACCGCTGCTGTAGGCACGGTTTGTGAAAAACGTTTTATTGTCTCAAATGTCTGAATATTCCAGGTTTTCCAGGTTTTTATATTCAGAAAGCTTTAAAGGAAGCCATTTTGTTTTAAACGTTAATTCAGAAACTCTCCATTCATTTTCTATGGAACGTTGCAATGAGGTGAAATTCGTACATGTGAAACTTTGAGCTTATGCACATAATGTTAGTTTGTTTAATCTGCGTTATGTAATACTGACATGTTGAAACTTTCAGATTTAACCTTCACACTCCTAATAAACTAAATTTTCCCCGTTTCTGGTTGGATGCTGGTTGGATGTGTTTCATGGTTGGTTTGTAGTGTTACCTGTTCCACATGTACGTCGGCGTTCGCGCCGGTGGAGGCATCGGAGATGAAATCGAGGATCCGGCCGGGGATGAATACGAGCTCTACCGAGTCGTGTTTGACATCACTTTCTTCTTCTTTGTCATCGTCATCCTGCTGGCCATCATCCAGGGTGAGTAGGAGAGGCTAACGCGAAAAGCTAACAACCAAGAAGCTAAAGCTAACGACTTTATGTTGGACACTATGAACTAAAGATATTAAATGTTTGGTCGTCATCAGTTGGTGGATTTTCATGTTTCAGGCTTCAGTGAAATGAAAAAATATTAAACAAAAAATTATGAAACATCAAATCAAATGCAGTTTTAGTGAATCAGGATTCATGAGTCGGTTTTAAAGAAGGTAAAGGATGGATGGATGGATGGATGGATGGATGGATGGATGGATGGATGGATGGATGGATGGATGGATGGATGGATGTATGGATGTATGTTGTGGCTGGTTGGATGGATTTCATGTTTGGATGGCTGGTCGGATGCACGTCCTGCCATCCATCCTCCTGTCTCTGGCTGCAGGTTTGATCATCGACGCCTTCGGTGAGCTGAGAGACCAGCAGGAGCAGGTCAGGGAGGACATGGAGGTGAGCCCCTGACCTTTGACCTGAGCCCCTGACCTTTGACCTGAGTCCTGTCTCTGCTGCCTGCAGGCCCTTTACTTCCTGTTTCCCTTTCAGACCAAATGCTTCATCTGTGGAATAGGAAGCGACTACTTTGACACGACGCCGCACGGCTTTGAGACGCACACCTTAGAGGAGCACAACCTGGCCAACTACATGTGAGCCAAGATCAATCAATCAATCAATCAATCAATCAATCAATCAATCAATCAATCAATCAATCAATCAATCAATCAATCAATCAATCACTCTTCATTTGTATAGCACAACCTGGCCAACTACATGTGAGCCAAGATCTGAGTAAATCCATAATCTGCTGATTCTGTGAGGAGGAATCTGTTAGCACAAGTTCTTTACAGAACACTGCAAAAACACTAAATCCTACCAAGTATTCAGCAAATAAATATGAGCCTGTTTTAGTCAATAATTCCTTAATATTGATGAAAAAGTTCTAGTTCCAGATTATTTCACTTATAAGATGGAAAAGTGTTTTGTTATAAATAAATAAATCTGCGAATGGATCTGCTGTTTTATCAGTTATTATTAAAACAAACTCTTATGTCCTGTAAGTGAAATAATCTGCCAGTGGAGTTAGAATTTGGTTGCTAGGTTACGGGTCGGCTTGGCTGGGGTTGCTAGGGAACGCGCAATGGAATGTTCAACCAATTGAACTTTTTCATTAACATTAAATGGTTTTCTAAAAAAGGTCCTAAATCTTAATGAAAAGTTCCTTGTAAGTTAGTTTTGTCTTATTTCAAGTGCAGTAAGATATTTCCACTACATGTTCAGGCAGACTCAACATGTACCTAAGCTAGCAGATACACTGCAAGCTTCACTTATGTAGCTAGCAGTACTTACCAAGTATTTTTGGTCTAGTTTGTAGTGGAGATGTATTTTTACACTTTAAATAGATTAAACTAACTTTTCTGCAATAGCAGGGTTTTCTTTTCCTCAGTGTATTATAAGCCTGGCGGGCCACCAGGCTTGGCATTGTTCATTTATTTAAGTTTTTTTAAAATGTTTGCATTTTTTTAAGACTTTGTAGTTGGTGTTCAGATATTAATCTTTCAGTAACACATAATTATCAAGTGATATTTTCAAATTTTCTGTCAACTTTAAACATTTTTAACTCAAACACACGGTGGGATGAATGACTGGCCCAACCACCAGACTTAGCAAGTTTTCTGGGGTTTGTTGGTTGTTTTAAGTCAATAATTCCTTAATATTGATCAGTAGTTCTAGTTCCACTGGTAGATTATTTCATTTATAACAAGACTCCATCTTATAATTGAAAAAATCAAGTTTTGTGTTTTTGCAGTGAAGAGTGGATGTTTTCCTTGTTTCAGGTTCTTCTTGATGTATCTCATCAACAAGGATGAAACAGAACACACTGGCCAGGTCAGTCATTTCCCTTTGCTGCTGTTTTTATTTCCAAAGCTTTATAATTCTGTTTAATTTTAATATTATTTTCCCAGGAGTCGTATGTGTGGAAAATGTACCAGGAGCGATGCTGGGACTTCTTCCCCGCTGGAGACTGCTTCAGGAAGCAGTATGAGGATCAGCTGGGATAAACCGCTCCACTTCCCGACAGGAAACAGGAGGAAAAGTCCTGAAGCTCAGAGCTGGAACACATCCGTGTCTTAGTTTTGTCATTTGTCTTGCATTTTTTTCTCGTCTGTTCGAAGCTATGCACACCTATCGACCGCACTTTTCAGCAGCAGGTTGGAGAAAACGACCCGGGAGGCGAAACGAAGCTTCTGCTGCGAACACACGGCCTTTCCTGTCTAAATTAAACAGACTGCCTTGTATATCGCCTGAGCGCGTGGCGGCTAACGTAGCCGCTAGTGCTGTAAACGTTCTAGTGCCTATAGCGACGCCACTGCTTTAGCCGTCAGTCTCAGTAGCTTTTCTTTGAGGTTCAACCTTTTCCACCCAGAAAATCTGAAACGGTCACAAACTCACGGAGTCGAGACGACTGGAGTTCTTCTTCTCTTGTTTTCATAAGGAGGTTTAACTCTTTAAGGGCGTCTTCAGTTCTGATCATGGGAGATTTAGGGTTTTCTGTCATTTTTGTGGAAAATCAATCCCTGTGAGCCTTTTGGGTTGTTGTCACTTATGTGCCTCAGAGGATTTGTTAGCATGAGAGGTCCGCGTTTCGAGCTGCTGTGTGTTTTGTTGAGTTGTTAGCAGTGGTGGGCACTCTTCTGCTAACGTGCTAATAGCAGAGCTAATTTTTTGTTTACTACTTTTGCTAACGCTGAAAACATCTGTCACGTTTATTTTTCTGGGTAAATTCTAATGTGCTAATAGCTAAGCTAATTTTTAGCTTAGTATTTGAGCTAACTTTGAAAATGTTGAGCACACTTAGCTTCTGCTAAAAAATATTTTCAGGTAAATTCTAATGTTTTGTTTAGTGCTTTTGTTGTCTTTGAAAACACTTAGCACACTTAGCTCCCCCTAAACTTATATTTCTGAAACACTCAGCACAATTTGCTCCCCCTAAATGTATTTTTCCAAGTAAATTGGGGTATGCTAATAGTGGAGCTAATCTTTAGCTTGCTGCTTTAGCTAACTTTGAAAACATTTAGCTCACTTAGCATCCACCAAATGTATTTTTTGGTTAAATTCTAATGTGCTAATAGTGGAGCTCACTTTTAGCTTAGCGAGTTGCTAACTTTGAAAGCATAAAGCTCACTTAGCTTCCCCTAAATTATTTTCAGGTAAATTCCTATGTGTTAATTTTCTTTTACTGTTTTTGTGAGAATAAGTAGAATAAAGTTTGACAGCTATGTCATTGTTTTTGGTTATAAACTGTCCAAACATGAATTATACAGGAACAAAATAAAATATAAAGTAAAAATCAAGATGTAAACATAAATGGGTCTGTAGTTGTGAAACTACAGATTTTATACTGTCAAAATTAAATTCAGTGCAGATATAATTTAAATTGAAGTTAGCGCTTTAGCATTGCTTTCTGCTAAACATTTTATGCTTTACAGTTAGTGGAGCTAATGTTTGATTAGTGCTTTAGGGTTAGCGCTGCTAACTTTTCGGTTAGCGGTGCCCACCACTGTCTGTCCGTTCTGTTCTTATCATTACGTTTTAATGCAGCCGAACCTCTCAGTGCTGCTTCAGCAGTTTGAGAAACTGTGACAAACCCAGAAATAAACGTTATTCACAGATCAGAATCAACCTGCTGGTTTCCCTTCCTGTTTGGGCATTTTGTATCTGAGCCAGTAGGTCATTATTTTGTTCCTCGTTCTGACAGGAAAATGACTCAGTGGAGGTGAAGTGACCGATTTTACGTCTATTTGAGTTTCGCTGTCTCGAAATGAAAGATTCTCACAAGCGATCACGAACTGCTTGAACTCGGACCGACTTGACAAAAACACGATATGTGGAATAATAATTATCTGTTTAGACACTCTTCAGTCTTACAATGTGGATCCCGTCTCTCTGCCATAACCGATGGTGAGACGAACACACATCCGAGGGGAACGCCGAGGTAATTAATTCTGTTTTGCGCAGATTAAGCCATTTAGAGAGACTTTATGCACAACGCTGGTGCACTGAAATAAGTGTTGAATGTATCTAATAAGAACTTGATGAAAAGACATATTTTACATACACCATGGATTCTTCTATTTATTTTTCTTTAAGGCTCTGATGTATGGAAATAATTAAGTTTTCAGACATGAACGTGTCTCAAACTGAAGATGGTGGAGAGATTTAGTCTTACAATGAAAATGGCCTCCGGTTTGGAGAATGTTTGCTTTTGTTTCGGCTCGTTAGCTTTTTACCATAGATATTTTTAGAAATTCAGCATATGGATAATTTGTCTCAGTCAAAGTTGTGTGTGATGCGTTGATTTCTGACACATTCACAAATTCTCCATGTCGTATAAATGGCTGGTTGGAGGCGGAGCGTTCGGTTGGGCTGATGGTTGGAAGGTGAATGGAGGTCACAACTTTCCACTTGACTGAGTGTCTCTGACTAAACTCTGCGTTTCAATATGGAATAAACAGATTATTTTAAGGACAACTGGAGCGTCTCGTCATTTGTTTGAGCTTTTTAGATATTCATCAGCTTAAATGGAAACGAAAACATCAGGGTGGTTTATTTGGGTTTTATCAGCATTTCCGCTACTCCGCTAACATGCTAGTAGCAGAGTAAGGCTTTTTGCTAACGTTGAAAAAGTTAGCCCAATTAGCCTGCCCCATATTTAAATGTCTGAAACGAGGTAACCATTGATGGGGACACTAATGCTAACAGTGGGGCTAATGTTTCATTTAGCACTTTTGCTAGCCTGTAAACATTTAGCACACTTAGCTTCCCCCATATCTAAATAACTTAAAATAAGTATCAGGCACATTAGTGAAAATCTGCTAACAGCTGAGGTAATTTTTCATTTAGCGCTTATGCTAGCCTGAAAATGTTTAGCACACTTGGCTTCCTTCAAAATAAGTTCCCACTGATGGGAACCTTCTCCTAATTTGCTAGTGGTGCAAATTTTAATTTAGCGTTTTTGCTAGCCTGAAAATATTTAGCGCACCTAGCTTCCCGGAATTAAATTTTTACATTTAGTCTAAAGCGCTAATTTTAATTTTAAAAACTTTCACTTGAATAAAGTCTGAGTTAGGTGGGTATTTATTAAAAACAATAAACACAGAAACAAAATAAAACAGTAGAGAGCAGGACGTAAACACAACATCTAAGGGATTTATAAAACTAATCAAAATTAAATTGGTGCATGTGAGTTGTCTTTCAAAGCCAGATATAATTTTAATTGAATTTAACGTTAGCTTCCCCTAAATGTCGTGTTGTAGCATGTAGCGCTAGCAGAACTAATAATGAGGGTGCTAGGATTAGCTTAGCTACCTTTTAGCTAGCTGTGTACACCAACAGGAAGTTGCTTCTGCTTGAGGTGGAAGACATGTTTAATAAGAAATGTTTCCACATTTATTCACGTCTTTTTAATCTGAAAAGTGTGGTGTGCCTTTGAATTCAGCCAGCCCTGTGTAATTTAATCTCTGTTTAAATCCAGCAGTTCTGTGACAGTTTAGTGATACTGAAAAAAAAGCACCATGAAACCCAACAACCAGACCAGTTTATTTTTTAGTTATTTTTTAACCACATTTCAAAAGAAAAGCAAAGTGTGATTTTCACCAGTTATTTTTCAGTAAAATTGTATTTATTTTTGTCAGTTTCAGGTTGTTTCCCACTGCAGACTTTAGCATGTTGATGATTTAAACCATACATTAGTTTTAAACTAAGAGCAGTTATTTTCCAAAATACATGTAATTTTTATCGATTAGAAATATTTTCTTTGATTTAAATGTTTCCGTTTTGACAACGTAGGTTGGAATATTTTAAACATCCTGAGTTTCTACTGGGCTTTTATCTTTAGTAAATATGAAGGATTTTCTGATAAAAAGATGCAGATTTTCCATTAACTTTCCTGCTTTTGTTCCCTGAAACATTTGTATTTGTACACATGCCTTCGCGCTGAGTTTGCAGGCGTTAAGCGGATTAACCTCCCATCTCAATGCAGAACAAAAGCAGAAAAATACCCGCAGTTACCCGGCCGGAGGTAAGGATGGGCAGTTTCTGTTTCCTGAAAATACTCAGAATCACTTTAATTAATGTAATAACAGAGGAGCAAAGAGATCAGATCACAGGAGCTTCGTTTTGAATATGGTAAATAATTAGAGTTTTGGTTTGAGATGTTGAACCGGCTGGTTAAAACACGCCCTGCATGTTTTATTAACTTTTCTCTCCAGTTAAAGTCAACAGGAACTCAGGAACTCAGCAGCTCGTTTGTCTGTTTCTCCTCCCTCCTCCTTCGCTCATATAAAGTAAAGTTCAGATTTTCCTGCATCGTCTTTCCTGCTCCTGTTTTCCCGCTTTCTGTTTGTCGCCATGACTTTCGTCGCTCCTCCAGGCTACCAGCCCGTCTACAACCCCGTGAGTATCTGCTGCCGGACTTTGACTGGACCAAACGGACGAAAACGGTCAAAAAAATGTTTTTTGTTTTTTATTTTGAGCCTCAAAGTTCAGTTTTAATGTAACAAGTAAAGCTGAGGCAGTAGAAGTAATTTAATTACCAAAGAATGACGGAGGGTATAGAAAATATGTAAAAATTAAATTATACGAGAATAAAGTCGTAATTCTCGTATAATTTCAACGTTTTTCTCGTATTTTTAATTTTACTAATAAAATGGATCCGTTAACATTAAAAAGTCTCTTAGCAAGTTGAAAATAGTTTTTGTGACCAAAAACAATCAAATTGAGTTTGAGTTGGATTTTTTTACCATTCTTCTTTTCAAAGCTTAATTATGTTCAAGGCTTTAATCTGCAGATTTTAAACCTGCTTTATTAAATCCTCACAGCGCCACTTATTTAAGGATTTTAGTAAATTAATTTACGAAAATCTTGTTTTTGTTTTTAAAGGTTCCACTTTGAGAAATCGTGAAAGTTAGTTGGATGGTAAAACTATCGCTCTCAAACTGCTTTTCAGTTCGTTTTTAACCTCAGAAGTTGCATTCTAGACTTTTTTTACTCATGCTGGTCTTTTTCGTTTTCCTCAATAATCGCCTTTCAGCTCTAAAAGTTGCTGATTATTCTAATCTGAATTATTTTGGGCCTCTGCAGAGCATTCCTTACCTCGGCCCCATTTATGGCGGCGTTCGGGTCGGAGCATCCGTCTACATCCAGGGATCGGTTCCTGAAAACATCACCAGGTGAGTTTTTAAAACATTTTACTGAATCTGAGGCTTTTTTATCCATTAAAACATTTTTATTTTCTCCAGAGAAACTTGTGTGACCTCTCTCTCTTTAACTCGCCGCTCGGTTTTTATCTCCTTTTTTTACAGTCATCTTTGACTTTGGGCGTGTATTTAAAGGCTGTTATCGGCTAAAACACACAGAGAAAAATGTTTATTTATTTCACAACATCTTCTGTTCCCGGATCCACCCGATTACATTCTGCAGATTAAAACTGTTTCCTCCTGTAAAAGTGTTTACAATTCCTCTACATCATCCCTTTATGTCACAACGCAGCCCAAAGTTTAAATCTATTTTTTATTTGATAGACAAACACAAAATAATTTATGGCTACATGTGATTGTTTTTATAGGAAATAAAACAATATTTATGGCGAGGTAGGAAGGCCAATGTAGAAAGAAAATAAAAGGAGTAAATTTCCACAAAAAACTTTTTCTATTAATCTCAGAAATTTTCTAGAAAAAAAACTTGGAAATTTGCTGATGGCAAAAATTGTACATTTGCAACAAAAAAAAAAAAAAAAATTTAGATTAATCTTATAAAACTTATAGAAAAGCCAAAGAAATGTCTGAGCATGAAAAGTTGAAAATCTGAGATAGAAAAGTTCAGACATTTTGAAATGAATCTCAGAGATTTTCAAGAAAAACCCTGGAAATTCCTGAGCTTGAAAAATCTGAAATTTGTTTAAAGTAAAAAATTGAAATTTTGAGGTTAATCTTAGAAGTTTTCTAGAAACAAATTTGGAAAATTATGAGTTTGAAAAAAATGAAACATTTGCTAAAAAACAACTAAAATTTTTAGAGTAATCTGAAAAATATTCTTTAAAAAAACGTGGAAATTTACATTTTTTTTCTCACTTTTGGAGCTCAGAATTTTTCCTTTTTTTCTTTAGAAAACATCTCAGATTAATCTCAAAATTCCTGAGTTTTTTGGCAGGAATGTACTCCCTTTTTGTGGAATTGCTTCATGATTCTGTTTGTTTCTGAGAAACATCTGAAATGCTTCTGAACACGAACACTCGGCTCTTTGTCTTGGTTTGCTCAGAATAAATCGACTTCGGTTGTGATGTGAGAATAAGTTGGAGGTTTGCTGCGGTTAACTCGGTTCTGTCTCTCCCAGGTTTCGGATCAACCTTCTGTGCGGAGAGTCGGACTCTAGCGATGTCGCCCTGCACTTCAACCCTCGATTCGACGGCTGGGACAAAGTGGTTTTCAACAGCCGCAAAGACGGATCCTGGATGTCGGAGGAGAAGATCCGCAGGATGCCTTTCTCCAAGGGCGAGGCCTTCGAGTTGGTCATCATGATCACTTCCAAGGGATTCCAGGTAAACAACAACAAGCATGTGGCTTTAAAGGGAACCTATAAATAACACGTTTTGAATATTTTTATACTTCCATTCAGGTCTCTACTGCTTCTAAAAACAGCTTGAAAAACAAACCACCTCATCAGTTTTTGCCAATAATGTTTTTTTTGTTTGGAAATTGAGTCGTTTCAAAAACCTATGGAACATATGTCACAGCAATCACTCCAGCCAAACCAGCCCGTTACCTAGCAACCCCAGCAGAGTTCCGCCCGTTACCTGGCAACTCCAGCAGAATTCTGCCTGTCACCTAGCAACCCCAGCTGACCTCCAGCATGTTTGGTTAGCAGGTTTTACTGCTTTATGCACCAGATGCATTTAAAGTGACAGAAAATGGATGTTATTGATGTTCTCACTGATTAATTGATTGATTGATTAATCTTGATCTTCTTTCTGTTCCAGACTAAAGTCAACGGGAAGGACTTCTTCCTGTTCCCTCACCGCCTCCCTGTGGAGCAGATCCGGGCCATCCAGGTCTCTGGAGACGTTTCCATCCAAACCATTAACATCATTGGGGTGAGCCACACCAGTCGGCCATTTTAATGTCAGTAGATAAATGTAGCAGAAGGTTTCCTGAACGTGTGTCTGCCTCAGGCTGCAGGCGGCGGCGGCGCGCTGCCTGGAGGAACCGGAGTGAGTAAGACAGCCTCACTCAGCTAACAGCTTTACTTTCCTCCATTTGGTCTCATGTCTCAACTATCCATGGCTTATTCACAGGGAGGATATCCAGGAGGCAACATGGGGGTTTGTATTTACAATCAATCAATCTATCAATCAATCTATCCATGTAAAATACAAAACTAACAACAAAACAATATTTTTTTCTGGCTTTATTTGACAGATTAATGTAAGACATATGATTAAATATGTAAAAACAAACATCTAAAATGTCATAACTGTGGCAGAAAGTTTTATTTTTTAAATTAGGCAATTGAAGAAGTTATAATCAACACCAACTGTCGTAATGCTTGACTTCGTGCCCGTGTGCTCAGCTAGCATGACTATGAAATACTCAGGGGTTTAATGGTCTGCTGGATGCAGCGTTGTCGTCTGATTTTTTCTTCTAGAAGAAAGTTTGTCAGAAATAAATTGAAAGAGAAAATATTCTCTTCCTTTCAGCAGGGAGGATACCCAGGAGGCAGCATGGGGGTGTGTACTTTTAAAAAAAAATTTGAATAATTTCCTTTCAGAGTGGCTCAAAGTAAATCAAAATAATTTTTTAATTACTTTTCTGACAAAAACCCAGGGTGGATATCCTGATGGCATGGGCGGAGGAATGGGAGTGAGTATACACACTGTAAAAACACAAAATCTGGCAAACATCTTGGTACACCTCAAATAAGACAAAATAAGAAAACTTACAAGTAACTTTTCAGCAAGATACAGCAGCTTGTTTGAACTAAATTATTCTTTAATATTGATGAAAAAGTTCTAGTTCCACTGGTGGAATGTTCCACTGTGCCGTTACCTAGCAACTCCAGCCAAGCCCGGCCTGTTGCCTAGCAACACAGTTCTAGTTCCACTGGTAGATTAATTCACTTATAACAACGGAAAATGTCTAATGAGTGAAATAATCTGTCAGTGGAACTAGTTATTTTTAATCAATATTAAGTAATTATTCACCAAAAACAAACTCTTGTATCTTTCTGAAAAGTTATTTAGAAGTTAGTTGTGTTTTATTTTTAGTGAACTAAGATATTTGCATTATAAACTAGACCAAAAATACTTGGTAAGATTTTATGTTTTTCCAATATAGAAAGTTCAGCTAAAATTAACATTGTATGGAAAAGTTTATTTCATATTTTCATTTTTTTAAAGCAGGGAGGATATCCAGGAGGCCACATGGGGGTGTGTAGCTCTTTATTATTATAATAATTTCCTCCATATAAAAATAATTTAAATGACTTTCTCTGGTTGAAAATCCAGGGTGGATATCCTGATGGCCTTGGTGGAGGAACAGGAGTGAGCATGTACACTGCAAAAACTCAAAATCTTAAGTATTTTTGTCTAGTTTCAAGTGCAAACATCTTGGTGCACTTCAAATACGACAAAACTAACAGACAGCCAATGTTTCATCAAGACATAGGAGCTTGTTTTAAGTCAGTAATTCCTTAATATTGATTTTAAAACAAAGTTCTTGTTCCACTGGTGGAATATTTCACTGCACCGTCACCTAGCAACCCCAGCCTGTTACCTAGCAACCTCAGCCAAGCCCAGCCTGTTGCCTAGCAACCCAGTTCTAGTTCCACCAGCAGATTATTTTACTTTTAACATGAGAAAAATGTTTTAAATCTGTCAGTTGATTTTCTACGTCTTCATTAGTATTAAGTAATTATCCACCAAAAACTAACTCTTATATCTTTCTGAAAAGTAGAAGTTAGTTTTGTTTTATTTTTAGTGAACTGAGATATTTGCATTATAAACTAGATTAAAAAAAATACTTGGTAAGATTTTGTGTTTTTTCAGTGTGGAAGGTTCAGTTCAAATTAAAACTGTTTCTTTAATATTTTCATCTCTTCTTCAGCAGGGAGGATACCCAGAAGGCCACATGGGGGTGTGTAGCTCTTTATTATTATTATTTATAATAATTTCCTGTAGATCAGAATAATTTAAATAACTTTTTCTGACTGATTTCCAGGCTGGATGTCCTGACGGCATGGGAGTGAGTACATGTCTCTAAAGTCAGATCAAAACATTATTAACGGCTCCGTTTGACATTTTTTCCCGTAATAATCACCTGAAACGTGTAAATATTTGCAGGGCAGATACCCAGGAAGCGACATGGGGGTAAAATCACAACATAACCGTTAATTACCATCAAACGACGGTTTGTGTCATAATTATTACATTACTTCCAAACAGGGAGGTTTTCCAGGATCCCACCTGCCGGTGAGAGAAAAGCTCAGTAATATTGGCATCATTATAGTTTCATACTCATGTTTTCTGATGTTTTTCTCTAATTTTTATAAACCTGTTCAGGGGATGGCAGGGCAGCCGGTCTACAACCCAGTAAGTGTTTCTAACAAACACTTTTATCTCTCACTCTTTTGTATAAACACGTAATTAATGAATTATAAATAATATTTGTTTCGTTTTTAAAGTTCCTGTTTTCATTTTGAGCAGGTCTCAGTTGTAATGTTTGCCGCCCCCTGGTGGTTCAGTAACTGACCTGCAGTTTGTTCTTGACATTTTTAGTTCATGTTTTCAGAATCACAAAGTAATGAAATAATTTACCTGAACTGACCTGGAGGATCTTTTCTCCTGCTGTTTGTAAAGTTACACAGTGGAAAATAAACAATAATTTGGGTTATTTTGTCTGTCATAAAAAAAACAAAACAAAGTTTCATTTTCCAGAATCATGTTTTCAACATTTATTTAAAATGTTTAGATTATCAAACGAAACAATTTCTCATTGTTAGCAGCAGCAGTTTTAGTTTAATGATAATATTTATATTATTTAGAATATAATTCCTGCTCCTTTTGTTAACTGTCTTCAACTCAGTGGTGGCTTTTTCTTAACTTACCTTCAAAATAAAAGCCTCATCTGAAAGTTAAGCAGAAAAAAACAATACTTCTCTAAATCAGCCGAACAGAAGAAGAACCAGCAGCTTCATCGTTTCTGTCCATCTGGTGACGTCTCACCTGGTTTGCATCTCTGTGATTGGATGAACCAATATAGATTATTGATTTCTTCAGTGGTTTGAAAGGCGACGGGTCTGTTATACAAGAATATCAGCTGGGAAGGAATTAGGATTAGAATTAGGGTTAAGGTTGGAGTTGGGGTTAAGAAATTAATCTGTTGTCTGTGCAACAAGTCTAAATAAATAGTATTGAAATTATTTATTCCAGATTAATAACATTTAATTTCTGTTTCTAATGTTATTTAAAATCAAACAAATTATATTTGTCATCCTAGAGTAGTGCTCTTGGGGGTCCTCTGGTGGTCTGGGGGCCCTCTGGTGGTCTGGGGGTCCTCTGGGGGGTCTGGGGGCCATCTGGTGGTCTGGGGGTCCTCTTGGGGGTCTGGGGGCCCTCTGGTGGTCTGGGGGCCCTCTGGTGGTCTGGGGTCCTCTGGTGGTCTGGGGGCCCTCTGGTGGTCTGGGGGTCCTTTTGGGGGTCTGGGAGCCCTCTGGTGGCCCTCTCTGGGCCCTGTGGGGGCCCACAGTGTGTGTCTCAGGGCTCTCTGGTGGCCCTGTAGTGGTCTGGGGGCCCTGTGGGGGTCCTCTGGTGGTCTGGGGCTCTCTGGTGACCCTCTCTGGGCCCTCTGGGGGCCCACAGTGTGTGTCTCGGGGCTCTCTGGTGGCCCTGTAGTGGTCTGGGGGCCCTGTGGGGGTCCTCTGGTGGTCTGGGAGCCCTCTGGTGGTCCTCTGGTGACCCTCTCTGGGCCCTGTGGGGGCCCACAGTGTGTGTCTCGGGGCTCTCTGGGGGCCCTCTCTGGGCCCTGTGGGGGCCCACAGTGTGTGTCTCTGGGCCGGCCCGGTCCTGGTCTCCCAGTAACCTGCTTCCCTCCCAGCCGGTGCCGTTCTCCACCTGGATCCCAGGAGGGATGCTCCCCAAGAGGACCATCATCATCCGAGGCTCCGTCCCCCACGGGGCCCAAAGGTTTGTTCTCGGCCGCCCGGCTGCTCAGATCCCTCCGATAACAGAGTCCTGACAGAACCTCGGTGTCCCAGGATGGGCTTCAACCTGGTGGTGAGCAGAACCCGGGACGTCGCCTTCCACATGAACCCCAGAGTGCAGGAGGGCGTCGTGGTGCGAAACGCCCAGACTGGAGGGCAGTGGGGCAGCGAGGAGCGGCAGCTCAGCGGGTCGCCCTTCGCCGAGGGACAGTACTTCGACGTGAGCCTCACTTCCTGACCGGGTCCGGTTCCACATTCTGGTGCGTCTTTCTGACGGGTCTTCTGTTTCCAGATGTCGATCCGCTGTGGCAACCAGAGGTTTAAGGTGTTTGTGAACGGGCAGCACCTGTTTGACTTCTTCCACCGAACGAACTTCAGCGAAATCGACAAACTGGAGATCGACGGAGACGTGCAGATCTCCTACGTCCACTTCTGATTCTCTGCTTCCTTCTGTCCGATTAAAGCCCAGGAAGAGAATGTGCTTTCGAATTTATTCATTTCTTATGCAAAAACATTGTAAAAAAACACATCGGCAGTGACAAAATCAAAGTAGTTATTGTACAAAAATCCTTAGAAATGTAAAAACACCAGCAGAGAAACATTCAACAAAATGCAGAATACTGGCTCTTTGAAGGCACTTGGGAAGGTTGTGAAAGGCTGATGAGGATGATGAAGAAAAAAATGCTCCAATTACACAGGAAACGGGAAGTGAATCTGTTTCAGCACCGTTTTTTCTAAAAGTCCCACTGATTAAACAGTACCAGATGTATTACAAAAACAAACCAAAAGCAGGAACCGAAGTTTTTCTCCATAACATTCTGTAACTGTACACGGTTTTAAAAGTACCTTAGATGCTCACAAAGAAGCACAGCGCGATTTCTCCTCCCAAAACAGCAAAATTCAATCTGAAGCCGTAATACAGGACTAGAGATAAACAAACTGTTTACATACATAAAAATATAAGTGCATACATGCTGCAGCGCCGCGTTTTCCTCCTCAGAGCAACAGTTTCAGAAACCGCAGAAGAAGAAGAGCAGCCGGATGACGGGTTTCGCTCGTTTTCCAGGATTTGTTCTCATTCAAAGCGTGATTTTTAATTTTATTTTATTTAATTTGGGGACATAATGTCTAAACTACTGGAAGTCATTAGTGCAAAAGTTGAGCAAATACAAAAAATCAGCATCAGAATAAAAACAAAAATCTGAATAACACTGAAACGTTCCTTTGATCTGTACCTGTTTCAGCAAAAACAACTGAAATGTTCAGATTTTAACAAAAATTAAAGAAAATGTGGAAATTTAGCTTAATAGAAAAAAACTCAAATTTTGAGATTAATTTTCAAGAATATTCTGAGTTTGAAAATGTGCAAATTTTTGATGTATTTTCTGAATTTCAAAATTTCTGAGTTTCTTCTAACAAGTTTCTGACTTTTGAAAATTGGAAATTTCCAGATTTTTTCTAGAACAAAAATCTGAAATTAATCTATTTTCATTTTTTTCTAGCAACATTTTGACTTTTCAAACTCAAATTTTTCAGTTTTTATTTTCTAGAAAATACCTGAGATTATTCTCATTTTTCTACCAATATTTAGTTTCCAAACTCAGTAATTTCCAAGTTTCTCTTTAGAAAATGTTTGACTTTTGAAAATCAGACAAAAATCTCCCAGTTTTTTTCTAGAGAATTTCAGAGCTTTTTCTAGCAAACTTTTATTTCAAATTCAGAAATGTCAAAGTTTTTTCTAGAGAATGTCTGAAATTATTCTCAAATGTTTCTAGCAAAATTTCAACTTTTTCAAACTCAGTAATTTCCAAGTTTTTCTAGAAAACTTTTGAAAATCAGAAACCTCAAAGTTTCTGTGTATGTTTTCTGCCTCCAGTGGCCCTGATGCGCCGTCATAAATGGCCCCCATCGGGGTCGTCACTCCGGTGTCGGAGGGAAGGTGCAGACAGTATGTCTTGCGGACTGGACTGGGCCCATGTGCTCACGGCTCGGCCCAGAATGAGAGGAAAACCTCTGGAGATCAGGACTGGCTTCAGATTCAGACACTTTGTCAGCGTTTTGTCACAACCACAAACCAAAACACGGGGAGTTCATGTGACGTTAGAGTCAAAGACTGACGGCAGTAATTTGGGTCATTTTGCTTGTTAAAGAGAAAAACATGGAAGCTGTTTTTAAAACATGTATATTTTCACCATGTTATTTATTTATAACCGTCACAATTTCAAAATATCTATTGAAGTAGATAAAAATCTATTTTGGAGCTAAATATAGATATGTAACCTCAAGCTAAGTATTTAGTTCACAGGCTACATATTTACCTTCAAACTAAATAGAGTTTGAAGCTAAAGATTTAGTTTGCTAACTAAATAGTCAGTTTAAAGCTAAATGTTAAGCTAAAAAGCTAAATATTTAGCCTTAAACTAAATATCTAGTTACTAAGCAAAACTAGTTTAAAGCTAAACATAAGTATAACTAGCTAAACATTTAGCTGTACACAGCTCCAGATCACCTGCTGGAGTAACAATCAGTTCTAAACATTGACTCTGGCTTTAACTCCTTTACTCTGCTGCTGGTTTGTTAAATAAATCTCTAATCATATTTCCCAGTTTGTGGTTGTAACAAAATGAAAAGCGTAGAAAAGTCGAGGCGATGTGAGTCGATGTTTCTGCTCTGCAGGATTGTTCCTGGTCGTACACACAGCAGTGCAAAGAATGAGTATTTTAAACAGATAAATCTTTAACACACCTTACAGTCTAAGGATAAAGCGAATGAAAACGCGTCGTCCATCTGAGTCGATCGGTTCAGCCTGGCAGTGTCGGCTGGTTTCACAGAGGTTTGGTCCAGCATGGCGGCGGAGGGGGTGGGGCGTTTTATTGCAAAGGAGGAGAAAATTCATCTCAGCAGCTGCGTTTTCATCCACCTTCAAATTCAGCAAATTGGAATTATGAAAATAAATTCATTAGATTGAAAAACTGAGGTGAGGCAGTAATTTGTGTTTTCCAGGTACAGAGTGGATTATTTTTACAATGTAGCATTTACATTTTACTTTTAATGTAACGCCTAGAAATTGGATCTTTGTCTCTTTAAGAAGCTCCTGCTCTTTCTGAAGCTCCGCCTTCAGGAAGTCGTCACAACATGGCTCCTCTATTAACCCTTTAACGTTTTTACCAGCGTTGCTCTGAGACCAATTAGGTGTCTGCTAATTGCTGCTGGCTAGTCTGAGGAGCTGAGTGGGGGAGGAGCTGCGCCTCGAAGGCGGGGCTAGGTCCACCCAGACGTTTTGCTCAGCTGAGTAGTTGCCATGGAGACAGAAGGACTTGTCAACCATGCATGAATGAATCAAAGCGACACTCCAGGCCTGTTGATGAGGGAATAACGTTATGATGTAACGCTGAAAGTTGGTTTTACTGCTGAAACCTTTAAAGGAAATGCTGTGCTAGCAAAATTCAGTTTTCTTTTTTACACTAGAAGAGGATTAAAAAAGTTTTGCGCATATTTGTAATGGAAACGCAGCTCCACATTGTGCTACAAATATTAGATCTGCAGCATAAAACCAAGAGCGCCTCCTGCAGTTCGCAGGATGAAGACGAAGCGTCTTCAGAGTCCCTTGGGAATCCGCTCATCGGTTTGAGGAAACCTTCGTGCCATGAGCATGCTGTGGTGAGTTTGTGTTCTGGCTCAGTTACAGCCAGGGCATCCTCCTGGTCGCCTCTATGTCCTCCAGCAGCTCAAACGTCGGGGTGGGGGCCGGGGTGCGGTCCGGCGTGGCGTGGCAGGACGGCTGCAGCGGCAGCGTCGCCGTGGACGACGACACCGGCATGTCCAGGCTCTCCAGCGAATCGGAGAGGGCCCGGGCGGCCTCGCGGCGCGGACAGACGACGTATCGGTTGGGCTGGTGGACCTCCACGGTGGTCACCGACTCCAGTCCCTTCAGGCACAGCGGCGAGGCCTCGGCGGGGTCGCGGCCGCCCACGGCGCCCAGCTCCGAGGACGACTCGTCCATGTTGACGTAGAGGATCTCGTCCGGGTCCTGGGGGTCCGGCAGGTCCTCCAGCGCTTTCTCCAGCTCGCAGCACAGCGTCTCGAAGGACGGCCGGTCCTTCGGGCTCAGCAGCCAGCAGGAGAACATCAGGGAGTAGCTGCAGGTCGGACACAAACCATGAGAATTAAATCATTTTCAGCTTTTCCCATGTCAGTCAGCTGCTCCCTGTTGCTATGGTTACACAGCATAACAAAATATGAAAAATTGCTGCCAAAATCTGTCCAACTACACAGAGAGTAACCATTTTGAGAATAACTTTTCTCAAAACAAATGAAACAAAACAAAAGAAACAAATTTTTTTCCCCCTCAGAAAAGCAGGACTGAAGTTTAGAAAAAGAAAAAAATCTCAGTAAAAATAAAGAGCTACTGAGCAGCACAACTCTAGAAGCCACGGTCATTTTGGGTCAGAAATATACACTTAGGAAGTTCAGTCCATTTATTCTTTTAAATATTAAATGTGGAGTGAAAGTCTGCTGCAAAAACACAAAATCTTACCAAGTATTTTTAGTCTAATTTTGTCTTTTTACACTTCAAATAAGACAAAACTAACTTACAAGGAATTTTTCAGGAAGATATACAGTCTTGGTTTCAGTAAATAATTCCTGAATATTTATTAAAAAGTTTTAGTTCCACTGGTAGTGTTCCGCTGCGCAGTTACCTAGCAACCACACCCAGCCTGTAACCTAGCAACCACACCCAGCCTGTAACCTAGCAACCAAGTTCTAGTTCCACTGGCAGATATTCAAATTCAAGATGCTTCATTAATCTAAATGTTGTAACTCATTAATTTAGATTTTTCAAAGAGTTATTGAAGATCATATTTTATTTATTATTATTATTGATTTATTTTGTATTATTATTATTTCACTTATAACATGAGCAAATGTCTTATGAGTGAAATAATCTGCCAATGCAACCAGAACATTTTCATCAATATTAAGGAATTATTTACTTAAATATTGCTGAAAATGTGGCTCTTAGTTTTGCCTCATTTCAAGTGTTATAGAGATATTTTTACCATAAACAGGACCAAATATTCTTGTTACGATTTAATATTTTTGTACTGATTATTTGGTTATTTCAGTGATGGATTAATCAGATTAAGTGTTTCCAGTGTACTCACATGGAGTCCAGACAGTCTGGAGGCTGTTTGAGTCGGTTCCCTTGTCTCAAATAATCATAAATCTCACTGTTTTCCACCCCGGGGTAAGGCGTCTGTCCTCGTGTGGCGATTTCCCACATGGTGACTCCGAACGACCACTAGGACAGAAAACAGGACAGAGGGGAAGGTAAAAACACCGGAGGGGAAAGGTCAGGACGCGCCGCCTGCCTCCCTCAGACATGATTCTGCACCAGTCGGACATGAACTCCACAGCAGAGTTACAGCCGTGGACCTGGGCGGGTTATGGAGATCATTATCTGTACGTTAACAGAAAAATACCCATAATTCACAGATCAGCATGTGATCCCTCTGAGTTCATGACGTTTGCAGCTGCAGCAGCTCCGTCTGTCCCAGAGGTTTGGCCTCAGAACATCAGAAGAAATAAGATAAACAATGTAGCAGGAGAAAAAGTTTACACTATTTTTACTTTGAAGGCTAAAAACTAAATAAAAGCTGAGTTTTGTTTTTTCATTGATGAGAATAACGAGTCAGTTTTTCTTTCTGTAGTGTTTTAAGAATGTTCTTTGGTTGATGGGTAGTTAGTTTTTATCTTTGTGTGAATGTTTCTTAGAGTGTAAAATTCCAGGTGAGTCCGGGTGAGTCCAGGTAAGTCTGGGTGAGTCCAGGTAAGTCTGGGTGAGTCCAGGTGAATCTGGGTGAGTCTGGGTGAGTCCAGGTAAGTCTGGGTGAGTCCAGGTAAGTCTGGGTGAGTCCAGGTAAGTCTGGGTGAGTCCAGGTGAATCTGGGTGAGTCCAGGTGAATCTGGGTGAGTCTGGGTGAGTCCAGGTGAGTCTGGCTGAGTCCAGGTAAGTCTGGGTGAGTCCAGGTGAATCTGGGTGAGTCCAGGTGAATCTGGGTGAGTCCAGGTGAATCTGGGTGAGTCCAGGTGAATCTGGGTGAGTCTGGGTGAGTCCAGGTAAGTCTGGGTGAGTCCAGGTGAATCTGGGTGAGTCCAGGTAAGTCCGGGTGAGTCCAGGTGAATCTGGGTGAGTCTGGGTGAGTCCAGGTGAATCTGGGTGAGTCCAGGTGAGTCCGGGTGAGTCCAGGTGAGTCTGAGTGAGTCCAGGTGAGTCCAGGTGAATCTGGGTGAATCTGGGTGAATCCGGGTGAGTCCGGGTGAGTCCGGGTGAGTCCGGGTGAGTCCAGGTGAGTCCGAGTGAGTCCAGGTGAATCTGGCTGAGTCTGGCTGAGTCCAGGTAAGTCTGGGTGAGTCCAGGTGAATCTGGGTGAGTCCAGGTGAATCTGGGTGAGTCCAGGTGAATCTGGGTGAGTCCAGGTGAATCTGGGTGAGTCTGGGTGAGTCCAGGTAAGTCTGGGTGAGTCCAGGTGAGTCCGGGTGAGTCCAGGTGAATCTGGGTGAGTCTGGCTGAGTCCAGGTGAGTCTGGCTGAGTCCAGGTGAGTCCGGGTGAGTCCAGGTGAGTCTGAGTGAGTCCAGGTGAATCTGGCTGAGTCTGGCTGAGTCCAGGTAAGTCTGGGTGAGTCCAGGTGAATCTGGGTGAGTCTGGGTGAGTCCAGGTAAGTCTGGGTGAGTCCGGGTGAGTCCAGGTGGATCTGGGTGAGTCTGGCTGAGTCCAGGTAAGTCTGGGTGAGTCCAGGTGAATCTGGGTGAGTCCAGGTGAATCTGGGTGAGTCTGGGTGAGTCCAGGTAAGTCTGGGTGAGTCCAGGTGAGTCCAGGTAAGTCTGGGTGAGTCCAGGTGAATCTGGGTGAGTCCAGGTGAGTCCAGGTGAGTCCAGGTGAGTCCGGGTGAGTCCAGGTACTCACCACGTCACTCTTCGTTGTGTAGACGCGGTCTGCTAAGCTTTCGATGGCGATCCATTTGACGGGCATCTTGGAGATGCGGCCCTGTCGGTAGTAGTCGCCGTTGTAGATCTTCTTGGAGAGGCCGAAGTCGGCCACGCAAACGTTCATGTTTTCATTCAGCCTGAGGCAGAAACAGAAATGTTCATTTATTAAAGATCACATGTTTACCCTAACATATGAACAGGTTAGCATACACAAAACATGTCCATTACTTTTCTTCTTTTACTTTGCTCAGCTGTCAACGTTTAGAGCCGTACAGCTTTGAAAAGCATCAGTGGAGCCCAGGGCCGCTCCAAACCTTTTTGGGGCCCTAAGCAGATTTTTATTTGGGGTCTCCTCCATTAACATGTCAATGCTTTATCATTCATAAGCTAATCCAAGTGTGTAACATATCTACTATCATTAGCATCATTTGTAATTAGCTGTGCCAGTGTTACTATGGCACCTGAGAGGATTAAAGCTAAAAAAAATATTTGGAGTTTGAAATGCAACTATTTGAATGTAACATCAGCTGATAAACACTAAATTCAGAGTAAAAAGAAAAGTTTGACATTTTATTTTTCCTCAAATGTAGTTGTGGTGTCAGGGTTAAATGGGAATTACGAAAACCTCTTCCGCTAGGAAGAGGTGTGTTTGGAAACACATTTTTGGCATTGAGTCACATTATCAACTGCCGGATGTTTCTGCTGCCAGAAACTAAGAAAAAGACAACAGGAAGTGGTAGGAGGATGTGCCAGTGTTTTTTACACGTTATTTTTTTAATGAGTTATTGTGCAAACTCACTTATTCATGTGTGATTTTAATTGCATTTCTTAGTTAATGGAAACGGCAATTGCAAAATTGTGTGTTTTCAACATTAGCAAAATACTGAAGTTCTGCACACATTTGTAAAAGAAATGCAGCCATTAACAGGAAGATATTAACCATTATTTGTGTCACAAGTATAAAATCAACATAGAAATTGTTTTTGTATGTTCAGTTTGTGTTATTCAAAAAATGCTAGCCTGATGTTCTTGGGCGCCCTCTACTGGTGTGGAGGCTGACTAACTTGCCTTTTCATGTTGTCAATCAATAATTCCTTAACATTTATGAAAAGGTTCTGGTTCCATTGGCAAATCATTTCACTCATATCAAGACATTTTCCCAGGTTGTTAGTAAAATAATCTGCCAGTGGAAGCAGAACTTGGTTGCTTGGTAACGCCTGGGCTTGGTTGGGGTTGCTAGGTAACAACGCAGTGGAACATTCTACCAGTGGAACTAGAACTCTTTTATGAATATTCAGGAGTTATTTACTTAAAACAAGCTCCTATTTCTTGCTGAAAAGTTACCATTAAGTTAGTTTTGTCTTATTTTAGGGTACTGAGATATTCACACTAAAAATTAGACAAAAAAAATACTTTGTAAGTTTTGTTGTTTATACTAAAAACATTAACTTATTGCCAGCTTTTTCTTAAAAACTCAGGCTGTTTTCAGAAGCAGTAAAAACCAAAACAGAAGTACAAAAAATATCAGTTTCTGATCATAAGTCCCCATTAAAGTTCAAGTCTCTTCGGTTTTGCTTCGTCCAGCAGACGGTCTTTACCCTCTGCATAAAGACCGCAGAGGGTAAAGACCTCTGCGGTCTTGTGGGGAACTGAAAGAGAGGAAAGTGGAAGAAGTGTTTTTTCTTACATGCAGTTGCGCGCAGCCAGGTCTCTGTGGATGAAGTTCTTGCTGCTGAGGTACTCCATCCCTCGGGCGATGTCGGCCATGAACTTAACCAGCATCTGAGACGGCAGGTACTGCAGGCGGAACAGAGGAGAGCTCGTTTACCCGTTACTCACAGCAGAGGGCGCCAGCGTCCATCTTTTCACAATCACAGCTAACTTTCCAGCAGACTGACTGGATGGTCCTCAGGGAACCATTGGGTGCTTGTTTTTAAAAGTTGGCCCACTTCATAACCATTTCAACATTCTTTATAGGTCTTGCTTTGATTAGAGTTTCTCAGCTCTTCTGGGGATTTAATGCATATCGCTCACAGCTGGCGCCAAAAACGCTTTGTGTTTAGAGCGTTTCTGCTGCCAGAGGGGGAGTGGTTGGAGGCTTATTTAAGAAAAACTTTACAACTGTGCTGAACTTTGGATCCAGTTTTGCTGACATTCATGTGAACTTAGAAACCATAAAGTGTGTGAAACTGCGAGTGCTGGTTTGTTGCTGACTTGGTGCTTTGGGTTGTGTGTTCAGGCGTACCACAGGGCAGTCGCCCAGCCTGGAGTACAGCAGATAGCTGTGCAGGTCGCCGTGCTTCATGTACGGCAGGATGACCACAGGCGACGGGTAACCTTCGCTCTCCACCGTCTGCAGACACACACCTGACAAGAAAGTTTGAAAGAGAACATTAGCATCCACACACTGAAAATGCTGACAAAATCTCCTCTTTTTATTAACTAAATCAATGGAATATGCTGCATTTGTGCAGAATTTGTTCACTTTGTCATTTCAGCTCCCGTTTAATCGTGCTGATTGCATTGAATAAGCAGGAGGCCAAACTCAAAATGTCTGGTTTTTACATTTTTTAGCAACTATTAAAACTGAAATTCAATCACTTGCTAGTGTTCAGCTTTGGTGAATAAACCATATTGAATATGTTGAATCATGAATAAGTCCTACTAACATGTTTTCTGGGTTTCTGTTCATGTTCTTTGGTACTTTCTGTTTTTAAAACCAGCGACATGAAACTTTTATTTTTACAAGCATTTTTCACTTCTTCTTCCAGTGATGAATCTGTTACTAACCTAAACTGATTTCCTCTTTTTCAAAGATCATAAATGTGAACATTTTAAAAAAAATATACATTAAAATATTTTACACTCCAAACATTTAAAAAAGCTGCTGCAAGAAATGAACAAAATCAGTGAAAACAACTCAGTTTTTAATAAACTGACTGATGAGTGAATTTGCAAAAACATAAAATTTTACCAAGTATTTTTTTCTAGTTTCTGGTCCAAATACATTTTAAATAAGACAAAACTAACTTACAAATAATTTTTCAGCAAGAAATAGTTTCACTGGGAGATTATTTACATTTTTATTTTGATGTTTTGTTTTATTTTTTCTGTTTAGCAAATGACAAATTTCTGACTTTTCAGGCTTGGAAATGCCCATGTTTTCATATTAAGTTTCTTAGATTAATCTAAAAATTTCTGAGTTTCTTCGAGAAACTTTCCAACTTTTCAAGCTCAGAAATTTCAAAACTTTTAAAAATGTTTGTCCTAAATTTCTCTAGGTTTTCTAGCAAATTTTAAATTCTTTGAACTTGGAAATGTTCAAGTTTTTCTATTAAATTTCTGACCGATTATTTTCACAGGCAACATGAGGAAAATGTCTTATTATAAGTGACATAATGTACCAGGGAAACTAAAACCTTTTCATCAATGTTCAAGTTTTATTTTCTGAAATAAGCTCATGTGATGAAATGTTACTTGGATGTTCGGTTTTTATGAGTAGTAACATATTTGCTCTGGAAACCGTAGAATAAATATCTGATCCTCACCCAGGAGCCTCATGACGTTGGGATGGTCGAACTCCTTCATGCAGGCGGCTTCACGCAGAAAGTCTTCCATCTCTGAGCGCGTGCAGATTGCAACTGGAGGGGCGACGGTTCACATCGATCACTGTTTGCAAAGCTCTGAACTTTCTCTGATTAATAAGAAATCCCATGAGGGAGGAGCTGGCCTACACCAGGACTTCAAACTATTTAACTTTGTGCTTTTCTTCTCCAAACATCTGACTAAAGCCAATTTATTTCTAAAACTGAGAGGTTTGTAATACTGATTTGTTGTGATGTTGACTCACTCTTCATCGTCTTTACAGCCACCTTGAGAACAGCTTCCTCCTGGTTCAGCAGGCCCTCCATCACAGAGCCAAACTCCCCTGAAGACAAAGCAAAGCAGCAACAACAGACCTTTAATAAAACAACGACTCTGTGAAAAGAAAACCATCAGACACAACAAACACTGCAAAAACACAAAATCCTACCAAGGAATTCAGTCTTGGTTTGGTTAAGATATTTGCTCTAGAAATTACAAAAATACTGGTAATATTTTGTGTTTTTGAAGTGTGAAACAATTCAATTATGAATTTTTATTAAGAAATATGAGCCTGTTTTAATTCAATAATCCTTGAATATCTACAAAACTATTAAGTCGACAAGCAGATTTTTTAGTACAGTTTGAAAAACAATAACATCACTTATATTACATAGAACTGAAAAGTTACTTTTAAGTTAATTTTGTTTTATTTCCAGTGTAATAATATATTTGCATGAGAAACTAGACAAAAAGTACTTTGTAACATTTTGTTTTTGCAGTGTAGAATATATTATATACACCAAAAACACAAAATCTTACAAAGTATTTTTGTGTAATTTGTAGTGAAAATCTCCCAACTAGAGCAGACTACAATCCTTGGTAGGATTTAGTGTTTTTACAGTGAAGGCGAGTAGCTGGGTGTGTTGTGCTGACCTTCTCCCAGCGTTTTCCCCAGAGTGAGTCTGTGTCTGTCCACCATCACGTCCTGGAGCTTCTGCTTCAGCTCGTCGCTGATGCCCAAGCTGTTCACTGGAGGAAACACCAGAGCAGGAGAACAGCTGAAAAATATGCACCCAACACTCCTATTTACTTTGTTTTAGAAAAGAAAGGAAGAAGAAAAATCTATTCAGATCAGATCTGATGTGGAAAAAAATTAGATTATCACCCAGCCCTAGCAGACGTATTCCTCGTTATCACTGCAAAAACTTTTCTCCGATACAAAATCAACCACTTTCTCCTGCCTGTTCAAAACTTTTAAATTTTTTTATATTATGGTTTAGCTCAAATTTAAATAAAGACACCATTATTTATACGTTCAAACTCTAAATATCACAGGAAAAACATTTTTAAAAGAATAAATTTTAAACTCAGAACTGAAGGTTAATTTCAGATGTAATGTGTCGACATCGAGTTTTTAGATTATTGCTTACTTTGTTTTTTTGAGTCATTTATTTATTTATGTTTATTTGTGTTAAATTCTTAAACGGCACTGCAAAAATACAAAATCTTACCAAGTATATATTTTTTTTTCTGGATTCCAGTCTAAATATCTCGGTACACTTGAAATAAGACAAAACTGACTTAGAAGTAACTTTTCAGTAAAATATAGAAGCTTGTTTTAAGTCAGTACTTCCTTAAAATTGGTGGAAAAGTTCTAGTTCCACTGGTAGAATGTTCAACTGCACCGTTACCTAGCAACCCCAGCCAAGCCCAGCCTGTTACCTAGCAACCAAATTCTAATTCCACTGGCAGATTATTTCACTTATACCATGGAAAAATCTTTTGTTATAAGTAAAACAATCTGTCAGTGGAACTAGTTTTTTTTTTTAATCTATATTTAAGAATAATTTACTCAAAACGAGCTTCTATATTTTGTTAAAAAGTTAGGTGTAAATTTGTCTTTTTTACTTTATTTCAATTGTACTTAAATATTTGCAGTAGAAATTAGAGAAAAATTTCTACTCGTGTTTTTGCAGTGCGATTAATTTTGGTGACAAAAATAACATAAAATGTAATTTAAAAAAAGGATTTGAAGACTGAGCGTGCTGGGATGTTTCCTCCAGCTGGGCAGACGTTCCTTCTTGTTTTCCTCCAGACTGACAGAACAACAACACGGTTGGAGATCGCCTCCAGCTGCTGCTACACCATCAATCTGACACGGCTTGGCCCAAAAATGCACTCAGACCACAGGCATGTTGCGACTCATGCTGGTATGTCCGGCCGCGGCAACAACCAGAACGTCAGGATCTGACTACGTCCTGGAAACACGACCGGAACCTTCAGGTCAGCATCAGATCCATCCTATCTAACCCTTCCTATTTCATTTCATCATTCCTCCGAATCGTTTACTTCCTGTTAGTCTTGCCTTCTTTCTTTTCTAATCCAGCATGTTGAGACCTGCTCAGAAGAACCATAACAAATATCCTGGGGACAAAGACGGTGCTTGAATGTGACCCAGCTGGGTGAAATCTGAGCGTTTGTTTTCAGGTTTGAGTCTCTGTGATGTCGCAACATCACAAAGAAATGCTGCAGACTGGATTCGGCACACAAAGCAACGCAAAGTGGTCGTCTCTGATTGGTCCTCAGTGTCACTCATGAGTTTAAGTTTCATCTTCATCTGGATGTTTATGTTAGTTTTTACAAACAAGTTAAACTGTAAAACATTTAAATCTGATGTGAAGCATTTCAGCTTCGATAGAATAATCCATTACTAAAATATTCATTTACAACAGTCCTATTCCAATTACAATTTGGCTTCCTGCCGTTTCTGAAACTCCACCTTCATGAAGTCGTGCCAACATGGCTCCTCTATTAACCCTTTAATGTTTTTACCAGCGTTTCACTGAGACGCAGCTCCTATAATGAGCTCAGCAGCTCCACCAGGTGCTTGCTAATCGCTGCTGGCTAGTCTGAAGGAGCAGAGTGGGGGAGTTGCATCTCGAAGGCGGGGCTAGGTCCACCCAGGTGTTTCAGCTGAATGGTTGCCATGGAGATTACAGGATTTCTCAAACATGCATGAAATAATCAAAGCATCACTACAGGTTTGACTTTGATGAGGGAAAAACTTAAAACATGATGTAAAGCAAAAAAAAAAAGTTGATTTTGCATGAAGCTGCCCCTTTAAAACATTTTGAATTATGGTGTCATTCAAGATCTCTTTAATTAGGATTACGACTAGTCAGAACAAAAGTTTACTTCATGACTAGTAATAAGCATAAATATAAGTGTTGAAGCCGATTTTATGTTAAAACGGCCTGCCGTATCCCTCCGTCTTTTCCTGAGGTGGACAGAGCTGTCATTGTGCGCGGTGAGGTGCAGCGTTTCTCGCTCATCCAGTTTCCCTGGATGAAGTGTTTTACTCTGAGGGAGTCAGGTCTGGGCATGCAGCTCAGAGCTCCTGATCCAGGTGCGTTCAGAGGAACTCACATGTCGCCTCCAGCGGCCTGCGGCTGTAGCTGCGGCGCGCGCGGTACCTCACCACCAGCTGCCCGCGCTCCATCATGGGCTCGAACGCCTCCCTGCAAACGCACAACGGCAAAACAGGTGTGGTCAGTCGGGTAAGCGTGTAAACAACACAGGAAGTGTAGCGGCGTAACGCAGAAAATGGCTCTCAGAAAGTAACAAGCAATGGAGTCTGGAAAGGACGGAAAATATTTATGGTTTGGCCCGAGCCGCCGGGTCCCTCCCTTTACCCACAGGGAGGACAAATAAACCTACGCACCCGAAGCGCGTCTCTTTGCGCCGCAGCTTGGCCACGTAAACAGCCAGGAGAATGGCGAGGGCCACGGCGCCGGTGACGGCCATCACCACATACCACCAGTGCCAGGAAAACGTTGCCGGATCTGACAAACCTGGAAGGACACGGGCACAGAGTCGGTTTAACAGCTCAACCAAAGCTTTGGAAAGTCTTTACACTGCAAAAACATAAAATATTACCAAGTACTTTTGTCTGGCTTTTAGAGCAAATGTGTTAGTACATTTGAAATAAGAGAAAACTAACTTACAACTAATGAATCAGTGAGAAACAGCAGATTGTTAAGATAATAATTCTCTAATATTGATGAAAAAGTTATAATTCACTGGTGGAATATTCCACTGCGCCGTTACCTAGCAACCCCAGCCAAGCCCAGCCCGTTACCTAGCAACCCCAGCCCGTTACCTAGCAACCCAGTTCTAGTTCCACTGGCAGATTATATCACTTACAATAAAACATTTTTCCATGTTATAAGTGAAATAATCTCAATAATAATTAATCATGATTAATCGATTCAACTTTACTGACTTTCTGTTTATCTTGCAAATGTGTCAGATTTAGCCGTACGGGTCAAACTTAATCTAAAAAGACGTGCCAAATAAATAAATATAAGAATAAACCAAAAGGTTCCAGAATAAGCTTATAATTAAATGGTTCTGGTCAAAAGTTTACATGTACTCATCATGAGCATCATAGATGGCTGAAACTTGGACACAGTCAGGTGTCCCAACTGGACAATGATCCAGAATCCACACTAGAACTTATTCTGGAAGGGATACCTTTACATTTCTAGAACAAGTCGAGTCTAAGCCAAGAAACCAACCAATTTAAATAAAAAGTAATTATTTAAATTGGTAAAAGTAGTGAAAAATAGTGAAATGTGCAGACCGGAGACGGAGAGCATCACCAATAAATCCCAGCGTCTGCATCCAGTTTCTGTTTTATAGTTAATTGATTCTGTTTGTTGTATAATCATCCCATCCTGGAAAAAGATATTTGTTTATGAATGGACGTTTGTGGCTTTAGTATTTCCAGTAGCAGCAGCCAAAACCACTTTTTTCCACCCTGGAGTTTAACATTGTCTCTGGCTACAGCTCTCAAATCATTTTTTAAAATTATTTTATACATTTTTCAAGACAGGGAAGCAAATCTGTTAAAGTCTGATAAGTGAAATATCTAATCTGTTTTCATCACCTTTCTAAATTGAACATGGGAGTTTTCCTGCTGTTTTCATGAATTGCAGTTAAAGTCTTTCAGCTGCCTGAAATAAATCTACCACAAATATCCTCTTTCTGTGTCCCTCAGTCGAGCTGCTGCCATCCCATCGCTCATCCTGAATCTTCTCTCAGTCTTTCACACAAACTGCAAAGTTCGTGTGAAACTCCTCATCCTCCCCCAACTTTCCCTGCCTCCTTTTCACTTTCTTCTTCCATTCTTCTTGTTGATGTCTGGGTCTTGAAGACGAAGCAAACAGAGCTGCTACACTGCCTCATCTTGGTATAAATATTTATGACGCGTCTCCCCCATTCAGCCAACCCGCCTCTCTTCCCTCCTCTACCCCTCTCCATTTTATCTTCTTTCCTTCTTTTTTTTTGAACGCACACGACAGAGGAAGCCCGTGACACAAAGTGAAAAAGAGAAGTTCTGCACATCCCAGACAACATCATTAGCTCACTTCCACCAACATGCCACCGGTCATTTTGTCACAGCAGACGGAGAGTTTGAGGGATCTGCATGTGGACTCACCTCTGAATTTCCCCGTTTCTGTGGAATGAAGAGAAGAAAAACTGTTATATTTATATGCAAGAGAAAAACATTTAAAATCATTCATCAAGTATTAAATAATTTTTCATTTCTTTACATTTTTCCTTTCAACCCGACATTATTGTGCCTTTATGGCTCTGCAAACTTTGTAAATGGCTTCAAATTCTTCAGATTTTGCATGTTATGCTCAGGCTGTCTAAAGTTAGCTTATGTACAGCTACTTAACCCAACTATAGTTAGCATAGTTAGTTAAGCTAACTACAGTCAGCGTAAGGAACAGTTAGGTTAACTATAGTTAGCTGAAGTTACTTAAACTCAAAGACAACATGGATAAAATCACTTGCACTCTGACTCCATCCTTATTTACAACCTTGAATGGCTAAAGCTGTAAATAATGAATGTGATGGAAATCGGTCTTTTGAAATAAAAAAAAGAAAAAAGTTACTTAAACTATCAATTGTTAAGCTAACAGCATTATTTTATATTAAAAACCACACACCTGATTAATAGTATTTATTAATATTTGTTGTTGATTTTTCTTGCCACTCACCAGGAGAACTGAGGACCAGGATCCTTTCGGGGCTCCAGGGTCCATGACCGGCCCCTGTGTAGGCGCAGACCCTAAAAGACACGTTGGACAGCGGGGTGGACAGATTGATGGAGAACTCTGTGTCCAATCCAGCGTCCACATTAAACTGGAAACAAAAAGAAACAAAGATGACACATAAGACCAGGTGAACTGGTCATTTAATGACACAAATTCATAAAGTCTCAGAAAATTCATAACTTTGTGTTTCTTGGTTACAAATACGGAAGATTGTTGGTTTTCTGGTCCAACTACATGGTGTCAAGTTAGCAATTAAAAAAAATTAGAACATCCTATTAATTAAAGTAGCTGTTACTGTGTAACAGAGAAATAAAAAACCTCAACATTTTTAATAAAATGTTGTTCTTGCACTCATTTTTTTTTTTTTTTTCAAAATATTTAGACTCCATCACTTTTATCATGAGCTTTAACAGACTTTGAGATTTGGGATGTTTGTCTTTTTTATTTAAGTTGACTTTGTATCTGGGCTGGAAACTGTCAGTCAGATCTGGCAACCCTGCTAGGGACTCTATTTTTAAGCAAAGCAGTAAGCAGGGCTAAGTAGAGGTAGAAGTAGGACCTTTATTTTGAAATATGAGTCATTTTTGAAACATGAACAGACATGTACATAGCCTGTTATGTTGTAGAGAATTACTTTTCTCTAATATTCATTTTTCATGTATTTCTTGTTAATAAATAGTTCTCGTGTGACGTCACAATGCCGTGGACTGACAGACATCTCGGCAGGCAGTTGCTTTGGAGTTGCCATGACAACAAAGCCAAAGGCTCAGAACTAGCTCTGGCCTCTCCTATTTAACATGAGCAATGTAAGTACAATACAACTACTCTCCCCACTCTTGTGTAATAGTAAGATAAATATCAGTGATATTTACTGTATTACTTAGTAGAACTAGCAAAATTAGCCTAGCTAATGTAGCTCCTCCACGCATTCTTCGTGTTCATCAAATAGTATGAGGCAACTTGTCCGCATCGTCTGAGGCATTTTACTTCTCCGTGTCATACGGGCCGATCCCGACAGCAGCCATTTAAAAAAAAAATTAATCTTTATCTCGCACATTGGTCAAGAGTGTCCACATATTTTCTTTTTGTCGAAGAAGTCATGGGTCCTCTGTGCTGCGCTAGTTTTCTGACGTGTTTGTTTTGCCCTCAACCAGCCTGATCTAAACCAGATTTAGCTACAACGTGGTGTGTTTACAAGTCCGTTAATGTCTCAGAGAATCAGGCCTGAGTTTGCTTTTCGGGCTGACCTGCTTCATGTAGGGTGTGCTGTATTCCACTCGGTACCCCAGCAGCTCCCCGTTCAGCTTCCCCGGAGGCTCTTCCCACGACACCAGCACCTCGGTCCCGTTTGGCTTGGCGGTCACGTTGGCCGGTGGGCTGTCTGGCACTGAAACATGGATGAGGAAAAACACGACATTAAAGTCAGTCATCATTGTGTTGTGTGACTAGAGGCGGTTGAGGTTACCGCTAACTAGCTTGCTAGTTAGCTAGATTTTGCATCTCTTTGCATTTTCATTACAAACGTGAGTTAAACATTGTCCATATGAATGTAGAAAAACGCAATTTCGCAAATGTGATGTTTCCATTAAACAATTAAAACCACACATGAACATGTTGGTTCATTATAAACATGCATCATGATTTTCCAGCTACTTCCTGTCGTCTTCTTCTTCGTGGCTTGCGCCAGTAGTAACATCCGGTTGTTGATCATGTCACTCCTGTGATTCATTGCAGTTTTTTTGAAGTAAACTCATTTTGACAGCTGAAAAGCATCTTATATTTCCAATGGAGAGGTAACTAGTGCACAGCCTTCGTCTTTGCCAACAGCTGCATTTCCTTGATCATAAGTAAACTGGATTTACGAAAACAAATTTGCTTTATGGAAACATGGCAATTTTGGAAAAAAAACAAAACAAACAACAAAACAAAACATATTTTTTGATAAAAAAGTTTTTGAGATGACTTTCCGGTTGTATCAAAGTTTGTTTATTTCACAAAACTGCAATGAAAACTTTTTTTTGTGTGTTATATAGTCTCATGATTAACTGGATGCAACTACTGGCAGAAAAGAAAGACAACAGGAAGTAGTTGGAGGATGATGCCGCTGCATGATTTTTATGATTTATCGCGTGAACAGACCTATTCAGCCATGTTTATAATTTTATTTCTTAGTTAATGGAAATACTGTAATTGCAAAATTGTGTTTTTAATGGAATATTAAAAGTTTTACAAATATTTCTAATGTAAGAGCAGTTGGTGACACTTCTGGTACAATGCTATATGCATTCTGGGCAAAACAAATATACATAGGGGTCTTAAATTTAATTTAGAGTCTTATATTTGAGTTGATGGAACCAGCAGAAGCTGGAGGAGCCAGCAGCTGGGTGAAAGAGGCCAGGGGCTAACCAGTTGTTTTCACAGCTTTGAGGTTTTAGGATGATTGAATCTGCAGCATCTGGGGGATGAAGTGGGAGGAAATGTGAAGAATCCAGCAAAGGGGCACGTGAGGGCACCATGGACAGGAGAGTCCACTCCCTGATCTCCTCCTCCTCTGGTTTACTCTCTGCCTGTTTCTTCTTTTTTTTTCCATGTGAAAGCAGTTGGAAAACGTTCCAGGAAAGGAATGAGGAATTTGTTTGAGATTGACGCTCCATGTAGAGCAGAACTCCAACAATCTTCTTCTCAAGTAGGAGAGCTGGCTTTGTTTCTTTTTGTTATGCTTTGTTTCTGCGGGGGAGGCTCTAAGAACCACCACACACACACACACACGCACACACACGCACACGCACACGCACACACACACACACACACACACTGGTGAAGTCACCGTGAGTTTTGGGAAACATTGCCCAGCCTACAGTATGGATGATGTTATCAGGGATCGTTTTGCGGCTGATTGTTTCCACATGTCGGCCGTGTTCTCCCGGCGAACGACAACAAAAACAACCCGAGTCGGTTAAGGCTCCACCTTAACGCTCCTCTTTCTCCTGCGCTACACTTCGTCTCTTTGTCACGTCAAACCGTTTTTTTTTCTCTCCTTTTCCCAAAGATGCCAAGATTTCTTCCCTCTTTTTTGGGTCTTTTTCAGACAGATTTTAGCTTCAAAGCATGCAGATCCAGCCAGCTGAGAATAAGGCTGACTTAAAGTGAAAGCGATTGGTTGAAATTACAAAATCCAGAACTTGCTGCTGCTGCTGTAACAAAAACTAACTTTTCGTCAAATGAACTGGAGTTTGATTAAAGCGGACCAAGCAGGGCTGGTGTGAACTGAAGTGTAAAATAAAAGGCAGTGCTTGCTGATGCCTCAGTTAAAGCTGCAGTGTGTAGCTTTTATAAAGAATATTTAGAGTTCACTTCAACCAAACTGGGACCTTAATTCTTGTAGATTTGTTTTTCTTGACTTGACTTTCTAGACAAACAAACTAGAATTTGATTTAAGTGGACCAAACATGGCTGGTGTTTACACACCCTATGATTAAGCCACACTTTATTTACTTAATAGGTGCCTTCTAAAGCAATAGGTTGTGTTGAATTTTATGTAGAAGTATCAGGGTGGAGAAAGGACATTACATCCCAATAAAACATTTGTTGAAAAGTTCAATGAATTGCACAACTGTCCTCCGTCTCTCCTTTCAGTCTTAGTGAGGGTTTCCTTGTAAAAGGCTCAATCTGACCTCTAACGCAACCCTGGAGTCCCAGCAGCAATCTGCTCATAACTGTCATGATATGCTGCTGTATGTTGCAACCTTCCCGGTTTGGATGTAAACTCAGAACATTCTGTCTCCTCTTGGAATTTTAAACTTGTCGTATGGTGGGGGTGTTGGTGGTGAGGAGATGACGCAGGTAGACCCAGGATGTAGATGAATAAGATGAATTTAATGATGAGGATGATGCTCAGACAGTCCAAGACAGGCAGCACGGCAGAGAAACTAGCACACAGCTAAATGCCGGTAGCAACTGATACAAGACTGACTAAACGAGCAGATGCCGACACAGGACTTAACAGTACGACTGTGCCGGCAGACGAACTAACAGACAGAACAAACTAAGACCGAACTGACTGACACGTATGTTAGACATAGACAAGGACCCGACGAGGAACACAGACAACAGGTGGGTATAAATACACACGGGGTAATTAAGGGAATGAGACACACCTGGGGAGCAATCAACGGGGAGGACAGGACAAAGACTCACAGGGAAACAGGACTGAACACAGAAAACTCAAAAATAAACACACAAAAACACGGAACATGACAGTACCCCCCCCTCAAGGGCGGATACCAGACGCCCACAAAAACAGTTCAACAAAAAACAACCCAACTGGGTGGGCGGAGGGGCGATGGAAGGAGGGCCAGAGTCCAGAACAAAAAAAACAACCCATCAGGGTGGGCGGAGACCCAGGAGGCAGACCCCTCGAAAGAGGTCCGGCGGGCGTCGCCGGCGCAGGAAGCGGAGTCCCGGAGACGGGTCCGGCGGGCGTCGCCGGCGCAGGAAACGGAGTCCCGGAGACGGGTCCGGCGGGCGTCGCCGGCGCAGGAAGCGGACCCCCTTGGGCGGGTCCGGCGGTCTCCTCCGCCGGCGCTGAAAGCGAGGAGGCGGGTCCGGCGGGCATCGTCGGCGCAGGGAGCGAGGAGGCGGGTCCGGCGGGCGTCGTCGGCGCAGGGAGCGGACCCTCGGAGGCTCTGGTGGGCCGGGAGCAGACTCTGGAAACTCGGGGGGAGCAGACTCTGGAAACTCGGGGGGAGCAGACTCTGGAAACTCGGGGGGAGCAGACTCTGGACACTCGGGGGGAGCAGACTCTGGACACTCGGGGGGAGCAGACTCTGGACACTCGGGGGGAGCAGACTCTGGACACTCGGGGGGAGCAGACTCTGGACACTCGGGGGGAGCAGACTCTGGACACTCGGGGGGAGCAGACTCTGGACACTCGGGGGGAGCAGACTCTGGACACTCGGGCGGCTGCGCTCCGGCAGCAGACTCGGGGAGCTCGGGCGGCTGCGCTCCGGCAGCAGACTCGGGGAGCTCGGGCGGCTGCGCTCCGGCAGCAGACTCGGGGAGCTCGGGCGGCTGCGCTCCGGCAGCAGACTCGGGGAGCTCGGGCGGCTGCGCTCCGGCAGCAGACTCGGGGAGCTCGGGCGGCTGCGCTCCGGCAGCAGACTCGGGGAGCTCGGGCGGCTGCGCTCCGGCAGCAGACTCGGGGAGCTCGGGCGGCTGCGCTCCGGCAGCAGACTCGGGGAGCTCGGGCGGCTGCGCTCCGGCAGCAGACTCGGGGAGCTCGGGCGGCTGCGCTCCGGCAGCAGACTCGGGGAGCTCGGGCGGCTGCGCTCCGGCAGCAGACTCGGGGAGCTCGGGCGGCTGCGCTCCGGCAGCAGACTCGGGGAGCTCGGGGGAAGGCTGCGCTCCGGCAGCAGGCTCGGAGAGCTCTGGCTCGGGGGAAGGCTGCGCTCCGGCAGCAGGCTCGGAGAGCTCTGGCTCGGGGAAAAACTGCGCTCCGGCAGCGGGCTCGGGGAGCTCGGGCTCGTCCGCAAACTCGGGGGGCGGAGCCACAAGGAACTCGGGAAGCTCGGGGTGCTCCAGGAGCGGGGAAGACCGACGCCGCCTCGGCGCGGGGACCGGAGGCGGGGGCCGCCTCGGCGCGGGGACCGGAGGCGGGGGCGACCGACGCCGCCTCGGCGCGGGGACCGGAGGCGGGGGAGACCGACGCCCAGGGGCCGGGATCTCCGGCGGCGCAGGGCGGTGGTGACGTCGGAGCCCAGGGGCCGGGACCTCAGGCGGCGCAGGGCGGACGGAGGCGGCTGGAGACGGGCGGACGGAGGCGGCTGGAGACGGGCGGACGGAGGCGGCTGGAGACTGGCGGACGGAGGCGGCTGGAGACGGGCGGACGGAGGCGGCTGGAGACGGGCGGACGGAGGTGGCTGGAGCGGACTCTGGAAACTCGGGGGACTTTGGAAGCTGCTCCAGGTAAATCTCATAAAGTCCCAATACTAAATCAAACAAAGTGGGATGACCTTTGTATTGGTTGAGGAGGTTGAGATAGTCCGCATCCTTATAATCACTCCAGTTCTCTGGGCCCATGATGTTCTGCGATCCTCACCGGTTGTGGTCGGGTCCTTCTGTCGTATGGTGGGGGTGTTGGTGGTGAGGAGATGACGCAGGTAGACCCAGGATGTAGATGAATAAGATGAATTTAATGATGAGGATGATGCTCAGACAGTCCAAGACAGGCAGCACGGCAGAGAAACTAGCACACAGCTAAATGCCGGTAGCAACTGATACAAGACTGACTAAACGAGCAGATGCCGACACAGGACTTAACAGTACGACTGTGCCGGCAGACGAACTAACAGACAGAACAAACTAAGACCGAACTGACTGACACGTATGTTAGACATAGACAAGGACCCGACGAGGAACACAGACAACAGGTGGGTATAAATACACACGGGGTAATTAAGGGAATGAGACACACCTGGGGAGCAATCAACGGGGAGGACAGGACAAAGACTCACAGGGAAACAGGACTGAACACAGAAAACTCAAAAATAAACACACAAAAACACGGAACATGACAAAACTTGCATAAATAGAAATAAATGGACAGATTCTGTCTCGGTTTAATTGCTTTACAGACAGAAGCAAAAATGAAAACTTTGTGTTTTTAAATGTTTAGTTTCAGATTGGATTTATCCGCTGCTCCTCATGGGAGAAAGACGAGTTTTGGGAAAAATTGCAAAAAAAATGTGTTTTCTCAAGCTCTTGTTCTCGATTCCCACCATTAAAGCTTTTTATTTTTTTGCCTTGCATTTGTTTCCGTGTTCAGCTGAAATCTTTCTGCACAACATCGCTTGTTGGACTTTAGGTAGAGGAAAAGATTAAACACAAGAACACGAGGGGGACTTAGTTCAGGAAACACATGATGGATGTGGGAAACAGAAACAGCTCTCAGGATCTGGATGTATAACACGCCGAGGAAGCAGAAGGATGATATGTTCAAGGGACAGAGCAGAACATATTTGGACCGTCTGTTAGAGAGAAAGACAGCAGAGAGGCGACCAGAACCAGACAGAGAGAGATGTGGAAAATGTTGCTGATCTGTGACCAGGCCTCCGCTTTTTTTATCCTCTGACTCATCTAGACAAGTGCAAAGACATTTCTCTCTTAAAGGAAATCATAAACTCCTGTTTTTTCTTTCTCACCGCTAAAAGGAAACAAAGATTTCTGCCATTTTTTTCTGAAATAAAGAAGTGAAACTGCTAAATCCTGCCTGTGACCAGCATTTCAACGAGTCCTACTTCCCTCTTTTCTTTTTCCTGTTTATGAGAAAATGAGAAACGCTGCGTTGGAGCATTTTGCGACGATTGGAGGCGGCTTTCATCATGGAAAGCCCCTGCCAAAACCTCCTCTCTCTCTCCTCTCACTATCCTCTATTTCCAGCCATTTTTTTTAAATCCATGGATGGAGTCAGCATGAGCTGGCATGGAAAATCCCACCTCAGTTTAAAGTCTAACACACCGCTGCTTAACATTACCGTTGGGAAGGAGTCAGTGAAGCCTTTCAGGAGACTTTCCACAGCGTTCTCCATTTCTGTCCCTCCTGAAGCGCCCTGTCATCTGCTAACGGATGAAACTGGGCAGACAGGCGCAGCCTGGTTTCTTTTATAAACACAGTTGGACTAAGACAGCTTTATGGCCCAAAATCTTTTAAATACAAGCTGGAAATCTGCGTAAGGTGTTTTCATACCTGATCGTCCAGTAGACTCGGTTTGATTGGGGACTGAAGTTGCAACATTTGTTACATTTTTAGCTGCTGTGGTTTGTTTTCACACAGTTATGTGAAATGAACCAAACCGTTTTAAAAACCTGTTCTGCTCCTCGCCTGTGGGGGCGCTGCACCAAGAACCACTGAAGGAAACGACATCAAAACCTCTGAAAACACTGAGCACAAAATGTAAAGAAAAATGGAGTCGCATCAGATTTTTAGTAACTGTAGGATTTCTCTGTTTTGGTAAAAAAAACAAACAAAAGAAAAACAAGCTGCTTCTCCTGCTAGCGCTAAACTAGCACATTTATTTTGGTTCTGTTTACCCAGAATGCCCTGTGCTGCAGTCCAATTCCTCTTTCGGAGCGGTCTCCAGTCCGCTCAGCGTTCACATATATGCATTCGAACCGGTCCACATCTGAGTCCAGGTCACACCTCCCCAAATGAACCGGACTTTCCAAGTAAACAAACTAGAGTTTGATTAAAGTGAACTAAACAGGACTGATAACAAACTTTATTTTTGGCATGAAACACAAAATTGTTTGTGATGCTGGGAAGCTTTGTCATGAACTCATGAAATGTTTTCACGATGAATCTGCTGCCCTCAGCCAGAATAACTGACACATTTTACTAAATTCAAGCATGTTGGGTGACGTCCAGGTTGTTTCTACAGTATTATTACTGGCTGCAGTCAGGGGTGCTAATGATATTTCCAAATAATCAAATAATATGGCTTATTTACTTTCTCCTCTGGTATGCAAATGCTTTAAAGTGAAGGTATTTGTATTTTTCAGACACATAGTTCCGTTTTATAGCACAATCAAGTAACTATGTTCCATTCAGTTGTTTTAAAAATGCTAAACATGTCAAACATAACTTAAAAGAAATTTGACTTTGCAATTTGATGCCTTGAAATTGGGCCTCTGTCTCTTTAAGAAGCTCCTGCTCTTTCTGACACGGTGCCTTCAGCACGTCGTCACAACAAAGCTCCTCATTATGCCGTTTAAAAACCAATCTTAGGAGCTCAGTAAACCAGTAGTTCCACCAGGTGTTTGCTAATAGTTGCTGCCGCTAGTCTGAAAGAGCAGCCCCGACAAAAGGATTCCTCAAACATGAAAGAATGAAGGGAATAACACTGTAACATGATGTAAAGCCCTAAAATGATGATTTTTCCTCCTTGCCTTTAATGCAGGATTTTTCCCTACATGGTCAGCGTGAGATGAAGCGACACCCCTGGGGGCTTGTCCGGGGTCTTTCTGGGTCTCCGCTCCCCTTCCGTTGGGAGATCTTTGGGAGATTTCTCTTCCTCTGTTCCTCTGGGATTACTGGAAATTAGCTTTCTGCTTATTTTCGGGTGCTGAGAGTTTTAAGGTTTATGCTGTTCCCAGCATTATAACTTCTTTTCAGTTCCAGGTGACTGAATCTCACATGTGCATAAAGCAGAAAGATGAGATCATGCCAACACAGGTTCATATTTCATCATGCAACGTCTCTATTTTGATGCCTGATTTAATAAAGTCAATCACATGATTAGGATACCGTGCCCAGGTATCCATTAGTGGAGCAAAATGCCTTGGCGTATCAGTATCCAGCTTCTTCATATGTTATGCCTGGAATATTGAAAAAGACTAACAGTAATTTTTAAAAAAACACCAGCACAGCTTTTGTGTTCCCATTCACATGTCTGAAACTGCTTATTCAGCTCACTCAGACTTTCTTTTCTAAATAACCCAGAAGTATCTAAAAACTGGAAACTAGCCTACATCTAACCACCATTATATTACAATTAAGCAGTTTTTCTTTTTACATCCCGTTTCAGGGAAAGCACTGCCTGAGCCTTCATAAAGGGGAAACTATCATGATATTTCAGATCAACATGGGGTCAGGTTTTTCAGGATGAGCTTGAAAACCTCCAACATGCTTAAACATGTGGATAGAGAGCACATTTATGCACTTTTACTATGAAAGTTATGCTTTTATACTGAAAGGACCCTGTGGTAGAGCAGTAAATTGGTTTGAATCTTACCTAAAGAGCTCGGATTTGTTTGTTTCAGTAGTTAACGTCTCATCAAAGCGAACAGAAGTTACAATCTGGGCTCCCCAACGTTCAACCTGGGCCTCCTCCTATTGAATATCTATTTGCTCCCATTAGCTCAGGTTATAACAAGAAATAAGATGAGTTACCAAAACTATGATGATGACACACAGCTCTACATCCAAGCACTGAACAGGTACTTAGAACAAATCAATGTGTGGATGTGCCAAAACCTTCTCCAGCTGATTAGAAACAAAACTGAACTTTTTATCTTTGGATTTAAGTCAACGCACAGCTTCAGCTGTTACAGATGGAAACTAGAGATCAGGCCTGGACATTCAGAGACACATAAAGACAGTTACAAAGTCAGCCTTCTATCACCTAAAGGACATTGCCAGTAATAATCAGCAAGATCTAGAGAAACTGATCCAGACGTTTTATCTTTAGTTGCATTGATAACTCCAACAGGTCTGCCTAAAAAAATCAATCAGATCCAGAACTCTGCTGCTGGAGTTCTGACTAAAACCAGGAAGATAGAGAACATGACCCAGTTCAGATCTAAAGTCCTCCCACCGGCTCCCTGCAGCTCAGAGAACAGACTTTAAGATACTGTTGGGAGTGTATAAATCAGCTTAAAGATCTGTCGTTGCCATAGCAACCTTCCAGACCACTCAGGTTCTGGTTCTGGTTCTGCTCTGCATTCTCAGAACCAGAACCACACATGGAGAAGCAGCATTCAGCTTCTATGCAGCACAAATCTGGAACAAACTTCCAGAAAACTGCAAAACAGCCGAAACACTGAGTTCCTTTAAATCCTTTAAAAACCCAGCTGGTCAGAGTTGCTTTTCAGAATGAGAATCAGAATTTCTTTTATTGTCATTGTGCATGAAGGAAAGCACAACATTTATAAAAATAAATAAATCAGCAACTCTCGAAGGCAAGTCAAATAACTGAATAAAAGAATAATAAGTAAGTATATCTCAATAAATATAAAAAATAAAGTAGAAACAGAAACAACTTGGCTGTTAAGGAAAAATGAATAAGTAAATATTAAGTAAATAAATAAGTGATCAGGTATGAACAGTTTTTTAGTCTGTTGTTTGTTTTGATTAGTAGTAAGTAAAACATTGATCAATATTTTTGATGTATATTGGTGACAGAATTAATGCTTATTGCTTTTATCACAGTTGACTGTGTGTTTCAGTGATGTAAAGCACCTTGAGCTGCCTTGTTGTTGAAACACAAACAAACAAACAAGTTGTAGTGAAATGAACAGATCTAAACGCTTGACTTTTGTTTGCACCTGCAGCTTTCCCTGGCGCGTCAGCCCAAAACAGAGGAGGGAGGAAACTTGGAGAAGAAACATCGCAGCTTTGACCTTCACATACTTCCAACACAAACACTGACACCCAGAGGGCGAGGGAAAAAAACTCATCCTCAATCCTCTTGAGAGACCCACCTCCTTCTCGTGTGCGAAGCTCCACCCAGGGCGACCAGTCAGACGGGCCCTGGCTGCTGTCGCAGGCCACCCTGACGGCGTAGAGCGTGTGCGGCTCCAGGCCCTGGATGACATGCGTGGCTGGTGGGATGTTCACTTTCTGGGTGTGGATCGTCTTATCCGAGTCTGCCGGGAAGGAATCTCCCGACTGCTTGGCCTGAAACGTTCAGATAGCGCAGCGTTAAGTTGTTGCAGCCTTTGTGCCGGATTTAGCAGCTGTAGCCGTTCTTGTGTGGGAGGTTTATCTGTTGTGGCTCACAGGGCGAAAACAGGAACAGGCCGTGATTCCCAGAATCAAAACATTGGAAGAGAAAACAAAAAAACTCCCTATTGGATCTAAAGGTTGATAAAATTGTAATAATATTTTGAGCAGAACAGCAAGAGAAAGAAAAATCTGAAATATTTCTAATGCTTACAGCAAAAACATAAAATATTAAGTTTCTCGTAAGTTCTAGTAAAAATATCTTAGTTCATTTGAAATAAGACAAAACTAACATACAAGTAACTTTTCAGCATGAAAAAGGGAGGCTGCTTTAAGTTAATCATTCCTTAATATTAATGAAAACGTTCCTATTTCCCAAAAATACATTTTTTCCCTTGTTATTAGTGAAGTAACCTGCCAGTGAAATTAGAACTGGGTTGCTAGGCAACGTGCTGGGGTTGGCTGGGGTTGCTAGGTAACGGGCTGGGCTTGGCTGGGGTTGCTAGGTAACGGGCTGGGCTTGGCTGGGGTTGCTAGGTAACGGGCTGGACTTGGCTGGGGTTGCTAGGTAACGGGCTGGACTTGGCTGGGGTTGCTAGGTAACGGGCTGGGCTTGGCTGGGGTTGCTAGGTAACGGTGCAGTGCCTGTTGCTTGTGAAATATTCTACCAGTGGAATTTGAACTTTTCACCAATACTTAGGAATTAGTGACTTTAAAAAAGCTCCAATATTTCGTTGAAAAGTTACTTATAAGCTAGTTTGGTCTTATTTCAGGTGTAAAAAGATATTTACACAAGAAACTAGACCAAAGATACTTGGCAGGATTTTGGGTTTTTGCACTATATCTACAAAAACTCTTGGATGTTTAGAATAATTTGAGTTAAAAAAAGAATAAAAATAAAACAAAGTTAAAAATCTTGTTTGTTGGTAACAAAAGTGGCTTTTTGAATTGAACAAGCGTCTGGCCGCTCTCTCTGAATGCTCCCAAAAATGCAAAAATAATTCAGGCAGGAGGTTTTCTACAGCTTCACTGTGCGATCACACTGTAATCTGTTTTATTAGTGGTGAGACTTGATTGTAATTTTTAATCATTAATTTCAGGGACTGTAATTAATCAAATCTTAATCAAAAACTATATATAAACAAAATAAGCAACATTCTCAATTATAAAACCCTTTTTGCAACTAACATTGAATAAATAGACCTAAAAGCTCAAGAACAAATATATTTGTTCTTCTCAATGTGTTATTTAGGTGATTTAACCATCTGATTGGTATAAGTGTTTAGTTTCAGTGCTTCAGGAGCTCCTGATGATTCTTGGAGCCTCTTTATAAATGTGGGCTGTGTTAACGTTAGCAATGGGGACATCTGTGCTGCTGCTACATGTTTAGCACTGAAATGCTATTTTAGCCTTGAATAGCTTTGCTGATAAGCTAACTGCTTTTAGCACAACTTGAACACAGCGATGGTCTTTTCCAGCATCCCTTCAGATTGTTTTTGAAGCAAAAATTTACCTCCAGTGAGCCAAGAGAAGCAGTTTTGTCTTGTTTGCAAATGTTAGTCTGATTTATGGGCCTATCAGAAACTCGCTGGTACAAAGGTTCTGGGCAGAACCTTTACCGGTGTTCACAGTTTTAACATGTTAAAATCTATGCAGTGAATCTTGCCACGTCTTGCCACGGAGCCGCACTATATATTTATATGTTTTCCTAAGCTTTTTATTTTTGTGTTATATGTGCAAGTTTAGCATGGATTGCACCTTCTGTAGACTGGGACAGTGGGAGGCGTCATTAAGTGCTAATTGTCTGCTGTAAAACCTGCTGAACACGCATATCGCTCAGCAAGGTGCACCGAAAGCAGCTTCAAATCAGAGCCAGAAACCTGCTGCCTCTGCAAACTCTCTGCAGTAAACACTTTTTTTTAAAAAAAGGGGAACAACAGAAAGAAATCTTCCCTGCAGGAATCCCAAAACCACATCAAAGTTGTTTGTCCAGACCATTGTTCTGCTGCTACACGCTACAGACTGGATGCAGTTATTCTATAAACGAGGCGCACGCTGCCAGGTTATAAGCCTGAGAGCTGCACTGCAAAAACACAAAATCCTAACAAGTATTTTTGGTTTGACGTTTCTAGAGCAAATATCTTAGCACACTTAAAATAAGACAAAACTAACATAAGTTTATTTGCACAATTAAATTGCACAATTATATGGTAACGCAACCAGAGGAAATAATACTTTTTCATCCAGATTAAGGATTAAAAATCTCCTGTAACGTTCTCAAAAGTTAGTTATAAATCAGTACATTTGATCTAAAACAAAACTAAGATATTTCCACAAGAAAATAGACAGAAATTACTTGTTTTTGCAGCGTGAAACACATTATACGCAGCAAAAACATGTTTTTTCTAGTTTCTAGTGTAAATATTTTACTATACTCAAATGAAGACAAAACTAACTTACAGGTAACTTGAACTTGATAATAAGAAAAAAGCTACTACTTTTTTTTTTCCACTGGCAGATTTTTATTTAGTATAACATTTAAAAAGTATCTTTTTATCACATATGTCAAACTCAAGGTCCGGGGGCCAAATTTGGCCCGCTGTAGCTTTTTATGTGGCCCTCCAGACTCCAAACTACTTCAGTAAGTCCCTCCAGTTTTTCACAAATACACAAAATTCGTGCAAAATCCACTTTTCCCACATTTTTTAATGATTTATCCTGCAAATTTCTCTTAAAATTGACTGAAAACATTGGGTTTAAGTGACTGCTGCCTCAGCTGTGATCAATTTGACAATTAATAAAAAGTCACATTTAACATAATACATTAGCACAAATATAGTAAAAGTTCCTTACAAATATTTCTGAAAATCTGATTTTGATTGCAAATAAAACAAAAACAATCACCAAACCCTGGATGGACTGATCAATATTATTAAATTTTACTTTACTTTACTTATTGATTGCTGAAACAAACAACTATTTATTGATGTTTCCAGTTTACTGGGTTTTATTAATACATTCTGGAACAACTGGCCCTTTAAGAACATTCAAACATTTAATGTGGCCCCAAAATGAAAGTAAGTTTGACGGCCTTGGCTGTTATTTTGCTGAAAAGTTGATTATAAGTTAGTTTTGTCTTACATCCAGTATGCCAAGATAATTGTATTAGAAACTAGACCAAAACTACTTGGTAGGATTTAGTGTTTGTGCAGTGTGGTGCTGATGATGATGCAGGTTTTAAACCCTGATGGGTTCTCCTCCCTCATGGCGTGAGCAGAAAACTTAGGAAGTAGTCTGAGTGATTCAGGAGAGCAGATGAAAAAACAACAGTGTGAATCAGCTCTGAGTTGTAAAACAAGTGTTTCATGTACTGCTATGCCTCTGCTCTGACTCATCCTGCTGAATGGCTCAGGCCCACAATACCTGCTGTCACTGCTTTTCCTCTTTCCATTCACTCTCTCTTCTTCCTTTCATGTGAAACACAGAAAAGCCTTTCTGCTCTCGACATCCCAGCCTTTTTCATGTTACTCCTCTCTGCACAATAAACTGTTAAACTCAGATTTTTGCCCCACTTTGCTGAGGCTGGCCCCTTGTCTTGTTCCCCCTTTGAAGAGGAGGGGGGCAGCTTTATTAGAACCAGACGTTTAGGGGTGGTGCTGCACAGCTCGACTTCTCTCTCTTTTTTTTTCCAGGAAGAAAACTTTCCTCCTTTCAGCTACAAGAAACGCAGAGCTGGATGGTGGCAACCAGACACAAGGAGAGGGAGTGGTGCTACATGAGATTAGTTCAGGAGGCCACTTTCCCAGAGCGAAACCTGATCCATGCACGAAGACAGCAGGGAGGGGAACAAGATGAGCGAGGCAACCAAAGGAAAAGGATCCATCCTTTTCTTTAAAATTAGGATTGCAGAAAGTTGGGCAGAAACTAGTTACATCCACTCGGTTACACACAGCAAAACGTTCTACTGCAAATATCCTAGTACAGTTGAAATAAAACAAAACCAACTTACAATGAACTTTTCAGTAATAAATATGAGTTTTTTAAAGTCAGTACTTCTTAATATTGGTAAAAAAAGTTACTAGTTCCACCAATAGAATGTTCTGCTGCGTCGTTACCTAGCAACCCCAGCCAAGCCCAGGCCGTTACCTAGCAACCAGTTCTAGTTCCACTGGCTGGTTACTTCACTAACAACAGCCAAACGCACTTTCGATTTAGCCAAATTAAAATCATGAATGTTCTTCTGGTTGTGCCAGAATGTATTAATAAAAGCCGTTAAACTGATAAAATACCAATGAATATCTGTCTCTGCATCCGATAAGTTCTAACTAACAAGTAACTTTACAGAAAGACATAGGAGCTGGTTTTAAGAAAATGATTCCTAAATATTGATGGAAAAGTACTAGATTATTTCACTTAAAGCAAAATTATTCCCATGGTCTAAAAGGAATAATCTAACAGTGTTTGTGTCTTCATATTGATTTCTAAATCAATATGAAGAAATTATAGATTTAAAACAAACTCCTATATCTTGCTTAAAAGTTAGTTTTGTCTTAATTCTGGGGTGTGAAAATATTTCCACTAGACCAAAAATATTCTGTAAGATTTTGTGTTTTGCAGTCCAATAATTGGTGTTTCGATCAGTTACGGAGTACTTGACTAGCCTTTTGACAAATAATCTCTATAATCAATTCTGCAAATATAAAGGAGGAAGACAATATTTAACATCCAAGTCAAACAGAGTGAGAGACTTCCAGGTTGGATGTTGTTTTTCACTTATCCTGCTCCGTCTCACCTGAACAGAGCAGCGTATTATCGGGTAGATTCCTCCAAAACCAGGCTGCCAGGACAAACGAACGGTGGTCTGATTGATCTCCACAGCGCTCACATTATGAGGTTGGGATGGCAAAACTAAAGAGAGAAAAGAAACACCAAAACAAGAGTAAACAAAAATCCTGCAGCAGCGAATTCAGGAGAGAGACCTTTTTAAGGGGCGATTACCGGTGATGGTTCCAGACCGGGAGGTCGACACGCCCTTCCGATTATGAGCTTCACAGGAGAAAGTGCTGGTTCTGTCCAGACCTGGATGGAAACAAAGTCAGTGAGTTCAAACCAAAACCCCTGGCTCAGCGCTGGGAACATGAAGCAGCATCAACGTGAGAAAGTTCACGCCGACTCGAGAAAAGTGGGAGGAAAACCATTTCCACGGTCTCCTGATTATAACGCTTAGTTTTCAGGACATTAACAAAGAAGCTTTCCCGTTCCATGTGAAATCTTTCTCCATCTGTCAAAAAATGCACTGCAAAAACACAAACAATTATCAAGTATTTTTGGTCTAGTTTCTAGTGCACATATCTTAGTAAACTTGAAATAAAACAAAAATAACTAAAAAGTAACTTTTCAGCAAGATATAGCAGCTTGTTTTAAGTAAATAATACCTTAATATTTATGAAAAAGTTCTAGCTCCATTGGCAGATTATTTTATTTATAACATATGACTGAAAGAATCTGCCAAAGGAACTAGAATCGGGTTGCTAGGCAACGGGCAGGGCTTGGCTGGGGTTGCTAGGTAACGACGCAGTGGAACATTCTACCAGTGGAACTAGAACTTTTTCACCAATATTAAGGAATAATTTACTTAAAACAAGCCTTTGTATCTTGAACAGCCACTTGTAAGTTATATTTTTATTTTAAATGTACTAAGATATCTGCACTAGAAACTAGACCACCATTTTTTTTAGAAGATTTTGTATTTTTGCATGAACTGTTTTTACAAAATTAAAGTTCATCAGTCTTGCATAATTATACCATTATGAATATATAACTTGAAAATGGTGTCATTACAACAATATTATCATTTATTGCGATAATTGCTTCAACAATTTATAGTCAAGCAAAATTTTTTATTGTGACAAGTTTAGTTCTAGATAGAATAAAGTAACATTTAAGTTTTGGAAAGTAAAATCTCAGTTATGGGAAAGTACAGTTTGGATTATTTAATGTTTTGTTTATTATTATTATTATTATTAACTCTGTATTTTAAAGTTTTTTGAAGAGACCTGACCAATATTTGTGTAACTATATTCAAAATAACCTTCAGAAATTATTTACAGACACAAGCTTTTTTGAAAGACCATTTCTAAGACATTCAGCCATAAGATCTCCATGTTTTTCTTTTCACTTGCATATTTTCTATAGAGATAAACATTTTTAAAGTGTGCAGACAGCAGAATACATCGGAGTCAGAACCAGTTAGGAATGATACCCTGCGATTCAAACAGAGGAGGAGTTAATTAGAGGATTTCCCACTCAGGCTCAACAGTAATCAAAGGCCTGGAAATGAAAGAAGGACGTTGTGGGAGGCCTGTCTGGCAGAACAGTAAACACACAAAATGACAGAGATTTTAATGGCCAAAAGACCAACTTAACTAGATTTTATTTTTACATAAACGTGGAGTTAGAGGAAACGTAAGCTCACTGTTCTCAGGATTACCATTTATCCGCTAATAGGGGAGCTAATTTTTTGATTAGCGCTTTTGCTCACTTTGAAAATGTTTAGCGAACTTAGCTTCCCCTAAATTAATTTTTCCGGATAAATTCTAAACCAAGCTGTTTTATAAACGTTCAGTTGGATAAAGTTTGATGTTGTTTGTGTTGAAGTTTTGTTTATTAACTGTTGACTCTTCAAGTAGTTACATTTATATTCATGCTCTTATTGTGAAAACTGTTTATGCAGCAGTTCCGCTTCCTCTCTTAAAAAAAAAAAAAGAAACATACAGGACCAAAATAAAACATGGAAATAGCATAAGTATACAATGTCTAATGGTATTGTAAGAATGTGAATTATACGGGGTTGTAGTTTTTCAAGGGTGGATAAAACTGGAATTGAAGTTAGCATGTTAGCATTAGCTTTCACCAAATACCATGTTGATGTAAAGCTTAATCCTGTTGCAATAAGCTATAAATCAGTTACTCACTTGATAAATAATTTCCATTTGCATTACTTACCGTTTTTCTCTTTTTCTACTAAAACCAGGATAATAAAAGTCTTCAGTCTGGTGTTTGGGTCTCAACTAGCCCTTTATTTTGAAGGGCAATTTTGTTTTCAGAGACTACATAATTCATTTTATTTGTTGTTTCTGTTGATTTGTTTATTTATTTTAAAATATCCTCCAGTTTCATTAGACTTTAAAGTTTATTGATCTTTGCTTTGGTTGCATCCGACTGAATAGTGAATTACCAACACTTATTTTTTCCTTCTTTATTTTGTCTATCATAGAAGTAACAAGCTACATGTGGAAATACAAGGAGTGGAAGGTGCAGATGTTTCTCTTAAAAATATCTTAAAATGTAGAGTGTTCTCAAAAGACGCCTGAAAAATCTACCTTCGTTACAGTAACAAAGTACCGTATTTTCCGCACTATAAGACGCACCTAAAAACCTTCAATTTCCTCAAAAGCCGACAGTGCGCCTTATAATCCGGTGCGCCTTATATATGGACCAATATTGAGCCACAACAGGTCCAGCAACGGACCTTACCACAGGGGCCGCGTTTCATTGGCTAATGCCCATTTTAGGTCACAGTGCAGCTACCACGTGCGTGACCGTCTCACAAACACAAGCTACAGTAGTAAACATATGCTAATGTACATTGTGGACCATCAAAACCATGAATGCCGACTTACCCAGCCTTGCAAGAACAATAGGCATCAGTGATCTTGTCCACAGCTATATTTATGCTGAGGGTGTGAGGATCTGCTGTTTTCCTCATCTATCGGTAGCTTTTAGCTGTGACGCGCACAATGTTGGAGGCATCCAGTGGCTCAAACACCTTGATGTCGTCCAAAAAAGATGACATGAACTTGTTGGTTCCCCTGTCCATTGTCGTGGCTGATATGTTGTGAAAATCCGGCAGAAATGCTACGCTAATTAACTCAGATCGAAATGAAAGACGTCATGTTTACACAGACATGCAGTAGGCTGCTTACGTAGTTGGTCCACTACGGTAAGCAGCCGCCAACTTCTTTTTCCCCCGTAGAAGAAGTAGTGCGCGGTGCATGCTGGGATAGTTGTCAGAACACTGGTTTGTTAATAAAGTTTGATAATACATTTAAAGGGGGGGAGGGGCAGGGGAAGAGAGACAGAGACTGCAGCGGCAGCGTGTTGGTTGGTCTGTGTTACCCAGAAAGCAGTTGGGTATAATATCGCAACACCAACACCGTGAGTGAAACAACGACTGGGCCAGCCTACTATATAAAGTACTCGGGGACCATTTCTTTATTAATGTGGATGTGTAATAATAGAGTATGAAGCGTCTATTCTATGCGCCTTATAATGCGCCTAATGTATGAAAAAAGTCCTAAAATAGGCCATTCATTGAAGGTGCGCCTTATAATCCGGTCCGCCTTATAGTGCGGAAAATACGGTATTTCTTTACTTTACAACTCTGTCAATATCTACATTAAACTGTTCATAAAGGGATCCAGAATCTTAAGCTTAACTATCTAAAACAGATAAACTACAAAACGGCTTGTTTTTGGTTCTTAACTTGTTACTGGAAGAATGTGGCCTTCTGGAGTGGAGCTAAGTGAACAAAGAGTGGGAGGCGCTGGGGTCTAGGTGAAAGACTGCAGCCCTTGCAGGCCTGGGGCTCCTCTGAAGGGGACAAAGCGTGACACATTCTGACTCCCAGTGGAGAATGAATCCTCTCACACACTGATTCACAGTGGGCTCACACACCCAACAGATTCCACAACACAAAAACAGGCCAACACACACACACATCCAAACATGTGGCAGTCAAGTTTCATCACCGTTATCTAACAGCCCAACATCGCCAGCCGGCCACAAACTGAGGCTTGCACAGAATCATGTTGTCCAGCACCGGCGGCACCAAGCCTCCATTGTGTGGAGGCCGGAAAAAGAACAGGGGAGTGTGATCCGCGCCGGCTGAAGCGAGGGCTTGTTAGCGAGGAAGAACAGGGAGGCGACCCTGACGCTGCGCTGGCGAACCGACAGCTCATCAGGCCGCCCTTCATTGCGCCACATGTTTCTGCGTTTCTTTCCTTCCCCATCAGCAAACCGCAGAATAATTCGCTTCCCAGCTGAAAATGTCACATTTGTCACAACAAGAAATCAGGATCTTGTTCACCATGTTGACCAACTCCGCTGGGATGGGGTCGTTAAGCGTAAGAGGGCTCTACTACGCTGTCATGCTTCACTACAATGGTCTTTCATGCTTCATGATGAAGAAAACCGTTTTTTAGTATCTATAACCAAAAGTTTACAAAAAAAGACAGCAATCAATCAGTTTGTAAGTTTCCATGGACCCTCTGCATGTTTACATCCAGAAAGCGCTTGAACACAACGCTGAAGGGCGACAAAGGTGATTCTTTTATGCTATCCATTAGAGCCACGCTACATTTCTGTTGGCTAAATGAAACTTGGAGATGTAGGCCGTTAATAATTTATCGCAGTGAGTCACAACAACGCAACTACATGTATCAGGATTCAACACTCAAACATTTCCCACACTAAGAAAGAACATTCAGTCAGTTACAGTTTTAGGTTTCCAGGCTTTATGTTAATTTTGCGATTATTAATAAGTAATCTCTGTGGTAGGTTAGCTACCGCTGCTATGAGCTAAGCTAACACAGCGGTGGTTGATTATCTAATTTAAACACCTGCTCTGCTGATATCTGTCAAAGCTGATAGTTTGCCTTTCTTTTATTTTGCATCTGAACCAAAACATAATTCCACATGATAAGATCATCAAAGTCAAACTAGCTTAACTGAACAACTTCCCTCCTCACTATTTTTTTCTTAATTAAGACTTTTTCCTGACCTCATCTAGTTGTTTTAGTGTTGACAATTGGTAGGCACTGCGTCCCTTTTCTTTTTATATATCTGCTGTACATTTAAGATTTAGCACCATCTTGACAAGATGGGTGTGAGTAAAGAGGTTCAGGAAGCGGTCTCTGTCACTTTAAATCCAAATAATCTGCTGCTGGCCACGCCCCCCACCTCAATGTTTACACTCGCACATGAAAGTGACCACAAACAGAAGCACAATTATACAACTATACATCCTTGAAAAGCATTAGTAGAGCCTCCTGCACAACCAACAAGAATAAGCAAGTGGTTTCTGGATGGTAAATTAACAACCAAACATGTGTCTTTTCCAGCAGCCATTGTACAGCACACACAGCAGTAAAACCAGCTGACCAAACCTGCTGGAACTCAGCTCTGTTGCTAGGTAACGGGCAGTGCCTGCTTATTTGTGACGTAACATTCTGGAGGTTTTTGAAGCGGCTCGTTTCCCAGACACTAAAAATCATTAAGTTACTGCCAACAAATGGCCGAGTGGTTTGTTTTTCCCCCAAATGTTTGAGCTGCTTTTGGAAGTTGAAAGCCAAACTGAAGTACAAAAACAAGAAAAATGTGATTTTTTTTTTTATTTTATAATAGGTCCCCTTTATGAAAAGGAAAAGAGAGGAAGCAGCATGAATTAGCATGAGTCACTGTTAATTTCTAAATGGCTGGAATGTCCTTCATATCATTTGTCAGCATGGGTCCCTTCAGCAGTAATGTTTGTATGTAAATTGATTTAATCTGCGGTCTACGAGCGCAGCTGCCCATTCCAGACCTGTGAGTGGAGGTTACCGTCAAACGGGTCCTGGTAAACAGCAGGAAGCCCGCCACGATGACTCAGTACATCCTCTCCGATCAAGAGCCGGAGGTTTTTTCTCCTCTATCCCCTCTGACTCAGCCTTTCTCGCTGACACTCAGCTGCTGTTTGCCAGACAGCTGTGAGCTTCTGCCTTTCTTCTTCTCCCTCTTATATCGCTTTTTCTTATTAACATCCGTTTCTTCACTTCCTTTCTGTACTCTGGTTTCAATCAGAGCCACTCAACAGCTTCACAAAATGAATCAGACTACAGAAACAAAAGCATTTCTGTCCAGTTTCTACTGGAAATGTCTTATTATACTTGAAATAAGACAAAACTAACTCACACATAACTTTTCAGCAAATAGAAGGTTCTTTTAAATTAATAATTCCTTAATATTGATGAAAAAGTTCTAGTTCCTATTTCACAAAAAGACACTTTTCCCGTGTTATCAGATAATTAACCTGCCAGTGGAATTAGGACTTAGTTGCTAGGTAACGGGCTGGGCTTGGCTGGGGTTGCTAGGTAACGGGCTGGGCTTGGTTGGGGTTGCTAGGTAACGAAAAAGTAGTAGTTCCACTGGCAGATCATTTTTCTTATAACAGATTTCCCCATGTAGAATAATCTGCCAGTGAGCTAGTACTGTTGTACAGTCAGCAGTAACGTTTGCATGGTTGTTCTGTTTTGTCCTTTAAAGAACTTTCTGGAAATGTTCCCGCTTCATGTTCAGCTCAGGTCATGAAAACCTGTCTGACATTAACCCAACACTATAATATCACTGTTTCTGCAGAATTTGTTTTTTATAATTTCCAACTCATGGTTTTTGTTTCTGCTCCCCCAAAATACATTGTAACTTCCATATTTGCTCCAAACGTAATGTGAAAACTTATTTAAAAGGTTTTCTATTTACTCTTTAAAGAAGAAAACAATTAGCAGCTGTTGTGCCACAATTCCCGTCCCACTGCTAAAAAATGTCCAATTTCCTCCCTCAACAAAAAAAATCTCACTAACCTCAACCTCAAACTGCGTCACGGCTGCTGAATGAAATGCAGTGAAACCGTTTCTGTTTGTCTTGTTGTGACCTGGTTCATCTCAAACTGAAGTTGATCTCAGGCTGGTAAATAATTAGAGGTTAATTTTACAGATGAAGAATCTCAGTGCAGCAGCAAGGTGTTGCTACTCAACTCTGCTTGACTAAATAATCACCACAATGATAATTTAGTAACTGATTATCACTAACTGGACCATAAAGTCTCAAAAAGATCATTTGCTGAAAGAACAGCAACAATTAAGCTAAAACTGTACAAAAATATCTACATTTTACATTTAAGACAGAAAGACCTTATTTGATGTTGCATAAAGGAAAACGACTCAACTTCTGACATTTTTAAGAATTTTTTAGCAGCAAATGTTTGTTACAAATGTTTATTTTTATCTTTTCTGTATTTCTAATGTGAAATAAAATAACTAAGTTTTTTAATGAAAAACCTTGCAAAATGCGCAGACTTTTAAAAATCAATTAAATATGGCGAATCTTCTTAAAAAAAGACAAAACTATCTGTAAGAAAACGGACGCTTATTAATTAATTGTTAGTCAACAAGATCAGTCAACTTTAGATTAACTCATTAATAAACTCATAATTGTATTTTAGTTTTTCGTAGTGTGTTGTTAATACTGTCGTATGAACATGTTTATTGACAAATGTTTCTCTTTATCTTTAAAAAAAGTTTTGGCTTAATCACGAGTCTCAGTTAACGATTACTCAATTATCAAATTAATTGACAATTACTACAATAATAGATTAATCATGATTAATCTGATTAATCGTTTCACTCTGGCTGTTTTTAAATGGTTTTATTTAAAGTTTTCAGAGTATTTGTGAGGATATGGAGTTTCGTCTCTCTGTTCATTCAGCTGCTGTGTAACCTCGTCTCCCCCTGATTGTCTCCAGCTGCCTCCTGATTATTCCCCTGAGTGTATTTAACCCCTCCTGTGCTGCCTGCTCCCCGTCGGGTCCTTGTCTTTGTCGCCAGTCCTGTGTCCTCCCAGCGTGTCTGAGCTCATTGTTCACCTGTGCTGCCTGGATTTCTGTTCTCTTCGTGTTTGTGATTAAAACCGTCGTTTCTGCACACCAGCCTGGGTCTACCGCGTCCATCCTCATGACAGCAGTACGTGCTCAGTGCATGCAGATCTCAGGGTCTACCTGTGAGGTTGAGTGTGGAAGGCGACAGCGCCACCGCGTCATTCAAGGAGTTCATTTCCGCTCCGTCGCGCAGCCAGATGACCTTGACCGGATCTGGAGGTCCGTGAGCCACACACCTCAGACTGAAGGCCTCATTGGCCACTACGGACATGGGCTGAGGCTCCACAGAGAAATGAGGAAGGCCTGAGCAGGAAGTTTCTGAGTCAGTTTTCATTTCACCGTGAAAACACAAACACATTCCACAGGTTGGGAGCTCACCTTCCAGCTGGATGTGCCCGACGCCGGACAGAGTCTGGTTGCCCTCGGACTCGACGGCGCACCTGTACGGTCCCATGTCCGACAGCTGGACCTTGTCAATTCTATAGGGTGGAGAGAAATGATGGTGAAGGTCTGGAAGAAACGGGTAAAAACTGATAAAACGGGAGAAACAAGCAGATTTATGCGGCGGAGGATTACCGTCGCGCTAAGAAAAGTTACACAAAAAACAAAATCCTAATATTACAGGAATAAAGTCGTAATTTACAAGAATAAAGTCAAAACATTATGAAAAACTTTCTGACTTTATTCTCAAATTATTATGACTTTATACTTTTATTATCTTGACTTTAATGTTGTACGACTTTATTCTGGGAATATTATAACTTTCTCGTAATACTGTGACTTTAGTCTCAAAATATTGACTTTATTACGACTTTATTCTTGTGTTATTTTGATTTTATGGTTGTAATAGTTTTATTTTTATAAAGTTATAACTTTATTCTTCTAATTTTATGTTTTTTTTCTCATGATTTTATTTTATTTTTCTTACTACGGCCTTAATACTCTGTCATAGATTTCAGTACCAACTTTAAAGAAAAATGATTTTCTATCTTCTCATTTTATCTAGAACAGAGTTCTGTAAACTTCTTGTCACATAGGCCAAGAAAAAAAAAACTAAAATAAAGCAATAAAGTTGTCTGAATTTTTTTTTTTTTTTTCAATTAAAAAATGTTGTGGTTTTCAAAACAACTTCAAAATGTTTTGAAAACCACATTTGACTAATTTATTCTCAGTATTAAGAGGATTTGGGTCCCTTTCTTACGAAACGTTTGCTCTCTTTAACCAGATTTATGTATTCAGGGGCAGCGAAGTCGACTTTTCAGCTAAAGTTTCTGGATAAACGCGGTTCTACTTGGTTACAAAAACTATTTTTTTTAGTTTTTATAGTTTAGTTTCTATATTGTACTAAATATTTTGCATTGTAAGAAATAATAATTATCCTCTAATTCCAAATAAAGAGTCTCTACATCAGCCACTTGTGCTGGATGGGTCAAATTTGGATCGTTCTGGAAAGGCAGTTGGTGGCCGTACAAAATCAACTCAAGGGCCACAAATGGCCCATGAGCCGCACTTTGAACACCCCCTGATGTAGAACCACTGGAAACCAACATTATCACATAATTCAGCACCAATCCAGGTTTGGAAAGCAGATAAAATGCAGAAATGATCATTTTTCTGCAGAGATCTTATTAATAAATTTGAAGGAGCTGCTTCCTACTTGAGCGTGCTTGTGACTGTCCAGGTGTTGTCGGTGATCGTCTGGGACTGGTCCGTGTCTTCGAACTGCAGAGGAGCACCGTCTTTGAGCCAGACCAGATCGGGCGGTACCGCGTTCTCGTCTCCGGTCCCCTTCAGCTCGCAGTGCATCCTGACCGGTTTGCCCAGGGAGGAGACGACGGTGCTGGGACTCTTTTCAAACTTCAGGTCTTTGTTTGAGCGATGAGGAAGAAGAAAACAACTAATTATTCTGAGAGCCAAGAACTTAAAACTCATCTAAAAACAAGTGTTCTGTTTTGGTTGTGATGAACACAGCAGAAGACATTTCACATTTCCTGACTTTAACACCACAAACTTCAATGTGTTTAATTGGAAATTTATTTAAAAGACCGATTCAAAGTAGTGAGTGATTATGGGGGCAAGGAATAAATAGAAACTGTAACATTTGTTACATTTTCAGCTGCTGTGGTTCACTTTCACACTGCAGAGTCCAAAACCTGTTCCCCTCCTCGCCTGTGGGGGCGCTGCACCAAGAACCCCCAAAGGAAACGATTCGAAAACCTCTGAAGTGCAACTTCCTTCTTCACAAAATGAAAACAAAAATGGAGTAGAGTCAGATTTCAGCAGTTGCGGGATTTCTCATTTGTCTTTGGTAAAAATCCACGAACCATTTCTCCCAGAATCCCTTGCACTTTAGTCCACTTCCTGCTTCTATAATCAACTTGCTGCTAACATGTGCGTTCAAACCGCACCAGAGTTCACTTCATCTGCACAGCTTGAGGGCCACAAATGGCCACAAATGGCCCTCAAGCCACAGTTTGGGCACCCCTGCATTAAAGGGACGGCAGACTGTATCATTTAAGTAACACATGTAAACTGTGCTTCTTTTCACTCACTTTTATTGTTGCTGTTTATCTTGCAGCACAGATTTTCCCAAGCTTGTCAAACAGTCATCTAAATCTGAGTCAGGGGCCGACCTTTGACCTCTGATCCCAGAGGGTTGAGCTGGAATACTTCTCCAGTTAACTGCAGATTCCACAGTCAGCACTGTTTACTTTCTGCATAACAAATTGGGATTTTGAAGCTGCTCTGCTTTGTTATTTTTCTCTCTTTGTGGCTTTTGCTTCAAAAGTCCGTCTTGCCTTTTATTTTCATGCTTGGTTGAGCTTCACTGTATCCTTTGGCTGCTTTCAGGGAAGCTTGTAACCCTTTTATGAGAATGCAGATATCCAGAGAGCCAGCCAGTGGACAGACTCTGTGTGTGTGTCTTTCTCTAGTAATTCATTTGTAGCTAATCCGTCCCCTCGCTTTTGTCCCCTAACCTCCTTTTCTTACGGTCTGAACCCTTCTGAGTTGCATCCATGCTGCAGAATCTGAACGTGCAAATACCAAAAATACCTCACAAAGGTTGCGCTGTTATCCTCCTCGCATTCCCTCCCCGTTTCTGACTTTTTCAGCGTAATTCCTCCCCTCCGTTTCAGAGCTGCGCCTTTGCCCTTTCCATACCATTCTTTGGATTCATTGCTTTTGGATTTCGGCGCCTTCCCTTTGGTCCAAACTCTTTCTCCTCCGCTGTTGCCCCCTCGGCCCATCCATCATTTCCAGGGCCTGACTCAGACTCAGACTCAGAGTTGAGTCATACGCCAGACATTCACACCTCTGAGCTGCCCACCCCCACTTCTCAAATTATTCTCAAACTTCTAAAACGGTAAGAATAAAAAAATAAGCTAATTTTAAGCAGGGCTGAAATTATTAATTGGATTAATCGGATTAATCGATAATTGAAATAACTAATTTATAGACTAAAAAAAAGACAATTTGCTTAAAGAACATATTCAGAGCAGCAATTAAGCCAAATTTGTACCAAAAAATCTACATTTTGCATTAATATATATAAAAAATGTCTGTTTGTAAATATGTTCTATTCAGTTTCATTGTTTTGGCTTCAGCTGGTTTAAATTCTGTAAATAAGGCGTCTTTAATAAAAAAATAAATAAAAAAAATCAACTGATCAGTCCTGCACTGGATTGATTATTTGTTAGCTGCAGATACTATTCAACAAATTATCAAACATTCACAAAAGGAATACTTTGTAATTGCATTTTAGACAATAAGATCTTTAGTTTTATTTTCTTTATTATTTCCTTTAATGTATGTCTAGTAATGTATAAAATAAGCTCAAGTATTTAGATGAAAAATCTTCAGAATGTGACCATAGTTTTAGCCAATTAATCGTTTGAATAATCAATAGAATAATAGAGTCCTTTAGCTGCAGTCTGTTATATAATTTTGTCCCTGACAGCAGATTCCTCCTGAAACACATTTAACTGGTTTCTCTGAGTTTCAATTCTGCTGTAGTCTGAGTTAAACGAGTCCGACTTCAGCTTTTGCTGAACGAGGTTCGTTTCCTGCTTCGCTGGTTTGGATTTGAGTGTCGTAACAGTTTCAGTGTATCTGCAGCTCCAACTCATCCGTCACACTCCGCAGCTTTCTGAAGACAAAAACAATATTCCTAGCATATCTAATATGAAACATTATTTTTCTCTTCTGCTTGGCTGATTGTGTTGCTTCACTAAGGTTTCCACTTTATCTGGATTTAAATGCCTTTTTTTGCTGGAACATCTCTTTATTATCCCATATGAATCTAATTTTAAAGTCTGGATTCTTAGCTGGAAAACAGGACTTTAAGAACAGCAACAAGTGGGAAAATCAGCAGGATGAAGGCTTTCAGAAAGTTTCAGAAAAACATTAGATTATAAGGTTGTTTGGTGTATTTTTTTATTCCGTAGTTTTATTTTGTGTGTTTTGTCCCTGTATTTATTTTTGTGTTTTAACATCAACTTGCCAAAGAGATTATTTCATTCATAAAAACAAACAGTTAACCAGATTGCCTTGACTAGGTGTGAAAAAGTTTATTTTCCCTGAGTCCTCATAACTGGTGATCAGTCTTGCACATCACTGTTGATGACTTTTAGTCCACTTTTGTTTTCATAATTGATTTAATTCAAACGTTTGCCACAACATCTCAATTAGATTTAAGCCCAGATTTTGACTAGGCCATTGTAAAACCCTTTTTTCATTCAGTTAAAGGTGTATTTAGTAGTGTACTTTGGATCACTGTCCTGTTAAATTGCCATAAAAGGTCCAGTATTCATCGTTCAATCAAAGCAGGTCAAGACCATCACACCACCTCCATGATGAGCTGCTAAGATGGCGCTTTGGCTCCTACAGCAGTGTTAGCATACGAATGTAACGGTACACAAAGTTCCCATTTGGCTTCCACATCCTTTTATCCCCCCAAAGATTTTTGGGATGATCAAGATATTAGTCGGTACATGTGACACAAACCCTTGTGTTTACGATCCGTTGTAACAGAAAGAAGAACCTTCTTGAGTTCGCTAACGGTCGGCCGTGACGTATGTAATGCGCCTGTTCGACGCCATGATGCTTACCGGAAGTAGTGTGCGCTGCAAACAACAATCCTCTACTGAGAAGAGAGAAGCACCGAGCCGAACGAGGCGGCTGCTAATGTTATTTCAATATCTGGAAACGTTGACCGACACGGACTGAACGGCTTGGTTCACGTCCTTCGCCGCCATAGCTAAACTGACGTCATCGTCCACAACTCCGCCTTCTGTTCGCTGATTGGCCCGGCGAAATTCAGCGGGAGAAAGCTAGCCTGGCGAGCCTGGATGAGACGTTAATGCTCTTCTGGAGTAACTTTGGTGAACTAGCCACTCCTGGAAAGGTTCACCACTGTTTTATGTTTTCTTCATTTGAAGACAGAGGCTGTTACTGTGGTTTGGTGGAGGCAAAAAGCACCAGAACCAGGCAAAAAGTGTCTAATCACATTTATTTCCTATATTAACAAGAGGGCAAGGTTTGTTTGGACAACTTTCCCCCCCCTAATAAGTAAATACGTCTGTCTATCTATCACAATGTATAAGCAACACAAGATTGATTGAGACAACAATTTAAAATAAATGAAAATCATTTTTCAAATAATTAAGCTTAAAAAAAAACTTACTGTATATTTCCCAGACTAATTTCACACTAAAATTGTTGCCTGCTGTTAATAGTAGAGTAAATCTGATCCTGACCAATCACAGCAACGTTTTCATTGAGTCACCGATTCCATTGAGATGCATCACAGAAAAACTTTTCAACTTTTTTCCATCAAACTGCAAACACACGGAAAGTTACATTTAGAAGTGGATCAAATGTTTGTTTGATTTTAAAAGTATTGTTGTTTCGACTTAATTCTGATTGGAGGATGTTTTTTTATAGTTAGGGTGTTCAATTAAGCTATAGGTCTGCAACAACAACAATACATGTCCGTTTTTCTTTAGAGCAATTTATGATAGCCAGATGTTGCGGCTGCTCTGCGCCCTCAAAGCAAATTACTTTAAGGGGTGAACATCAAAAGAAATCTCACGGGGCAAATTGCTCGTTACTTATACAGTCGCACTGATCACAGTGGAAAAAAGGCGTAAATTAATCCGCAGGTACCTGACAGCTGTGCGCCAGAGACGGGCGCAAAAACGACGCTGAGGATGAGAAAGCAGCACCTCCAGCGCGCCATGGTTCCTCCCGGCAGATCACCTGGAAAACTGGGCTTGAGGGGGAAAACAGCCAACCTGGAGCGGGACTCCATCAAAGCATCTCTGCTGCGTTTCGCTCCGGTTTGGATGTAGATGCTGAGAATGTTTTGATCCACAGCTGGGAGGCGAAGCAGATTCTGCCGTTTCGTTTCCCCCTTTCAAAGATGACAAACTTCTGCTCCAAAGTTGTTCCTTTTCTTTCTTTGTGGTCAACAAACCTCCAGTTCGTCCACAAATGAAGCGCGATAAGCTTCCGTTGCACCTAGATTAGATTGTACAAAGTCTATTTCTGGCTTCAGAGGGAGTATTTTTAAACCAGCCTGCTTCCCGACGTTTTTCCTCTCTTCAGACATTCCCCCCTCTGACTTTCTTTAACCCCCTCTCCCCTACAAACAGGATTGAAATTCCTCAACTCAAAATCTTTCCACCCTCCTCCTCCTCCTGTTGTTCCTCCTCCTCTTTTCCAGGGTGGTGAGAAGCCCTGCAGCATGCTGATTGTCCTTTTCTTTCTTTTTTTAATTACGCACGGATCCTGAGAGGCTTCAAACATCAGATCAGGGGTGCACAAACTTAATTCAAAGGGACTCGGAGGTTAAAAAATGTTCTTGCACCTCCTCAACAACAAACTAAGGATTAAATTTGTTGCTGGAAAACTTCTATGCAGAAATCAAAATAATTTAAGCTTTAGGTGTAAATTGGAAAAACAAAACAAAATTTAGTAAATTCTGAACAGTAAAATCTGGATCTTTAACCAAGTTTAGTAAAAGTATTAAAAGTAGATTCAATTAAAGTAACTGGATTAGAGTTTGAAAGACAAGGCAAAGGTTTAAAGATAAATAATTTATATTGTTAATTTCTGTAGTAAGAAGATTTGACACTAATTTTGATCTACCTAAAAATGGAAAGTCTCCATCTTTTTTTAAATAAAATTAAAAAAAATAGTTTTTTTTAATGGTAATAATAAAATGTTTTAAATAATATAGTTAAAATACTTTCTAAACAATACTATTGATAATACATATGAGTAATTAAAAATATTTACTAATACATAATAAATATTTAAATAATATTTAAAAATTTATTTACTTACTTGTTTATTTGACTAAATAACATTTAATTACTTAAATATTATTTAAACATTTATTTAAATAATAAAAAATCTAAATCTTTAAATATTATTTAAACATTTATTTAAATAAATTGTTTCCATATCTGTAAAGTTGCATCATTCTTGAGCTGAAGTCAGGGGCCAGACGCAATTAGTCCCAGGGCCACAAATGGCCCCTGGACCGCCCTTTGGGAACCCCTGCTCCTTTCCCAGGATGATGCTTACAGCAGAGTAAACCCAAATTACAAAACGAGTTGGGATTTAATTATAACGACTGTCAAGGTAAAAAAATAATTTTATTTTGATTAACTAGTTAAATCAGACGTTTTTGATAAAAAAAAAGAAGTTTCATTTAATGTGAATAAAAAAGTCGTATCAGCTGATATTCCAATCAATCAATCAATCAATCAATCAATCAATCAATCAATCAATCAATCAATCAATCAATCAATCAATCAATCAATCAATCAATCAATCAAATTTTATTTGTATAGTACATTTCAGCAGCAAGGCATTTCAAAGTGCTTCACATAATTAAAATAAAAACAGCATGTGATACTGAATTCCAGTTCAGATATTCCAAGCAGTGCCGGTCCAAACTTATTTGAGGCCCAGAGCAAATTTCATTTGGGGGCCAACTTTTATTTAAACCTACCGAAAACCAACATCTTTCCAAAATTTCACAGTTGATTTATTTGTTGCAATGAAACAGCAAAAACATTAAACCTTTCAAAGTATTTGTGATCTAGTTTGTAGTGTAGATATTTTATTTAAATTTTAAATAAGGCAAACCTAACTTACAAGTAACTTTTTGAGCAAGATATAAGAACTTGTTTTAAGTTAATAATTTCTTAATATTCATGAAAAATTATCAGTTTCACTGTCAGATTATTTCACTTATAACAAGACATTTTGTCCATGTCATATTTTAATCAATATTAAGGAATTATTCCCTGAAAACAAGCTCCTATATCTTTCTGAAAAGTTATGCAAATTAGTTTTATTTTATTTCAAGTGCACAAAGATATTTACAATATAAACTAGATCAAAAATACTTGGTAAGATTTTGTGTTTTTGCAGTAAATCCACACAGTATTTTGTGATATTTTTGCAATAATATTGATCATGGATGATAACACAACTAGTAAAACTGAGGCAGCAGTAGTAGAAGAAAGAAACACTACCCCCTGCTGGTGGGAGTTAGCATCACTAAAACCGAGTGATTTTGACTTTTTTTTTGCTGATAGTCAAAAATCACAACTCAAAACGAGATCCTGAGATCAGATAGCATATTTTTTATTTCTTCTTTCTTTGCTTTTAATTCATGAATATATAATCACACAGAAAAAAAAAATCAGCAAATTTATTGACAAATTAACTGAGTTTGGATTCAGTTTGCATGTTTGTTTTTACATGTGTTTTTGTACATTATTTGTTTTTATTTATTTTTTTATTTCTTTATTGCTTCTCAGTTTTCCAGACTTTTCTGGTCACAAAATTTTCCTTACACTGCAAAAACAAAACAATCATGCCAAGTATTTTTAGTTTAGCTTCTGGTGCAAATTTCTTAATACACTTGAAAAAAGACAAACCTAACTTACAAGTAACTTTCAGTGAGAAATAGGAGCTTGTTTTGAGTCAATAGTTCCTTAATATTGATGAAAATATATTAGAATGTTCCAATGCACCGTTACCTAGCAACCCCAGAAAACACCCAGCCCGTAACCTAGCAACTCGGTTTGTAAGTTAGTTTTGTTTTAATTCAAGTTAATTAGAAACTAGACCAAAAATACTCTGTAAGATTCTGTGTTTTTGCAGTGTAACTCATCACAAGTTAATTAAATCAACACATCTGTCCCTGACTCATTTCTTAATTTGTCCTGTAGTTTATTTTATTTTTTTTATATTTTGTTGCTTTGGAGGCTGATTTCTCTTCAGTCCTGTGGAAACAATGCCGGGATCTCAGACGCGCTGGCCCTTTAAGAGTGTCTCTGTGGACTGTGTTGTGTTCCCAGGGTCTTTAATGGAAACACAGAGGGACTGAGAAAGACCCCATTGTATATTTTCTTCCTTTCATGAAGAGCCGGAGCCGCGGCTTCTGATAGGAGCCCAGAGACGGAGCCGGGGCGGGGGGAAGGGTCGCGGAGGGGCTCCCATTCCAGAAAAGAGGGTCCTCCACTCAGAAACACAAACTTTGAAGCTGAACGCGGCTGCAGGCTGGAGGGGATGTCTGGCTTTGGGGAGAGGGGGATGGGCATCAGAATCACCAGAATCCTGCTTACCTGTCTGAGGCCTGACAGGTCAAGATCTACCAGATAAACACACTGCAAAAACACAACATCTAACCAACTAGTTTTGGTTCATTTAAATAAGACAAAACTAACTTACAAGTAACTTTTCTGCCACATATAGGAGCTTGTTTTAAGTAAATAACTCATTAATATTGATGAAAAAGTAGTGTAACTGGATAAAATGTATATAAGTGAAAAAACCTGCCAGTGAAAGTAGAACTTCTTTTAATCAATATTAAGGAACTATTGACTTAAAAGAAGCTCTTATATCTTGCTGAAAAGTCAGTTGTAAGTTTGTTTTGTCTTATTTCAAGTGTTCTAAGATATTTCCACTAGAAACTAGACCAAAAATACTTAGTAAAAGTGTAGGAAATGCCAAGTGTCTTAAAATATCTACAAACTAAGCCTACACTGCAAAAACACACAATATCACTAAGTATTTTTGGTTTAATTTCTAGTGGAAATATCTTCATCCACTTGAATTAAGACAAAACTAACTTAAAAGTAACTTTTCAGCAAAAAAAAAAAAAAAAAGTGAAACAGGAGCTTGTTTCATGTGAATAATTCCTTATATTCATGAAAAAGTTCTAGTTCCACTAGATTATTTCACTTTAACAAGACATTTTCCCCATATTATAAGGATAATAATCTGCCAATGAATTTTTAAAAATCAGTATTAAAGAATTACCAACTTAAACCAAGCCACTGAAAAGTCACTTGTAAGTTAGTTTTGTCTTATTTCAAACGTAATAAGATATTTACACCAGAAACTAGACAAAAAAAAAAAATCTTGGTGAGATTTAAAACCCTGCTCTGTCAGGATCAAGTTCAGGTGGTTTTTGGAAGAAAACAGAAGAAATACTTTGTTGTTGTTAAACAATCCCCGATTCAGCGTGCTCTGCTGCCCTTTGCTGGTCATTTAATAGAACTGTGAGAGAAACAAAATGGCGATCAGAATAAATTAACATAAAAACAAAGAACTTTGTTATTAATATTGGCATAAAATTGAATAAAAACGTTATTTATTTATTTACTTATTTATTACTCTTACTTGAGTACAATTTTAGGTACTCTGTCCTGATTGTTACTTATTAACTCTGTTTTTTTTTAAGTTGGCTCACCTGGTTTATTTTTTTTCAGTGCAATTTAAGGTAATTTAACTTAATTTTAACATGAACATGAACAAATATGTCCTATTAATACAACATAATCAACATGAGTATATTGAATCTTCTAAAATAAAATATAAAATAGTTTGCGTTGTAAACCTTTAAGTCAACTGGTGCACTCGGTATCCATTTAACTTAACTTGTCCGGTTTTACAGTGCTCATATTCATTTCAGACATTTCATCGTCTGTCTGAATGTAATTATCTTCCAACCCATTTCGGAGTGAACATGAGACTTGTCGGACTGACGCATGAATGCGCCTCCCTAACTCTCATCCGCTTACGTAACGCGGTTTTAGCGCCATTTAACTCAACAATTCAACGCGACGCGCTGCGATTAATCGATCGCTGGGAAACAGGACATCTCTTTAGAGCTAACATGTGAAGAGATGCACTCAGATTAAAAAAACAACAACTTGTCTATCCGCAGTTTTGGGGCAGCAGACGTGCAGTCCAGCTGCGCGGGAATAATAATCCCTGTTTTAATCTGCTTTAGCAGGTGGTGATCCGAACCTCTGGTTCTGAGGCCAACCGAGGCCAGGAGGCGTGACACAGTTCAGCTTTGATTTCTTTATTCAAATCTATCGTCACCTTCTGTGTAGTGTGAAAATAAAGCCTTAAATTTGTGCGCTGAAAAAAGAAAGTGACGCATTTTGTCCAGCTGTGGTTATTGAGCCTCTTGCGCTCATATGTTGTTCATGTGAGGAGAAGCAGGCCGCGCTTAGGTGATGAAGGCCTAAATAGTGCGGATTATTGCCCCACTCTCCCTCTCTTAGCCTATTTCCAGCTTCAGCCTCGTTTCGTTTCAGTCTCTGCTGCGGAAAACATGAGCACAGCGGGCGTTCACCGAGGATTCCTCCGGAAATATGGTACGACTCCCACTGTTTCTTTTGTTCTGTTTAATTTGATGCAATTTTCCTTTAATCGATTTAACTGTCATATAGGATGCCGCTTATTTAAATACTGACACATATTTTAGCTGAAGTGCGTATTGCTTACCAAATCCAGCAGCATTTGTTTTCTAAAACTGCAGATACAGAGTTGGTTGGTTGGTTGGTTGGTTGGTTGGATGGATGGATGGATGGATGGATGGATGGATAGACGGATGGATGGACGTTCTTATTTTACACATCTAAGTCATAAAAAAGAGCAACAGGAGTAAATTTCCGACAAATATTTTTTTTAAAAATTTGAAAAATGTTATTTCTGAGTTTTAAAAGTATAAAATTTGCCAGAGAAAATTCAGAAAGTTTGAGATTAAATGTGGAATTTGTCAGTTTAAAAAGCTTAATATTTTTTTTTTACTTTTGGATCTCAAAAGTTGAAAATTGTAGACAATTTTAGAAAAGTTATTTTTCTACAAAATTTCAGAGATTAATGTTATTTTTGTGTGCATGTCTTAGTTTGGTATATTTTTCTTTTATGGGTTTAAATGCGTACTACCAAATTCGGCAGCATTTTCTTTATGTAAGCTCTGTATGTTTTTACTTTCTGTAAAAAAGTCTGGCCAAACGTTTTTACAGAAAATTAGCAAAATTTCTGTAACTTCCTTTTATTTTTTTATTTGATATATTTTTATTTCATGGATTTAAGTCATACAAAAAATGAGAAATAGCAGTAAATTTCCAAAAAATATGTAAAAAACAAAAAAATAAAACCATTTAGATTAATCTCAGAAATTTTCTAGAAAAACCTTGACTCCTGTGGGAAGTCAAAAAATTTGTTAGAAAATGCTCAGAAACAGTTTCAAAGTGAAACATTTAGAGTTCTGAACTCAGACTGCCGCCCGTTTAGCAGTTGAACAGTGTGTATCCGGTCTGCGTCCCTCTGCAGGAGGCTTCATGTTCAAGCAGTGGAAGGAGAAGTACCTGGTGCTCACCATGGAGGGGAGCCTGCTGGTGTGCCGGGACGCTGAGTCTCCACCGGACCAGGTGGTGGCGCTACAGTCCAACTGTGAGTCGATTGCGGAGGGACGGGAAATCCTGGACCTGCCCAGACTGCCCCCGGGGGGCAGGAGAGACTGCTGCTTTGCCCTCATCCTGCCCCAGAACAAGTTCCTGCTGCTTCTGTCGGACAACCCCGACGACTGCATGTGGGTGCCAGATGTTCTTTGTCCCACTTTTTATCAGACCTTATCTTCACATGCAGGAACATCGATAAACTCGGCTGAGGTTCTCTCCTCCTTTGTCCCACTGACTATCAGACTTTGTTTTTATTGCTCATGTTTGTCAGACTGACACAGTTCCACCTCTGTGAATGTTTGATAGCCTGGATGTGTGTCAGAGATAATAACGCGTCTTTTCTTACCTTTCACAGTCTTTGGCTGAAGCTAATCAGGAAAGTGAGAGAGGTCAGTCACTAATGTTTCATCTGTCCCGTTTCCTCACTAAACTGGTTTTATAGCAGGTTTGAACCTCTGATTATAAGATGCAGACGTCCAAAAAATTATAAAAACACAGGAGGGTAGAGAAGCCAAAACTTTTACTAAACTAAAAGTAGCAACATATTTTTCACTCAAGTAAAAGTGAGAAGTAGCCGTCCAAGTATTTGGTAAAAAGCCGACTCAGTTAACTGATCAAATCATTTAATATTTAAGAATTATATCGTAAGATGGACCAAAATATAAAGTTATGAGGAAATTTTGGTATTTTAAAAATCAAAATGAAAGTAATTAGTATAAAAAAAATAAAAGTACAAGAATCAATTCATAATACTATCAGAATAAAGTCGTACAAGAAAACCGTCAAAATAATACAAGAATAAACTAATCAATTAGTTCACTCATTCTTTGTTACTTAGCAACAACTTTTCTGAGTAACTACTGGTTACCTAGCAACGATGAGTTGAGTAACTTGTGCACCAGTTTACGGTTCCTCATAACTGCTTAAAAACAAAAACGCAGTGGAGAAAAAAACTGGATAAAACATAAAAGGTCATAAAACCAAGTTTGGCAGCATTTCAATTATTTAAAATAAAAAACACGAATAATTACAGATACAGACTGACAGGAAATGTTTACATTGTGATGCGTTTTCCAGTCGTAATATAAGGGGTGAGCATGAAATACATTTACTGATTAGTGGATACTAAAATATTAGACGTGAACTGGGACTCTGTACTTTAGCATTTTGAACTTCACAGGGTCAAATCTGATTATTAACTTTCTCATTTTATCCTTTTTCACTTTAACAAAGTTTGTAAGTTGGAAACTTGTAGCTCTACTTCTCTTAATGCAGGTAGCGTTTATTTTCTGTCATTTCTAGGGTGTGACGTCACCTTTGACCCTTCAGAGACAGCAAAGCCTCACTCCCTGCATCACAGACAGAGAGCCGCTGCCGGACTCCTCCAGCGACAAGGAGCCCGGATCACCCAGGGCTGCTGGAGCGACGCCGCCGCTGAGCCGCGTCACTGAGAGAGGAGGCTCGTTCAGAGACCGACAGCAAGGTCAGCGGCCTCCGAAAAACACAGAAAACATACCAAAACAACAGCTGAAGAGCTCAGATCAGCCATTTCCTCTACAAGTGAAGAAATAAAAACAAAGGAGCAACATTTAGACACTCCTCTAAGCCTAAAACCTGTTCATTCATCCAGCCACCGGGGGCGCTGCTATAACAGTAACCGTCTGTCCGGGTTTTCCAGGGTTAAAGTACTATGGAGTATAAGGACCACTCTACAAAAATACAATTATGAGAACAAAGTTATAGCATGCCAAGGACATAGTAATAAAATAATGAGAATAAAGTCAAAATATTAAGAGACAATTTTAATGTTATGACTTTATTCTGATAACATCCAAACTTTAATCTCTTTAAATATTATAACTTTATTCTTGTAATTTTATGACTTTATTCTCTAACTTTTTTTATTTTATTCTTGTAATATAATTACTTTATTGTTGTGATATTATGACTTTATTCTCCTAATTTTATCTTTTTCTTAGTATAAATAAATAAATAAATAAATAAGGGTTCTAATGCTAATTAAAAACAGTTATAGATTATTTTATTTTTATCATCCAGATGTTTTTTAAAACGAAGTTTTTTGTCGTTTTTCAGCTGTTGGACCGAGGCAGCCCCTGCGGAGCAACTCCGTCGCCCCGCCTCATCGCGTGTCTGACTGCCTTCGCCATGGCAACAGCAGCGACGCGCGGGCGGTGCGGGCGGTGTGTCTGCTGATGGGCGGGGCGGCGGCCTCCTCCGCGTTAGGCTACCTCAGCTCCTGCTCCCCGTCCTCGCCGCTGGCCAGCCGGGCCCCGGACGTGGCCCCAGGCTCCGGGGCCTTCTCCGATCTCCCCGCCGGCGGCTCCTTCCATGCCTGCAGCCAGGACGTCGACTCCCCGCATTTCAACACCTTCGACTTTGAAGGAGACTCCGACTTTGACGCATTTGACTGCGGAGGATTTGCCTTTTAAAAGGAACTGTTTATGTGACCGGTTCTCTGAGTACACCGCAAAAACAAACTGGTTTTTATCTAGTTTCTAGTGGAAATATGTTGGTACACGTGAAATAAGACAAAACTAACTTACAAGTTACTTTTCAGCAAGATTTAGAAGCTCGTTTTAGATAAATAATTCCGAGTATTACCGACAGGTTAATTCGCTTATGAGGGAAATGTTTTGCTTTAAAGTTGAACTGGTACTTTTTTAATCGATATTGAAGGAATATTAACTTAAAGTAATCTCCTAAAAATTTTACCTGTAAGTTAGTTTTGTCTTATTTCACGAGTACAAAACCATTTGCAGTAAAAACTAGACAAAAACACATGGTATAATGTTGTTCTTCACTGCAAAAACACAAAATCTTAAGTATTTTTGTTCTAGTTTCTAGAAAACTAACTTATAAGTAACTTTTTACGTTTTAAGTAAATAATTTCCTAGTATTGATAAAACGTACTAATTCAACTGACTGATTATTTAGTTTCTAACAAGACATTTTTCCCATGTTATAAGTGAAATAATCTGCTAGTGGAACTAGAACTGGGTTGCTAGGTAACGGGCTGGGCTGGGGTTGCTAGGTAACAGCGCAGTGGAACATTCTACCAGTGGAACTAGAACTGGGTTGCTAGGTAACGGGCTGGGCTGGGGTTGCTAGGTAACAGCGCAGTGGAACATTCTACCAGTGGAACTAGTAACTTTTTCATCAGAAACAAGCTGTTATATCTTGCTTAACAGTTACTTGTTTATTAGTTTTGTCTTATTTCAAATGTAATAAATCATTTCCACTAGAAACGAGATGAAAATATTTTGTGTTTTTGCAGTGAAGAATCTCTTTTTCAGTGTTCTTTTGTTATATAAGTATTAAGTCATCTATACATCTGATGTATGAACTAATGAAGGCGTTCTTCCTGGCTTTATGCCCACTCTCCCAAGGTGAATAATTGATCACCTTGACTCCTCTGAACACAAACTGTGTGTGTTTCACAGTTTGGCCTGACACTAACTGCACTGCAAAAACACAAAAGCTTACCAATTATTTCTGGTGTAGTTTCTAGTGCAAATATCTTAGTACACATAAAATATGATAAAACTAACTTCCAAGAAACTTTCCATTAAGATATAGGAACTTGTTTTAAGTAAATAATTCCTTAATATTGATTAAAAAAAGTTCCACTGGCAGATTAATACATGTATAACGTGGGAAAAATATCTTGTTATAAGTGAAATAATCCGCCAGTGAAACAAGAACTTTTTTCCATCATCAATAAGAAATTATTTACTTCAAACAACTCCTATATTTTTTTATTTCACGAGTAGTAAGACATTGGTACTACAAACTCGATCAAAAATACTTGTTAATATTTTGTATTTTTGCAGTGTGGGATCATTTTATCTCACATTTCTGTTGTTTTTCCTCTTGTTTTCTTGTAACTGTGTTAACGTTAACGTTCCACTGTGTTTGATGTAATCTAAAAACGTCTATTTACATTTTCACCTGATCAGCCTTTTCCTACAGTTGGCACGGAGATTTACGACTGATTGTTAAATAAATCCTGCAATGACTCTGTGGCTTTTACTCCAGTTCAATATTTGCTCTGTTTGTGTCGGATCAGAACAAATCAGTAATCAAAAAATGGTGATGATGCTGCAGATTTACACATAAGAAGGAGTTCCATCTAAATCAGTGGTCCCCAAAGTCAGTCCTGAGGGCCGGCATCCTGCATGTTTTAGTTCTCTCCCTGGTTTAGCACATCTGCATCAAATGATGGCTCATTAGAGACCTAAGAAAAACACTGATATGCTGAAAAGATTGTTACTACCACCACCAGGGAGAGAACTAAAACATGCAGGATGCCGGCCCTCGAGGACCGACTTTGGGGACCACTGATCTAAATGAACCATAAAATTTTTTTAACAATATACTTTGGGATCCAGATCAAAGTGGAGATATTTACCCACAATTCATAGTGCTTATTAGAACTAGTAACTCATCCCAACTATTAAGCATGGTGGTAGAGGAGTGATGATAGGGGCTTTTTGCAGCTGTGCACTTTTCAGTCACTCATCAGCTTCACTGTGATGGCAGAAAAGTACTAAAATAAGCAAATTAAATACTTATAGATTAGGAGTTAGATTTGAAATAAGACAAAACTAACTTAGAAGAAACTTTTCAGCAAGATATAAGAGTTTGTTTTAAGTCAATAATTCCTTAATATAGATTAAAAAGTTCCAGTTCCACTGGTAGATTATTTTTCTCAAATTATAAGTGGAATAAACTGCCAGAGGAACTAGAACTGGGTTGCTAGGTTACAGGCTGGGCTTCCCTGGGGTTGCTAGGTAACGGCGCAGAAGAATATTCTACTAGTGGAACTATAGTAACTTTTTCATAAAATAGATTCTCCAATTCCAGAACAACTAAGGTCTTTTTTAAAACTTACATAAGATTTCCCTTCTGTTCAATTCAAATGCAAACATTAAATTATATATAAAAAAAGTTACAAACACTGCAGGACTAATAATCTTCAACTCTTAACACTGAAAAATCATAAGCAACTTTATAAAACTTACATTTGTTGTAAACTCCATTTACAACAAATGGAGTTTGTTGTAAGTCAATTCCTGAGCATTTCGAGCGCGTTTGTCCAGGCAAAACTGCTGAACAGCTTTTCACCGATAATCAGGTGAAAGTACACTCTGTCGGATCACATGGGCCTCACCGCTCCCTGTTAAATCTGAACAACGCCTCTGACAGGAAAACCAATGAGTTTGATCCAGAGAGACGCCTGCTAACCACAGAGAGAGTCATGGAGTTTTATGTAACCCTGCTGCTGGCAGGGCTGATCGGTCTGTTTTGGTTCCTCTCTGTTAAAAACAACCGTAAGTACCGTCTGCCCCCAGGGCCCAATCCACTGCCGCTCATAGGAAACCTGCTGCAAATAAACAAGGATGAACCTTTTAAAAGCTTGCTGGAGGTGAGTGGATCAAGGAAGTGACTGGAGTGATTTATTTTAAAAAATGCAAAAACATGAGATTTTACCAAGTATTTTTGTCTAGTTCCTAGTGCAAATATCTGAAGACACAACTACCTCACAAGTAACTTTTCAGCAAGAAATAGATTATTTGTAGATTATTTCCCTTATAAAAAGAGAAAATATCTTGAGTGAAATAATCTGCCAATATTAAGGAATTAATTACTTAAAGCAAGCTCTAGATCTTTCTGAAAAGTTTCTGTGAAATACGTTTTGTTTAATTTCAAGTGATATTTGCCCTAGAAATTAGGGCAAATATCACTCGGTAAGATTTGGTTTCTGAAAGAAATTAACTGTTGACTTTTGCACAAAGGAACTTCCTGGAATTTTCTCAAATGTTTTGTTTTTCCTGTTTAAATAACCTTCTGTTTTTACATTTAGTTCAGTAAAACCTATGGTCCTGTGATGACCTTTAACCTGGGCTGGCAGCGGGTTGTTGTTCTGGTCGGATACGACACGGTGAAGGAAGCTTTGGTGGACCAAGCAGACGACTTCACAGGCAGAGCGCCGATGCCATTGTTGCACAAAGTCACCAGAGGATTCGGTAACCGCTATCATCCGCCGCTGATGGTCTTCCTGCCTGTTGCAATAACCAATTAATCAATTAATTGCATGATGGGTAAGAATGAGCGCCATAAATTCCACACCACGAAAACTAAATATTTTACCAAGCATTTTTGGTCTCGTTTCAAGTTAAAATATCTTAGTACACTTGAAATAAGACAAACTAACTTCTAGGTAACTTTTGAGCAAAATATAGGAGTTTGTTTTAAGTCAATAATTGATGAAAAAGCTCTAGTTCCACCAGTAGAATGTTCCGTTACCTAGCAACCCCAGCCAAGCCCAGGCCGTTACCTAGCAACCCAATTCTAGTTCCACTGGCAGATTATTTCACTTGTCATATTGGTAAAATGTCTTGTTATAAGTGAAATAATCTGACAGTGGAACTAGAACTTTCTTGCTGAAAAGTTACTTGTAAGAGTTTTGACTTATTTCAGCAGTAAGAAGATACGGCACTAGAAACTATACAAAAATACTTGATAAAATATTGCGCTTTTGCAGTGGATTCCGGTGATTAAATGTTTTGAAGGGAAAATTTGTTTTCAGAGACTTCATAATCCATTTCAGTTATGGTTTTGGTTGTGTTTGGTTTTAAGGTCCTTTTCATTGTTGTTTTTATTTTATTTTGGATATTTAAAAGATCTTCTAGTTTCAGAATTCTTTACAAAATTTTGGTTTATTGGTTTTTAAGACGAGGAATTTGCATTTTCATGCCATTATTACAAAATTATTGCAAAATATGCCTGGATGCCTGCTTCTGTTTGGCAGGTATTGGGATCAGTAACGGTGAGCGCTGGCGTCAGCTGCGGCGCTTCACTCTGTCGACTCTACGAGACTTTGGGATGGGACGGAAAGGGATGGAGGAATGGATCCAGGAGGAGAGCAAACACCTGAGGGCGCGCATCCACAATTTCAAAAGTAAGGTGTCTACTTTTTGAAAAGAGAGCTAAAAAGTTTGTTTACACATTCTTACATTTAAATCTTCCTACTTCACTGCAAAAACACAATCTTACCATGTATTTTTGATCTAGTTTCTAGTGAAAATATCTTAGAATAATTAAAATAAGACAAATTTCACTTTCAAATAACTTTTCAGCAAGATAAAGAAGCTTGTTTGAGTCAATAATTTCTTCATATTGATAAGAAGTATTAGCTACTGGCAGGTGTTCAGTATCAAGGTTAATTTAAAATTTTTTAAAGCAAATTTTCAACTTTTCCAACTCAAAAGCTTCCTTTTTTTCTAGAAAACTTATGAGATGTTTTGAGAGAAAGTTGCACCTTCATTTCTCAGTAATATATAGGAGCTTAACTTAAGTTAATAATTCCTTAATATTGATAAAAACGTAAAATCTGGCAGATTATTTCACTTATAATGTGGGACAAATGTTGTTATAAACTGAAAAATCTGCCAGTGGATCTAGAACTTTCTCATCTAGATCAGGGGTCCCCAGGCTACGGCTCGTGGGCTGGATCCGGCCCACCTCCTCATTTGGTCCGGCCCCCTGAACAATACCAGAGAGCATTCAGTGTTTTTTTTCATATATATGTGGATTTTTCTTCAACCACCAGGGGGGCTCTTGAGCAGATATGAAACTTAGTTTCCCTTAATGGAATATATATTAGTCAGTCCCAGTCACCGTTTCGCTCACGGTTTTTTTCCATTTGCATTCTGGGTAAAAATCTATCTACAAACGCGACTATGTCGTCGGCAGTAAAGTAATTTGAATATATTTCTGTCAAATCATGAATGTGAGGTCAGTTTTCTTGCAGTCACAACGTGAACCAAAACCACACCTGAAATTTGCATATATTTTAATTTTCTATTGCTATCGAATCAATAATTTGACCTTTATGAGATTGAGAATTTCGTCATAATTTAGAGACATGAAGGACTTTAAATGAAATGCAGTTTTATAATTTAGTGTACGTTAATAATTTATTGTAATCCTGACTGTTTTGGCTGGTGCAACATGAAACTGAATGATGGTGTAAACAAGTTTTTTTGTGCCACACCTCAAATGTACAAGTCCATAATCTGCAGGATAAAACATATTCCGCTGCTCAAGCAGTTCAAAACTGAGCAAACGTTTTACATATGCGCCTTTTTGAGAACTTTTGTAAAACAAGTCTGCTGTGTTGCTGTTTCTGCCTCCAGGAGAACCTTTTAACCCCACAATCCTTCTGAACTGCACCATGTCAAACATCGTCTGCTGCCTGGTGTTCGGCCAGCGCTTCAGATATGAAGACAAGCAGTTTCTGAAGCTTCTCAACGTCATTTCCAGCTTAGTCAAGTTCGACAGCAGCCCTATGGGAATGGTAAGTGGGAGGCGCCCCTCTACACTGCACAAAAACAAAATCTATCCAAGTTGTTTTGGTCTACCTTCTAGAGCAAAAATCGTAGTACGCTCGGATTAAGACAAAACTAACCTACAGGAAACTTTTCAAGATGCAGGAGATTGTTTGAAGTAAATACTTCCTTAGTTTCAATGAAAAAAATTCTAGTTTCAATGGCAGATTATTTCACTTATAATAAGAGATTTTTCCTTGTTATAAGTGGAATATAATCTGTCAGTGGAACTAAAACAGGGTTGCTAGGAGACGGGCTTGGCTTGGCTAGGGTTGCTAGGCAACGGTGCAGTGGAATACTCTACCAGTGGAACTAGATCTTTTTAATCAAAAACAAGCTTCAATATTTTGCTGAAAATGTACTTTTAAGTTAGTGTTGTCTTTTTTCAAGTGTACAAAGTTACTTGAACTAGAAACTAGTTTCACAGGCAGATTATAACTTGGAAAAAATGTCTTGTTATAAGTGAAATAATCCACTAATAGAACTAGAACTATTTCAACAATATTAAAGAATTATTTATTTAAAGCATTATGCTTGAAATTTAAGTTTTGTCTTGTTTCCAGCGTGCCAAAATATTTGCACTAGAAACTAGACCAAAAAATACTAGTTGTTATAAAAACAACCTTCATTTGTTATAAAAATGCTGCATACATCAAAAACTACTTAAAAGGAATTTGACTTCACCATTTGACATCTTGAAATTGGGCCCCTGTCTCTCTAAGGAGCTCCTGCTCTTTCCAACACTCCACCTTCAGCATATCATCTTCTCATTACGGCGTTTATAACCATTCTTAGGACTGAAAATGTAACGCTAGGCGCCTGAATATGGCCAAATATGGTGATAGGCAGTCAGAAAGGTTCTGCTGAGGAGCCCGTGTGTGTGAATAAAACACCATCAGACAGGAAGTTTAAGTAATTATATTCAAATGTATATACCCTGATAAAACAAATTACCATTCACATTTAAACAGAGTTAAACTGTTATTCAAAATAGCTAAACATTCAATAAAAAAGCTATATTCATAAATGAATTTCAAGTTAAAGATCACAGATCCAAGTAAAGTTACAGACCAAATTAAAGTGCACTTTCAAGTTGTATCAAACAACTTGACAACAAAGTCAAACTTACTTGACTTCAGTATTGTTTCAATAAACAATTAATTGTATTTTTGTTTTGTTGAGGAAATCCAAAGAAATTAACCAATTCCAGAGTTCTATAAGCCGTCAACAAAATCAATGAAAAGTAACTAAAACTATCCTAAAAGGACGAATTTACAAGTCGAAGGGCTTATTTAATACTTTGAGGATATGTCATCTATTGGGTCACAAAATTAACAAAAAAGAGAATTATCTTTTAATCTATAAGACCATTTTTGAATCACCAACACATAGGTTTTGAGTGGGCATGTCGCCACTGCATTTCTACTATAAAAAAACAAAAGACTAAAATAAACGACTCAACATCGAGTGGTTCCCAGAAACACCCAATGTAATCCTTCAGCTGTGTTAATTTGGCTCAATTCAGCAATATTCTCCAGCGATTTTGAAAAACGCCAACACAAGCAGCTAGCCACAGCGACAGCAGCAACAGCAATGGAGGAGATCCGAGTTCATCTCTCACCCGAAACTTAAAGCTGCTGTCAGTTTGACCCACCAAAATAAAATACGGGTTCATTATTTTGTGCAGGTTACAAAAAGCAGATATTCCACCAAGTGTTTTCTAATTGTTGCTGCCACTAGTCTGGAGGTGCATAGGAGGAGTGATCTCTAAGGCGGGAGCTCGGCTTCAGTCAGGCTAAAATTAATCAATCGATGTTAGAAATGGATGTGGAAGTTAAAGCACAACATTGTTCCACAAAGTATTGATTTAAGATTTGTATATTTATGCAAAATAATTTATTTCTCTGTAAAACTTTCACATCTTCAAAACTACCATGTTAATTTACTATATTCTGGGAAACAAAGATGCAGCTTTTTCTTCCACAGATGTACAACATCTTTCCCTGGGCCATGGAGCAGCTTCCTGGCCAGCATCACACCATCTTCGCCAAGATCAAAGAGATCCGAGATTTTGTGGAGATGAAGATTCAGGAGCACAGACAGACGGTGGATCCCAGCTCACCGAGAGATTTCATCGACTGCTTCCTCATCCGAGCTCATCAGGTTGGGAAAATGATCAAGATCACATGTTCTTATTAATTGGAATCAGCAAAAGAGTTAACATACAGGTTGTCTTTCCTGCAGTGTATTATAAGCCTGGCGGGCTGCCAGGTTTTACTTATGACCCCCGACAGGTTAAACATCTTTTGTTTAATTATTGTAGTTATTTTTATACACCAGTAACAAAAGCTGCATTTCCATTGACCATATAATTGCGCAAATTGGGATTACGAAAATACATTTGCCTAATGGAGACACGCAAAAAAACAAAAAAAAACAACACGTTTTTGGATAATAGGTTTTGGCGATCAGATGAGATGGGTTTTTGGTTGTATCAAAAATAGATTATTTAGCATAAAACTGAAATGTAAATACTTTTTCCATATCACAAGTCATATGATCAACAACTAGATGTTACTACTGGCAAAGAAGAAGAATTTCACAGGGAGTGGTAGGAGGATGATGGTGCGTCGTGTTGTTTTAATAAACTTATTCAAATGTGCTTTTAATTGTATTTCTTATTTAATGGAAACACCGCAATTGTGAAATTGTGTTTTGTCAGCATTAGCAGAATATCAACAAATATTTGTGAACATTTGCAATAGAACAAAACAATAGCACAGATGGTTTATAGAGTCTCTTTGGTGAAACGGTTAGAAGCACATTGGCAACATTAGTCAGTATGTGAACACAGGGAGACGGAGGTCAAGTATCTTTCTGTTTTCTTTTCATAACTGCTGCTGGGATTTACCGGCCTACATGCTAACAGTAACAGCGAATAAAGTGACATGTCACGGATAACGATGGAAAAATTTATCTTACTGACCTAAATTTAAATAGGATGAAACAATTGAAGTGCAAAAGATTTATATTTATTTTGTCACCTAGTCATAATTCAAAATTTTCTGCCAAATTCAAACATTTTTAACTCAAAAACTCGGTAGGATGATTGCCCCTACCCTGCAAAAACACAAAAGCTTAGAAATTTTGGTGTAGTTTCTAGTACAAATATCTTAGTACACTTAAAATAAGACAAGGCTAACTTGCAAGTAACTTCTCAGCAAGATATAGGAGTTTGTTTTAAGTCAACGATTCCTTAATACTGAAGAAAAAGTTAGAAGTTCGACTGGTAGAATGTTCCACTGCACCGTTACCTAGCAACCCCAGCCAAGCCCGTTACCTAGCAACCCAGTTCTAGTTCCACTGGCAGGTTATTTCACTTATTACATGGGAAAAATGTCTTGTTATAAGTTAAATAATTTTCCAGTAGAAGTAGTTCTTTTTCATGAAAATAAGGATTTACTGACTTAAAATAAAGCTCCTATATTTTGCTGAAAAGTTACATATGAGTTAGTTTTCTCTTATTTCAAGTGTACCAAGATATTTTCACTAGAAACTATACCAAAGTTTATTGGTAAGAATTTGTATTTTTGGAGTGTAGCACCCCTACCACTGGATTGAGCAGGTTTTCTGGTGGAAACAATGAAATATTTTGAAATTAATATTAAAAATCTCCCTTTTTTCTCTCAGGAAAAAGACAATCCCTCCACTGAGTTCCACAGTGACAACCTGTTTGGTACCGTGATGAATTTGTTCATAGCAGGAACAGAAACCACCAGCTCCACCATCAGATACGCTCTCAGTGTGCTGATCAAACACAAGAACATTCAGGGTCTGGAGATAGACGCTATAAATACAGTTTGTTGTAAACAACAAACTGTATTGAGAAGAGTTAAACAGGCGTCTATTTTGCATTATCTTCTCCAGAAAAAATGCAGGAGGAGATTGACTCTGTGATTGGACGGGACCGATGCCCCAACATGGAGGATCGGAAATCCCTGCCGTTCTCAGACGCCGTCATCCATGAAATTCAGCGTTTTCTGGACATCGTCCCCTTCAGTTTCCCTCACTACGCGCTGCAGGACGTCTCGTTCAGGGGTTACACCATTCCTGAGGTACTGTTTCGAGAACATCAAACTTTTTCCTCAGTAAATGTTTGTAAAGAGCCTTCAGTAGGTAGAGGAGAGCAGACTACCGAAAAATGTACTCAAGTAAGAGTACTTCACCATATTTTTTTACCCTACCTAGTTTATTTAGTAGGAACTAGGTAAAAGTAAAAAGTAGTGGTCCAAGAAATTACTCTAGTAAAAGTAAAAAATATTTTGTAAAAAGACTATTCAAGTACTGATCAAAACATCAACCATTTAATATTTAAAAATTACATAAACTGACCAAAATCTAAATTTATGTGGAAATATTGGCATTTTAAAGATAAAAATGCAAATAATGCATATAAATAACCAACAAAATCAAGGAAAATCAAATCAATTTCTTTCAAAATAAAATGTATGGAACTGTAGATTCTGTGTCTGGTGAATTTTTGGTTAAAACAAACTTGTTCTTCGTTCACTGAAATTACTCACAGAGAGTAGAGTATCCAGAAATTTTACTCACTAAGAGTTGCGATACTGCATAATAAAAATACTCAAGTAAAAGTAAAAAGTACAGTTACTCAAATAAATGTCCTGATCAGATAACTGCACCGTGGTGGGACTAAAAGGTTAGTTAATCAAAAATATTACTTCTGGTAATGTTAAAGAACTACAACAACACGGTATTTACCAGAAGCCAATGCTAAAGTGCTAACTTAAATTCTAAATATATCCTTGGAAGACTACAAAGAACCAATTCAATTCTGACTTTATAATTTACATGCTCTACAATGCCATTAGATATTCTGTTTATATCTTGCTCCATAATGTCCATGTTTTATTTTGTCCATGTATATTTCTTGCTGCAGTAAAGTTACTGGAAAACAGAGGAACTAGAGGAGAGGAAGTGGAACTGCTACGTAAACAGACTTCAAAATAAGAGTGTGAATACAAAAGTCTAAATAATAATTCTTAATAGTGAATAACTAAATAACTTTTTTTTTGTTTGTTTGTTTTGAGCCGGTGTATTGTAATGTTAATGTTGTTGTGTGGAAAATGTTTGTTCTGTCTCCGTATTTTTTTTTGTTTGTCTTTATTAAAATGGAAAAATAACTAATAAACATATGTTTAAAAAAAGTGAATAACCAAAACTGCAGCACAGATATTGAACATTATTTAACGTAATATTTACAAAATAGCCAAGTAACACATTAGGATTTATTCAGAAAAGAGCGCTAAACATTTTCAAAGTTAGCAAATTAGCGCTAAATAAAAACTCTACTAGAGGAGGTTTTGTATCAAGGAACACTTGACCGTGGTTTGTTTATAAATTATTTTCCGCCTATACACAAGAAAGTCTACTGAAGCCATAACAGTGATGACGTTATGGTTGTACTGTTCTTGAATATTGCTTTTGCTGTTGTGTCTTTGTAGGGAACGTTGATTATACCGCTGCTGCACTCCGTTCTTAAAGACGAGAAGCAATGGGCGGCTCCGTATTCCTTCAACCCGCAGCATTTTCTAGACCAGAATGGCAACTTTAAGAAAAACCCAGCATTCCTTCCTTTTTCTGCAGGTAAATCCGTCACCTCCGAGTTCATTAAACACATATTTTTCTTAGAGGAGGCCGGCAGGGGGCGCTGTAGAGGCCTCAGAAAGTTGGAGGGGAAATAAAAAATTTAAAAAATCCCCATAAATATTTAATCTTACATTTTTCTTTTTTTTTTTACTTTTATTCAATCTTTTTTTTAAATACAAGTTAAAAAATAGTTGTTTTATATATTTAAATGTCAGTCAAATTCATCCAGCTGCTTAGCTTATTAAGTTTCTGAAAAGAAACAATCCAGCTGCAAAAAAAAAAAAAAAAAAAGAAATGTGGGTCTAAAATAAAATTTGACGTGATTAATATAAAATATTACATATTTCTTATCATCAAAAGGGTTGATTTTGGTGGAAAATTTTATTATCTGGTAATAAATTCATGGTCACCTAAAATCTGAAGATATGACATAGCATTTATGCTAAATGAATAAAGTAATTATGGAATAGTGAATTAACGACATATTAAAAGTTGACATTTTCTTACATATTTTGTATAATTTTCTGTAGGTTTGCAGGGTTAATGCTCTTTGGGGGGATCATGCATGGAAAACTTTAGGATTTCTTGGATTAAACATTCAGTTAGCATGCACTGTAACATCATTTAATGCTTATATTTTGTGTCCTCAGGGAAAAGAGCCTGTGTGGGCGAGTCTCTGGCTCGTATGGAGCTTTTTATCTTCATAGTGACTCTCCTGCAGGACTTCACCTTTACCTGTCCTGGAGGCCCCGACAGTATTAACCTCATTCCGGAGTACAGCAGCTTCGCCAACCTGCCTCGTTCTCACAAAATCATTGCGACGCCGCGATGAAAGAGAAAAGCTGCTTTGAGACAATATGAACATTTCTCAATTCAGCTTCTATGATAATTCTATTTTAACTGCATTAATTTTACTATGTTGATCCAACTTACAAGATTGAAACAATGGTCTATGTCTTTTTTTGCCAAAAGTGATTTTGACAAAAAAAAAAAAAAAAAACACCACATCTTTCTTTCCAAAAAATGTCTTAAGAAAAAGAGAAATAAATAAATAAATAACTAAATATGTTTTTGCCAAACAAAATGATGTGGGTATTTATTTCAGGAAGGTGATGATGTTGAAGAAACATGTTATCATTACTATATATTTTTATGCCTATTTTTCTGTAAATATTGATGATTTTATGTTACACAATTGTTAGGATAAATATTAAAAATAAAGAATTCATACTGTGATTTTGTGTCATAACTGTCACCTTTTTAAAGTGATTTTTATAGAATAAAACCAAGGAAGTTAATATTTCTGAGGAAACCCCAAACCTCAAATCTTAAAATCTGGCTATGGCGTGGTATTAGTACCAAATTAATATGTTTTTGCAGCGGTGGCTACTTCCTTGTTGCAGGAGGCTAACTCCATTCAGTTTAGTGTGTTCACTGCTAAGGTAGAAGGAAACAAACACAACCAGTACAACACTTCATTCTATTGGCTGAGAGGTTGCCAGGCGACTGTGCCAAAAAAGGCAGTTCCATGTTTTGTAAGCAAACAGAGAGTCTGAGCGAAGCGAAGTGTGAGCGCGAGGAGAGGTTTTGAGTACAAGTGTTGCAAGTTTTGAGAAAAAAGACATGAAGTCCTGCTTTCAAAATGAAAACGTAAGCAAAAAATATTAAAAATTTTCACAACAAAAGACATGAAATCCGGCTCTCAAACGGAAAATGTGTGTTCTTGGATTACGGCAGAAAAATTCCCCCATAAACATCGTCAATAATCACACAGATCCCTTCACTTTCAAATAAGTTCATCTGTAACCATTGCTCTTTGTTGCAATCCTTTTCCAAAATACACAACTTTTCTTTCTGTAGTGATTGATTGTTCCTCTGTAGCACATCTGCGCTTTCATTCATGAAGTCAATCAGCTGATTTTACTCACGGCCCGACGGCTGCTTTCTTTGTTCGTCCGTGACAGTGATCGGCTGGATCCTCCAACTTTGTGCTTTTCTTTAAGTCTTCAGTGAAGTTTTTCTACTTGTTGTGATTACTCTTGCATTTCATGTTTAAAACAGATTGTTTAGCTTTACTTATAAAAATAACAGAAATATTCTTGGGGTGGACTTCATTCAAAATATAAACATTAATTTTGTGGTAGAAAAACTGTTTCACTCCTTCACTGCAAACAATCAGATCAAACACAGCAGCTGCCGTTGCTTGTTAATCACAGCAGGACGCTGACCTGACGAGGCAAAATATAAATAACAATAGAGCTACCACATCTACCATTAGCATAACTTTGGATCAATAACATATTAGTCTAATACTTAGGTTTTGGTAATATCCCAAAATAAAAGTATATAAAGTAGTATTAATTGTTAGAAAAAAATCAAATACAAGGTTTCCCCCAGAAAACTTGCTAAACCCGGTGGTTGGGTGCTAGGACAGTCATTTGTCTTTTTGAGTTAAAAAATGTTTAAAGTTGACAGGAAATTTGAAAATATCACTTGATATCCATCCATTTTCTTTACACCCTTGTCCCTTAGTGGGGTCGGGAGGGGTGCCGGCGCCTATCTCCAGCTAACATTCCGGGCGAGAGGCGGGGTACAAGTGGAAAAAAGTGGAATTAATTTATCGTTGAGGTCATTCAAAGGGCGATTGGTGATGTCACAGAGCCTGTGACATCACCAACTCTGACTCCTAGAATAGAGTAGAATATACTTTATGACTAGCTGCTAACTGCTTGCAATCTTTCGACACAGAATCCATTATCGTCAGAGACGCAGACATGCCTGACTTAACCTGGATTGAGAAATTAGCTAACGCTTGTGAATTTGTTGGCAAAAAAATTGCAAAACGCTACAGAAAAAGACGACCCTGGAGCCCTGATTATACAAAGAAGAGATTTGTCAGTGACCTTATTTGGAAGGTGATTGAGAAGGTTGCAGATAAATCAACTCTGCATCTTGTCAGAGATACCTTTAAGGTGGCCCACATTCAGCTAGTGCGCCAAATTATGAAAGAAACTGGGAAACTAGAGCTGCCCCTTCTGACTGAAATGTCAGACCTGCTAAGCGAAAGGATCTTCCAAAGCATCGCCAGAGATTCTTTCCACATGGCTAGTGAGTTGCATTTGTTCACGATACTTTTCTACCCAGATACGTATCCGAGGATTGTGAAAGAATTCAAGTATCACCTGGAGAGCCCCATTCTTCCAGAGCCTACAAAAACGGAGAGATTTCTCTCATTTATACATGAAAAGCTCAAAACGGCTTTGTTTGACACAGAAAGCTTATATTCAGATGAAAACTGCCTGGCCGATACTAAGACCATTGCTTCTGAAAGGAGAAGATCCCTGTTGGGGAACATAGACATCTTCAAGCGTGGAACAGAAGAGGAACGTCATAAAATGGTCAATCTAGTTCTTTGGAAACTGATTTGTAAGGCTAGTTATAGATCTGTCACCCAGTACAAACTTAAACACACTGTACCAGTCTACAAAAGGCTTTCTGTCATACTGTGGGAAGAACTAAAGGATCAAGATTTTCTCATTTTCTACCATATGGACAAAAAACTCGCCAAAGACATCTTCCAACTTCTAAGTGGAAACGAGGATGTTGTAAGGGATAAACTTTTCTATCTCATGAGAATGGATCACCCAATTGTAGATTACAAGATTATATGTTGTTTCAAAAAAGTCTTCACACATCCCAGAAAAGTGAATCTCCCAGAATCCACTCTGAAAATTGCTTGGAAAGACACCAAAAGCGCTGTCTGTAGAATGTTCTGTCGCGGCATTAAAGTTCATCCAATACCAAAAAGTATGGAGTTTGAAGAAAGTGAGGATGAAGGTGAAGGTGCAATTGAACCCCCATCTTCTCCTAGAAACTCTTTTGACATCGGGGGTTCAGAGTCCCATCAACAGTCTCTAGACATAGGAGGTTCAGATTTCCGTCGACAGTCTTTAGACATAGGGGGTTCAGATTTCCGTCGACAGTTTTTAGACATAGGGGGTTCAGAGTCCCATCAACAGTCTCTAGACATAGGAGGTTCAGATTTCCATCAACAGTCTTTAGACATAGGGGGTTCAGAGTCCCATCAACAGTCTCTAGACATAGGAGGTTCAGATTTCCGTCGCCAGTCTTTAGACATAGGGGATTTAGAGTCCCGTCGACAGTCTTTAGTCATAGGGGATTTAGAGTCCCGTCGACAGTCTTTAGTCATAGGGGATTTAGAGTCCCGTCGACAGTCTTTAGTCATAGGGGATTTAGAGTCCCGTCGACAATCTTTACTCATAGGGGGTTCAGATTTCCGTCGACAGTCTTTCGATGTAGGGGGTTTAGAGTCCCGTCGACAGTCTTTCGACGTAGGGGGTTCAGATTTCCGTCGACAGTCTTTCAACGTAGAGGGTTTGGTTATTCACACAGACGTGGCCCATTGTAATCTTGTTTCAGAAGAAGATGAATCAGTCGAACCGGAAGACCAGGGTGCAACTGAACCGGCAGTCAGTGAAGACGAAACCCCAGAGTTAACACGGAAAACATACACAGAATTTCGACAGTCATCTATGACACCTGTGGAGTGTTTTGCACAAACATCCGTAAAAAGCGTAGTCTCCAAGATGTCCTACAAAGTGTATTCTGACCAAACTGTAGAGACGACCCAGTGCCTTCTAGGTTTTATACAGGTGCATCCTTACAATCTTGTTTCAAAAAATCAAAAACCGGAGCACCCTGAAAGCCAACAGCCAAATAAATACCTGACAAATGTGAACATCTGATCTGGTTTTGGAAGATCTGGAATGGAGCACGCAATCGTAATTCGCTGAATGGTGCTTCATTTTGACGTTTGGCAAACGTCTGCAAACATTCGCTGAACATTCTGGACAACGTTCAGTTGCATTTAAAGATTTATTGTCATTTCACTAAAACAGTGAAACTAAATTAAGAATGCAACTCTATGGGACCAGTTAAAACATTCAAAGAAATTGGGTCATTAAAAGGGACGTTGTCTGAATATTCCTTGCCAGCTGGGCCCAAAATCACAAATTCGGTTCAAATGATTACTCCAAATTCCCCCTGCATGGATGGATGGATGGACGGATGGATGGATGGTTAAAAAGTAGGGGCGCACAGTGGAGCATTTCTTCATGACACAAACATTTTGCTCCATGTGCATGTATGGGTTCCTCCTGGAGACAGGCTTCCCCCACAAGATCCAAAATCTCAAATGATTCAATTGATTACTCTAAATTGCCCCAAATGGATGGATGGTTGGCTAAAAAGTAGGGCTGCATGGTGGGGTCTTTCTGCCTTAGATATGCATTTTGTCTGCTGTGCATGCGCGGGTTCACTCTGGGTGCTCCGGCTTCCCCCGCAACCCAGCTAGCAAGCGAATGTTCAGACGACGTTCAATGAACGTTGAATCAGGAGTTCAGGAATTGAGGTTCCCCGAATGATGATCCAACATTTACCCACTGTGGAAAACAAAATGTTTTTAATCAGCTTTTATAATTTATAATTCTGTATGGCTGTTATTTTTTTTAATCAATTCTTTATGTGTTTGTCTTGTTATAAATTGTGAGCTCTTCTGACATTCTCACAATGTCTGTTGGACACTGTTACTACTACTTCCCTTCAGGGTTGGACAATATGACCTAAAATAAGTATTATTTGATATATTGAGCAGTCTACCTCTATAACGATAAATGGATGTTAATAGTGCTAATGTGGCATTAAGGAGTTTTGGGGGGCATTGCCCACCCATTGCTCAAAAGAGCTGTTTTTTGGGGGGGACTGTATGTTGTTTTTATGACTTTTTATTTTTATGTTTTATGATGTAAGAAACTTTAAACTGCCTTGTTGCTAAAATGTGCTATAAAAATAAACTTGACTGAATGATTTTACCTAGAAATGGCTAACTTCCTATTATTGCTATACTGATTTGTTACAATAGGAGCTTCTGCACTTCCTGTATCCTTGTTCTCTGTCTCTTGTCTTTTTTTCCGCCGTTAAAACTGTTTAACCTATTAACATGTCGTAATGGGTTTTTCCAAGCTGCCTTTAAACGCAACATGAGTGAAGATGCTCCCACCGGTTTTACAGCTGTGAGGCAGACATGTTGCTGCGTGCCATGTGTGTTAGAGTCATAGCAGCAAACTAGCAAAAGGCAAAGAACTTTGTAAGGAAGTTGAGTTATGCTGTTTGATGCAGATAAATAAAAATAAAGGTAAAGGTAATTTTATTTTTATAGCACATTTTCAGCAACAAGGCAATACAAAGTACTTAAACATGAAAATGTTAACTAAATGGTTACATCCATGCCAACATGGTTTCCCCCTTGTGTTTTATAAGCCTGGCAGGTCACCAGGCTTTATTTGCACCCCGTCAGGCTAAGCATTGTTAATTTATTTATTATAGGTTTTTTATATGCCAGCAACAGTGATAGCAAAGACAAGTTGAAGATCTCTTTGTCATGATCCTGGTTTTTCTCTGAGTTTTTTGTTAATTTCCTCCACCTCTGGTGTTAATCGTTATCCTTTATTGCTGCAGCTGTTTTTGGTTTCTTGATTATCTCCCCTTGTGTATTTAAATTCATCTGTGTTTCTTTGTTTTCATGGGATCCTTCTGTCACGAGACACCATTGGTAGGATGAGGAAGACCAGATAGACGACCAGGTAAGTCAAAAAGGTTCTTCTTTAATGAAAGCAGAACTGTGAGCACCACCATATGCAAGAGTTCTGGTTTCATTGAAGCAGAACCTTTTTGACTTACCTGGTTGTCTATCTACTCGTCCTACCAATGGCGTCTCATGACATTCTTTAGTGAAACATAGTATTGTCAGCATGTGAACACAAGCTAACAACTTCATAGAACAAAGTGAAAATTCACAGACGAAGAATGAAAACATCTTGGACACTTTAATTAGGATAAAACATCTGAAGTGCAAAAATTTATTGAATGACAAACCTAAATTGCATTTTTTTTAGGATTCTTAATAATGTCTTCCAATAACACATTGAATTGTTAACTTTAAAAAAGTGTTTCACATAAAAACATGGTAGGACGCTGGACAATTTTCTGAGGGAAACTGCGTCAATATATCATGCTAAGCTTGTTAGCAAGAATAGGAAACTAATTTTGTTGTTTTTTTATGTTGGTAGTTGTGGTTACATTTACTTGACTAATGTTTTTGGGGAGGGAAAGTACGCATAAGACTTTTACTGAATTGTACTCTTTACTTTTACTTGAATAATATTATGAACCATTGCTACTCTTACTTTAGTAGATTTTTTTGCATTGAAAAAATCCGACTTCAAAGATCTTATAGATTTCCCCAATCCATGAGCTAATATTTATGTTAATCTTAGCTACTCAATATTTTCTACATGTCACTTTTTACATCATTATTGTTTATATTGTATTAATTAACATGGTTATTTTATTTGAAATAAAATAACCATAAGTTATTTTATGGTTATGCTCCAGAGGACATAAGTTAAGTTGCTTATGTCCTCTGGAGCAGTGTCTGGCTAATGCTAATTTTACAAGCTTATAAGTAAAAACAACTTAACTTCCATTGTCCTTGTTGAATCCAAAATGAGTCAACAAGCCAAACAACTGATGACGATGAACTTCTCCTTTTCCTCCTGGACCGATCACATGTTGTCGCTTATTAACTTAAGCCACGCCCCCCGTCCATTTACTCTTCAAAAATAAAAATTCACGTCTTGCTTCATTATAATCTCGTATCGCTCCTTTTCTCGGGCGACGAAATGTCCGGGTTTTAATTGTTCCTCACAGAAGTCATTGGTTAAACAGACTTGGCGTTTGGAAAAGTCGTTTCTTTCACTTCCTGTTACAGACTGGAAAGGGTCACGTGACTACAGTCTGTACACGTAACGCAGGGTCTTAAAGGGACATGAGCATAGCCAAATGTTACTCAGCACAGACAAAAATGACGTTTCTTTTCTTATCTTTCTTTAAAAAAAAAACAAAAAAAACACTGAAAATATGGCTAATGTCCGGGCCCTTTATACCAAAATAATAAAGCTCGTGATAATTTAACTTTACAACATAGACATGTCTGCAATTTAACTTTACAGCATAGACACATCCGCAACAGCGGAGCTTACAAGTTTTATCACCACAGAGAGCGACTTTGTCATTTTGAAATCCATCTGAGATGAAGTACAACAAACCAAGAGAAACAACAGAAACATCAAGCTACTGGTCACTAATGATGAAACAACACACATTCAAATCAGTTCAGAACCACGGATAGGATCGGATCATTTTGACACTTTCTCCATTTCAACTCAGAGCCTGAAGCAGCTAGCAACTGCTGAAGCTAGGTTTATTGTTCTCTTTGTCTTTACTTTAATTTTTTTTATTTCTCTTTCTCACTGTTTATGTTTTTATCTTTTTTTTAAATATCTCTCTTTCTCACAGTTTATTCAATGTCACATGCTGTTTTTATTTTAATTATGTAAAGCACTTTGAAATGCCTTGCTGCTGAAATGTGCTATACAAATAAAATGTGATTGACTGATTGACTGTTGACGCGTTAAAACGAGCACGCAGCAGCGCGCATTGAAGCGGGTACGCAGCGGCACGCGCCGCATGCGCAGTGTGTCACAGCAGCTCGTGCGCCTCTGGATGTTTGTAACTCGGCGCGGATCGCGCGCGCCGCCGTTCACACAAACTGGACGATCTGGAAGATGGTCTTCCAGGCGGCTACAGTGTAAACCTTAGCTATAAACGCCGTACTGCGGTCTTCGCTTAAAAAAACTTTTCTCTTTGCCGCTCCATGGAGCTCCATTCATGTTAACTTAGTCCGTAAAAATGCTCTAGCTAGTTTGCCATCTGTTGCCAAGAGACTGATGATGACGTTGGTGGACGGCTGGTGACAAGCTTTACCCAGAATACACTTGGAGACAATATGGACGATCCACTTGTAATTTTGTATGTCATAAAGTTAAATGTAAGAGTGAAAATAAAGCCAGTCATGTAGCACAACATTTTATTCAATATTTTACACCCACTATGTCACTAAAATCAGTCGGTCTGGTAAAGTTTTCACAACCATGAGTCAACAATGACTGGGGCAGCCTACTATATAATCTACTGGGGCATCACCTGCTGCAATTTTACAAATACCATACTCAACGGGACAGGGCCCCTCTTCGCCAGCTCTCAAAACACGTGATAAAAACTTTAATTCCTGACGTCATATTTTGCCTCCCATCCGGGGGGCCCTCCACCCCCAGACTCCCCCCCCCCTTGTAGCTCCGCCCCTGTTTCAAAGTGTAATAATTACACAAGAATCTAGACCAAAAGTGTTTGGTCTAGATTCCAGATTGTTTTTGCAGTGAAGGAAATGTCTTAAAATATTTACAAATTAAGCATACACTGCAAAGACACAGAATCTTACCAAGTGTTTTGGTCTAGTTTCTGAAATATTGTAATACACTTGAAATAAGACTTGGAAACAACTTTTCAGCAAGATATAGGCACATTGATTTAAGTCAATCATATTGATTAAAAAGTACTAGTTCCATTGACATGGGAAAGACATTTTTATCATGTTATAAATGAAATAATCTAGGAAATAGTATTTTTCCTTCTGTTTTAAAGAATTATTTACTTACTTACTTATCAGTTTTGTCTTATTTCAAATGTAAGATATTTGAAGCTACTAGACCAAAAATACTGTGTTTTGAAGTGAGAAGGGGATTTTGTTCAGCCTAGAAAAGAATAATACCGTCCAGATGAATGTGCGCTGTGCTAAAGGTGAGTCACGTGGTTCAGTGCAAAAACAGCAGCTCTGCTATAAAAACCCCTCAGAGGGACGCAGGGTTCAGAGTCTGGGCTGCAGGTAGTGGAGAGCGCCATGGAGTTTTCCGCAACATTTCTCCTGTCGGTGCTGATCGTAGCTCTCCTCTGGTTCTTTTCTGGTAAAAACACCCAGAAGTACCGTTTGCCTCCTGGACCCAGTCCGCTGCCTCTCATAGGAAATCTGCTGCAGCTGAAAAAGGCAGCGCCGTTTAAAAGCTTCCTGGAGGTGAGTTTGTGATTAAAATGAATCTGCAGTGTGGGCACAGGGCTTGTTTATTCCACAGTTACAACAACAACAACATAAAAATGTTAATGTATTCTGTTGGGAGTTTAATCTACTGGACTAGCGTCCTATAATCAGAGTTGGGACATTCCCATATGTTTCCGGAGAAAATGCAATGCGAAAACCACGCAAATATATTTACAAACAGCGCATAAACTGCAGCAGTTAGATAAAAAAAAATTGGACACATTGCACCTAACAGCAACATAAAAATGTAAATAATATGCAGGAAAAGAGACAAAAGATCATATTCTAGATAGAAAAGAGATTAATATTGGAGGAATTTGGAAAACAAGTAACATTTAATTTAATTTTATAAGTATTTCACAAGGAAATTCAAATTATAAAATTATCCACATTTTAATTAGTTTTTTAGAAACTCTACGATATCAATAGGTGGCTGGCGGTAATATCGTTTCTCCCCAAACGCCAATATAAATCAAGAAAAAGAAGAACTGCAACAGTTAGAGCATTGAACGTAGTTCATTCTGTGTTTGGAGTCATTTTTTAAAAATATATTTGTAGATAAACAACACAAGAATGACTTCGGTGAACTGCTGAATCATGTTGCGTACATATTTATTAATACCCTGGTAAAATACACACTTATTTTGTCATATAATGTTATTTTAACCAAAAACAGTTTCATTTGAATATTTGAATCTACAAATTTCAATTTTACAATAGTTGTCCAGCTACAAGCACAATAAACTGTTTTATATAGTCAGTAGAAAACGTCAGAAATGTGGGATTAAGATACATGTTACTTCAAAAATACAAAAAGCATTCTGAGAAAAAATAAATACATTTCAAGAGTAGAAGTTACGCTGGAGAACCAGTGTCAAGTTAATAAGAGTCAAACCAAAAGTCAAAATAAGAATGTATAATTAATATTTCGTTTTTCATTCAGTTCAGTAAAACCTATGGTCCTGTGATGACCTTTAACCTGGGCTGGCAGCGGGTCGTTGTTCTGGTCGGATATGACACGGTGAAGGAAGCTTTGGTGGACCAAGCAGATGACTTCACAGGCAGAGCGCCGATACCGTTTCTGTACAGAGCCACCAGAGGATACGGTAACTTCTTCAAAAATAATCTGAAATTGCATGTAAAGGCTCTGGTAGCATTTTGTGCGACTTTTCAGCTGAACATTTCTGTTTGGCAGGTATTGGGATCAGTAACGGTGAGCGCTGGCGTCAGCTGCGGCGCTTCACTCTGTCGACTCTACGAGACTTTGGGATGGGACGGAAAGGGATGGAGGAATGGATCCAGGAGGAGAGCAAACACCTGAGGGCGCGCATGCGCACCTATAAAGGTCTTTATTGATCACATTAGTTAAATAAATTATCTAGAGAACGGAAATGTCACCAGAAATATCTGCAAAAACACAAAATCTTTCCAAGCACCAAGTATCTTAGTACACTTGAAATAAGTTACAAATAACTTTTTAACAAGATATAGGAGCTTGTTTCAAGTTAATAATTCCCTAATATTGATGAAAAAGTTCTAGTTCCACTGGAAGAATGTTCCACTGCGCCGTTACCTAGCAACCCCAGTCAAGCTCAGACCGTTACCTAGCAACCCAGTTCTATTTCCACTGACAGATTTATAACATGGAAAAATGCCTTCTTATATGTGAAATAATCTACCAGAGGAACAACACAACCCCAAGATTAAAAGTCAGAAATGAAAAAAAAAAAAAAAATCCATCTAAAATTAAAAATCTTTTCTGAGATTCTGAGAACACATTTGAATTCTGATATTAAAAGTCAGCATTCTGAGAAAAAATGCATAAATTAAATCAGTGAAATTAAATCTGAGAAAAATATTGTAATTATGGGATTAAACATTAGAATTCTGAGAAAACATTAATAATTCTGAAATTAAGTCTTATTTTGAGGAAAAAGTCAGAACTGTGGGGTTGAACTTCAGAATTCTGAAGAAAAATTTTTAATTCTGAGACTAAAAGTTTAAAATCTCAGATTAAATGTCAGAATTCTGAGAAAAAAGTCAACAGTTTGGGATTAAAGTTTGAAATCTGAGGAAAAACTGTCAGAATTTTTACTTTTTCCAGTTACCGTAATCCTAAAATTTTCTGTCACTGCAAAATAAAACAACTTTTAAAAACCCTGATAAAACTGGTTACAGAAAGGAATGTTGGAAATCATTTTAAGCAAAAAAAATAATTAAAAAATTATTTGGCAATGTTTTTATGTTCACCTCCAGGTGAACCTTTTGACCCAACCATCTTGCTGAGCCGCACCGTGTCCAACGTGGTCTGCTGCCTGGTGTTTGGACAGCGCTTCAGCTACGAAGACAAGCACTTTGTGAATCTACTGGCTGTCATAGCTATGATCGTCAGGTTCAACAGCAGCCCTAAGGGCATGGTAAGAGCAAGCGCCTCCATAAAGGCGCCATTTAACTCATGATAGTCTGGATTAAGTGTAAGAATTCTAAGAAAAACGTCAGAGTTTTGGGATTAAAACCCAGATAATAAATATTCAGAAATTTGGGATTCAATTCTGAATTTTGAAGGAAAAGTCATAACTCATTAAAAGTCAGCAATCTGATGAAAAAAAGTCAGAATATTATGATTAAAAGGCAGAATTATGAGAATAAATATTTAGATGAATCCCTTTGATCCTCTCTAATCCCATAATTCCCACTTTTTTCTCTGAATGCTGACATTTAATCCCAGAATTTAGAGAAAAATGTTGAAATTCTGGGATTAAATGTCAGAATCCTGAAGGAATTTGAGAATTATGAGATAAAATCTCAATTATCAGAAAAAAGTTTGCATTTCGAGGTTAACAGTCAGCATTGTGAGAAAAATAATCTGAATTGCAGTATTTATCTTCAGAATTATAAGAAAAAGGTCAGAATTTTGAGATTAAAATCTGACTTCTGAGAAAAAAGTTCAAATTTTGAAATACAAAATCAGCAATTCTGAATTTAAAAATCAGAGTTATGGGATTATATGGGATTAAATTTTTAATTTTGAAGGAAAAGTCATAATTCCATCATTAAAAGTCTGCAATCTGATGAAAAAAAGATTGCTGACTTTTTTCACCAATCTTTTTTCATTTTCTATAGTTATAATTTTAACTATAGAAAAGTTAAAATTATGAGATTTAAATGTCTGAATTCAGAGAAAAAAAGTTTGATTTCTGAGATTAAAAGTCAGCATTCTGCTACTGAAAGTCAAAATCCTGTCCACTTACCACAACCACAGCATAAAGACTCTTTTACACTCGTTTTATAATCTAAAGAATCAAGTACTAACTTTATTCTGTTAAACGTTCCCATTTATGATGAGTTGTGGACTAAATCTGCGGCGTTTCCCCCTCAGATGTACAACATCTTCCCGTGGCTCATGGAGCGACTTCCTGGCAAGCAGCACGCCGTTTTTGGAAAGATTGAGGAGATCCGAGACTTTGTCAAGATGAAGATCCAAGAACACAGAGACAGTCTGGATCCCAGCTCTCCCAGAGACTTCATCGACTGCTTCCTCATCCGGGTTCATGAGGTCGGGAAGACGAGGAAGATTTCCTGTTTCTATAAACCAAATCAACCAAAAGCAACATGGAACATTTACTTCTGGGGTTTATTTCCTTCCAAACGTCGTGTATTAAACCTGACTTCAGAAATATTACCACTGTTATCATATTATCTCGACTTTATTAGTCTTGTAATATTACTAATTTATTCTCAAACTACAGAATTTATTCTGAAAATATTTTGTCTTTATTCTCAAACAACTTTGTGCTTGTAATTTATTCTTATGCTATTATGACTATAGTCATACGACTATTCTCAAAATATTATTTTATTCTCAAAATAGTGATACAATTTTTATATTATGACTTTGTCTGAAAATTTTACTTTATTCTCTTATTGTTTTGACTTTATTCTTTTATGACTTTATTTTTGTAGAATTATTACTTTTTTCTTGTATCCTAACCCTAAAGTCATAATTTGAAGGATGGAATGAGTTTTAACACACACTAATCATCTTGTAGTCTCAAGAAAACTACCAGGAAATTAATTCATCTTGAGAAAACTATTAAAATAGGCAGTTATAAGTGTTTTCATAGGGCTCTCCAGTACTGGTGGGTTTTGGCCATTTGCTGCTAAAAGCTCATTTTTTGTGTAAAAAGCATCTTTGTTCTGTCGTCAGAGCTTCTTTTAAGTTCCTCCAAGGTTCAGACGATAACATTCAGGATCTTCTGTTCTCTCCAGGAAAAGGAAAATCCCTCCACTGAGTTCCACTACGACAACTTGGTGGCTACCGTGATGAATTTGTTCCTGGCGGGAACAGAAACCACCAGCTCCACCATCAGACACGCGCTGAGTGTGCTGATCAAACACAGAAACATTCAGGGTAAACAGAGACTTTACTAACAAAATATTACAACTTTATTATCAGAAATTTAATATCAAAATATCAGGGCTTTATTATTGATTATTTTGACTTTATAATCAACATATTATCATTTTATTGAAATATTAGGAGCTTAATTCCTAATTATTCCTTAATACTGATGAAAAAGTATTACTGGCAGATTATTTGACTTAACATTTTTCCCATGTTATGAGTGAAATAATATGGCAGTGGAACTAGAATTTGGTTGCTAGGAGACGGACCAGGTTTTGCTTGGGTTGCTAGGTAACGGCAAAGTTCCCGTTCTTAGCAAAACTTCTTCATCGATACTGAGGAATTATGTATCTAACTTGTAAGTAACTTTTCTTCCTGAAAAGTTACTTACAAGTTAGTTTTCTCTAATTTCAAGTGTACTAAGACATTTCCACTAGAAACTAGACCAAAAATACTTGGTAATCTCTGTGTTTTTGACAGTGTGGCGGCTACTCTTTCGTCTTCTCCAGAAAAAATGCAGGAGGAGATTGACTCTGTGATTGGACGGGAACGGTGCCCCAACATGGAGGATCGGAAATCCCTGCCGTTCTCGGACGCCGTCATTCATGAAATTCAGCGTTTTCTGGACATCGTCCCCTTCAGTCTCCCTCACTACGCGCTGCAGGACGTCTCGTTCAGGGGTTACACCATTCCAAAGGTGAGCCACAGTTAAGCAGTTAGTTCTGATCATTGGTTCCCAAAGGTGAGCCAGCAAGGACTATAAACAGGAAAATTTCTTAAGACCAATTTACTATTAAAATTTCCCATTAACATTGATTTATTGAAATGGCTCCCAATTCAAGTTATGGGCTGTTTAAATTATAACTTGTTAAGTTGCTTTATTTTTAAGCCTTTTTTAATTTTGGCATATCCTGGATGACTGAGAACAAATAAGTAGATAGAAATTAATATCTGGGAAGTATCATAACTTAGACTTAACACTTAAAACACCAAGGTTTATGTAGAAAAATATTCAGATGTTATTTTGTGGTTTTAAACGCTCCATATTGAAGACAATGAGAAATAAAAGCATAACTTTCTTTCTTTTTCTATCTGTTCTCTCTTCTGTTCTCGGCTTCCACACAGAGCTGGTCCACTTGCTCAGCCCCTCCCTCCCTTTTCAAACTCTTCTAATTAACTAAAAGTTAAAGAGCTAAATATGAATGAGATGTTTGCTACCTTTGACAAAAAAGCTTAAGTCTATGAAAGCAGTGTAGCAGTTTAGCTAATGAGGTAGCTCATCATGATTCAGCCAAAGTAAGAAATTAACGAACTGCAGTTGTTGATTGATGTGTTTCTTCTTATTCAGCAGTGACTGTAAATAAAATGTTTACTTGTCTTTTGCTTTAAGCATTTACTTACCGGAAGGTTGTTTGTTAAAGCTGCAGAGCCACAGCTAACAGCTAGTAGCTAGCTACTCACTTCTGAGACTGTACTGTGTGTTGCTCCTCCTAATCTGGACTGAACCATTGTTCTAATAACGGTAGGGGAGGCCTAACAAGTAATTCTGTTTTTTCTGAGAAAAATGGCAGATTTAGTTCGTTATTTGTTTCTTCTGCCTTTTCATGTTGATATTATTGAAATGCAAATGTTTCTTGAAGGATTTTTTTTTGGGGGGGGGGAAATTCTAGACTTTTCCAATATTGAGAGGGGGTCCAGACCTCCGACCCCCCCGGGATTTGCGCCTATGAGTGTGGTGCTAATAATGCAGAGGTCAATGGTTCATTTCCCTTACTGGCCAATTCAAATCTAAGAACATCAACACATATAAAAGGCTGAAAAATCTAATATTATGCATGTTGATTTTGTAAAATATTAGAATAAAAACATTTTAATCAAATGCATTGTGTTAAGATTATGTAAATTATTTAATCAATGGAAACTCATCATTATCTTCAACGGTCAGAGTGTGGTACTAATAATCCTGAGATCATGGTTCAATTGATTTTGAAAAACATAGGAATATGAGCACTTTTCTCAAATTTTTATTGTGGTAAGATCATGTGAGTTTTTCTTCAATCCATGAATACTCAGTAATTTGGTGAACAAACTGTCAGACTTATACCAGTGCCTAATTTCACATTATAGTCCATAAACTAAGCTTTAGATCAAATAATGAATTGAAGATGTCAGGAACAGATACAAATGGTTCTACTGAGACTTGAACTCAGATCACTGGATTCAGAGTCCAGAGTGCTAACCATTACACCATAGAACCACCAAGTGGCATTTTGAGTAAACTAGCCTCGATTTCAAAGATGACTAGATTGAAGTCGATTGGCAAATGAACCATCATGAAAGAGGAAGACTCTTGTTGTCTCAATACACACTGTGAGAAGCACAACCTACAAAATCTGTTTCTGTCTGGTTTCGAAGCAGAGACCTTTTGCGTGTGAAGCAAACGTGATAACCCCTACACTACAGAAACTGAAGTTCCCTTTGTTTCAGTTTGAGGTTCCAAATTTGAAGATGTCAGATGCAACACATCAAGTTTCTAGTGAGGTTTGCACTCAGATGCCTGGATTCAGAGTACAGACCGCTGCACCATCGAACTCTTGCTGACCTTTAACCACCTCAATGAGAAGCCCAGAATGCATGTGGCTGGTTAGCTCAGCTGGTTAAAGCATAGTGCTAATAATGCCAAGGTCTTGGGTTCAATTCCCATACTTGTCAGTTGAAATATAAACTGGTTCAGACAATCAACTCCAAAGTATTTAAGATAAACCATTTCATATATTGATTTTGAAAAACATAGGAATATGAGCACTTTTATCAAATCTTCATCATGTAAGTCCTTCTTAAATTCATGGAAACTCAACAGTCTGTAAGGTAGGATAGCTCAGGAGGTTGGAGTGTGGTGCTGGTAACACTCAGGTCAGGGGTACAATCCCCATACTGGTCAATTCAAATATAAAGTCTCTCAGACAATCAACTCTTCACAATAAAAAATGGTTCAAAAATAAAATCAACACTCTAAAATAAAAAATGGTTCAAAAATAAAATCAACACTCTAAAATAAAAAATGTTCAAAAATAAAATCAACATTTTAAAATAAAAAATATCACTAAAATACAATCAACATTTTAAAATTAAAAATGGTTCAAAAATACAATCAACACTTTAAAATAAAAAAGTGCTGGAAAATAAAATCAACACGTCAAAATAAAAAATGCAAGAAAGTATACCTTTATGCAAGTTGATTTTGAGCAACATTAGCGTGAGCGCTTTTGTTGAGATCGTCTAAGTTTTTAGCAAATCAATGAATTTTCATCCTTCTGAACAGCCAGTTAGCTCAGCTGGTCAGAGCTTAATGCTGATAACACCAAGGTCATGGGTTCAATCCCCCCACGGGCCAGGTGTTTTCAGACAATCAAGACTGTAAGGTAACAAAAGGATTTAAGTTAAACCATTTTACATATTGATTCAAAAAACATTAGAATATGAGCACTTTTCTCAAATTTTTATTGTGGTAAGATCATGTAAGTTTATTTCATATATTGATTTTGATAAACATTAGAATATGATCTTCATTGTTAAGATCATGTAAAATTCTCAAATTTCTGGAAACTGAACAGCTGGTTCGTTCAGCAGAGTTAAGCAGTTAGTTCTGATCCTTGGTTGTAACTCCTTGTCCTGCTGTTTTCCCGCAGGACACTGTGATCGTACCGTTGCTGCACTCTGTGCTGAAAGAGGAAAAGCAATGGGCAACTCCGCATTCCTTCAACCCGCAGCACTTTCTAGACCAGAATGGCAACTTTAAGAAAAACCCAGCATTCCTCCCTTTTTCTGCAGGTAAATCTGTCACCTCAAAACTACAAAGGAGCATTAAAGCCAAGAATAAAGTCGATTAAGTGAGTAAACTCGTAATATTTTTATTGCGAAATAATCCGAGAATAAAGTCAAAATACTACAGGAATAAGTCATAATATTACTATAATAAAATTGTACTAATACAAAAATAAAGTCGAAATAATCCGAAAAGAAAGTCAGAACATTTAGAGATTAAAGTCTTACGAGCATAAAGTCGAATAAGAGAGTAACGCTGTAATATTTGAAGAATAAATTTGTATTATTATGAGAATTAAGTCGGAATAATAAGGAAAAAAATCATAATAAAATGAGAATATAGTCTTAATAATAAACATATCAGGGTTAAGACAGACAGACATTTAAGACAGAATATTAAAGCCACACAGTTTTCAGAGTTTAATAAAACAATGATAAATTACAAAATTTTGTCATTTTGCAATCAAAGTTAAGAAAAATCTATATAGAACATACAACTATGCATATGCAAGATATTTTATTAATTTCTTTCTGCAGGTCTATTTTGTTATAGGAAAGTATTGCAATATTCAAACCTGCAATTTAGCAAGATATGTAAATCAGAGCTAGACCAGACATATTGTCTTTACAGAATATTAAAAAAATATAAACAAGGGCACAATGCAACCTTTTAGTGTACTGTAATCTATAAAAAAGAGCTGCCTGTTTCCTACTGCAGAGGAGACGAAGATGGTCCATTCAGGAAAGCAGAGCTGCATCAAACTTTAATGTGTAACTGCAGAAAGAAGGAAAAAAAAGCAAAATTTGAATTGTTAATGCATGTCACCATGAGAAAAACCTACTGAGTTTTGCTTAATTTAAAAAAAAAATTAAAATCACACATTTTTGTCTCATGAAGTGAAAAAACTATTTGTGATTCTCACATGACGTCGTGGGCAGGCCCTAAAATCACAACAAAAGATTTATGATGTGTGCAAATAAAAGTTTATGTTTGGCAAATAACTTTTTATAAGTTCACAAGACAAAAATGAGTTATTTAATTTTTAAAAGTTCTTTTTAAAAAACAAAACGTTTTGTCTTTAAATAAAAAATCATTACAATTCCAGTTTATTAACAATTAACAATTTTTTATTAAGTTTTATTAACAATTTTATTTTACCCAATTGAGGTCTTTTTTTTTTCATTGAATAATTGGGGAAAAAATAACTTCAGACTCTGCGAACCTGACCCTAAACTTAAAGTCTGGACTGAGTTTTTTCCCCTTCATTAATGACACTTTTATTACATACATTTCATCTATCATGGTAATTCAGGGTGAGTTATTTTTAATTCTAAATAAATATCCTACCTCTTTCAAGGTACATTTACCTAACGCTAGAATAAATGCAATGTACATTATGCAGCAAAGGAAATTAGAAGATCGGACATTTATCCATTATGGAGATGATCGGTTTTGGACGGGCGATGTGCCCCTATTGCATAAGCGATACTGAAGAATGACTGATATCATTAACGATACAGAGAAGAAGCTTTTCAGTTACCTAGCTTTGCTAGCAAAGTCGTAGCTAGCAGCTAGCTAATAGCATAACAACAGCAGCCTAATGTCAAGTATGATAAAAATACTGAATCGATAGATAAGAACAGTTCTTCCTCACCTGAGTGTCTCCTCCCGCTCAGTAGTTCTTCAGAGGAAGGCGGACGCAGAGGCCTGTCAGTGTCTGTTGTATTTCATTACCTCTCTGCTTAAACCGCGACTCCGTGCTGAAGCAGAAACGATACTTCAACGTTTTCCGTCATCTGACAAGAAGCAAGTCTACTCCACTTTATTCACCAAAAACGTTTTTTTTTTATTCAAAAATTGATCTGTAATCTGGAACGTTCGCTACGTTGAGCTCCAGTTAACCGCCTTATGTCACTGCGCGAGAGGCAACTGTGTCATGCGTCACGGGCAAAAGGTCAAAGGTAACAAGGCGACCGGAGGGCTTATTATGTTGTACAAAAAATACCCAACAACAAAAAATAATAATAGTTACAAATAATTTTAGTACATGCTATTATGTGTCAGAAGAGGGCTTAGGAAATAATAATAATAATAAAAAAATAAATAAATAAAAAATAAATAAATAAATAAATTGACCAAAAGGACACTTGGGGGCAAGGAGCAAAAAGGGCAGCTCCCCCCCCCCCACGTGCCTGAAATATATAATAAACGACTGAACGCGCATGACTTTATTTTAGTAGTTTTTTTTTTTTTAGTTGCTATAATTTGTGATAAACATTCAGTTAGCATGGACTGTAACATCATTTAATGCTTATATTTTGTGTCCTCAGGGAAAAGAGCCTGTGTGGGCGAGTCTCTGGCTCGTATGGAGCTTTTTATCTTCATAGTGACTCTCCTGCAGGACTTCACCTTTACCTGTCCTGGAGGCCCCGACAGTATTAACCTCATTCCGGAGTACAGCAGCTTCGCCAACCTGCCTCGTTCTCACAAAATCATTGCGACGCCGCGATGAAAGAGAAAAGCTGCTTCCATCTAAATATGAGGAAAACTTTGTCAATATTCTGATAATATCGGAAAAAATACAAAATTTTGCAACTGCGGTGTTTCCATTAAATAAGAAACGTAATTAACACACACACACACACACACACACACACATATATATATATATATATATATATATATATATATATATATATATATATATATATATATATATATATATATATATATCCTCCTGACTACCAGAAAAAAAATATTGTCCAATCACCATTTTTTTAAATCCCACATTCTTTGTAAGGTAATAAAAGGTTTTATGCACTTACTTTGTCTCTTCCCATAAAATGTGTTATTAATGATGAATGCCATTTTTATGAATTAGAAAAAGGTACGTACAAAAGTCCCCCCCCTTCACATGTGGTATCATTGAAAAGCCCTAAATGTCCTCTCTAGATACCAAAAGGAATTAATTCAGTAGAACGCAGGGGGTGGGAGATATTCAAGTTTAGAAATGTCCTCTACAGAGGACAAAAATTGGTGGTTGGCAAAAAGTCAGGTAAGCATTACCGCCACCTAGTGGTATGGACTGTGGTTCAAGATGTTTCAGTTTATAATATCGATATATATCTAAATATAATAAAACGTAGTATTAGGGTCATACTAATAAAAAATAAAATTATGTGAATAAAGTCATAATATTACCAGAACAAAGCTGAAATATGAGAATAAAGTTATATTATTTTAATTTTATCCTTGTAATTTTTTTTTACAATTTTCTTTGCATGAAACTCCATTGTAAGATAAATCAGTTGGGATCTTTTGTGAGTAAAAAATTAATTGTTACTGTATTATAACTTGTTGTAAAAATACCTAACCATTAACTACTGTGTTTTTTAAAACTTAACAAGGTGAAGCCCAACATTTTTACTTTCTCAAGTGAAGCATTGTAGCTTTCACTATGATGCCCCACTTGATTTATAGGTACGTAAAACTTTATTAGAAATTGCTTCAATTTTATTTCAATTGTAATGGAGACAAAAAAGAGCAAACACAAGAAGTTTGTTGAAAGAGATAAAACAAAACCGAGAAACCATAGCAACAAACAACATATGCATAAATAACAACAGCATCGCAGAAAAATACAGGGAACAAGTCAATATAAGGCATATTCAGTGGCAACAGCAGCCCAACGTAGAGTTGACAGATAGTGTTTACTCTCTCTGGTCTCATTATTTTTTACAGACAGGACCAAATTTATGATTAACACTGCAAAAACACAAAATCTTACCAACTATTTTTGGTCTGGTTTCTGGTGCAAATACCTTATTACACTTGAAATAAAGCAAAACCAAATTATAAGTCAGTTTTCAGAAAGACATAAGAGCTTGTTTAAGTCAATAATTCCTTAATGTAGATGAAAAAGTTCTCAATCGGCAGCTTATTTCAAGACATTTTCCTCCTGCTATAAGTGAAAAAATCTGTAAAATGGAACTAGAATGTGGTTGCTAGGTGACGAGTTGGGCTTGGCTGAGGTTGCTAGGTAACCACGCAGTGGAGTACTCCACCAGTGGAACTAGAACTTTTCCATCAAAATAAGGAATTGTTGATGTAAAACAAACTCCTATATCTTGCTGAAATGTTACTTACAAGTTAGTTGTGTATTATTTAAAGTGTTCTAAGATATTTCCGCTAGAAACCAGACCACAATGTTTCTTTTATGTTTGCATAAAACAAAAGAAACATAAAAGAAACTGTGTGACTGCCTGTGTAACACAGAGCGGCATACTGATGAGCTGCATGTGTAAGTTGATAAGTTCCAGGTCAAGTGATCCTGTGGAGCCGTGCGTCAGGCTGTCGCTGCTTGTTCTGATCCCTGTGTCTGTGTCGGATGGCGGGGATCACTGTCCAGGCCGCTGAAGGCTTGTTAAAAATCCATCGACTTGCTCAGAGGATCAGCTGTCATGGCGGGTTTTATTTAACCTTAATCAAAACTTCTACAGGTAAAGAAGTTAAACATGTAGTTCACATCATTCTGTACTGCTTCTTGTTCTATGTGTTTTTGATTAACAATACAAAGTCTCACTTCTTCCAAAAAGAAGCAGAACAATAAAAACGATGTTTTACATCAACCTGCCAGGATGAACCAGAAAACAGGAACTCTGAGTATCACTTTATAAACGGCTGAAGATAAAGTTGTGGATGTTTTATTTTAAATGTTGGGCAGGTGATATTTATGTTTTACTAGTTTCTTGACATCTGGGGCAGGTGAGACGTTACTGTGAGGTAACTGAGGAAGGTACTGGACCTAAGGAAAGACAGAAAACAGAGAAAAGTGCATTTCAACTGGACAACAGAAACAGAGCACATTTACTTGAGTACTGTACATAAGTACATTTCTTGAGTATCTTTCCTTCACTTGTGTATTTATTTTTTGGGAAACTTAGAACTTTTGACTCCACTTCAGTTCTGGGAAGCTCATCGGTTCTGGTTCCTATTGGCTCAGCATAATACAACACCGTGTTGGGAATATTGTAGAAATAAAGAGGAGGAAGAGTAAATTTCCCCCAAAAAACCTTTCCTACAACTATCAGGGAAATGTTTACAGAAAAAAAGGCTCAGAAATTTTTAGATTAATCTCAGAAAATGTTGAGAAAAAGTTTAGACAATTCAGAGTTTTGATGAGTTGAAGATTTGCTATAAAAAACTCAAAAACAAAATAGAGATTAATCTGACAAATTTGAGAAAAAATTTCTCTGAGATTTTTTGCAGAAATTTACTCAGTTTTTTATATCTACAATGGTCCTAAAAGTTTCTCCTCTTTTTCCTTCTGTGGGGCTTGAGTAAGTTTAAAAAAAGCATTTTTACAGGTGGTGCAGACGTTTTTAGCAGAGTCGTCCTCCGGGTCAGTACATCACCAGGTGGTTTCAGCAAGTTACAAGATTCTGTGGAAGCATTCAGAAAACAATACAACACAGTACTGATATAAGAAAATATAATTTGTACTTGGCCTGGACTCTGGCTGAAAAACATATCACGATATAAGAGTTTCCTGTCAGTTATTGATTAGATTTTTTTTCTTTAAATATTTGATAAACTGGCAAGCTGGTGGAGTTATCTTTCCTGTTTAATCCAGTTTTTACTCCACGTTGTTGTTTTTTAAGGAGCTATGAGGTGGCAAAACATTAAACTGCTGCTGCGCAAGTTACTGGACAGGCTGTTGCTAGGTAACCAAAGAGTGAGTGAGTTGCTAGGTAACCAAAGAGTGAGAGAGTCAGTCGATTCCACCAACCTAGCTTAGTTAGCCGTGAAAGGCTGAGCAGCTAAAGCATTTCCTCTGCCTACATCTCCCAGAATGCAGTGTGGTTCTGGATCTGAGTTCAGTGGAATTATTAAAAATTCTTTCAGACGCATTATCTATTGATATTGATCACCCATCTATCACAATATATATTATTGGTTTATCGCTCAACACTTTTGAATACTTGAGTATTTTCAAAAGTAAGTACTTCAGTACTTTAACTTGGGCAAACTTTTGATCGAGCAACTTTTACTTGCAGTTAAGCAGGATTTTACCATGAGCATCAATACTTTTACTGAAGTACTCGAAGTACTTTGTCCACCACTGAAGTCTGATGAAGACATCTTTACCCCAGCTTGTCTGCGCCGGGACGCCTTGTCATGCCTCCTCCCAGGGCGCTCCACTTCACGGCCCCAGTTGGCCCCGCCCTCATCCTGAAAGTATGGCAGCTCCAGCAGCTCCTCACAGGACAGCCGCAGGGACGGGTCCATCACCAGGCAGGACTAGAAACACCAAACATCCATCTCAGCGCCGGCTGCATGCGTGCTAAACAGCTTTCAGGGGAGATTACGGTAGAAACGAGGCTGTGCTAATAAGAAGTTCAGTCTGAGAGATAAATAGTTATTACAAAGCAGGGGGTCCAAAGTGCGGCCCGGGGGCCAGTTGTGGCCCGTGGGCTGATTTCGTGCGGCCCTGAACTGCAATTCGAAAATGATACGGAGACCTCTCATTTGTAATTTTCTTAAACATGGAAAATGTAACGTATAGCACAAAGTGTTTATATTTTTATAACCAAGATTTAACAAAAGTTAGAAGAGGCTTTTACTAAAATGATGCACCCAAATCAGCTTTTATTTAATTTAATAAACTTGATTAAATATAGTAAACATTTTGAAAGAAAGTGACCCAATCCTGGTCTTTACCACTGAAACTGAAAACTAGATGCTTTTCTTTTAAAACAGCAAACGTGCAAAACTTACAAAGACTTTTTTTGGCCATTGTAGATAGAAAAAAGTAAAATAATAAAAATAGTAAGAGTAAATTTCCACAATAAAACTCGGAAATCTGAGAGTAAATTTTCTACAGTAAACTTGGAAATTTCTGAGTTTTAAAAGGTTAAGATTTTCAACATTTTTTCTATAAAATTTCGGAGATGAATCTCAATTTCTGAGTCTTTTGGTAAAAAGTCCCATTCAATTTTTGGAATTAGAATAAATATCCATTTAAAAAAAGGAAAAAAATAAAATCTACTTTATTTGCCTGATTTCAGGTCTAAGAAAATCATCAATACACAATGTTTTTACAGCTGTTTACTACATGATGTCTTCCATGATGTAATGCACTATGAGCTGCCCAGTAACAAACTTGATCGATCGATCGATCGATATCTTCTAAGGATGCAATTTTGTCTTGAAAGAGCTGCTGAAAATAAACTTCCTTTCAATAATATGTAAATAAAAGGTGAGTAAATTATTAATATGAATAAAATGTATAGTTTCAGAACGTGGTAACTTTGCGCCTGTCACAAACATGATGCAGATTAACATCTTTTTTTAAAGATGAATTTAAAATAATCTGAGATATTCTGAAAATGTTTCAGCGATTCTGATCTCGAGGGATTATTGATCGATTATATTGTAAATAAACGTTTCTTACCTTCATGACCGTCAGAGCTTTGGCAGACGCTCCATAGAATCGCCTTTCCAAAGGCTCCTGGGATGAAACGAGAAAAGTTAATGAACATTTTGACCAAACGCTGTAATCTTTTGGTTCAGCGTGTCTGTTTACCATTGTGTCCGGTTCAGGAATACTGACTCCAGAAAAGAAAACATTGGAACGGAAAATCTGTTGGTGGTGAGGAATCAAATCACCTGCAGGACAAAATGAGATTAGAAAACATTTGGAGTCAATTTCCTTCCAACAAGTTCAAAACAAATAAGAAAAGCTGCACAGAGATGAAAGATATTTTCCAAACGGTCTTCTTGAATTTGAAACAGTTTTACATTGCAGTAAGATTCAATCAATTAATCAATTATTCTAATCTAATTAATCACAATTAATCAGATTAATCAGCCGTAACGCTAATAAAATACATCTAAGTTTGGGGTAGTAAAAGTTTAAAGGGTGTGAATACTTCAGAAAGCAGCGCCATTCTTTCTGCAATTAGCCTTTATTGAGTCTTACTAACTTAGTTGGCGATTTTGTGAATAATCAATTAGTCATGAATAAGCTGATCAATCGTTTCAGCCTTAATGCTAATAAATATATTTAAATTTATGGTAAACAAAAGTTCGAAGGTGTAAATACTTTAGAAAGGAGAGTTGTTGTTCCAGTAAATGGTATTTTTTTGAGTCTTACTAAATTATTTGACAATCATTTCAATAATCGATTAATCACAAGTAATCCGATTAATCATTTCAGCCTTAGTGGTAATGAAAGACATTTAAGTTTGTAGAAATAAAAGTTTAAGGGTGTGAATACTTCAGAAAGGCACTGTATATTCACAACTTTGTGAAGAGAGTCTCTTTTTCAGAGCTGTTCTGAGTACCGAGAGTTTTTCGGATGAGGTACAGCTGGTCAACGTCAGACTTCCCGGGCCAGAGAGGGTTCCCGCTTAGAAGCTCTGCAAAGACGCATCCAACAGCCCAAACATCCACCGGGGGTCCATACTGAGTGTCCCCAACCAGCAGCTCCGGGGCCCGGTACCAGCGGGTCGCCACGTAGTCTGTGTAGTCATCCTCTGGTCCAGCTGAGTAAACAAAGGCACATAGAAAACACTCAAACAACTAAAAGAGAATTAATTGATGGTTTAGTAGATTAAAATGAGCTCCAATTTATTACTTAATAATGTCCAATTAGACATCATTTTAGTGTTGTAGTTTGGCCGCCATCCAGCAGAGGGCGCCGCTGGTCAGTCTTAACCGAGCAAGTTGATACAAGATGGCGGCTGTACCAGGACTGTTTAAACCATAGACATAATATAAGGATATATTATATTGATATATATATATATATATTACTTATATTATGTCTATGGTTTAAACAGTCCGGTGTTGGATGTAAAATGCACTTTATGCGGATCTGTTTTCAAATATAGACACTCCACAAACTCCGTAAATTTCACTTCAATTTCTCGCTCATTCAGCCAAACACGAAGCAACGTCAGGTTCTGGATTTGCTACGAAGGGGAAGATGAGATGACAAAAGCAGAGTAAATAACAGAGAAAGATTTTAACATGAAGCCAATAAGCAAGGCTGATGTTGGAGAGCAGCTGAGTTGAAGTACTTTAAGCATTCCTTCAAGAGCAACCACGGATACTTCGGTACGAAAGTAAGAGTATCACTACTTGTTTTTACTCAAGTAAAAATAAAAGTAGCTTTCCAAGAAATTACTCAAGGAAGAGTAAAAATGTATTCAGTAAAAAGTCTACTCAAGTACTGAGTAACTGATTGTTAAATTATAAAATGATCGATTAAATGAAACTAGTTCCTACCCAACTCTGTATAAATATGTTGAAGTTTAATGTGAAAAAACAACTTTCTGTTTATTATCAGTACAACTGACAGACAACAGTGTTAACATTTAATGACTATACAATATGAAATATTAAGCCCATCAATAACAACAAAATTACGACTTTATTTGTTTGATTTTACTTTAATTTTTATTTTCTTGGCCTGCCAGTATTTTTATCTGAACAATTTTGGCCATTAATATAAACATTTACTCAAGATACTGAGCACTAACTAACGTAGAGGAAAGGATTACACAGCATGTTGACATGTGGATGTATGGTAACGTTACCCTGAAACCTGAAGCAGGAGACAGCACATGCACACACACACGCGCACACACACACACACACACACTGACTGACTGCTCCTTTTGTGCAAAGGAGTCATTCAAACACAATAAAGTGAGGAGGCTATCAGCAAAGACCTGCTCCATGTTCCGTGCTGAATAAGTCATTAGAGCTGCATTAACACTAAATGCAGATAAACACGCTGGCCTCTGAATAACCTTACTCAGAATGCGGGCGAAGCCAAAGTCACACAGCTTGATGACGCCGCTTTTAGTGAGGAGGATGTTCTCTGGCTTTACGTCACGGTGGATGCACTGAAAAAAATAAAAGAATAAATGAGGCAGGGCGTCAGAAACTATCATAGAAAGTAGGTTTACAGCAGAGAAATAAGGTTACAGTATGTTATGGACAACAAAATATAAAATATATGAGAAAGAAAGAAAACTACAGACAGATAAAAGACTTTAAGGCAAAAGTGCCAAATATACTAAATTGCTGCAGGTGTTTTGTCAAATCAGAGACTTTTACCATACAGGCGACTTTGCTGCATCCAAATCAGCTTTTGTTGAATTTGTTAAAGCGTTTTGAAGGATCCTGTTTTAATAACTGAGGATAAATTTGTTCAGTCGAGCCCAGGACAGTTTCCTTTTAGTGCAGCAAAGTCCTTTTTCTGTTTGTCTCAACAATACACTTAGGCGACTTTAATTGTGTGATTTTGGTTTAATTTTTATTTTCTTGGCCTGCAATGAACAATTTTGGCCCATGTGGCAAAAAGTTTGGACACCCCTGCTCTAATTAAAAATACTTCAAATATAAAAGTGTATATGTCTGTTACAGAAGAATGTTTATATTGCAGTAAAAAAAATCCACTGACGTTGTGTTTGTGACAGAAGTTCACAGCTTGCAGCGTCTGCCACACGATGCTTTTCAGCTGAGCCTCCGGGACCCTGCAGACAAACCAACACCAACTCACTCCTCCACAAGGAGCTCAACTTTCCCATCTAATACTTCAGGCATTAAAAAAAACACGCAGATAACCATAGGCCATCTCAAACAGCAGCAGCACCTTTGTTTCCATGAGCAGCTAGAGTTTCTGCTGCACTGCCTTATGGGAAAAAAACCCAGACAACAAGTCATCGTGGTTTGGTTTGCTGTCTGAGCTCTGAGGGCAAAGAGAAATGCATAACTTGATGTTCTGATTAAAAACTCTGAGTGGAGTTGTAAAGTAAAAAAGTAAAAGTACTTTGTTACTGTACTTAAGTTGAATTGAGGTACTGTTGGCAGCAAAGCACTCCGTACATTTAGCTGACTCTGTGAGTGGGCAATGCCCTCCAACACCCACCCATGCTGCAGGGCCCAGGGGCCCCACTAAGCCCAGGGGCCCCACTAAGCTAGAGACCCCACTAAGCCCAGAGACCCCACTAAGCCCAGGGCCCCCACTAAGCCCAGAGACCCCACTAAGCCCAGGGCCCCCACTAAGCCCAGGGGCCCCACTAAGCCAGGGGCCCCACTAAGCCCAGAGACCCCACTAAGCCCAGGGCCCCCACTAAGCCCAGGGGCCCCACTAAGCCAGGGGCCCCACTAAGCCAGGGGCCCCACTAAGCCCAGAGACCCCACTAAGCCCAGGGGCTCCACTAAGCCAGAGACCCCACTAAGCCCAGGGGCCCCACTAAGCCAGAGACCCCACTAAGCCCAGGGGCTCCACTAAGCCAGGGGCCCCACTAAGCCAGAGACCCCACTAAGCCCAGGGCCCCCACTAAGCCAGGGGCCCCACTAAGCCAGGGGCCCCACTAAGCCCAGGGCCTCCACTAAGCCCAGGGGCTCCACTAAGCCAGAGACCCCACTAAGCCCAGGGGCTCCACTAAGCCAGAGACCCCACTAAGCCCAGGGGCTCCACTAAGCCAGGGGCCCCACTAAGCCAGAGACCCCACTAAGCCAGGGGCCCCACTAAGCCCAGGGTCCCCACTAAGCCCAGGGGCTCCACTAAGCCAGAGACCCCACTAAGCCCAGGGCCCCCACTAAGCCAGGGGCCCCACTAAGCCCAGGGCCCCCACTAAGCCCAGGGGCTCCACTAAGCCAGGGGCCCCACTAAGCCAGAGACCCCACTAAGCCCAGGGCCCCCACTAAGCCAGGGGCCCCACTAAGCCAGGGGCCCTCATCCTTGTAAACCCGGCCCCATTGGAGAAACAGATTTCTCTACAGACGGACGCTCCACAAAGGAAATGTTTGGTCAGATTTAATCCCAGATAATTATCTAAAACGATTAAATGTCGTCTTGTACAGTTTATGTAAAAACCTGATTTAAAATGTAATTAAAATCTTGTTAATAACAGAATGTTCATTTCTGTTATTATTGTTCCTCAATCTATTCATTTGACAGATGCATTGAAAAGCGAACCACATGGTTGAATTATAAGTATCCTAACATCACTTCTACAAATAATTATCTCCCCAATTCAGGATTTACTGTATGAGAAATAAAATGCCTTAAATCACAGAAAGTACTTAGTATGACGAATAATCTGAATGAGGGAAAAAATAATGCCTTCATGCACAAATAGGAGATTAATTTTAATTTTCCTGTGTAATAAAAACAGTGATTTTTAAATTTATTTTTAATTTAATTTTATGTTCCTCCTTTCCGTAGACAGATTTTTTTTTCTTTTCTTTCCTTGGCAAGCATGAAATGACGCAAAAGAATCCAAATCAGCCAGGAAAATTAGGATTGGTGCAAATCTGATAATCTCCTTTAAAGAAATTCAAACAAAAAGCTCTTTTGCATCCAGTAAACAGATAATTCCCTGGACTTTAGCAGAGCTTACTTTAACTACGCCTGTCACATTCACACATTTTGCTGGAGGTTAATTTGTCCCAGACATTATTGTGATAAATGACAACATTGTTGTTTTGAAACCATTTTCAAGCAATGTCATGGTAATAATGGCATAATAATGCAAGAACATGTTCTCAAAGATCAATAAACTTTAAATTCTGATGAACATTTAACACTGGAACTAAAAGACATTTAAATATCCATAAACAAAACCAAATAAACAACAAATAAAATTATTAATGAAGTAAAAACAGCCAGTTGTGAACAGAGCACCAAATTAAAGACTTTTATCATCCAGTTTTTGGTAGAAAGAGAGAAACAATAAATTATGCAAATGGTAATTATTGAGCTCAATTTAATTTATCATGCAGTTAATTGAATTATTGTGACAGAGCTTTGATGGTGAGTTGATCTTACCCTTCGGGGTGTTTGTCCAGCTCATTGAGGACCGTCTGTTCGCAGAACTCAAACACCAAATGGAGCCGTCTTTTTCTCCTGAAGACTTCCAACAGGTTTACCAAATTCACATGTTTAAGCTGCTGTAAGACCAACAGGTGAAAAACAAAACAAAAGCTATAAGCTCTGGCTTCATGTTTTACATCAAACCTGATACTTTAAGGCGACACTACGCCTCTCACCTTAAGCATACGAGTTTCTCGCTGTGCAATCTTTTTGATGACAGGATCATCTTCAGACTCCACAAACTTCTTGATGGCAACTATCTGGCCTGTTTCTTTGTTCCTGCACTTGAACACCACACCGTAGGAGCCCTCGCCAATTTTGGCCAGTTTTTCATATTTCTCCATCGAGCAATTTCAAGTTACTATCTGCAGAATAGGCAAGAAAAAAAAATAGGACTCAGTTTTCAGCAGACTGACCGGATGATTGCTTCTAAAGTCAATAATTCATGCAGACCTAATGTATTCAAATTGTTTTGTAGATGATGAAAACGCGCTTGCACATACTCACGTGCAGAATCTAAGTTAGCCTCCAAAACAGCAAAACAGTTTTTCTACAAATAAAAGTTCCCAAAGCGTCTCACAGGTCTTTGTCCTGTCATTGTCAATGCTTCACTAAGAAGGTCACTGTGCCGTCTGCTCTTTTACTGCGTCATTACTATGGTAACCGCCCGAGGATTGTTTTCCCTCTTCGGGGCTCCGTTTTCTAATTTATAAACATTTCAAATTACAGTAAATGTTTAGCTGGCGCCTCTGGTCTTCGTTTAGGCGGAAAGCGGTCGGATAGATAACTTAACTTTACCTCTAATAACAAACGTGGGGGTTAAAATAAGCAAGGATACAAAAACACATGGCAATTCACAAAGCTACGTAAGCTAAAAGCTCTTACGTGGGAATACGTACGCCGTAACCATGGAGAAAAGCAGTGGGAAACGGCTTCAGTAAGCTGACAGTAAAATACACAATATTCTGCTCGTTTAGTGTTGAATTCATGGACTTACTAGGCAGTAGAGTTAATGTCGAGGAGTTGCCCAACGTTATTTAAAAGTCTGACAAATGGAGTAGGTTTCTTTTGGCTATTTAGAAAAGTTGTACAATTAGCATAAAATGTTAAACAAACGCACCAAGATTGCTACGTAAACGTAAACACGTACGTAAGTTCACGTTCTGTAACCATGGAGAAAATAAGTGGCTAACCATAGTGGCTAACAGTAAAATATACCGAATCCAGCCAATTTGGATTTATTTTAATATATTTAAATCGTTTAAGTAGACACAACATAATCATCCATATATTACGAACGTAGGAAATTGTGTCAACTATTTTTATTTAAGTTCTATGATCGTTTTAGGCTACTTGAAGTTTCGTTGGTTGTAACCATGGAGACAAGAAACACCATAGCTGTTATTATTTTTGTAACATTGAATCTCCGGTAAAAACCTTCTTTTCCCCCCAAACGAGTCACTAATTTTATATGTTTTTGTATTTTATTTTAGGTTTCAGCAACTTCTCTAATTCAAGTACTTTTCTACTTCTCTCACTGGCCTCCATTCATTTTAAAGTAGGTGACTGTGGTTTACTATCCAAATAAGTTCAGTTACTGTTAAGTAAATAGTCTAAAAACTGATGGGAACACAGCCTGTCACCCAAAGAGACCAAACATTAGAATAAAAGATACAAGGCACAAATTCAGATTAGACTTAGAATAATGACAAGTAATCATTTTTATCTCAAAATATAAGAAAACTTTTTTACTTAAAAATATGAAAATGTGGCCATATGCAACCTCTGCTTCCAAATGGGTAAAATGTTGTAAAGTTTGTCTCTGAATGTTTTATTGTTTTGTTTGCAAATGTAATTTAAAAAAAGAATTACAAGGAACTAAATATTCAAAGTTGGTCACAATTTTTTTAATAGTCTGAAACTAAGAATAACATAAGTTTGTAAGTGTGTATTGATTGAGAAAAGAGCACACAGCTTATTATTCTTTTCCAATGCTTTCTTGAAAGTTGTAACATTTTCAGTTGAGATTATTTATGTCTTTATTCATGTCAATTGTAAAACATAATGTGCCATACAGCTGTGTTATATTTTGGCCTTGATGACATAACGTCAGCACTGAAAGCACATCAGAGAGCTTCGGAGAAGCTACAGCTCTATGTGGAAGGTCAGCTCTGATGTGGTTACATGATCTATTGACTGTCATCTCTGTGTTGACTGAAAACACCTCCTCCTGTCATCCCTCTTCAGAGACTTTGCCGTTTCTCCACAACTTCACTCTGAATGATGGGAAAGCAGAACATGAAGCCCTCCTGACACAGGCAGGCACCTTGAGGTTCTGGCATGGAGGCCTGGTGGTAAAATACACAAGGTATGAAATGCCTCATGGTAGCTTGGGCAACATCGCTGCTTCTGGAGACACAGTTGCTGTTTTCAGAAGCCCATCCTTCCAAACTCTGGTGCATCTGTTTTGACGTGTTGTCTTCTATTATTACAAATTCCTGTCGCTTTTGCTGATCGTACTGATGTAAGACAAGCAGTGTTTTCACTTTCTGTGAACATTGCTCAATCGACACCATTTCATAAACGCTGCATTGGAAATTTGTATAACTCCATCAGACGCATGACTGAATGCTAACCAAAACAGAAGGGGAAAGTACTTGAATTGTTCCTTGTCTGACTCCTCTGTTTTGATTTTTATCTGTTGTGTGTTCCTCCTCTTTTACTCAGCATGTTTCCTGTTGTTTTTCTAAACCATAAACACCCATTTAATCAAAAATAAGACCTTTGAGTTAAGAGTGAGAACCCTAAACCCGTTGGTGCCTCTTTTTGAGGCCTATGAATTTGGTCCACCAGATGGCAGTATTCACCAATTTAAACTGAGATTTTAAAACAATAGGTGCTGACATTTAAAAACATCCCCTAGGTAGTTTCAAGCCATTATCAGTGAAGGTAATCGGACGTGAAGCGGCGCGAACATTAACCGTAGTTTCCTTTACTGAATGAACATTGTTATCTGGGGAACTTTTAGGGGTTTTTTTTCAGTTTGAGTGTCCTCCTTTTAAATGTCATCATTCAATGAATAGCTCTTTCTTTAAAAAAGCAATACACACTAATTGGAAGCGCATTTAGAGCAAAAACCTCAAAACTAGACAATGCACTTTCAGTTTGTTTCCACTGACAGACAGAGCTGCAGCAGCTGAAACCGTCACTGGTTTGTTTTAGTTTTGCCTTCTTTTAGAAAATACACAATCCAACCTCTAAAGAGCACTTAGACCTGGGAGAGGGCACCACACAACCCTGCCCTGCTGGCTCTTCACCTCATCAAATTCACATTTCTGGTTTCTAAACCTGCTTCCCTGGAGCTGGCTCTCTTCTTTCATCTGGCATTGAGTTGGTTGCGGCCCTTGTACCGTGCCTGACTTGTTCACATCGGTCTACTAAGGCAGAGCAAAGCAGGATCTTGATAAAAACACAAGCGCAAGGCAGCAGAACTCAGGCAGATGTTGCCGTTAGCTTCATTTCCTGGGCGGAGAGCTTCTCGCTCTATTAGACGACTAACAGGAACAAGAGAAAAAAAATAAGAGGGGAGAGAGAGAGCGAGAGAGTGTACAAGTTATCTGAGCTCGGAGCTCTCACAAATCACTTTTTTGAACAGCAAGCTCTGACAGGCAGCGGGGGGAAACAGAGACAAAGGAAAGGTGTGAGTAGGGAGCTGTGTCACAGGTGTGAAGAAACAGTAGAGGGCATAAACGAGGTGACACCGGTGGATGGACGGAGGAAAAGCTGCGCTCCAGTTCCTCCTGCTGCTGCCGGGGTTTTCTGCTGCTGTGTCCGGATGGTTCTGTCTCGTAAAGAGAAGGTGTGTCTGATTCCTGAAAACTTCCTCCGGGACAGGGTTACCTTGAGACTGACACTCTTGCGCTTCGGATCGTAGGCCTGTTTGCACTTCTTTTACTCTGACGCAGTGTGCACTTGCAGATGATTCCTCCGCGTTATCATGAGAGCAGATAGAGAGGCAGCTGGCGTGACATTGACGCGTTGAAAGCTGGTTTAATGCAGCTGCGCTCAGATCACATGCTGTTATTTGTAAAAAGAGGTAGTCAGAGCTGAGAGTAATCCATGTTTGTCACATGTTTTTCTGCAGGAACAACCCTACTACTACTTTAGGGTGTATATTTCTCTTTTAAAAGTCTTTTGAGAATACTTATTTGATATTTAATCCACCCAGAAAAGTAATTTGTTGACTTTTGGATGGTACAGAAAGGACAAAAGGCTGTGGCAGGTTAATAGCCTCTAGGCACAGAGAGTGAGTAAGTCAGTGTCTGCCAGCACTCGTAATCATTTTCACTCATTGGGCTTCAGCTCTACTCACATTTGCTCCACTTGCCTCCGGGGACATGTAATAAGAGAGTGCTTACTGAGCAATACGGCACAGAGCTGACACGTGGAGAGGTATAAACTTGCTCTGAGTAAGACAGGATTACGCTAAATATTGCAGGTGGAGGACCGAAAATCACGATCTGGTCTGCGAATACAGAAGACGACTGAGAGCTGTCAGACCGTTTCTGACGGATGGGTGTTGGAGAAGTCATGCGAGTGTTTGGGGGGCTTTCTATGCTTGGATGAGCTTTATTTAGCTTTTGACAGCTCTGCTCTGGACTGGCTTCACAGTGCGGCTCGTCATTGGGTTACCTCTGTAGCTGACTCAGACTGGCTTAACTCTCGCCGTCTGCCTGCCCACTCCGATTCTCTCTCTACCTGCCCCTATGCAAACAAGACGAGTGTTCGGTGGTTTTCTCAGCAGTATAGGGACAGCTGGGGCACTTTTTGGACTCTCCACACTGCTGTAATTGTTCTGTTGTGTGTAAACACCTTGCGTCAGTCACACCTCTCCTCTGGAGTGATTCACTATTCCCAAAGCATCCCTGACTGGAGGCAGGCAGCAAAAGAAAAAGGTGAGGCAGGATTTGCTAACGCTCAAAGTGCAGAAGGTGCTGAGTTGTAAAGTTGCTACAATGAAGCTGGGATTCCTGCTGCTGATGGCTCTGCACATGCTGGACACCGTGTCCAGCATGTCCACATGTAAGACTGTGGACCTGGAGATAGTGAGGCAAAAGCGCATCGAGGCTATTAGGAGCCAGATCCTCAGCAAACTGCGTTTGCCTAAAGCTCCTGAGCCAGAAGAAGCTGGAGACAAGGAGGATATCCCCACCAACCTGCTGTCCCTCTACAACAACACCAAGGACATGCTGAAGGAGCAACAGCTCGAGTCCCAGATCACCATCTCCCAGGAGCAGGAGGAGGAAGAGTACTTCGCCAAAGTGCTGAACAAGTTCAACATGGCGAGTAAGTACAAGTTAAAAGGCAAGAGGACATAAATCATGAATCCTAGAGCACTCTTACCCATTTTCAAGAATGAGGGCAATTGTTGACGGCCTAAGGATGGCTGTAAGAATGTCAGATAATTATATGGCTGTTATTTATGGTCCTGCATTCACCGGCACTCGCAGCATGTTGCACAACACGTCGAACACAGAGCAGAGTTTGGAGAGCCAAAATCTCTTTGCTTGAAAAAAGAGATCCGTGACCTTCAAACTGCCAAACAACTCACTCAACTTTTAGTGGAGTTCAGAGAATCTGGAGCAAGATAGCTGCCAAATTGATGATGAAATTTGCTTTCTCATAAACGTCCAAAACTCACAGAGGAACTAAAGTGTCTGATAATGATATCTAACCCAACTTCACCATATTCCTAGCCTAGCCTAGCCTTCCTATATAAAATTCTGCTCAACTCTCATCTCCCTTCATCTGGGATTTCTCCCATTCAACTCGATTTGTCTGGTTGAATTTCAACCAATCAGGAAATGAGGTTGATTTTCTGAGTTGTTTTAGAATTATAGTCCGCCTCTATCTTTAGAAACATCAGCGGACGACGTGAATGAAGCCGTTCAGTCCGTGTTGGTCACACTTCCAGATATTGAATTAACATTAACAGCCATTTTTTCAGCTTGGCACTTCATTCATCGCAGTGGAGGATGGTTGTTTGCAGTGCAGGCAATTTCCCACATGCTTCATAGAGTCAAACCGCCGTATTACATGTGACACGGGAAAACATTAGCGTTTGTACACATTAATACATACATTTGAAATAGCTACAGCAGAAGCTAACATCTTCAGGCTTCTTTATTTCCAATCATCTTGGTCAGACGGCCAATCAGCAGAAAGGAAAATGAACAATGCTCCTGGAATGGTAGCAATGGCATGTCACGTAGAATTGCATCTAGATATTCCTGCTTCTAAAGCTACATTTTCTTTTAAATATTTTAGATATAATGTATGTTTAAAAAAAAACACAAATTGGAGGACTTTTTGCTAAAAATTTGAAGTTTTGCATCAAAGAAAAATTGACCACTAATAGGCTGTGTAAGCTAATAGTCGCATACTTTTTTGCGTTTTGTACTTTCAAATATTGCAACAACTTATTGACTGAGGTTGCTTGTAGAGTGATAGTTTTAATGAAATGTAAGTATCCAGTCTCAAAGGGAATTTAAATGAAGGCCAATAAACTGCTTTTGTGGTGATTTCTGAGTTTAATATTCTGAGAATCCATTTTGGATTTTGAGGTCAGGGAGTTCTGACTTTAGCAAACAAAGTTTTCCAACCTGACATCGAAAAATATAAACTTTAGGTTAAAATTGGAATCCTTAATGAAACCATATCCTTGAATATGGTTCCTTAAAACTTCCAGTCTTTGTAGTAGAACATGGAAAACATACAACATTGTAATTTGTTGTTAAATGAAACGCTGGTTCAGATCATGTGAAGTTGCTAAAAGAAACAGGAACATTTTGACACTGAGGTGGAAAAACTCCAGATTTACCTCATGAGAAAGGCACCAAATGACCAAAACGACCTATAAATTCCTTCACCATGCGCACATCTTCTGATCTGCGCTCAACATCTTTTCTGGCAGCTTTATGAGATCAGAGATCACACAAGTTACAAGTTGGCTGCACATGATTTGATGCGCTCCACTGCTTTCATGATATCCACCTCTGTTTTTTCTTTGTTTTGTTTTTTACGACTTCATTAACACACTTTACTTGGCGTGGCTGCATCTGCTGTTTGCACAGCCAAATGGTCTTGGGCTGTAATTGTGCAATGGCTCCCAAGCTATTATGATAAACATAATTTTTTGGTTTGGTTTCAATGCCCCATTGTTCTCTGCATGCCTGTACGCCTCACTTTATCAGGCAGGCATACACATCCCCCCCTTCGCCTTTATCCGCCACATCAAAAGAAAGGCTTGAAGTGGATGGACCATGCTCAGGACCAAAAGGGAGAACAAAGACACTCTCAAAACGAAGGGCACAATTTTGTTCTGCTCAAATGACAACCAAAGACCAAGATTGTAAACAAAACACTGCAAAAAAAACCTCATTCGTACCAAGTATTTTTGGTCTAGTTTCTGGTGCAAATATCTGAGTACAGTTGAAATAAGACAAAACTAACTTACAGTAGCTTTTCAGCAATAAATAACAGTTTGTTTTAAATCAATAATTCCTTCATATTGATGAAAAAGTTTTAGTTCAACTGGCAGATTATTTCACTTATGAAAAGGGAAAATGTCCTGTTAGCGATGCATTAGTCCGATATTAATATCTGTATTGGTCCTGATAATAAGGAAAATTCTAGATCAGGTGACAATGTGTCCGATCCATCAGGGCGGATCTATTCAGTCTAATTCTACGTTTTGTCCTCTGAGTGACGTCAATTATTCACTTTACATTATATTTAAAGGTCTTAATTGCACTTTCTGAACCATTTGAAAGAAGATTTGTTTCCGTTTATTTTTTAACATGTTGGAACAAATTTGAGTTTCTTTGTTAATTATTTTTGCTCCTAATTGCAGATTAAACTCATTTTTACATGTTTGACCAGTAGCTTGTGAAGCTATTGGTGTATTTAAGCGTGCTGTACTGGTGCAGCGGTATGAAATAAATTTGTAAATCAGTATATTTATGTCTGTGTTTAAAAAAGAAGTGTTTTAAGTTCTGTTTTTCTGTATCGGATCGATATTGGCCGATACTAAACCTAAGATATCGGTAGTGAAAAAGTGGATAGGTGCATCCCTCGTTATAAGGGAATAATCTGCCAGTGGAAATAGTCATTTTTCTTCATTAAGGAATTATTTACCTAAAACAAGCTCTCATGTCTTTCTAAAAGTTATTTATGTTAGTTTTGTTTTATTTGAAGTATAATAAGGTATTTTCAGCAGAAAAAGACGCCTGTACTTGGTGAGATATTGTGTTTTGCAGTTTGGAGTGCGATCCCTCTCTCTGCTGTTTTCTCTTTTGCTTTCCGTTTTTCACACAGTTGTGTTGTCCCCCAGGGATTGGGAATTTCCGACACTGTAACTTGAGAAATTGACGTCTTGTTTGCTTATTGTGTCGCTTGCACTCCATCATATCTCTCCCCAGTGATTTCCCTTGAATTCCCACATCTCTTTAGCAGCGATGAACCTTTTTCTGTCCCTCTCTCGGCCTCTGGTGCCCCCGTCTCTCTGCTTCCGGAGCGTTCTATCGGAGCGTTAGCAGCATGTTTGTGATGCGGCAGCCTGGCAGGAAGGAAGGACGGCTGATGGCCACTCGGAGGCTGACTGACTCAGGTCCGGTGCGAGCGTTGCGTTTCCTCTGAATGCCAGAGAGGGAACATCCGCCAGCGTCTTGCCTCGCACCCCAGTCGAATCTCCAGATCTGTCAATACTTTTCATGCTTATTCCAAAAAGTAGAGGTTGTTTGTTAAGATAAAAAAGTAGAGAAAATGGTTCCACTTCTGCTTTTCTGACTGAATTGCCACATTGTGGTTTAAGTTTACGGACCTTTGGTTTCATTGGCACCTCTGATAAACTCAAGCAAAGAAAACAACAACTTTTAAAATTTGGTCGCAGTTTGTCTTATTTTTAATGTTGCAGTTGTAGAGGCTCTTTTCTTATGAAGACTAAAACATTTCTGCCATGCAGAATGTTCTCTTGTCTTTCCCATGTTGAAGGAAATAGATCTGCGTCATGCTGTTTGTATCCCACAGAAAATGGAAGTAATTGATTATTAAATGCATGTTGATTCACTTCAAATTAAATAAATACATAATTAATCCCAAAGGGAAATTAAACACTTTAATTAAATAATAATAGTTTATTTATTTATAATGTGTTAGTATAATATAATAATTATTAAAATATTTAAATTAATTATTTAATTATTAAATTTAATATTCTATTTATTAATTTAAATAATTTAATAAAATAAATAATGTTTCCTGGACACTTATTGGTATGAAAAGCAGAGCAGAAATAAATAGAAGGCATTTGTTTATTTTAGATGCAGTTTTATAGACACACAACTAAAAATAAATGTATTAAATAAATCAGAACATGTTTTCTGATGAAGTTCATTTGTCACATTTAAGCCGATATTCAGCAGACTTTTCATTAAACCTAAAATGTTATAAAATGTTTTTTATTGGTCTGATGCAATATTCTAATTATAAATGTCATGTTTTTATTTCTGTAAGCAGAAAATCATCAAAAATAACAAAAAATAAAGGCTGAAGAATAAAAGTCCAGGGCTGGACCAAGCCTTTTTGGGACCCTAAACGTATTTTCATTTGGGCCCCCCAGAGCCCCCCATGATACCAACATGTCAGCACCAGAACTGTCAACAGGTCTCGTCTTTTCCAGCCATTGTTTCTGTTTATTAGGACAACTTATGGTAAAGGTGTGTAAAAAACAAATACTTCTTTGTGGTACCATAATCAAATGTTGCCAAATATTGAATGTTTGGTTGCCAGGGATTCATTAAATACAGAAATGTATTTTATTTATTCATTATCAAATCTGCCGAATGACTCACTCTTTCCAAAGATATAAAACCGCTGGAGGCAAAGCGTATTTGGGTGCAGAGCATTTCAAAACGCAATCGTTTTAAATCTTTATTGTGGTAATTTCATCATGGATTAGGCTAAATTCCTGCAGCCACATCCGTCCGTCAGGAGACCACACAGATTCACCTCTCACATAATTCTGCTCTTTCTCCAAGAGCACAGCAGCAAACACAAAAGGACAGTTTGTCCAGAAAGTAGTTTGCTGACACGGAACGAGTGTCTTTTTGTTACATAAAGCAGGAGAAATGGCGGAGCGTCATCCGTGCATCGGTGAAGGAAGCATAAAGGCGGCAGACGTTTGGCCAGCTGCTGGAATCTGATTCCTCCCACTGGTAATTACAGAGCTGTCTCCCAACCTGTCACAACAGCTGTCCTGGCTTACCTGCGGATAGGCCCTAGTTCAACACACAAATCCCTCCCCCGCACCCATGTGAGGCAGGACAGGGTTCATTATTACAGTCCAGCATGAAGCAGAAGAACTGAACAAAATGGACATCAGGTAACCGGAGGGATTCACCGTTCCTGGTGTCAGAACGCTGCAGCAGCTCTGGACTTCCAGAGATTTATTCTCTTTTCAAACTTTCATTCCTGCCTTTTCTTGGAGGAAAATATCTGTTTCATGGACAACTGGTCCTTCTTGTTTTGGATACTGAGTAGTTGGGCTGATTTTTGGCAATATTTTTCATATTCCTGCTGTTTTGCTGTGATGCGTAACCATAGCAACAGAGTGGTTTACGACAGGGACCAGCTGATTAACATCATTTCCCTTCGGGATCAATAAAGTACTTTTGAATTTTAATTTGAAAGAGCAGCTCTATTTTAACGTATTCTTACTCAAGTAAAAGCAAAAGGTAGCCGTCCAAGAAATGACTCAGAGTAAAAAAAGTATTTGGTAAAAACTCAAGTACTGATAAAAAAAAAAAAAATAAATAAAATTTTATATATATATTTAAGAATTACATAATCAGACGCACCAAAATACAAAGTTATGCTGAAATGTTGGCATTTTAAAGACAAATAATATAATTACAAATTCAGACGAAAGAAAATCAAATTCAAAATAAGTTTATTTCAATATAAAACTTAAAAAATAAAAACATAATTATGAAAATAATGTCATAATAAAATGAGAAGAGAGTCGTAGCATTACAATAATATCACAATATTGCAAATTTATTCTCAAAATATTCCAACTTTATTCTTGTAATTTTATGGCTTATTTTTATTGTTATGGTCCTAGTGCATAGAAAAATTAAGTAAAAGTTAAAAGTACATTTTTTTTCCAAAAAGCAACTCAAGTAAATGTAACATAGTAAATATGACTAATTACTGTCCAACAAGGTGCAACAACAGCATCAAAATATATATGTTCACACCAAAGATTCAAGTTTTAGAAATATGTATATAAAAAACAAAATTAACAATAATTATACTCACAAGATTGACAAAAATCTGAAATAAAAATATCATTCATGTAGATATGCATATTGAATAATCATTTAGCATTTTAAAATCATCACATGCACCAAAATATTATAGAAATATTGGTATTTTAAAGACCAAAATGAACATAATTCATATAAATAACATAATTACTATGCAAAAGCATTTTTTTAAATTTCAAAATCAGTTTCTTTCAATATAAAACTTGCTCTTATTTTGTTGAAAAGTTACTTCTAAGCTAGTTTTGTTTTATCTGCTCTATTTGTCAATGTGGATAAATGAATGTGTAACAGCAGAAATGTTAATAAAAATGATTAAAAACGGTGCAGAGGCCAGCAGGGATGTCAGGACTGAGTTTGTTGGAAGCAGTGATGGTTTCTAGGAGGAAGGATCTACGGTAACGCTGCTTTGTGCACTTAGGATGCTGCAGTTTGACTCTGCAGGAGAACAAAGTCCAATGAATGCTTTGCGTTGGATTAAAAGTAGGTTGATGTTTGTGGTTCTAGTTACTCCAAAGCTAAGAATGTAGAAATGTCATGAAGACGAGGGGCCGCAAAAATCCCGCAGATGGCCGCAAATGGCCCCCGAGCCGCACTTTGGACACCCGTCCACTAAGGCGTGTGAAAGTAGAAGCGAGGATAAAGTTTAGCTGTAAACTCGCTGCAGCAGCCAATATTCTTCTTAAGGGAAGTGACTTAGTTTCCTGTTTCTGAAGCAGTTCTGTTAACTTTTAACCCAGTTCACTTCAGCTTGCTGTCGCCATACTTTGATTTAAAGCCTCATGCACTGCAAAAACACAAAACTATTTCTGGTCTAGTTTCTAGTGCATATATCTTAGTGCACTTGAAACAAAATGAAAACAAACCCATAAGTAGCTCTTCAGAAGGAAATAGAAGTTTGTTTTAAGTAAATAACTCCTTAATGTTGATGATAAAGTTTTAGTTCCACTGGCAGATTATTTCATTTAAAACAAGAAATTTTTCCCCTTGTTTTAAGTAAAATAATCTGCCAGAGGGACTAGAACCGGGTTGCTAGGTAACGGGCTGGGCTTGGCTGGGGTTGCTAGGTAACGGCGGAGTGGAATATTCCACCAGTGGAACTAGAACTTTTTCATCAATATTAATGGATTATTTACCTAAAATAAACTCATATTTCTTGCTGAAAAGTAACTTGTAAGTTTGTTTTGTATTATTTTAACGGTAATCAGATAATGGCAGTAGAAACTAGATCAAAAACACAAAAGCTTACCTGATCTAATTTAAGCTCGTAATTTTTCACGAACATTAAAGAATTATTGACTTAAAACAAGATCCTGTTTCTTGCTTACAAATAGCTTTGCTGCAAGATATAGAGGTTGTTTTAAGTCAATAATTACTTAATGTTCATGAAAAATTACTGGCAGATTGTTTCACTTATAGGAGGGATAAATGTCGTTACAAATGAAATAATCTAGAACTTTTTCATCAATATTAAGGAATTACTGACTTTAAAAAAAGCTCCCATGTTTTGCTGAAAAGTAACTTATAAGTTAGTTTTGTCTCATTTCAAGTGTGATAAGACCTTTGCACTATAAGCCAAAGCTACTTGGTCAGGCTTTGTGTCTTTGCAGTGCGTTTCCATTCTCGCGCTCTGATCATTTCGCCTGCATTCTGGGTGGGACTGACCTGCAGAATGTCAAAATCTCATTTCCCGTTGCGCTCCACATCGGCGCTTTTTCAGTTTCACTTTGGCCCCCTTTAACAACGTCTGAGGCGAAGCGTTCGCGGCATCGACGGGGGGAGTCGTGGTGCAGCTCGGGTGGAGCGTGCACAGTAAGTATGCGGAGCTGGGCTGGGTTCGTGCCGGAGAGCTCCCGGCTTTGGCAGGATCAGGCAGAGCAGAGGATTTGGTCCAGCGCCAGACATCGCATTGATATATGTACATCTCCAGTTCCTTCACACTCCCTCTCACACCCTATATGTGTTCACCCTGTTCCTGCATGCTTTCACTGCAAAAACACTAAATCTTACCAAGTGTTTTCTGTTTCTACTGCAAATATCTTGAAATAAGACAAAACTAACCTAAAAGTGACTTTTCAGTAAGATACAGGAGCTTGTTTTAAGTCAATAATTCCTTAATATTGATGAAAAAGTTCTAGTTCCTCCAAATTATTTCACTAATAATTATTGACTGTGCGTTTGACTTTGTTTTTATGATGCAAAGCATTTTGAAGTGCCTTGTTGCCTTGTATCGCTGTCAATCATACTCATGCATGTTACTAATGGTGGAGAAACAACTTACTGATACAGGAAAACTATTTATTTGCCGGTAACACAACAGGCTATGCTAGCTGTAGCGGTAACAGAGAGCATGATGGGGGTAAGCAGCGCCACACGGAGGGTGATTGGCAGCAATAAGACCCTCCTCCTGCCTCTGATTGGTTGTTTTTACTGGGATAAGGCAGAGGAGCTCGGTTTTTTTCAGATTATCTGTCTCGTATATTACTGACGTGGTGAAGGTTTAAACAAATATATGACAATAGTTTTCACACTGCAGCTTTAAAACAAGCTCCTGTATTTTGATAAAAAAGTAACTAGAAAGTTTATTTTGTCTTATTTCAGATATACTGAGACATTTGCACCAGAAACAGACAAAAGATAAGATTTTGTGTTTTTGCAGCGTTAACTGCGTCATCTTTATGTTTTAACTTTTGATAATCTCTCCGTCCTTTGGCTCCCATCGGTTCCTCCGTCTCGTTATCTCCTGTACAAACTGCATGAACCTGCAGATGAGTGCTGCTGGATCCATCAGTAGCTTCTGATCAAACATTCCCCTAATGCTCCCGCTTGTCGTGTTGGAGGAAGACGCAGGGATTACAGTTGCTGCTGCGCTTTGAGAAAACAAAACTCTCAGCTGTAGCAGCTGGAACAGATAAATGTTTGGCTTTAGCTAAGATCATTGTGTAACACTGTGAAATCTGCAGATGGCTATTGATGGCTGGATTACGACAGAAGCATTTCAGTAACAAAAACAATGATTCTAAGACATGCAGACTGGCAGGATGCAAATGTTGGAACAAAGGCTTAAATTCCTCCAAACTGACACAAGAAGTGTGAAAAGCACCAAATGCAGGAGGTGAAAATGCTTTAAGCCTGAAAATAAACGTTTGCAGAAACTAGATGCTCCAACGCCTGAATGAAAATCGGTGTTTGCAAAAGAGCACGCCTTGTTAACTAATATTTGACTTTAAACTGGATGAACTTTCTGTCTAATGAATTAATCAGATCAGTGAAGCGCAACCTGCAGATGCTCAGGATGAGGAGAAAAATGTTTTTATAGGAAATAAGTCCCTTAGGTTTGGTTCATTTTTATTTATTGTTTTCTTGGAGTGAAAATCTTGATAAAAGTAAAACGTCTGAGTTATTGTACTTCCATTTGCAGTAATAGTGAAACTGTTTTACAGAACATTGCACAAATAATACATACATCCCTAATTGATTTCAATATTCTGGCTCCTCACTTTGCTGTTCACACACTGTTTAGTTAAATGGTCTCTTGTCTTCCCCATTTTGCAGAGGGGCCAGTAGAAATGAGGCTCCGTTTTATTTTCACTTTGCGTAAAGTGAAAAATGTTCCGGCTACATTTTATAGGAATATTAGGGGTTCTACTAATTGTGGTAAAACATTAATAAATGTGATTTTTTTTCGTAATAAATAAGATTTTAGGTTTGGATTTTTAAAAAAACTCCTCAAAAATGTTTGAGATTGTGCTGCAGATGCGGGAAAGTTTAGGTGACTAGTTCTTTTATTTAAGCATTTTTCTGCCATCAGGGGGAAATTTCTTACAAAAAATATGTTTTTCCATCTTTCCCCTGTTGAATTTGATCAAAAATATTTTTTTACATCAATAAATCCTCCTTGGACACAGAAACAAATTAATAAAGTTATGAATTTAAAAAGAGATTACATTCATTTAATAGAATCTCAGCTAATTGGAGCAACAGATCACTTATAAAGCTGAAACGATTAATCACATTTATCGTGATTAATCAATTATTGAAATAATCGTCAACTAATTAATCAATAACTGGAGTTTAGGGACTCAAGAAGGTCACAGTCAGAGCAGAAATAAAACTGTTTATTTCCATTTTAATGGATATCTAATACTATATATGAAAAACTTAAGTGCTTAAAAGAAAAATCTGTAGGATATGCTAATTTTTAATACGATTAATCGATTAGTCATCAGAATAATCGATTACTAACATAATCAATGGCTGCAGCCCAATTTGTATTTTAATGTGTATTTATTATTCCACTCTCCTCACTTATAAATGAGTTTATTTTAGGAATTTTTATTTATTTTTGCCAGAGATGCCAATAACTTAGCAGGGCGCTGTGTAATTTCAGTGTAATCTAAATAAATCTTAAATAACAAATTTGCCATCAGTTTCCAAGCAAAGCTGCAACCGTTTTGACTTTACATGTAATTATAATAATAATATATATGAGGACAAACTGACAGAATAACTAGTTTAGTTAAAAAGGATCATGCATGGAGAGAGACGGCAGCTCTGGGGAATCCATCTGGTGTTTGACGGATGGGTTTCGGCAGACGCTTCAGTTTCCATGGAATATTTTACAGACGGCTCTGAGAGTCGACCCGTCCGGAACCGGCTGAAAAGACGACCCAAGCCAACATAAGCATGAACTAGTTTGGTGCAACACTTAAAGAGTACATTCTGTTATTCCTGTTTTGAAAGGAGCTTAAAGCAAAACTACGACGGCGCGTTGGGGCAGCTGGAGAAAAAACAGAGCAAATTTCCACCAAAACCAAAAATTGATCCCAAAAAATACCTAGAAAAAAAGTTTTACTCATGTGTCTGAAAAGTTGAACATTTGCTAGAAAAACTGGGAAATTTTGAGATTAATCTAAAACATTTGCTAGGAACAAAGCCAAGTAAGTTCTGAGTTTGAAAAGTAAAAAATTTGCTAGAAAAATCTGAATTTTTTTTTAGAATTTAACCTAAAATGTTTTTAAGAAAACAGAAATGTGAGTTTGAAAGTTGAACATTTTCTAAAAATGTTTTCAGATTAGTCTAGAAAAAATTACAAGTAATTTCTGAATTTGAAAAGTTGTTTAATTTGCTTGAAAGAACTCAAAACTTTTTTGTTTCATCTAAAAAAAAGTGTCTAGAAAAAGGAAATTTCTGAGTTTGAAAAGTTGAAATTTTTTAACTTTTGAAATTGAGAATCTACCGAGATTTTCCAGAAAATTTCTGAGGTTAATCCTAATATTTCTGAGGTTTTTTCATGCACATATTTGACTTTTCAAACTCTGAAATTTCCTTTTTTTTTTTTATTTCCGTATTTTTTTGTGCATTTCCTTCTTACCTAACAAGCCTAATACACCATCTTAAAAAACAGCAAACAATCCAGTTAAGTGACGTTTTTCCTCCTGGAATCCAAAATGAAGCCGGCAGTCTTGAGTATTTCAATCATTATTTTCAACCCAGAAGTAAAAATCTGCCTTTGAGAAGCTTCTTCTTATTGGCCCAAGCCAAACAATTACTGACCTGCGTGTGTTTTCTTACTCACAGGCAGGAACAGCACGGAGAGGACCAAAACGATGTTCTTCAACATTGCAGAGATCCGTAACACTGTGGGCAATTTCCAGCTGCTCACCACTGCAGAGCTGCGGATGCTCATCAAGAAACCGTCCATAGACAAAGAGCAGCGCGTGGAGCTGTACTACAGCACCGGAGCCTCGTTCCGCTACCACGCCTCCCGCTTCGTGACCAACGCGCTCAAAGAAAAATGGCTCTCCTTCGACATCACCGAACCTCTGCAGCAGTGGCTCCAGGGCCAAGGTGAGGCGACCGTTCTTCCCGACCCGTGTTCCTGGTCGAGCCCCGGGTTAGGCTGAACGTTTCTCCGTCGTATTTGTTTTCCAGAGGATGAGCAGAAGTTCGAACTTCGCGTGTTCTGTGAATGCGAGCAGCAGACAGCCGCCACGTTCAGCTTCTTCGTGTCGGGAACGGACAATAAGCGAGGAGACAAAGCCACCATGGAGTTGATGATGGAGCAGCTGCCGTACATCCTGACGATGTCCATCCCGAAGAACATGAGCAGCCACCTCACGTCGCGCAAGAAACGCTCCACCAGCGGACAGGAGACCTGCACAGCGTAAGCGACGCCGCAGACTTCACAGAACCGCTTATGGAAAACACTTGAATCAACTTTAACAGCTTTAACCAGGATCTGTTATCCAAAACTCACGTTTTTAAAGTTTCCTGCTTCCATTTGGGTTTCTACTGATTCTAAGAACACTCGGCCGGGTTTTGGCATTAAGTTAATGTTTTATGGTGTCTGGAAAGTGACCCGTTTCAAAAACGCCATCAAAGCCCACCCTGTTACCTAGCAACCCCAGCAGAGTCCCGTGGTAACCTAGCAACCCAAGCAGAGTTCCGCCCGTTACCTAGCAACCCCAGCAGAGCTCCAGCACACTTGGTCAGCTGGTTTTACTGCTGTACAATGTCTGCTGGAAAAGGCAAGTGTTTTGATGTTGACTTACCATCCAGAAATCACTTTCTGCATCCTTGTTGGTTGTGCAGGAGGCTCCACTTCTGCTTTTCAAAGATGTACGGTCCACTGCAAAAAAAAAAAAAAAAAAAAAATAGGCAAAAAAAAAAAAAAGAGCACATTTTTTTGGTCTACTTTCTAATGCAAATATCTTAAAATAACAAAACTAACGTACAAGTAATTTTTCAGCAAGATAAATGTTTTGTTATACGTGAAATTATGATTAATTTTCTTAACATTTGTTGGGCTGGGAAGTGTGGGAAGCAGAGGCGCAAAAAGTGGGTGTGCAATGTATGCAACGCATAGGGGCGCTGCACCAGAGGGGGCGTCAAAACCCCGTCTGGAGGCGGCGGCGCCCCGATGATGCCTTCGCATACACCTCACCGCGCCCTTACCCTCCTTCACCTCGCGCACATGTAAATATAAATGTAGCGAGTTTTACCTTTTCACATGTCTTCGTCTGGGGGGGAGGGGGCGTTAACATACGGTCGCTCATACGGATATAGAGCGACCGTATGTTTTCTACGCTCCTTCACCCTTATGTACCTTCCTTTGGGGGTTGGGAGGGCCATTTATGTTTTCGCATCCACCTGAATAATATGTAGTTGCGCCCCTGGTGGGAAGCAGCAGCATGTCAAACATGTCATTGATAAGATGGCGTCACTCTTGTGATGCAACGTGTCTCCATTGCAGTTTTGCAATGATACAACCGAAAAACCATGCTAGCGCAAAAACATTTTTTAGCTGACATTGTTGTTTTTCCCTGAAGCAAATTTATTTACGTAATTCCAATTTGGGCAATTTTATGGATAATGGAAACGAAGCTAGAGAATAAACACAAATTTTCCCCCTACAACTAAACATTAAGAGCCCTGGGGCTCCACAAGGTCGTGTGTTCAGCCCACTGCTGTTTACGTTGATGCCTCCACTCAGGACGTGAAACATGGATGAACGAGGAGGAAGTCGGGCAGCTGTAGGGTTCCTACATGGGAACAAAATGAGGACGCTCTTCTCTCCAGTGACTCCACTGGTATCGTGACACAAACCCGTCAGAGAAGTTCTGAGGAAACTGAAACAAGCGTCACTTCCAACTTCCCCACGGCTTTCCACAGAGTCTCGGAGTGACGAGCTGGATTTTACCGGGTTACTCCAGCTTTGAAATGTGAGGCGACCACTGCACTGCAAAAACACAAAACCTTAACAAGCAACTTTGGTCCAGTTTCTGTTGCAGATATCCCAGTACAAATAAGACAAAACTGACTCACACGTAACTTTTCAACAAGTCATTGGAGCTTAAGTCAATAATTTTATAACATTTTGTAAGTAAAATAATCTGCCAGTAGAACTAGTATTTTTACATGATATTAAGGAATTAACTTGGCTCCAATAGTGCGCTAAAAAGTTCCTTATTAGTTTTGTCTTATTTTATGTGCTCTAGGTTTTGTGTTTTTACAGTGCATATTTTGATTTCTCCGTGATTAGAAATAAACTTCAGATAGAAGAAAAATTACCTTAAAATCTCTGTAAATAAGTAAAAATATAAGTAACTACAATGGATGCACAACATTGGAATCGGCCATGTTAGTCTTTATTATATTTATATAAATAGATACATTTTTAATTTATTCACCAAGTAATGCATACTGATCAACAAAAGAGATAACAGGCAATAAATAAGACAAATAAAACAACATATTCAGGATAAACACACGACCAAATGTTTATGTGGGTTAGAATATGTTTTTCCTTTATCAGTTATTTCCTGATTATTAATATTTCAGCCGATTTTGATGTCCGATACTAACTCTGCTGTTTTGGCCAATATTTGATTTTTTAATTTAATTACTCAACTAAATCAGAATAACTGATCCACTTTATTTTATTGTGTAAAATAATAAACTGTTTTTTGTCTCATTTATATTCTCCAGCTCATTAAACCAATTATGTCAAGCAAAAAAACACGCTGGGTAAATCCAAGTAAAGGTTTTTAAATGATGATTGGTTTTATTCGGGCATGTTAAAGCTGCGTGAGAAAAAGTTATTGCCCTCCAAACCTTGTAACAGCTTGTGCCATCCTCAGACGCAAAACATCGGCTATTAAATGTTTGTGACGCCTGGCGGTGAGCAGCTTACCGCCCTGCAGAGACGTTTCAGCCCAGGCTGCTGCAAAGCGCCTTTAACTCAACCAGGGCGGCTAGTCGGACGTCGACCCAGTTCGAGTTTAAGGTCACAAACGCAACAGTGTAGCCAAAAATTATCCAAGAAATTACTCTAGTGAGAGTAAAAAAGTATTTGGTAAAAAGTTTAACCAAGTACTGAGTCACTGATCAAATCATCAATCATTTAATATTAAAAAATTACATCATCAGACAGATCAAAATACAAAAAGTCAAAAGGGGATTTTGGTATTTTAAGGACCAAAATGACAATAATTCATTTAAACAGCAAAAAATAACAAAATCAGGCAACAGAAAATGTCTCCAAATCAGTTTCTTTGAATGAAAAAATTTAGAAACTTTAACAGAAACTGCAGGTGTGTTTCTGTGTCTGGTGGATTTCTGGTTAAAACACATTTGTTTTTCATTCAGTGAGGAGAAAATCCAGAGATTTTACTGAAGTGAGAGCAGAAATACTTCAAAATAAAAGTAAAAATACTCCTAAAGGTACATTTTTCCAAAAAGATGCTAAAGTACATGTAACTAGTTACTAACTCTGTTTTCCTCATTCGGCATCAAGTAACTGATGCCAAATTTATTAGAGTAGTAAAAGAATAAATAGTTTTATACACTTAAGAAACATTTAAAACAGATTTTAAAAAAGAGAACAGCAGTAAAATATATTGAAATGTTCAAAGGTACCAACTTGTTCTTACAGCCACTACAGCATCGTTTAACACAGTACTATTCATGTTACTCTGGTTCCATTTTCATCCATAACTCATATTTACATTTCACACCTTTCCAGTTTTACCTCAGCAGTCGCATTCGTTTGGTTTTTTCTCTGCCCTGTGTGTCGTTTTTATTCCTGAATGAACACAGACCTTCTACTGCTCCATAAAGTGGCACCAGGCCGGCGTTGCTTGGTTCCACTTTATGGAGCCATAAAAGAGCCGGCGGTGGAGTCCTGCAGCCTGCAGCGCCTCAAGGCTCACCGCCGCTCCAGGTTTCCTCCATCTGCGGCTCTCGCTGCGGTTCGCCGGAGTCCAAACCCTTAGAAACGACTTCACACGCCGGCCCAGGCTGATGGCAACGTGGCTCCTCGTCTGTCCTTCAGTTGCTTTAGATCAGAGACGATAAGTTGCTGTTTGAGGTATTTGTAGCTGTTTAAGGGATTCGTTTTGGTTCTCACAGTAATGAGAGTTGGCATTGAACTCTTTCTGCAACATAATCACAGCTAATTAAGACAGATTTATATGATGGAGTATTAGGGCCAAAAAAATAAAAACAATTAGATTACGAGAGTAAAGTCATATTATGACTTTACTCTCGTGGACAGACAGAGGGCTTTTTGGGGGGGTTTTTGGATTGCGAACTCTTGATTTTCAGAAACGGTAGAATTCATCTTTTACTGAGACATATGTCTCAGTAACTTCATTACTGAAGTTCATTCTATTTTATTTTGACTTCTTATAGTATTTTGATTTTATTCTTGTAATATTCCGACTTTATTCTCGCAATATTCCGACTTTATTCTCGTAATATTCCGACATTATCCTCGTAATATTCCGACATTATCCTCGTAATATTCCGACATTATCCTCGTAATATTCCGACATTATCCTCGTAATATTCCGACCTTATTCTCGTAATATTCCGACATTATCCTCGTAATATTCCGACATTATCCTCGTAATATTCCGACCTTATTCTCGTAATATTCCGACATTATTCTCGTAATATTCCGACATTATCCTCGTAATATTCCGACATTATCCTCGTAATATTCCGACATTATCCTCGTAATATTCCGACTTTCTTCACGCAATACTCCCACTTTCTCCTCGTAATATTCCAACTTTATTCTTGTGATTTTATGACTTTGGTGTCTTTATAGTCTGTTCTTGTAGTATTTTTTTCAGTGTGGTCCTAATACTCCGTGGTAAATTTAGTAACGGCGACAGTCATATTTTCTATATTTACTCAGAGGCTCATGTTGGTGTAAATATAGAAAAATGCAAACATGCATCAAAGCTGCAGGCAAATCAGCATCAGCGGCTCATTTTCCCATTTCCTCGGTTTTGTAGAGTTAACTCTTGAATGGTCCAATGAGCGCCATCAGAGTGTAATGAAGCATAAAAAGAGTGTCAGTCAGAGGCTTCTTCAAATTTACTGTAACACAGACTGCTACAGGAGGCTCACAAACATCAGCATCTCCGACAAGTTACAACATTTCATTCTCTTTAGCGGAGTATTTTTAAATTAAATCTGCTAGTAGGAAAAAACAGTTTAACTGCACCACTGTATATATTTTGTTATCTGGTTCACATTTACTGCCGGGCAATAAATCAACTGTAAATGCCAGAGCAGGAAAGTTTATTATCTTATAAACTCTGTTTCTGTTACACTACAAAATAATTTATGCAAAAAAGCAGAAACTGAAACCCACTCAACTTACAATCCAGCTCGACTAATTTCAATGTCATTTGTTAAAGATTAAGCTTTGAATTTGCATTAAGTAAATTATTTCTGCAGTGAAGGTTTATTCCTCTGAATGTGTAATTTAAAAGCATGTGAATGTGTCTGTGGATGCAGGCAAACGGAGAACTGCTGCGTCAGGAGTTTGTACATCGACTTCAGGAAAGATCTGGGCTGGAAATGGATACACAAGCCCACAGGCTACCTGGCCAACTACTGCATGGGGTCATGCACGTACATCTGGAACGCCGAAAACAAATATTCCCAGGTAGGAACTAAATATGAAAATCACAAGAACAATCATTTTTAGGCTTATAAGCAGGCTTTACATCACGAAGAGCCAATGTTGGGTTCATAAGCTGCTCTAAGTAAATCAGATAAACAGCAGAGGCTCATCTGGCCTGTTCTTGTTCATTCATTCACATTTAATTCATTTTTTCAATAAAACTTTACAGATTAGCTTTGCAAAGAAGCCTTAAAAAGTGACTGAGTTAGTGCTTTAGCAGCCTAAAAAAATCGTACAAACCAATTGTTTAATTCCCAAATTTGGTAAACTTGTTTGATTACTTGTTGAAATGTTTTAGTTTCATCAAAGGATAAATTGGCTACAATTTTATTAATTTTGGGTGATCAGCAATTAGTGAAAATCAGGATCGGCGGGTCAGACTTTTTAAAGATCGGTGATCGGACAGGAAGCTGCGGCCGGCAGGGTGAGGCAGACGGACACGTCTTCATCTTTAGAGCTAAATATTTTACAGATAAATATTTAACAGATTGATTAACAATGATTCTGCTTTCTTCTTGGCTTTGGAGCAACTAGAACCATAAATATCAACCCACTTTTACTCAAATAAGAAAATAAGTTAGAAACTGTCAGTCCTTCTTGTAACACAATCGTGCAAAACCTACAATCATTAAACGTTGTTCCTGTTTATTATTGAGCAGATTTACTTAAAAAAAAAAGAATCCAAAGAGTTTTTTTAATTATTTTTGTGGCCCTGAAGTTCTTTAGTTTGGCCCTGATGGCAAACAGTTTGGATTAACAGGAGCTGCTGATCTGTTCATGTTTTTGTGTTCAGCAGGTTCATTTAAACTTTTTTGTGGGATTCCTGAGATTGTGTTTCTGTTTGTTTTGCAGATTTTGGCCCTGTACAAACATCACAACCCCGGCGCGTCCGCCCAGCCGTGCTGCGTTCCCCAGACGCTGGAGCCGCTGCCCATCCTCTACTACGTGGGAAGGCAACACAAGGTATCAATACGGCGGGTATTTTTAGATGTTTACGGAAAGTTACGAGGTGATTTACGGTTTATTTCTGCCTACAGGTGGAGCAGCTGTCCAACATGATTGTTAAGTCCTGCAAGTGCAGCTAAAAATACGCGGTGGCACAACGCTCTGCGTCTTCTGGAAACAAACAACAAAGGAGAATGTTGTTTCGATGCCCCAGAAAGGACAATGTGATCGTTTGAAGTGGATCTCCAGCGCTTTTTTTAAAGACTTTCTATTAAAATAATCAATATTTTTTCTGTATTTCTATTCAGAAATAAACAACAAAAAAAGATTTCCCCTACTAGCATAATTTAATTTATTTGTTGTAGAACTGTCTCAGCTGGAGATGAAAAATGACTTCTTACTCAAAGTTTGAACAGGAAAAACAAGAAAAGCACAGAAGGACCAAAAATAACCCTGATGGAAGAAGTTCTGTTTTCACAGATGGGACATTTCCATTTGTCACAGCAGCTTCCAGAGGTAACGGCAAAACGTGCCAAAGCCCAGGTGGAAAGCAGAGGTTGTTTGGGAATTTCCTGGAAGATAATACTGCTGCCAGTGCTTTCCATAAAAGAGAAGAAAAACCCAAAGGGATTGTCCATCCTGGGAAAACTCCCTGTGCCTGAAAGGCCGGGCCAGTCGGACAGCATTTCAGAGGAGCTGTCCATCTGTTACGTCATGATATTTGTTTTTTCAACATGTACAGCGTTCCCACCACCTCCCTGCGTTGTCAGGAAGTTTCTGCCAATAGCTTCCTGGTCCGTGAAGGTGACGGGTGTGAGAGCGATGACACCGTGTGGCGCAGCGTTTAAGACTTACAGTCTGCATGTTCGCTTTAGATGAAGAGGCTCAGGTTAGAGAAGCCATGCAGGCTTGTTTTGTTCATTCAGTCGTCAAGGTAAATTATTGCCTTTTTGTAGTTTTAAAAAGGAAGTTTTCATGTTCTTCTGAAATGTAAGTGTTTTTAAAGAGTTTATTCTCTGTTTTGCTTTGATTTAGCGATAAAAACATATTTTTCACTTTTCTGTGTTTTTACATATGAAAAACTGTTTGCAAATAGTAATTGAAAAAACAAATAAACTTTTTAAATTATGGCATTGACTGTATGAGGATTTTGTAAAAACTTCAGCATATTCCAGTGATACGTAAACATGTGCATATCACATGTTCCTCAGAAATCTGAGGAAATGAAAAAAGGAATCCGGAGAAGAAAAATCTGAATTCTGGGAAAATACGTGGAAATCGGGGAGAAAAATGATCAGAATCCTAAGAAGAAAAATCTGAATCTTGAGAGGGGGAAAAAAAGATTTCTGGGGGGAAAAAGTCAGAATGATAAGGAAAAACATCAGAATATTAAAGAAAAAACAAAATTCTGAAAAAAAAAAAAAAATCAAAATTGTTAGAAAAAGTCAGAATTCTGAGGGGAAAAATCTGAATAATGAGAACCCCACACCTCCCCCCCAAAAAACAAAAAACAAAAAAAAAAACTGAATTCTCAGGGAAAAAATTCAGAAACACGACTAAAGAAAAGAATCAGAATTCTGAGAGGAAAAAAAATCCAAAATTGAGAAAAAAGTCATTCTTTTCAGTGGCCCTACAATGAAAAAAAAAGGATTTCCATCTTTAAAAAATTGAGTTAATTTATGATATCTAATCAAATTAAGTTCATCAAACTTAATTCATTCATGTTTATTCAACATGACAATAAACTTTACATTTACCTGGATACATTTAATTTGATTACTTGTAACAAATTAACTCACTTTTTAAGTACTCTAATATGAACACTGCTGCTGTCAACAATTAGAAATGCAGTTCAGTGTTGCACTGGAACTTTTAATCTGGTTAGTTTGCAATAATGTTTCCAATAAACCTTAATAAAAACAAAGTGAACTCTATAATGCTTCTTTAAGAACAATTTTATTAGCTCTTACTGTCCTTAAAATGCCCTCTTGATGTTTCTTGGAAATACAAAACCATTTCGCTGACACTGAATCTAATGTCTTCCATCGGAAAATCCGATTCTGACTTCTTTTCAGGAAAATTCAGCATTGCTTTGGAAACGTTGGATTTACTTAGGAAGAGCGAATGCTGTTGGACAGAAGCGAACTGAGAAAAACAAAACGTGCAGCTCAGTTCCTGGCACTGCCTCTCCCTGAAGGGATTCATGCCATCCCAACATTTTTTTCCCCATCCGTGCATCTCTTCCACCCCCACCCTGCCAGCCTCTCCTCCCCAGCCCTCTGTACTCAGAGGATTACTGTCAGCCCATGGAGCTGGATTGGGAAAGAAGCGAGCAGGTCCAGACCCGTTTGTAAGTCCCAGACTTAAGGGCAGTGACTGCATGGAAAATTAAACACTCACACTGTACACATGAAAACACAGAACCCACTGACACACAGCCGCGGCTCCACCGCTGCACCATTAAAAGGTGTTATATGTCAGCCAGTAGCTGCCTGTCCATCGGCCGTAAAATCTCGCCAAGTTCGAATTACAGAGATAAATTCACTTAATGGAAACACGGCAATTAAAAAAAAAAAGTTTTTTCAATACGTTTTTATGATGATGTGGTTTTTCAACTGTATTTAAATTGGTGTATTTTGCAAAACTGCAATGGAAACTCTTTGCATCACACGAATCATAAGATCAACAAAGAAAACTACAGGAAGTAATAAGAAGGGAATGGCCCAGCATAAACAAACTTCAACAAACGTATTCATTTGTAATTTTAAATGCTTTTCTTGTTTATTGGAAACACTACAATTACAAAATTGTATTTTTTTGTGTGAAATATCAACAAAGTTTTGCACAAAGTTATAAAGTAAATGCAGATAATGAGTGGCATTAGATGTAGCATTAGACTTTGAGAAATATTTATTTTAATGTAAAAAATTATACTGTAATAATACTGCGGGCTGTTTAGTTTTTATATATTTAAATAAAATATTCTCACATGGACGTCGCCATGTTGCTTACGCTGCAATGCATTCTGGGTAAATTAAGTATGCTAGCTCCGTCCAGCCAAAACAGCGATGAGCAATGTCGTTAAACCGTTTCAAATTGAACCGGAGCCGGTGGAAATTGATGGGAATGTAGATATCACCAGAAGAAATGAAGATGAAGAAAACCAAACGGAGGAAGAGGAACGAGCTGGCCTAAGAAGTTGCAGGTGTTTGTGCTGCTGCTAACATCAGCTTCATAAACAAAACAATGAATGATACGTACCTCTGGTGGGACTGCGTGATCCGGTAAGTGGTTCTGTAGCTCTATGTCCGGTTCGGTAAAAGCTGTTATGGTTTCACATTCTACACCAGCGGTAGTAGCATTAGCTCCGTTAGCATTTCAAAGAGCTCCCAGTCTTCCGCTCACTTCGGTGTTTCGGCGCAACATCGGTTTGCGCGTGCGCATTTCCACAAGGTAGAATGGATTGTTGGGTAGCACAGGTAGTCAGAACACCGGCGGCGGAGTTTAGGAGCTTTGTCGGCACGGTTAGCTCGTTAAGGTAACCATCACCTGTTAGATCCTGCATCAGTTTTGTACGTACAAATGTAGAGAGAATGTAGAAACTCAAATAGGCTCTTCGGAAGTTGTGTCCGGCTCTTTCCCACTGCGCTCTTCTTCTTCTTGTGGGAAGCGATCCAGAATCACCTCATTTATTTTTTATTTACAGCCAATAGCGACACAGTGTGGCATTATTAAAAATTAACCCATTCAAATCCAATATCATAAGTAATAACTCAAAAAGTTAGCCTTTCTGTGTTTACTCTGTAGAGTCCAGTGCTTTGCGCAGCTGAAAAAATGGCGACCTCCATGGGTGAAAAACAAAAGATAAATAAATAATTATGAGTTTTTAGTTAAAAGGAAAATTACAATATATTTAGGCCAACATGTTCAACTAATTGTGGATCCTGTTAAGCTGAGTTTCCACCGACCATAAAATTCTGCAAATTGGAATTATGGAAATAAATATTCTTAATGGAAACAAAGCCACGTTTTCTGATAAAAGGTTTTTGTGCTAGCATGAGGTGTTTTTTTGTGTGGTTGTACTGAAATTAGTGCAATGGAAGATGAAGAGGACAGGAAGTGGTAGGAGGATGATGGCGTTGCACGATTTTTAATGACTTATTGCATGAATAAACATATTCGCGTGATTTTAATTGTGTGTCTTATTTAATGGAAACACCACAATTGAAAAATAGTTTTTTCAAGATTTGTATAACGTTAGCTGCGTTTCCATTTCAAATGTGCACAAAATTTTAGTATTATTCTGATCATGTCTAAAAAAACACAATTTCACAGTTGTGATGTTTCCATTAAATATGAAACACAATTAAAACGTGAATAAGTTTGTTCATGCGATAAGCCATTAAAGTCATGCAGTGCCATCATCCTTCAACCACTTCCTGTCGTCTTCTTTGTATTTTCCAGCAGTAGTAACATCTGGTTGTTGATCACGTGACTTGTGTGATGCGAAATAGGTTTATATTTCAGTTTAGCTTAATAAACACATTTTCAAACAGCAGAAAAACCACCTCATCCAAGCGCAAAAACATCCGTTTTTTAAGATTGGTGTGTTTCATTCAGCTAATTTATTTAAATTTGCGTTTTTTTAAGTGAAACCAAAGTGTTGTACATGTGGAAACGCAGCCAGAGAGTGTCATGGAGGTCGCTTTGTGTTGATCCTGTATCTTTGGGGTCATGTTACCACTAAATTAGGGTAATTTTCCTCCCACTTGGTGCTTGTGGTGAATGTTCCTTTTGGGCAGATAAATGAAGACGGATGAAACAATTTTCTTACTTTTTTTGAAAGATGGGTTGCCAGTTTGAGATTTGTTATTGTTGTAAAAGCACACAGTGTGCTGCCATCTTGACGATCGGGATGTAATTGGTGAGATAAAGAGTTGTTTTTCCAAGAAAACAGGATCATTACCAAACCCCTAACAAGAAAAACACCAGTTTGATAGGAAGACCTCAGGATTACAGTTTTAAAAATGGCTGCACGCCCCCTCCGCCCTACCTCCCTTCTCTGGGAGAAAAAAGCAGAGCATAAAGGACAGGAGGGTCGTAAATCTTTCATGTTGTTCATCGTGCGCTCCCCGAGGGAAGGTAAACTCGAGTTGGCTCGTCCTTCCGACCAGTGTTCGTCTCTCAGCAGCTGCTTCCTCCCAGGCCCTGCAGCATTTCATGGGACCAAAACGAAATGCTGACTTGACATCTCCTCCCAGAAAAACGCACTCCGTCCAAAGAGAAGTAAAAGCAACACTTGCATTCACTAAAAACAAGAGAAAGAGGTAAAGTGCATGGATCTGGGGTCAAGCAGGTGCTCTCTCACCGCTAACACAATCCACGTGCCGACTTTATACGACTACATGAGTAACCAGAAAATTATTCTGTTGTTGCTTTTCATCACTTTTGACATAATTGGTGCTTTAATTACCACCATGTGGCGTGTTTCATCTGGCTTTACCTACAAAACCTCAAAGGTTCAGTTCACATAATGACATCTGCACTGTAAAAACACAAAATATCACAAAGTATTTTTGTCCAGTTTCTAGTTCAAACATCTTAGTGCATTTGAAACAAGACAAAACTAACTTACAAGTAGCTTTTCAGCAAGATATAGGCGCATGTTTATAAGTATATAATTACTTAGCAACTACTTAATATTGATGAAAAGGTTCTAGATCCACTGGTAAAATATTCCACTGTTGCCTAGCAAGCCCAGCCCGTAACCTAGCAACCCAGTTCTAGTTCCACTGGTAAAATATTCCACTGTTGCCTAGCAACCCCAGCCAAGCCCAGCCCGTAACCTAGCAACCCAGTTCTAGTTCCACTGGCAGATTGTTTCATAACATGGGATAAATGTCTTGTTACAAGTCAAATAATTTGGCAATGAAACAGGTACTTTTTCATCAATTATTGACTTAAAACAAGCTCCAGTATCGCTAGGAAGTTACTCGTAAGTTAGAACCCTGGACATAAAAGGAATCTAAGATATTTACTCTAGAAACTAGACCAAAATTACTTGGTAAGATTTTGTGTTTTTCAGCGTGAGTCTGTTTTTCGTTTGTTTTTTTGCAGTGCGGCTCTTTTACATGTTGACTCAGCAGCTCGATTCGGTTGCATGTAACCTGATTCGGTTTGTCAAACGCTGTTTTGGGTTCGGTCTTATTGCACCGTGCGTGACATTTCGCGGGTCTGGTGTAATTCCTGACTGATTTAATAACAGACGCTGGTGTCCTGCTGCTGCGCGGCTTGAAACACACACAGCTGCTCCGATCCATTGTTGTTCCAGGTGCACAGCGTCAACAAACACGCATTTCTGCTCCCAGTGACAACAGTCACACCGGGAGGAATCACCGGGAGAACTTCTTTTAGTATGTTTGAAACAAAGCACACAAAATGTTAGGCAAGAAAACTTTTGGTTTGTGTTTTCAGTAGCAGTGGATGAGGATTAGTACTCATTATACTGTCAGATGAAGCGGTGGCTGGTGTTAACTGGTCAGAGGGCCGTTGAGGGCCTGATGTCATGTTGTCATGACAACAGGGTGTGGCCTCACGTTGCACCTGGATTCTGTCCAGGTGAACACCTGCACTTCAAAATACAGCAGGTAAAATACTGGGTGACAATTACAGAGTTATATTAGGGCCAGAAAAAAAACCCACAGGAGGAGTACATTTCCTGTCTAAAAAAACATGAACATTTTCAGACTAACTTCAAACATTTGCTAGGAAAAAACTCAAAAATTTTGAAGAAAAAAAGGAAATTTCTGAGACTAAAAAGTTGGAAATCTTAAGTCAAGTGTATTAAAATATTTGCACTGGGAACTAGACCAAAAATACTTGGTGATATTTTGTGTTTTTGCAGTGCAGGTGTTGTACGAACGCTCCTCCCGTTGTGAACTCTCCCACACAGGTGAGCCACAGAGGAAACAAAAGAAACTCACTTCAGAATCCATAAATAAAGTTTGAAGGGCGCGGGCAGATACTCTGCTCTCCACCTGCAGCTTCGCCGCCGTCCTGCAGCTGCAGGTTAAACTCTGATTTTATCACAACCTGAACCAGCAGAGCGGATCTCTTCTTTGTGTCTTTGCTCCCGTGTTTTACTAACCTGCCAGCTCTTTGAAGATTTACCCGCTTATTTTAGTTATAGTCCTGAAATAAACATGCGACATGAAAGGGGGAGACGACAGCCATGTGACAGAATGACATGTTAGATTACGGTTTCTACCTTATGATCGAACGTTAAGCAACATACTGATGACAAATGAAACATGTAAAAATGGCATTATGAGGAATAAAGTTGTACATGAAAAAAGTCACAGTATTATGAAAAATCCTGCTGAAATAAATACTAGACATAAATTCAGATTTTATTACAGGAATGAAGTAGAAATACTGCAAGAATAAATATGAGAATAAAGTGATGATATTATGAGAATAAAACCAAAATAATTTGAGAACAAAGTCATACAAAATGGTACTGCGGCTTTATTCCTGTAATATCCGGACTTTATTCTCGTAATTTCACCTTTTTACTACCTTAGCATGGCTCTAATACTCGTCATGCTACCTTCAACATTGTGGGGGAAAAAATCACGTCCAAATTGAGAATCTGAGGGGAAAAACCCAGCAGTGAATTGTTCATTTCCTCCTTGCCAGGTGGCGTCCGCGGCCTTTTGTCGTGGGAATAACCAGTAGCTAACATCACAGCAGATCAAAGGCGGACGGGGAAACTTAAGAAGCCCTTCAAAGTAAAAAAACTACAAAGAGAAAGTATGATGCACCATGTGAGAGTGTCTGACTGTGCTTAAAAAGCTCGCAGCCTGACTCATTTTCTGGCCCTCTCTGAGAAATGTTTTCTAAAAAAAGAAAGGTACCAATTAAACCCCAGGACCGGCTCCTTCTCACGATAAGGCCCCACCGTTTCCTTCCTTCTCCGACTTTCTCCGAATCCCCAGACCCAGAGGGACGGATCCGACCCGGTAAACAGCTCCCTCGGTAATAAACAGAGCGCACAACAGAATAAATGCTGCTTGCTCTCCCTCAGACAAATATGCCTCTAAATAACTGTTTAATTCGAGAACGCAGTGGGAAACGACGACAGAGTTCAGCTTCACTGGAAACACAATCAGGAACAACTTCTTCTTTTGTGTGTTTAGTTAAAAATCATTTCATGTCACTCTAAGTCGTAAAAATTAAAGCCAAGAAAAGCGGCTTTATATGAAACCCAGTAAAAAGCTTCTGCTGCTAAATCTAACACAAACAAGGTGGAGATTTGGGATGTTAGCAAGAAGAAACGTTTGAGTTTAACCGAATTAAAGCAAACTCCTAAATCAGCTTTGTTTTTATCCAATTAGCCAAAATGTTTACCAAGTAAGAGTAAAAAGGTATTTGGTAAAAAGTTTCTTCAAGTTCTCAGTAACTGATCAGATTATCAATCATTTAATATTTAAAACTGACATCATCAGATGGGCCAAAATATTAAGTTAAGTGGAAATTTTAGTATTTAAAGAACCAAAATGACAATAATAGAGTTGAGTTTGACTTTATGTAATAAAGATTAAACAGTCATATACAAGCAAAATAAATGTAAAACAAAAGCAAACAATTTATTTAAATAACATTATTACAGACTATTAGCTAAGAAAATAAAATTTTATAATTACGAGAATAAACTTTTACAGAAATAAAGTCATAATATTCCTACTTTATTCTCTGATTATTTCAAGTTTATTTTTGTAACATTACAACTTGATTTTCGTAATTTAACTTTTTTGTTTTTATATAAATTTCTTACTATGGCCCTAATGCTCCATTGAACAAAATAATGTAATGAGGCAAAGGAAAACATTTTCCAAATAAATTTCTTTCTATATCAAAGTATAAAGTAAGTAAGAGAAGCAATACTTCATAATAAAATTACTCAAGTAAAAGTAGAAAGTACAGCGTAGTCAAAATACTCCTAAAAGTACTCCCCCCCCTAAAAGTTACTAAAGTAAACGTAACTGGTTACATCTCTGGTTTGTGTTCAACTTGAAAAGTTTCCTCTTTTTAGATCTTCTTGTTGATTCTGATGCAAAAGCGGTGAATTTATTGTTTTTGAATTAATCGATGGACAGAGAAGACGCTTCAATGGAAGCAGAGTCAGTAATTTGCAACCATTGACAAGAATCTGGCAGCTGAGGTGCGTTTCTGCTGCTGCTGTTTGTCAGGTTGGTTCACATCTTTTATTTTGGCAGGAAAAAAACAGAAAGGAGGAAAAGAGAATAAAGTGATGTGGAAATAAAAGTATTAAATGACAGAAACAGAACCACCATGAAAAACTCTGGAGGAGCAACAAACTGTGGGAAACAACAGGTAACAATAGGAAAATGTATGGGAGACGATTAGGGCCAGAATTGTACGACGGAATACAAGGAAAAATTAGAGGAGTAAATTTTCGCAAAAAAATCTATGAAAGTCATATTTGCTAGAAAATTTGCAAGAGCAAAAGATGTGATATTTACGGCTGTGTATCAGGGCCATTGTAGAGAAAAAGAAAAAGAGGAGCACATTCCTGTCGAAAAATATGAGACTAATCTCAGAAATGTTCTATACAAAACAAGAAAATTCCCGATTTTGAAAAGCCAAAAATTTACTAGAAAGAATTCTGAAATTTGCAAGAGAAAAACATGAAAATTTCTGAGTTTTTAAAAGTCAGTTTTTGACTTTTGGAATTTTTTTTTTTCCAGTTTCAGAAATCAACAATTTTTACCTTTTGAAACTCTGAAATTTCCAAGTTTTTCTCTAAAAATTTCTGAGATTTTTTTTGCCAGGACATGTACAATTTTTTTATTCATCCATCTAAAACTGTTGTGCACTCTCATAGATTTCTTAATGTTTTCTCATAGTTGAAACATTAATCTCATAATTATGAATTGTTTCTCATAATTCCAACTATAATCTCTGAATTCTGACTTTTTCCTCACAATTTTGACTGTTTTCTCAAAACTCTCAAAAGTCTCACAATTATAAAATTTTTCTCAGAATGTTGACTTTTTACTCATAATTCTCACTTTTCTCATAATTCCAACTTTAATCTCAGAATTCCTTTTTCTTTTCTTTCAAAATTTCGATTTTAATCTTCTGAGATCAAAAGTCAGAATTCTTTGAGGTTTTTTGTTTTTTTCATTGGCCCTAATCCTCGTTCGTAAGAATCCCACATGGAGCGTTGAAAATATAAAGTGTATTAAACTGAATGCGCTGCAGATGTGTGGGGATCTTGACTGGAGACAAATAACAGAAGAACAAACCCGGATGACTAACTGAAGTCAGACTTCGTAGGATCGTGTCATTCGGGCACAATGAGCAGATTACCAGCAGGTGTTTGGAAGCGTCGGCAGGATCGGCTCCAAACAGCAAATTGGTGCATCATGGAAGGCAACTGGAGCTGCAGGTGTGAGACCTTCCTGCCTAACCTCTGCTGCTCATGGACGCTCTGATCCTTTGGGTTTTATCTCAGGCAGTGGTGGGCGATGTTAGCTAACCAGTTAGTTGTGCTAGTCATAAAACACTAATCATGAACATTTGTTCCCCTAATGAACAGCAGCTAACACTAAAGCTCTAGTTTCAACCATGTTGATACCCAGCAATGAGTCAATAACATGTTTACTTACAACAGAAACGTTCACTCTTAGTTTTATAGTTGTTGAATTTTGCTAATTTGCTAACTGAGCTCCAGTTCCAAAGCACGCAAAACCTCAGGAGAGTAATTTTAGATTTTTTTCAGGTCAGAAATTTTCACATTTTTTTATTCAGAGAAATTTCTGAGTTTAATTTCAAAATTTCTGAGTTTTTCCTGGCGGATTTTAGACTTTTTAAGCTCAGAAATATTCATATTTTTTTCTAGAACATTTCTGAGATTAATTTCAAAATTTCTGAGTTTTTTCTATCAAATTTTCATTTTCAGAACTTTTCACATTTCTCCTCCCCAAAAATTCAGAATTTTTTCCAGTAAATTTTTAACTTTGCAACCTCAAAAATAGTAAGTTTTTTTTCTAGAAACATTCTGAGATGAATCTCAAAATGTTTGAGTTTTTTTTTCTTGCAATTTTGGAACTTTTCAAGCTGAGAAAGTTTTAGCTTTTTCTGGAGAATTTATGAGATTAATCTCAAAATCTGAGTTTTTTCATGCTATTTTTTTGACTGTTCAAGCTCCAAAATATTCATGTTGTTTTTTTTCTAGAGAATTTATGACATTAATCTCAAAATGTGAGTTTTTTCTAGGAAATTTTAAGGTTCAGAAGTTTTCACGTTTTTTCCCCCAAAGAATTTCTGAATTTTTTCTAGCAAATTTTCAACTTTCAGGCTCAGAAATATTCATGTTTTTCTCTAGAACACTTCTGAGGTTTTTTTGACCTTTTCAAACCCAGAAATTTAATTTTTTCCTATAAAATTGACAGTTTGATGGAAATTTACTCCATTTTTGACCCTAATATGCTGCCGTACACAACTGATGCTTTCGCACAATATAGATTCCCCCAGCCTTTGCTTAGCCGAGCTACTACTTATTTTTTGCCCCAACATTTAATGGCCTGTGTGTTTCATTGTGCTCTGAGTCCAGGCTTTTCCTCAGCACGCCATCCCTGCTGCAGTCTCTTCTCACCATCACCTGCAGCAGCAGCAGCAGGATCAACGTTCTGGTCACCAGCAGCACCAGTAGCCGCTTCCTCTTCCCCACCAGTAGCTTCCTTGCCACTTCCTTTAGGTTGCAGAGCTGCTCAGTGCCAGGGTCCTCTGCTCCATCTGCACATGCGCAGCCCAAGAGGGACTCATTCGGGGTTTCTACAGATCCTGGTGCCTATTCAGCACCAGTTTGATTGTTTCCACTGACTCACACTGTAGCTCTGATGTTGTAAAACTTCGGTTAAAAAAGTGCATCAGCCTCTTCTGCAAATTTTTCTTCGTCAGCATCTCCATCTCCATCATCATCTTCTTCTTCATCCTCTCTAGTATAGAGTAAAAATTAACAAGAATAATAAATGATATATAATATTCATACCATTTAGGATATTCTACACACAAGCTTTATTTCCATCAAACACAAAATTGTGCAAATTCAAATGACAAAAATAAATGTGATTAATAGAAACAAGCTAATTTCTAAAAATCAAACATAAAATACAAAACTCACATTTTCTATCTCGTTACATACAAATGAGGCTAATATTGTCCGTCCAACATCGCCCTCTAGAGGGGATTCAGAATGACACCAATTTTGAAAAAATCTTACGGTTTTGCGCTGAAGTGGCGTTTCAGCAATATCGAAACACTTTTTTCGCATCACACGAGTCACATGATCAACAGCCGGATGTTACTTACTACTGGTGGAAACCACGAAGAAGACGACAGGAAGTGGTAGCAGGATGATGGTTTGATTTTGTTTTTTTTGGCTCCACCAGTGTTCTCACAGCAAAACAGTTCAAAAAAAGTTGTGTCATTTCAAAATGTTGAGTCCATAGATCTTCTGTAATACGGCAGACTACAATTTCTCCAAAATATACGAAACTGCTCCCAAGTAAGCGTTGTCCTTCCAACTCATGAATAAGACGCTGACATCTCTTCTGGTGGCTGATAGATGATGAGATTAACCTCAGAGGTTTTTGAGAAAAGAACTGAGATTTTTCCAGCAAATTTTATTCTTTTCAAGCTCAGAAATGTACTTGTTTTTTTTCTAGAAAATTTCTGAGGGTGTAGCTGCGCTTCTTTTACCAATGTGTGCAAATCTTTGTTGATATTCCATTGATGTCGGGGGGGGAAAAAAAACAATTGCTGTGTTTCCATTAAATAAGAAACACAATTAAAATCACACACATTAAAAATACACGCCATCATCCTTCCTCCACTTCCTACTGTCTTCTTCTTTGTGGTTTCCAGCAGTAGTAACATCCGGTTATTGATCATGTGATTCCTGTGATGCGAACAAATGTGTTTCAATTTCATCTATTTTGACATGGCTGATTTAGCACAAAAACTACATTTCAAAAAACTTGTTTTATATATATGCATAAATTAGCGTGTTTCCATTGATCAAATTTATTTTCACAACTGCTGTGATTCCATGAAGTATGAACTGCAATTAAAATCACACGGAAATAACGTCGCTCACCTAATAAACCATTAAAAAACATGCTGCGCCATCATCCTCCCACCACTTCCTGTTGTCTTTCTTCTTTGTGGTTTCCAGCAGTAGTAACATCCTGTTGTTGATCATGTGACTCCTGTGATGTGAAAATAAGTGCTTCAGTTTCAGTTTTAGGAAAAACATCTATTTCAATAAGGTTGATTTGGCATAAAAACATCTTATAAAAAAGTTTTTTTTTTTTTTTAAATTAACGTGTTTTAATCAAATTTATTTTTGTAATTTCAAACCTGCAGACTTTTATGGTTAATTTAACGCAGGTTGTGTCACTAGTCAGGTAGACTTTAACACTAAGCACAGGCAGGCAGTCGCCTCATGTTTACACCTAATATTCAGGTTTTGGGGGTTTGATGGAGCTCAGGGTCTGTTTTACGTTAGTCAGCCGTGATCTGTGGCCTCCGGTGTCAGCGGCGCTCCCTGCCGTATTGATGGGTGAAAGGGTTATGACAGCAGAGAGAAAGCCTCTCCTCCCCTGCCTTCATTCAGAGGGACATTAGGGTCAGCACAGCCCTCCCTTTCTTCCCCTCCACCAGCTCTGAATTCCCCAATGAACAACACATTCCTCCCTCCCAGTCCTGTTTATGACATCCATCCTTTGAAGCTGCATGTGAGTTTTTTTGTGTACGTGCACGGCTGCATGAGTGTGTGCTGTCTCCGAGCAAATTAACGCCAAAGTTTCAGCGCCGCACACGTGCGCTGGAGCATCGCCTGCGATCGTGCACACCTGCGTGGATTTGATAAGGATGCACAGCTGTGTGGCAGCTGTTTCTCGCTTTGCAAAAATGGAGGCTATTCGGGTTGCAGAGAGGGAGAGTTTATGAAGGGTGGAGGAGAAAGCTGTGACTCATCCGCAAAACTTGGGATGCACTCCTAAAAAATTACAGAGTAAGGGTGTCGAGACAAAGGAAAAAGTATGTTTTCTTTGTAATTAAAGTTGACCTAAAGAGGGTGGGGGTCTGTTGCACTGCAAAAACACAAAATCTTACCAAATATTTTTTGGTCCAGTTTCAACTGCAAGTATCTTAGCAGACTTGAAATAAGACAAAACTAACATACAAGTAACTGTTCAGCAAAGGAGTGGAGCTTGTTTTAAGTCAATAACGCCTTAATACTGATGAAAAGGTTCTAGTTCCAATGGCAGATTATTCACTTAAAACATGGAAAAAATGTCTTGTTATAAGTGAAATGATGGGTCAATATTGATTTTTAAATCAATATTAAAGGGGAGATATCGTGCCAAATTCACATTTTGCATGTTTTTGTGTTTCACTTTGGGTTTCTTCTGATTCTAAAAACAAAAAGTGCTTAAAAAACACACAGTCGTTTTTGGAAATAAATTGATGTTTTTTGGTGCCTTGAAAATGAGTTGTTAAAAAACCTTCAGATTTTAAAGTTACAAGTCAGCAGGCACAGCCCCGTTACCTAGCAACCCCAGCAGAGTTCCACCCGTTACCTAGCAACCCTAATAAAGCCCCAGCACGTTTGGTCAGCTGGTTTTGTGTGCTGTACAGTGGCTGCTGGAAAAGACAAATGTTTTATCGTTGAATTATGATTCAGAAACCACTTGCTGCATTCATTTTGGCTGTGGAGAAGGCTACACTAATGCTTTTCTCAAAGATGTATGTTTATACAATTGCGCATCTGTTTTCAACCATTTTCAGGTGCGAGTGTAAACAATGAGTTGGGGGGGGAGCGTGGCCACAATGCAGCTTATTTGGATTTAAAATGACAAGGCGCCCTAAAACAGTTGAAAATAGGCAGAGATGAGCAGATTAAAACCTCATCCTCTAAGAATGATTTCTGTGCCAAAAATGTAGTAAACACATTTTTATAACCCATAGATCTATTCTAACCTGCTCAAGGAAGCATAATATGTCACCTTTAAGGAATTACCTACTTAAAACAAGCTCCTATATCTTACTGAAAAGTTACTTAAAAGTCAGTTTTGTCTTAGTTCAAGTGTTGTAAGATGTTGTTAATAGAAACTAGACAAAAATATTTGGTAATATTTTGGTGTTTTTGCAGGGTGGGGAGGTGGAGCAGCGGCAGAGGTCAAAGCTAGCTGAGTCATTCCTTTACACCCATTTCCTGTGACTGGGGCACGTTGGGTGAAGTTCTGGGTTTGGTTTATGTAACCTTTCTGATGCACGCCCTTCCTACAGAGGCACGCATTGTTATGCATATGTGTGTCGCATGAACTCATCAACCTGCTGTTTATTTCAATTTAAAATAAATCAGTGAGGCTATGTCGAAAACAGAAAAATAAGTCCTAAATCAAACGTCTTGTGTGTCTACATAAAAACCACTTTGCAGTGAATAAAGATATAATTCTGTGTTTGGTGATGGATTCAATAACATTTGAACTGTCTAAATATTCTTCCTTACAATTTTTCCTGCATACTTATATTGAATCTGGCCCTGCGGTCGATTCAACATGCAGAGACCTCCAACTTTCCATGTAGGAGTTCTGACTTCAGGGGATGTTCAGTTAAGTTTTTCCAACTTGGGATTCGGAAAAATATAATATCTTCCCCCGTTTGGAGTTGCCAGCTAAAATATTTTTGGGAGTGATCACTTTAATGGGGGAAAAAGAGGGAAAAAAAGTCAACTTCCTGTTTGCAGGCATGCTAACAACAACCACTGCACAACTTGCTGCTACTTTTAAATTTGCAATGAAAAGAACTGAGAGTCCAAATGATAAGAAGACGTTTCCACTGATATCTCCGTCATCCAGATCGCACAAATAAAAATAAAGTTATCAAGTGTTTGCTGAGGGAATTAGCTTTTATCTGATTAAAAATCCAAATTATGATTTGAAAAGTTATCAAATGAGAAACCAGGACATCATGGTGTAAAATAAGGCATTTAACTGAGCAGCAAGTTCAAATGAGGTAGAAATAAAATGAGTTAAAATCAAATCGGATTCAAACAAGTGAAATTAACTTCATTAAATTAATTCTGATTTCTTTTTCTAGAGTTGATGGTTTCAGCATTTTGCAGTTTGAGTCTCACACCAGTCGTCAACTGGAAGGAGATGAAGATCTGTGGCACAGACTAACAGTTGTCTTAATTAGTTAGCATTAGCTTCTGCTAGTTTTTTATGTGCTTAGTAATTTAGCATTTGCAGAGCTAAGAGTCATACTTAGCCAATATGTGGTTACTGAAACTGTTTGGTTAGCAGTGTCCACCATTAGCAGTAAATTCAGCTGATTTTATTGCCATTGCAACCATGGCGACCATTTTCAAACATAAAAAGATTATTGTCTGATCTTCATCTTTAGAAATGGCCGCCATCTTGATTTTTTCAGTGGCTAACAGGGTTTGTTGTTGTTTTTAACAAAGCAAACCCCTGGGGACAATAACTGGTATTTCCATTGTATTCCAGTCTGTCCTAACTGGAAAAACGTGGAATTTTGCAAAGGAAAACGGAGCAATATTGCCACAACACTGATTTATAACCATAAACTTTTATGACAAACAGTGGTTAGCCAGAGAATTATCACTGTAAAAAAATACAAAATGGATCAGGCAGTTGTTTCTGGATGGCTCACAAAAAACAATCATCATCATCATCATGATCATCATCATGATCATCATCATCATCCAGTAGCATTAGCCCATCTCACAATGTTTTTCTGAAATGAGTGATTGTGGAGACAGACAGAGGGAGAGATCCTTCTCCGTGTGTCAGGGAAAAGGCACGCTTTGGTCTGGCATTCAGGATCCTGAAAGCATGATTTGTAGCCGTAATTGAATGTTTTGCTAACGTGGTTTTGCTGCTTTAATTTAGATCAATCATCTTAAATACTTGCTCAACCACTGATTTCCATCATGCTTACTTTCTGTATGTAATAGTTTTGCTTTCAGGTTCTTTTTCCTGCGCTTCAAGGCGTCGAACAGATAAATCAGACTTGACAACAGCTTCCACATGGATTTAAAAATAAAAAAGGAGGGAATAGTAAAACAAAACCTGGATTTTGACAGTATAATTAACTCACAAATTTGCTTTTCCCCTTTAAAACCGGACTCAGTTAAGTTGAATGTTTGCCACTGTGGTCCAGTGAAACAAAAGAGGGTGATATCTGCTTCTTTTTTCTGTAACGACACCTGAAGAACAGATGTTTCATCACCTCGTGTGGTCCTCGTTTTCTCCGCACCTACGCGTAGATCTGGAGCTTTCTCCTCAGCCTGGCCACCCAGGAGAGCAGGATATGAACTAATACTTTACAGTAAGGAACTCCACTCCCTAGAGATAAAAACCGAGGCGCCCGGTGATGAGTCTGGAAGGTACCCAAAGGTCTACCAACAGTCAGAGCTAACCTACAGGAAAGTCCACCAGCAAAAGCAACAGGAAAAGGAAACTCTCCCCCCACAACATCCTGGATGTATTTGTGCTCCACAGCTAGAATTGGCATGCTTCGTTTAGGACACAAAAACAGCTGCGTTCCAGTTTCTCTAAGTGTGAAATTATTTGACAGTTGGGAAAGTAACGGCTTCAAAAACACAAAATCTTACCAAGTATTTTTGTCTGGTCTCTAGTGCAAATGTTTTAACTTGAAATCAGACTAAACTGACTTGCAAGTAACTTTTCAGCTAAATATAGGAGCTAATGTATTAATATTAAAACACTTACAACATGAGAAAAATGCCTTGGCATAAGTAAAATAATCTACCAGTGAATCATTCATTAAAACAAGCTCCAATATCTTGCTGATAGGTTGGGATTACTTATTTTCATAAACATTGACTTTTAAAAAATCAACATAAAGGAATTATTGACTTATTATATTGTCTTTTCATCAATGCAGATGAAACAAAAACGTTTTCATCAATATTAAGGAATTATTCACTTAAAACAAGCTCCTATATCTTACTGAAATTTTTATTTAAGAGTTTGTTTAGTCTTGTTTCAAGTGTAATAAAATATTTGTGATAGAAACTAGACCAGAAATATTTGGTAAGATTTTGTGTTTTAAACATGCAGTTGAAGAATTGTCTTTTAAAACATAAAATTTTTACTGTAGATTTTGTTCCTGTAAAATGTTTGATTCTGAGATTTTAGCTTTTCTTACTTAAAAACTTTGAGACTTTCATTCTACAAATTACTTCGGTATAAAGCAAAAACTAAAAATTTTACTTGGTATTTTTAGTCTAGTTTTAAGTGAAAATATCTTAATACACTTCAGATTAGGGATGGACAAAATGGCTGAAAAATGGATTACAATACAAGCATTTCATATCAGTGGATATCGATAAATATTTATTCATTTTTTTGTTTTAAATATCTGAAATACCGCCAAGCCTTTCCTGTTTTATCCAGTTTTCACTCTACGCCGTTGTTTTTTACTTTTAAGCAGTTAAGAGACACAGTGGGGAAACATTAAACTGCTTCTGCGTCAGTTACTCAACAGGCTGTTGCTAGGTAGCCAAAGAGTGAGCGAGTTGCTAGGTAACCAAAGAGTGAGCGTGTCAGTTGGTGCCACCAACCTAGCTTAGCTAGCCGTGAGAGGCTGAGCTGTTAAAGTACATCTCCCCGTCTGGATCGGAGTTCAGTGAATATTCTATAATATTCTATATGTATTATCTATTGATATTGATCACATTGTCTATCGCTATAGATATTGTGATTGATTTATTGCCCAGTCTTACTTGAAAGTTTCCAGCAAAATATAAGAGCTTGCTTTAAGTCAGCAATTCCTTAATATTGATGGAAAAGAACTAGTTTTACCGGCAGATTGGTTTCCCACTTATAAAAAGACATTTTCCCCATGTTGTAAGTGAAATAATCGTCCATATTTGCATCACTATTAAGGAATTACTGACTTAAAACAAGATCTATATCTTGCTGAAAACTTACTTATAAGTTAATACACTTGAAAAATGACAAAACTAAGACATTTTCACTGGAAACACAAGAATAATTAGTAAAATGTCGTGTTTTTGTCATGTAAAGCTTGTTTTGAACCCTAGTCTGGCCTGTTGATGTCTCACCGCATCATATTTGAGCTTCTCACACCATTTCAGACGATTTTTCCTGCCATCGTTCTCTCTAAAAACTGTCTGCAGGGTCGTATCTTTCTTTCATGTCCAACAGTCATGAAATGGTCAGAGTGTGTCGAACCAGACAGCCTGAGTCACTCATGATGCTGTGTTTGCTTTTTGTGGGAAATCTTGACCATGTGTTGTTCATTGCTCATAAACAGGAGAAACAGAGGCTGTGAAGTAAAATAAACTGGCCACAACATGTCGCCGCTACTGTCAACTGCTAAACGGGAAAAAAAAACAGGCCAGATGAAAGGAGAGCGGCTTCTCTGCAGACTCAAGGTGGGCGTTTCTAAAGAGCAAACACTGATTGGATCGTTCCAGCAGCAGAAACTTACAGAAATCACTCTTCTGCTGTGACTGCAGTAAAAAGTTACGGTTATGGTTACACTTTCTTTGTCTCATGGCAAGTTTAAGAGACTTTATTTTTGCACTTTTGTATAATTTTATCACGTTTTTGTTCCTTTTTAACTACTTATGTCAGTCTTATATTATTTCAATAACCAAAACTGACTTTGTTTTTAATGTAATGGTAAAGTATCAACATTTAGGCCTCCTTATAAGCCTTTAGATATTAAAACAGTACAACAAAATATTAGGGGAAAACTAACAAAATAAAATGTAGAAAGTATTACGAGAATAAAGTCCTGGTTTTATTAGATATTAAGACATTTTGCTCATATTATTACAACAGCATATTAGGAATTTATTCTTGTAATCCTATGACCTTATTATTTTTATTTTTTTCTTGGTATGGACATAATACTTTGTCACGGAACAGTGTTATTTACGTTGATGCTTTTATTTTGAAATGTAACCGGACGTTGTCCGTTTTAGAGGCGGGAAGAGAAGCTAATGTCGGACAAGCTAACACGATCTGTCGGCCGTTATTATATCTAAGTTTAACTTACCCACAAGTCTTCCTACACCACTGGTTACAACAGCAAGAGCAAACAGATAAATCAAAGTTTGATGCCATATAAGTGAGCTAGCAATATTTAAAAAGAGAAAGAACCGAATGACAGCCGTTATTTCGTTCGGATGAAAAGGCTGCCGCTCTGTTTATGTGCCACTGTCACTTTGATAAATAATCCTCCTGATTCATGGGCTCAGCCGCTGGACGGCTCTACCTCTCTAGCATGCTAGCACAGCTGTAGGATGTGGGAGTGACACGGAGTTTGTTACCTCCAGGTGAGATTAACGCAGCTTTAAAGAAACACTGAATACAAAACTATCAATCAAAAGCCTGTTAATGTTGGAGCTGAAAAGGGTAGAAAGAACATCTTGGGTTATGCAACAGCGGCCACCCATGATGCAGCTTTTTAATGCTTTCTGGCAAAAGAAATCACAAATTAATCCAAAAATTACGGACACTTCCGTCTGATCTAACATCATATTTTATAATTGGATACAAAGTGCTGCCAAAAAGTGGAAAAACCTCTAACTCTTTCATTTAATGCATTTTATTGGGATTTTATGTGATGGAACAACACAAGTAGAGAATACAGATGCCTTTTTGGCTAACTTTGGAATATTTTGTACTATGTATTGTACATTTTGAAATAAATAAACAATAACACCAACAAGCATGTAGATGATGAAAAGGAGAGGACTTAGGATGGAACCTTGGGGAACTCCGCATATAATTATATTCAGCCTAGATGTGCAGTTACCTACAGATACAGAAAAGGGTATTTTTTAAAGGTCTTTTTTTTAACAGTAAAACACTACAAAACCACCATAATTTCAGTGCAAAAACATAATCCTACCAAGTATTTTTAGTTTCTACTTTAAGCATCTTACTACACTTGATATAAGACAAAACTTACTTACAAGTAACTTTTCAGCAAGATACAGTAACTGTTTTAAGTCAATAATTTCTTAGTACTTGTTCCACTCGCACATTATTTGACTTACAACAAAATGTCTAGTTGTAAGTGAAATAATCTGCTAGTGAAACCAGTACTTTTTTCATAAATATAAAAAAATTATTGACTTATATTAGGTTAATATTTCATACTGAAAATTACTTGTAAGTTAGTTTTGCCTTATTTCAAGTGTACTAAGATATTTACACTAGAAACTAAAGTAAAATACTTGGTGAGATTTTGTGTTTTTGCAGTGCTGTCTGTACAAAATGATTAATGTTCTCCTTACACTGCAAAAACACAAAATCTTAGCAAGAATTTTTAGTCTCCTTTCTAGTGCAAGTATCTTCTTACACTTGAAGTAAGTCAAAACTAACTGACAAGAATCTTTTCAGCAAGATAAAGGACCTTGTTTTTAAGTCAATAATTCATTAATATTGACATCTTCATGGCAGGAGTGGCCATGAAGATGGATCATGTTACCAAGTGGGAGGATGAATAGGCGGGAATCAAGCACTGAACCTTGGGGAACACCCTGGTGTGGATGGGCTACAGTTTACAACGATAAACTGTTACCGGTTTATGAGGTAGAGCTAATATGGAGCTAAATTGGGGCCATAAAATTTGTTCAAAAGAAAAAAAGAATCAAAATTTAAAAATTATTTTGAAACAGGAAAAAAAATATCTTAAAAGTAGTTTTGAAAATTTCTTTCAGTTTCCAAACTTTTGTTTTTATGTTTAATTTTTTTTTTTTCAGTTTCAAAAATAATTTTTTAGATTATTTTTTCTTATTTTGACTAAACTTTATGGCCACAATGTAGCTCCATAGAATAAAACCAAGACAGCAGTTTTAAGTATAAAAATACTAATTCAACTGACTTTTTATAAGTACCAATAGAACTAGTATTTTTTAATCAATATTAAGGAATTATTGACTTAAAACAAGCTCCTATCTCTTTCTGAAAAGTAAAATTTTAAGTTAGTTTTGTCTGATTTGAAGTGTACATAGATATTTGCAAAAATATCTTGTAAAATTCTGTGTTTTTGCAGTGTATTTCTAGATTGAGATTAAACTACCCGCAGTTGGACTCTACGTTACTAACCTTAAAAGGAACTTGGTTGGACTAGATTTTATGAGAGGAATCAGGTTAAATGCATGCCACACTTTTTAGATTGGCCTGTCTCAGGGATTCCCAACTCCAGTTCTTTAATTCTCCAACACACCTGCATTAAATGGCTGAATTCATTCGTTCAGCTTTGTTGACGCTGTGTAATGAGCCGTTCATTTGATTCATGTTCTCATAAAATTATAACAAAATACATGGAGGTGTGTGATTGTAATGTGACAAATTGTGGAAAAGTTCCACACATTTTGGAAGGGAGTGTACAAGTGGTTCTGAAAAACAATGTGAGATCATTGGAAATGTTTGCTATTCTTGGATTAATTCGGGTGTTTGTTGTCGCAGGGAAATGAAGAGTTGCATCGTGGGTGGCCGCTGTCTATTAATACATCCCGGATGTCACCATCTTTCTTTCCTTGTGCCCACACATGTCAGCCTTTTCAACTTGAACGTTTACAGCTTCTTGATTCATGCCGTCTATTTCACATCCTCCAGTTCCGTCTATCTGCTGTCCTTCGTAAAAGGTTCTGTCGTTCTCTCTCCAACCACACAGGCATGGGTTTGCTTGCCTGAATTTCTCATTTCCTGTTTGGGGCGTGTATCCCATCCCTTGTTCTCATGCCCAGCACACATCAAACACAAAACTGCTGCTGGAAAAAAAAGAGAAGAAAGAAAAAGGCAGCAGAGGATATGCTAAAGGCATATAGCTCTGAGAATGATGGCTAAATAAGATGTGATGGTGTGAGTGGTGGATCAGAAAATCTTGACCAATGACACACAGAAAAAGACAAAACAAAAGAAAGTGGAAAAAGGAGGTCATAAATGCAAGGTGGTTATTTACTTACAAAGTCCAAATAAGGCAAAAAAAATCTGCAGAAAAGATGAGCTCATCCTGCAAGATGGCTTTTTTATCCTTATCTAACTTTTGAGGAATGTGGGCTGATTTCACTTCCCATTGTAATCTGCTTTTATTTCGTGTAATTATCTGTTCAGCCGGTTCTTTTTTTAAATTTCCTGTGGTGCCAGTCGGTTGGATGAGAGAGCTGCTTGAAGTTCAACAGCCCAGAAACTTTGTCCTCCGGTCTGCTTCACATTTTCACCATGAAGAATCATTTGCAGTCGGGCTGTGTGTGGGCTCAGAATCAAATATGGAGTCATGGCTTAAGAGGCTAACATAATTATCCTTGCTTTATTAGTTCAAGAGTCCTCTTGACTACTTCTTTGGGAGGGAAAAAGGGATTTTTAAAGCATTTAATCATCCTAGTGACTAAATAAACTGAATGAAATCCACTTGAATTGATTGATAAGAAATGTATAATGCTGGATCATAAGTTTATATGGACCAAATAAAAATATATTTTTTTCGAACTATATGAAGTTAAATCAGACTAAACCTTTCTTGTTTTCGGTTAGTTAAAATCACCAAAATTATCTCTATTTGCTAATTGCCAGAAAACCTTGCAAAAGGATTATTTTATAGATATTTTCTGTGACTTATTATTAAAAAACATGAAGCATCATCATCCTCCAACTACTTCCTGTCGTCTTCTTCTCTGTGGTTCCACCGGTGGCAACATCCGGTTGTTGATCATGTGACTTCTGGGATGCGAAAGAAAAGGTGTTTCCATTGCATTTTTGCAAAAAAAAAAAAAACAACACCTCAATCTACTGCCATTTTTTTTAATCTAAAAATGAATGTTTTCTACAAAATTGCTGTGTTTCCTTTAGGCAAATTTATTTCCGAAATGTCAAATTGTGCAGTTATTTGGTCAATTGAGTTTGCTGTCTATGTCACCTGTAGCTTGGGAAAAATGACTTGTTATAAATGAAATAATCTGCCAGTGGAACTAGAACTGGGTTGCTAGGTAACGGGCTGGGCTTGGCTGGGGTTGCTAGGTAACGGTGCAGTGGAATAGTCGAGCAATGTGTAGGGCTTATTGACTTAAAGCTAATTTTTTTTGCTTGAAAGTTACTTTTAAGTTAGTTTCGTCTCAATTCAAGTGTACTAAGATAGCTAGACTGAAACTACTTTGGAAGATTTTGTGTTTTTGCAGCGTTGCTTTTCCAATATGATACTGCTGATTCTCTCCTTTTGCTGCAAAAACACAACATTTCACCAAGTAGTTTTAGTCTAATTTCTATTGCAAGTATATTAGTAAACTAGCTTACAAATAACTTTTCAGCAAGGTATAGGATCTTGTTTTAAGAAATAATTCCTAAATACTGATGAAAATGTACTTCTACTGGGAGATAATTTCCCTTATAACAAGACATTTCCCTATAAGTCAAATAAGCTGCCAACATATTTGCACTAGGAACCAGGTCAAAAATATTTTGTGAGATTTTCTGCTTTTAATGTCAGTAAAAATTAAACACTTCCAGTTTCAGTTAGCTGCTTTTATTGCGTGAACTCGAGGTACCGACCTTATTTTAAACCCCCAACAGCCCTGCAGGAAATGTAAACAGAAGCTGAGCAAAACGTAAACATGAACGCTTTCTATACGCTCGTCACATCCCCGCCCTAACCGCTCTGCTTCCAAGACACACAGGGCTTTTAATGTGGAAAGGTAAAACGGCAGCAGGTATGCATCACGTTTCTTTTTCCACTGACATAAAGTTTCCAGCTCCTCGTTCTGCTGACTGAACCCCTCCGTGTGTCGTGTTAACGCCGACGGAGGCTAACGCCGATCGCTGGAACACAGACATGGGATTTTGTAACAGCGCAGAGCTTGAGCAACCGCTGCAATTTGTGAGTCAGAAACAATTGGACGTAAACGCTGGATTACTTTTGAACTTGTAAACGCAGTAAAGAAGAGGGTGGAGTCCTTTTTTTTAATTCAGATTTATCTTTCGTTTGGCTTTGAAATCTCTGCCCTGCCTCTAAGAAAAACATGTGGTTCAGATAAGTGCAACCCCCCCCATGCAGATTCCCTGAAGTCAAGCACTCATTAGTGAATTACTTGGACAGTTGGGAGGGAGGCAGAGGAGATTGTTGCTATCTCTGCCAGGATGAAGCAACATTTAAAAGGGTGGAGGAAAAGAATTAGGGGCAGTTTCCTCAGTACTGAGAACTTAAAACTCTTACAGATCCTTACAAAAGTCTACATGCTAATAAAACCTTTTCAAATGTTGCCAAAACAACAAATTCACCGTATTTTATTGGGGTTTTTTTAAACAGATATGTGGTTTTAAAAGGATTTTAAAAGTTAAGTACCTGACTCAGACTTTTGTTTGTCTTAAACTGAATCAAATCCAGAAGTACACTGCAAAAATACAAAATCTTAACAAGTATTTTTGGTCCATTTTCAAGTGCAAATATCTTGGTACACTTGAAATAAGACAAAACTAACTTACAAATAACTTTTTAGCAACATATACAAGCTTGTTTTAAGTAAATAATTCTTGAATATTGATTAAAAAATAAGTATTAGTTCCGCTTTCAGATTATTTCAGTTATGACATGGGAAAAATGTCTTCTTATATACCAATTTTTTGGACTAGTTTTCATAGTGTGTAATTAAAAAAAAACTTCATCCAGATTTTAATGTTAGTTTGTGGTCAGTTTGGCAGTGGGTGAGGGGTGAGGAGTGGATATTAGGGTTTATGTGTTTATCATCTGCACAGAAGAGGAAATGGAGGCCAAATAGCAGAGGACCGAACACTCAACCTAGAGGAACACCCTGGGATAGAGGAGCTATGGACAAGGAGCAGCGGCTGATGTCGATAAACTGTTGCCAGCTCATGAAGTAACACTAATATGGAGCTAACTTGAGACCATAAATTTGTTCAAAAGAAAAAAGTTTGAAACTGAAAAAACCTTGAATCTGGAAAGAAGTTTTGACATTTTTTTCAGTTTCACATCCTGTTTTTCAGTTTAATTTTTTTCTTTTAAACAAACTTTTTGGTCCTAATTTTGCTCCATAGACTAAAGCCAAGACAAGTATCAAAGCTCAAGGTCCACTGGCTTGTTATAAGTGGAAAAATCTGCCAGTGGCACTAATACTTTTTTTGTCAATATCAAGGAATTATTAGTTCCTGTGTGCTGCTGAAAAGTTACCTGTAATATAGTTTTGTCTTATTTCCAGGGTAAGAAGATATTTGCACATGAAAATAGACAAAAATACGATTTAGTGTTTTTGCAGTGTAAATTTCTCTAGTTTAATGTTCTGTATTTATTTATTATTAAAATCCTGAATGCATTTATGGCAGGAATGTCCATAGTGTGGCTATGGGCTGTTTGAGGCCCTTTGGATAATTTTGTTTGGTCCATAATCCAAAAATGGTGTGAATTTGTGAATAATCCGATATTTTTACAGAAAAATTAAATCTTAAACATTTATTTATTTAGAAAGACAAAGTATTTTCCTGTATTAGCAATGTTTCTGTTTTCGTTTATTTCACTTTGCTAAAACCAACAAATGCTGTACAACTGTGGTTACAAAAGTTTAAAGAAAATTGAAAAAACAAAGTCAATAAACCTCAAAAAAATCTTTGGATGTCATTTAATACAGCAACTGTGCAAGACCATGTGTATATTTAGGGCCAACAATGATTAATAGATTCCAAATTAAACTACTTTGCTTTATTTAAATAGTAAAGATTTAGTCTATTCTTGAAGAGATGAAAACAACAAATGTCTTAAGAAATAAATCTTTAATTTAAAAAACGAAATGTTGTCCTGGAGTACTCTCTGCTTGACAGTTTTGACCCCAATGGCCACAAGTTTGGGCACCACTGATTTAGGGGACAGAATACAAAAGCACTCCGCACCTTTCAGTATCATTTTCATGATTCTGTGTTCTCACGCAAAGTCCCAATAAAATTAATGTAAGTTTGTGGTTCTAACATGACAAAATGTGGCGAAGTTCAAGGGTCATGAATACTTTTGCAACCTACAGTAAGATAATAAATAGTAGAAAGGTCTGGAACGAGCCCATGTAACCGAATCCTCCAGACTCTCTGAGACTTCATCATTCACTGGCCCTGGAATGCCACTCACGTTCACCCTGACCTTCATCTGCTTCTTTCTCTGGTTGCTCGTATATCTCCGTTCGTGTTTGTTTTAACTTTCTCAGGACCCCTCCAAGGCCCATGCGTCGCCCCCCCGTGAGGACAGCCCTCCCCGGAGCCCCTCTGCTTGCTATCCGCCAGCCAGATTTCCTCTGCCAATCCCCCTCCCACACCGTCTCACCCACTCACTGTCTGCGTTTACCGAGGCTGGGACGTCAGCTCGATCCCAGCCGACCTTGTTGTGTTTTCCTTCCTCCCACCGCCTCCCTCTGTGCCCTACGGCAGGCCGTTATAGCATAAAATATGCTGCACTGCGTTTACGTTCTTAAGGTGGTGGATTAGGGACATAGAAGAAAACAGGAGAGGTAAATTTATGCCAAAAACAAGATTAATATCAGAAATTTTCTAGACAAAAACTTGAAAATTTCTGAGTCTTCAAAATTTAAAGTTTGCAAGAAATCATAGAAATGTTCAGATAAATCTCAGAAATAAAATTGGAAATTTCAGTTTAAAAAGTTGAAAATGTTCTCTCTCTCTCTCCCTCTCTCTCTCTCAAAAAAAGATTAGATTAGATTAATCTCACATTTTCTAGAAAAATTGAGGAAATTTCTGAGTTTGAAAAGTTGAAAATTTGCTCAAAAAGACAGATTTCTTTAGATTAATCACAAAAATTTTCTAGAAAAAACTCAGAAATTTCTTGATTAATCTCAGAAAATTTTATTAAAAAAAGCTCAAAAATTTCTGAGCGCCAAAAGTTAAAACTTTTCAAGAATAAATATCACAGTATTTCAAGAATAGTTATAGTATTACGATGTTATTCTTGTATTACTTAAACTTTTTTCTCGTAATAATGTGGCTTTATTTTTGTAATATTATGACTTATTTCTTGCAATACTATGACTTTATTCTCCAAATAATGACTTTATTCTTGCATATTCACTTTTTTCTTGTAAATCTATGACTTTATTCTCAAATTAATTTGACTGTAATCTTGTGATTTTATTTTATTTTCCTAATATGGCCCTAATATTCTGTCATAATTACGTTATTCAGATAAATTACTTTCATTTTGGTCCCTAAAATACAAAAAAAAAAAAACGTTGCAAAAATAAATAAATAATAAAACCGTTGTAAATTACAGATTGCTAGACAAAACCGATTTTATGTTAAAACAGCCTGCCATACAATGGCTACTAGTAAAAGCATGACAGAATTACAAGCTGCGCGGCTCAGAAAGAGTGACGAGTCAGGGGCCACTCGCAGCGAGAGAAAGTGGACTCACTCTCTGGGTTAGCTTTCCTACGACAGGCTTCGCAGTGAGTCACTCCGGTTTTCGCCGTTTACACAGTGACATCTCACTGGTGAGTCACTGGACGAGACTGGACTGGACAGCATCCTCTGTGACACACACACACTCCTCTGGAGCGTGTTTCATCGTTTGAACTTCTAACCCTAATCACAAAAATACACTAAAACCACAAAACCCAAAATCTGCAGAAGGCATGTCTGGATTCTGACGCCACAGAATGTTTGACAACAATATCTGAGGGATAAAAAGAAGCAGCTTGTCAAGGCTGAATGTGTTTCTTCTTAAGGTTGCGTGATGTCTTTGCTAACCAGTAATGAGAGGCTGGATGTGCGTCAGAAGCCATGTATGGGTGAGTAAAGTCGTGCACCTGTGCCACGGCTACTTTCTGGTTTTATTTGTCGCTTACGCTGGGAAATTTCCACGCAAACATCTTACAACATTGGAGGTTTTTAAAAGACGAACAAAGTGAAACTGAGACCCAGTGTGACATGAAACACAGTTTTTAGTAGCAGAAATGTGTGGCTCTTGGCCTGATTTTAAGTGGTTAGTCCAGGGGTGTCCAAACTTTTACCACACAGGCCAAAAATGTTCAGGGAAAAGTAGCAGCAGGCCAAGAAATGAAAATTAACCAAAATCACACAAATAAAGTCGTCCAACTTTATTATTTTCTAGAAAATTGATTTTATTCATAGTAGAGCCAAAAAGAACAAGGTTTTTTCTGTATCGAAAATACAGACACAGGCTAACCCGTAGCATCTGCAGTATAGGATTATGCTTATGGGCGCCAGCTATCCAGGGGCGCCATAAAAGGGGCAGGCAAGAAAAAAAGTACTTTAACTATTCTTTACTATTCTTTCTATTAAAGATTCAACACCAACTTAACTGAACAACAAAGAATATTATTTTTAATAATATGTATTAATAATATTAATAATAATAAGTGCGTTGGTTGGTTCCTTCCAACTAAGCCAGTCCTATAGCTTAAAATTTAAGTTGTTGCAGTTAGTTAATCAGGTGACAGTGGTTTGTATAGATAAGTTAATCTGGTGCCTCTCCAGCCAACGTTCTGGGCGAGAGGCAGGGTCACCTGGACAGGTCGCCAGTCTGTCGCAGGGCAACATAGAGACAAACAACCATGCAAACACTCACAGGGGCAATTTGGAGAGGCCAATTAACCTGACAGTCATGTTTTTGTGGGAGGAAACCGGAGTACCTGGAAAAAACCCACACATGCACAGGGAGAACATGCAAACTCCATGCAGAAAGGCTGGGGCTGGGAATCGAACCCAGAACCTTCTTTCTGCAAGGCAACAGCTCTACTAACTGCACCACAGCCCAGATAAATTAATCATAAAAGGGGAATAGGGAGAGAATAATCGAGAAGAACTGATCTAGCTGCTTCTAACTTTGGTTATTTGTTTGGCTTTGTATTTCTTTATTGTTCAGTAAAATGTCCCATCACTATTTTATGTTGTTAGCCAAATAAAATCTCACCTATTGCTCCAAAGAGATGCCAATTGAGACTTTTTATTTATAATCAGAGTAAAATTATAATTTCCCTACCATTGAACATATTGAGTACAACACAAAGTTTTTGTCATTTTATAACCAAGTTTTTATAATTAGGAGACTTTAATTGAAAAGTATTTTCTAATTTATTAAACTTGGATAATATAGCAAGCATTTTGAAAGAAAGGAACCAAATCCTGTTATTATTATTTATTCCTAATAAATTTGTTCAAATTGAGAACTAGATGCTTTCTTTTACCACACCAAACGTACAAAATGATTTTTGGATCTAAACGAATAACATCCTTTTAAAAAAACAAACAAAATAAAAACATAAAATACGATTCAAACTGAAATTTGTTGCTGAAAAGGTACTATATAAATAAGACTTCTTCTTCTACAATCAGACTACTTTATTTACTCAATTTTAGTTTTATTTTCTTGGCCTGCTAATACTTGTCAATTTTGGAAAGTTTGGACACCCCTATTCTAGAATATAGTTGGAGAAAATCACGGGTGTAATTCCAGACATGCCTGTTCATAATTCACTCTACCTCATAATCGGCTTCTAATGATGAACACGTAACACGTTCAAACACTTAATAGTATGTGTCATCGCCTTAATCTTTTCCTCGTAACTTCCCATGAATGCAGCTTACATTATAAGGATGACTAAAAGCTTAAACTGCTTAATTACACGGGTATTTCCAGGGACATTGTTGGGCTATAAATAATCACCTGACGCCTTTATAGTGGGGTGTATACTGACCCCTGGTGGTTGAAAAAGTTTTTTTCAAATGGAAAATAATTGACATATCAGTAAATTGAACTCAACACATTTGTTTTTCAACTTGAATTGGGACTTTGTATGAATAAACAGAAAATGTCTTAAAAATGTAACGTAAAAAGCAAAGCAAACAACTGCAAACAATATTTTAAAACTTTTCCCACGTTTGTATTAATAAAAGTGTCTTGCCCACATTTTATAGCTTTCGTTTTTACAGTTGAGAAAGTTTAGATCACATGGGGGAAAACAAAATAGAAACAAACGCCTTCGTTTACGACCTTTGCGACCATCGGAATACGGCAGTGAGAAGAAGATGGCGGAGGTAACAAATGAAGCAGAGCTACTCAAGGAGAAGGCAAATAAGTTCTTCAAAGGTAAATCGCAGGACCTGTCAAGTCTGGGATTTATTACAGGAGATTCCCACCGACTACCACGTCACAATCATTTATTTTTCTGCTCTAATTTTACGTCATTTTCCCTCAATCGCAGACGGGTTCAGATGTTACGCAAAGCTAACGCTCACTTTAAACTCCATTCATTCGAACAGCGGTTAGCCGTTAGCTCCGTAGCTGTCAGCGTGTTCTGGTGAAACACGCTGCAACCGGGTTAGATTTAGAACCTGAAGGGAACTGATGCTCACCTCGGACTTGGGGTTGAGAGCAGATGCGTGAATAGATGCAGTGTTGCGGGGTTTAGTTGCGTTTAGAGGGAGACAAAAAGGAAAAACTGCTAGAATGTTCTGGTAGCCATCGCGTGTTTATAAAGCGGGGGATTGTCGAGCCTTCCTAACTTCTTGCCAGTACTCTGTTGTCAATGAAGCATTGTCATTTTCTTACAATGTAAGCTTTAATTGGGCTGACTTGTCATTATTACACAGTAGTAGAGAAAATGTCAGTTTGGACACTGCTTCTAAGTCACAGATTTCTGATTTCCTGATTATCAGAGTTGGTTTTTGCGCTTTAACTTGCTTATAAAGTGGCTTCTTTGACTAACAAAACAAGTCAAAGTCCTACACTGAATCCTTGAACTGCTGACACTTTTCTGCAACTTTACTTAAAAACATAGTTGGGTAATAATTAGTGGCATTTACCTGAGTAAAAAAATACTAACATGAGTAGGTTTACTACTATGTACGTTTTACTTTTACTTCAGTAACATTGTATCGCTACTCTTACCTTAGTAAAATTTCTAAACACTTTACCCACTGAGTAACTTCTCTGAATGAAAAACAAATGTTTGAACCAGACAAAAGCCTACAATTAATATTAAAGTTTGTGCTATTTTCTATCTGCTCAGCCATTTGAAAGTACTTTAACCTGTTCTAACACACACATAAAATCTACTAGAGAATATGGTTTCATAAGTGTTATGCAACAGAAAAATTATTTCATTTGGAAAAGTACATTGCACATGACCTACTTAAGAGTCACCTTTTTTTTTTTTTGCATTTTATTAGAGGGATACTTTTTACTTGGGTAAAAAAATCTCTGCTGCTTTCTACCAGTGCATATTGTGATTTTGGGCAGTAACTCTTCATGTTTAAAGTCTTTCAATGGACTTTGGACTGATTATAATTCCTGATCACCAGCTCGAGTGTTTCTGTTTTTCACTTAGTCAACCTCCAGAGTGACTAACTCAAAAGATCACCCTGACAAACACATAAAAACCCTGTTCAGTGGGTAGAGAATCCAGAAGTTTTACTCAAGTAAAAGTAAAAAGTGCAGCGTAGTAAAAATACTCCTAAAAATACTTTTTTTTTTTTTCAAAAAAGTTAGTCAAGTAAATGCAACTGAGTAAATGTAGCTAGTTACTAACCAAACTCTGCAATTATTGCATTGCAAACAATCCTTTGTTGTTTGAATATGACACACACTGATATTGCATTGATGACATATTTGTTATATTCCTTGAAAACAACCCACTACTACATTTACATCAGACTTTTAAGAGATCCCATCACAATTTCATTCAGTTTTGATGTTTTGAAACTAATATTGGTGCCCTGTGTTTACCATGAACTACATTTTATCTCTCATTGTTTATCTAACCAACATTATGATTCCTGTTTTTCCAGAAAAAGACTATGAAAATGCTATCAAGTACTACTCAGAGGCCCTGGAGCTCAATCCATCCAATGCCATCTACTACAGCAACCGTAGCTTGGCGTATCTGCGTACGGAGTGCTATGGCTACGCCCTGGCAGACGCTACGAAGGCCCTGGAGGTAGACAAGAACTACATAAAGGGATATTACCGCCGCGCCACCTCCAACATGGCGCTGGGCAAATTCAAAGCTGCACTTAAGGACTATGAAACGGTAAGAAACTAAACATTATCATCATGTTTGGGCTGTACACAATAAAAAATTGTCCCAGAAGTTATCGCGATAAACGATAATATTGTTTTGAGACCATTTTCAATTATGTAACGTAATAACACAAGGACATTTTCAAATATCAGTAAGTGTTATCTCCCAAAGCTCTATACCTTTGAGACCCTCAGAGCTGGGCTTGTTGGTGTGCTTCATGAGTTTATGGTTGACGATCATGAACGCCAATGCACAGCTTCAGTTATTACAACTAGACTCAGACCTGAACATTCAGAGACACATAGAGATAGTTACAAAGTCAGTCTTCTGTCACCTGAAGAAGATTTTTAGGATTAAAGGAGTAAGATTTAGAAAAACTCATCTGTGTGTTTATCTGTAGGTGGATTGATTACTGCAATAGATGGAGCACATCACCCAGTTCTGAAGTCCTTACACGGGCTCCCTGCAGCTCAGAGAATAGACTTTAAAATACTTTTGTATTGCAACTATAACCCAGCTGGTTATAGTTGCTTTTGAACCATAATAGATGTGTTCAATGTGTGTGATGATTTTGATGATGGCACTCGTCAAAATGTATTATTTGTCACAATTGTTGAATGTTTTGTTGTCATGATTTATTATTCTTGTGTTTTTATGACGTGAAGCATTTAAAACTGCTTTGTTGCTGAAATAAACTTGATTAACTGATTGATTGAACTTCCAGAAAACTGCAAAAAAAGCCAAAACACAGAGTTCCTTTAAATTAACTGTAACTGAAATCAAGGTCAATGGGAGAAATCCAAGACAGCGCTCTGAGGAGAGATGAGAATTGAATGGAATTGCATATGAAAACAAAAGCCAACCTAAAGCAAGTTAATTATAGAAAATGATAAATATTTTATATAATTTCCTTGTTTTAATGACAGGTAGTCCGGGTTCGACCGAATGACAAGGATGCAAGAATGAAGTACCAAGAATGCAACAAGATTGTGAAGCAGAAGGCGTTCGAGAGAGCCATCGCAAGTGATGACAAAAAGAAATCAGTCGTCGACTCTCTGGACATAGAAAGCATGAGTAAGTTTTCTGTCCCAAAATGCGAAATGGATTCAACATTTAAAATTATGAACAAGTCAGTCAAAGCTGATTTTACTCCTGCAGCCATCGAGGACGACTACGTAGGGCCCAAACTTGAAGATGGGAAGGTGACGTTGCAGTTCATGAAAGACATGATGGATTGGTTCAAAGACCAGAAGAAGCTGCATAGAAAATGTGCTTATCAGGTAAACGCACTCGTTCACTGATACCAAACAGCTTCAGCCTGGATTTAACTCGTCCCACTCACCTTCACTGTATTCCTACAGATTTTAGTACAAGTAAAGGACGTTCTGTCAAAGCTACCAAGTCTGGTTGAAATCACAATAAAAGAGGTAAGATTAGGCTGATTTAACTTCGCAGGGAACATAGAGGATTAGGACCATGGAAAAATAATTCACTTTAATCTCAGAATTTGGGCTTTAACCTCAGATTTCTGACTTTAAACTCAGAATTGTAGCTTTAATCCTATAGTTCTGACATTAATCTAATAATATTGAGTTTACTCGCGTAATTCTGATTTGAATCTCAGAATTTGAACATTTTCTTATCAGAATTTAGACTTTTTCCCCCAAAAATTCTGATTTTAATCTCAGAATAAGTGAGAATTTCTAGGTTTGAAGTCACAATTCTGAGAAGAAAGTAACAGTTCTGAGATTGAAGGCATAATTCTGAGAAAAAGTCAGACTTCTTTTTTGGTAGTGACCCTAATCCTCGTGTGTTATTTGGTGTCTACATAATATTTTGCTTTTCCACCAACAGACAGACAAACTAACTATTTGTGGGGACACCCACGGTCAGTACTACGACCTCCTCAACATCTTTGAGTTGAACGGTTTACCCTCAGAGACCAACCCTTACGTATCCTTTCCTTTAAAAAAAACACAAACAGATCATGTTTTCTATTCATACAGTGGTTTTTCCTGGTTTGATCTATTTTGGTCGAAAATGCGTCAGGAGCCTCAGAAGTTGTGCGTCACTGACCTTAACCACAGCTTCCAGCTCTTCAATGGCGACTTTGTGGACCGAGGCTCCTTCTCTGTTGAGGTCATTCTCACCCTGTTTGGCTTCAAGCTGCTCTACCCAGACCACTTCCACTTGCTCCGAGGTGACAGCAGCTGTAACAACAACTCCACCGCTTTAATGGCTGCGTCCAATATTCAAGTGTTTAAGGCAGTGTTTCTCAAACCTTTTCAGGCTAAGAACCACTTAACCCAAACACTCACAGACCACCTAACTTGAAATTGCAATAACAGCATGTTAATATGTACAACCTGAAATGAAAATCTTAGTCTCTTAATTTGCTTGTTGTTGTTTTCTTTGTTAATCAGTGCTCTGACTGGCAAAGGAATGAACACGTTCATTTGGGTCATTTTGAGTTATTTGCAGATTCTGAAAGTTAACATTTTAGGGCTATTTGTAATTTAGAAGCACAGTAGAAGAAAAATATAATTGAGTTGCTCTGCCAGAAACAAAAAATACTCTTCTGTACTATTAAATATAAAATAATCCATCCATTTGAATCAATTGTATTTATCTATCGTATTTAATTAATTTAAGCATTTTAGTTAGTAAAAATAACAATAGCCTTTGAAGTGTGAGCAGAGCATTACAAGCAAGCAAAGAACAGTTTTCACCAGCTGAGACTGGAACCGTTCACGACATAGAGCCGTTGAAAAGAATCGAGTCGCTTGCGAACGACTCAATACTCTCAGTAGGTCTGACTCGGCTTCCTCTGATATAAATAGTCCGGACGTTGTTTTCTTTCCTCTGGTATGTTTAGTTTTTCTTTAGAGTCACCCGGTTTTAAGCCACGTATCCATTATTCTTTTTAGCTAAGCTAACTGTAGCGTCGCACTTTGACCTCACGTCTCGGCAAATAAACGGTCGTTTACATGCAGTACCCTCCGGACCACTAGGGGGGGGCAGGGTTCCCACAGTTTGAGAAAGGCTGGTTTAAGGCGAAAACAGGAAATAAACTGATGTTTGTACCTGCAGGGAACCATGAGACGGACAACATGAACCAGATGTACGGGTTTGAAGGCGAGGTCAAAGCCAAATACACAGCCCAGATGTTCCAGCTGTTCAGTGAGGTCTTCCAGTGGCTTCCTCTTGCTCAGTGCATCAACAACAAAGTACTGGTAGGAAGTCATAAATGTTTCAGTTTCACTGGATTATTATTATTATTCAGTTTGATTTAGGCTTATTTTATGTTTTAATTAAGTGCGTCTGAGGTTCAGAGTGTTTTTTGGTGTTAAGTTCTTTCTTATTCATTTTAGAAAAGTTTTCTCACTACAAAAAAAACAAAAACAAAATGTTACCAAGTATTTTGGTCTAGTTTCTAGTTCCACTGGTAGGATATTCTGCTGTGCTGTTACCTAGCAACCCCAGCCAAGCCCAGCCCGTAACCTAGCAACCCATTTCACTGGCAGATTATTTCACATATAACATGGGAAAATGTCTTGTTATAATTAAAATAATCTGCCACTGGAACTAGAACGTTTTCACCAATATAAAGGAATTATTTACTTTAAACAAGCTCCTATAACTTTCTTAAAGGTTGCTTGTAAGTTAGTTTTCTGTTATTTCAACTGAAATAAGATATTTATACTAGAAACTAGACCGAAAATACTTGATAAGATTTTGTGTTTTTGCAGGGATGTTATCAAAGTTTGCCGTACGTCACCAAACCAGATACATTTCTCAGTCAGTAACAGAAATTAAATTTAATTTATAATCATTTGTTGCATTTCTCATCCTTTAGCTGTTGTCTGGTGATAAAACCAAAATATTACAGATGTTTAAAAACAGATACTGGAGGCTTTGATGTGAAAATAACTTTAAAATAACTCTGACACTTTGCTTTTAAAACTCCCAGGGTTGGAATAATAATTTTTAAATAATAAACTTAATGCTTATGTTTGATAATTAGCATCAGTTGGATTGTATTTAAGACCGAATTGAAATTATAATTTTTTTTCTAAATTAATGCAATATAAATTAACTGAATTGAATACAGTAGCCACTACTTGCAAACAATTGATAACTACTCTCTACTGCCCCCTTCTGTCCAAACTGGGCATCCTGTTTGGACCGAACAGGCTGCATAAAAACAGCAAGAAAACTGCAATTGGTGCGCCTCTAATTTAGATTATAATGTATAATTTAATTTTAAATATTCAGTGAAACAGCTTAATTTTAAATCAATCTCCTGTTTTGAAATTAATTCAGGATTTTAACAGTAGTTTAAAAGAATACATTTTAAACAATTCATATGAAGACATCTTCAGCTTTTAGATCCCAATAACTGCTAATGTTTCGATAATGTTGCTCTCAGGTCATGCATGGAGGACTTTTCAGCGAAGACGGTGTCACATTGGAGGATCTGAGGAAGATTGATAGGAACAGACAGCCGCCGGACTCAGGTACGGCCAAACTCCAGCATTCGTTATGAAACGTCTAAAACAAAATGCCTCAGAAAGTTTTCTACAAGCACTTTGTATTTCCTTTGTGGTTAAAATGTGCTGTATGAATAAAATTACCTTTAACCTTTACGGCGGCGTATCACAGCCATCGTAGACGGAGCAGAAAAGCAGTACAAAATTCAGAGTTTTTTCTTGCATATTTTCTACTTCTCAAACTCAGACATTTCCAAATTTTTTTGAGAAAATTTCTGTGATGAATCTAAAAATGTGTTTCTTCTTGCAAATGTTTTACTTTTGAAATGTAGTCATTTTTGAGATTAATCTAAACATTTCTGAGCTTTTTCTCCCAAATTTTTGATTGTTCAAACTCAGAAATGTCCAAGATTGTTTCTAGAACATTTCTGAGATCAATCTCAAAATTCTCTGGCAGAAATGAACTCGTCCTTTTTGTCTTCTTTTCTGTCTACGGCTGCCCAACACGCTGTCATAATTATCACACCGTCTGCTCCCCTTTCTCCAGGGCCGATGTGCGACCTCCTGTGGTCCGATCCACAGCCTCAGGTGAGTTTGCCTCCGTCATCAACATGGAGTCTCCCTTCTCTCCTGTTACTGAGTTATTATTTTGTGTCTGGAGCAGAACGGCCGGTCGATCAGCAAGCGAGGCGTGAGCTGTCAGTTTGGTCCCGATGTGACGCAGCACTTCCTGGAACAGAACAAGTTGGACTACATCGTGCGAAGTCATGAGGTCAAAGCTGAGGGTTACGAGGTCACTCACTCAGGGAAGTGCATCACCGTGTTCTCAGCACCCAACTACTGGTACGTTGTGGAACATTTGGCCTTTCATACTGGACATGCAGAGTCTAGTCTTCTATTTGGAAAAACCTTTGATTTAGGGGGAAACACTTTTTGTCTGTTTTGACTTGAGATGTGACAAAAAGTTTGGCCAACCCTGGACTAAACACTGCTGCTTGCTTCATTTGTCTGTTTCGCTGCTGTCCAACAGTGATCAGATGGGAAACAAAGGAGCATACATCCACCTCAGGGGGTCAGACCTCAAACCTGAATTTCACCAGTTCACTGCTGTGGTCAGTATATTCTCTGATTTTTATGTTTTCTACAATACAATCATCAATTCTTCTTGTTGTCAGAACTTTCCCCAAGATTTATCTTTCTGATTCTCTGCTTCCACAGCCTCATCCGAATGTCAAGCCGATGGCGTACGCCAACACGCTAATGCAGCTGGGGATGATGTAGAGGCTGCGCGCGCGGCGATGACCTGCAGTCGCTCCCTTCCCTCCCAGCTCAGCCGCTCCGGGGCTCGGTCATGTCGTCGTTCCTGCTTAGTCTAAGGGGTCTCTCTCCCACACAAACGTCAGCTAGTTGTTGTGCAGAAATCGAGGCGTAGTTCTGATGGGAAGAGAGCGACCTTAGACGAGCCCAGTCCAGATTTCCTTTTTATTCCTTCACGTTGTTTTTTTTTTCCTGGAGAATTTCCGTTGTCCATTTGCCTGCTTCATGCGTGCCATTACTGAGTTACGAACCAACACTGCAAAAACACCAGATATTACCAAGTACTTTTGTCTAGTTTCTAGTGAAAATATCTTATTACTATTGAAATAAGATTAAACTAACTTACAAAATTAACTTTTTAGTAAGATATAGTAGCGTGTTTTAAGTAAATAATTCCTTAATTTAGATTAATAATACTAATTTCACAGCAGATTATTTCACTTTTATCACAGTAAAAATATCTTGTTAGAAGTAAATTAATCTAAAATTATTGATATAATTCCTTTATATCAATAATTCCTTCATTGATATAAAGGAATTATTTTCCTAAAACAAGCTCCTACATGTTGCTAAAAGTTACTTGTAAATTAGTTTTCTTATTGCTAGCGTACTAAGATATTCGCAGATGGAAGAGACTTGGTAAGATTTAGCATTTCTGTAGTGAAGATCTGTGGTTTTTAAAACTCCTGATTCGCTCAGCAGATGGCTCGAATTAGCTGGTTTGTACCAAAGATACGTAATGAAAATGATTGTTCAGTTTTAGCAAGAGGACTCTGGATATTAGCATCGCAACGTTGGCCTGCATTCACAGTTAAGCAGTTTGTAAAACGGTTTAAGGAGCCGCATGTCTGTCAGTGTTTCTCAAACCAACTTACAGTATGTTCCACTTTATTTCAAGAATACAAAATTGAACTCTTTGTGATCTAAAAAAACCACTCTGGGTACACTTTTAAAGGTGCTGTTTGCCATTAGTGATGTATTTTGCTGGTACCGTTTATTTTGCACTTCTGCATTGCTTCCTGCTGGGGAAGGTACCGCCGCTCCATGTTTTCATCCTTCATCGTTGTCGTGCCACCGACTCGGCAGCTCCTGCACAGTCCGCTCATCTAACTAGCTAGCTAGCAAACACTGATGGCACTCTAGTCTTCAATTCATATTCAGGCTTATTATCCCATGTGTGAATTACTACATTACACAAAAACGTCCAGAATACAATCCTGTCGTGAAACGCACAGCTATACTGTCTAACGGCCCTGAACTTTTTAGATAAATGAATACACTTTAGTGTATGTATATATACTGTATCATTTAAAGATTCTGTGTAATGTTTGGAGAAAATTATTGAATTAAAAAAAGACAGTCCAGTGATTTTTGAAACAAACTGGTGTCTTTGTTTATAGAATGCTCTTGTTTCCCGTGTTTGAAATGTTTGTAGGGCTGCAGAGTGGAGCAGGTTCAGCAACACCACAAGGAAAACCAGGTACAGTGGATGGATGAACAAAGATATTTACACACATTGTGTTTCCTGATGGCTTGGTGTCATTTTGACAGCAAGACATAATCAAAGTCTGGCCTTAGATTCACAATGAGCTTAACATGAAACTGTTTGACTTTAAATATTTGGAAAAACAACCAAAAGAACCTGCAAATTGCAAATCACCTACTGATTTGATTTATTAAAGGGGCAGTTTCATGTAAAATTAACTTTTTTGAACTTTAAATCGCGTTACCATGTTGTTCCCTCGTTAAAAACGGTGTGTGTCAGGCATGTTTGAGAAATCCTTTAATCACTGTGCAAAACGTCTTGGTGGGCCTAGCTCCGCCTTCAAGAAACAGCTCCTCCCCCTTCAGCTCTTTCAGACTCGCCAGCAGCAATTAGCAGACATCTGGAGGAAATGCATATCAGCTGAGCTCATTCTAGAAGCTACTTTGTGAAATGCTGGTAAAAAAAGAGAGAAGTTTTTAAAGGGTTAATAGAGGAGCCATGTTGTGATGACTTCCTGAAGGCAGAGTTTTAGAAAGAGCAGGAGTTTTTAAAGAGACAGAGGCCCAATTTCAAGCTGTTAAATTAAAATATCAATTTTTTAAAAAGTCGTATTTGATGTATAAGGCATTTTTATGACAACTGAAGGTAACGGTTATTTGATTTTTATAAAACTGCACTACAGACCTTGAAAATACACGATACTGCTTCTTTAAGGCTTAGATATTTAAGTCTTCCATTAAATATCTTATCTACAAAACACCACTTTACCAATCAAATATACTGTCAGCTAACATAAGGTGAAGTGATAATATATTTTAATGTGTCCTTTTGACCTTCAAGTGGCGCAAGCAGATAGAAAATAACATCAGATCAAAGCTTGTGAATGAACAAGTGGTCTCATTTAACCATAAACGGTTCAGGAAAAGTAAGCAAGTAACAGTATCTAGTTACTATCTATATCTGTTCATATCTCAAACTAACTAATGTCCCAATACACTTGCGTTTCAGCCTTTTTCTCATTTGGTTTCTGTTGGACAAGATTAAAACATTTTTAACGAGAAGCTTATTTTAAAAGCTTTACTGTTACAATGACTCTTCACAGTGTTTGTTGTTTTTAGAATTTTTTTAATTGTAAAGCAGATAACGGCTTATTCAATCAAGGTTTAAATCCATAAGAGCGTTTCGAACCGACGTTACTACCTGTAAACTAGCGCCGCTTCGTCTTGTTTACGAACCGACATTTTCGAATCTTCGTGACGTAATCGGTCGCGAAGTAACCAATCAGAGTCGAGCGGAGCGTCTCGCAACGTGACAGGTCGCAGGTATTTGACGTGTCCCGTTTTGTAAACCAGCTGATCCTTCGTTCGTCAGTCGAGCGCCGTGAATTGACAACACGCACGACACGAGTTAAAGCAGACGTATCACTACAGGAAGGGAAGGACTTTGGTTTCACCTTGTAATGAATCCGGCTGGGTAGGAGAAGAGAAGAATCCCGGAGCAATGCCGAAGTACTGCTCGGTTCCGAACTGCAGGAGCGACTCCGCGAACAGCAGCGAGAGGAAGAGCTTTTACAAGTTAGTAAGGCTCGTTTGTTTTCTTGTTTTTAACCTTCGAAAACGGTTGATTCAAATTCGCTGGTAGAGATGGCGTCTAAACTTACATCCAGCGAAGACACGCGGTCTACGTTTATATTTTTATATATTAATGACGCTAGTATTATTAATGTTGACTTTATTTTGAAGTTCTTCCGGAATATTACATGTGAAGATTTCACTGCGATACTAATCTAAAAGTAATGTTTACATTAATTATTTATTTATAATTTAATCCAAAACTGGTTGACTTTTCTGTTACGACAGAATCAGATTATGCATTTTTGATGTCAAAAAGTTTTTCTTTAATTTTCTGTGAGATATTTGTTCAACCACGTGACATTTACCTGCGAGTCATCATACAACTGCAAACTCAATGCAGTGACTGCAACCCATAGAAAATAATGTAAATCTATTTTCATTCGTATTTACAGAAAAGTGCAGCTTTGGTCTACGTTTTATTTACCGTAAGAAGCTGATTTTTACCCACATGGTTGAGTATAATGTGCTGGACAGAAATGAACCCTGTCATTATGAAATGATTTAACTGAAAAAACAACTTGTGCCTTGAGAAAATTATCTGATCTACGTCAGACAATGCGCTTCATTTTCCCCACAACTAATATTAAAACCAGGATATTCTGAGATTATGAAGCGATTATGACAGAGCATATCGTTGTTTTAATATTGCAAATGTTTGCTTTTAAATTTAATTGTGAAAAATTTTATTTTTATCTCTACTTAAGCTCCTTCATTTTACTGGGTTTGTAAAAATATCGAATCAAATCTCAAGACAAACAAGGGTGTTCAAAGTGAGGCCCGGGGGCCATTTGTGGCACTTGAAATGATTTTGTTCGGCCCTAGAAAAAAAAGTCACAAATGATAAAAAATATTTTTTGTTTGTTTTTTAATGATTATCATGTGCTTTATTGATTAATTTCTTATTGCGACAGGCTCATCCATAAAACCTTGCTAAATATAATACATGCCTGCTTCATATATTCCTCTTTCTGTCATTAAAACACAGTTAGTCTTCTGTTAACTTCTGTTTTCAGCAGAAGTTGTTTTAATCAGCAGAACAACCTGCAGCTGAGAAAGAAGTCGGATCAAATCACAGCTTAGAAACCGAGAGCAGAAGCTAAAACTTGATGACTCTGTTGGTTTCGGCTCATAATGAACTCTGATTCTTTCTGCTTCCATGAACCACTGTGAGGTTTGCTGTAAACCTGAGCCGTGTTTCCCCAGGTTCCCGCTCCAGGACCCGGCCCGGCTGCAGCAGTGGGTGAGGAATATGGGCCGGGAGAACTGGACTCCTTCCCGACACCAGTACATCTGCCACGAACATTTCTCCCCGTCGTGCTTCAAGGTGCGCTGGGGGATCCGCTACCTCGACGCCGACGCCGTGCCGACGGTCTTCCCGGATACCGAGGTAATGGAAATAAAACCCTTTTAGATTAGATTCACTTTTTTCACATTTTCGTTCTTCCACTTGGGTTTCTGCTGCTTCTAAAAAAAAAAAAAAAAACCAAGTCAATGTTCTTTGGTGTTTGGACAACAATCTGTGGGCACGCCCCTCGTTACCTAGCAACCTAAGCGGAGCTCCGCCCACTTTATTATTAGAAGACCAGGACTATTGTCCAGCTGATTTTATCCACCAAGAGTTTTGTTGTTTACTTTCTATCCAGAAACCACTTGCTGGATTCTTGTTGGTTGTGCAGGAGGCTCCACTTCTGCTTTTCAAAGCTGCACAGCTTTACAGTTGTGCAACTGTTTGTAGCCATTAAGCATAGAGTTCTCAGCAATACAAAGAAGCTTTTTTTTGTAAATAAGTTTTTAATATTAATTTTAAAAAATTAGTTCCATTGGCAGATAAACTTATAAAAAACATTTTTACCATGATAAAAGTGAAATAATTCAACAATGTCCAGGAATTATTGACTTAAAACAAGCTCCTATATCTTGCTGAAAAGTTACTGGTAATTTAGTTTTGTTTTATTTCAAGATATTTCCTCTAGAACTGGACAAGAATACTCAAGATTTGATATTTTTGTTCCATTATAGGCAGCTGAAATCTCATTATCTCAGAAGATTCCGTAGATTTATGATAACTTGTTTAAAAGGAAGCTTAAAGAGCAACAACCTCTTCCAGTGCTTACAGCAGGTCTTGAATTCTGTTTTTATCCTGTTTCATCCTGTTATTTCTTGTTTAAATGTTTTCTTTTGTTTTTTTTTATCCTTTTAATAAAATGTTTTCTGTCCTGTGAATTGTTGCTAAGTTGTTTTATTTGTGCTAATTTCTGCATATTTGATTATTCTGCTCAAATTAAATAAGTTAAACTAAACTGACGGACTTTATTTTTCACGTTCAGAAACGGAAAGCGTCGGACGACAGCGAGAGGAAGCCGAAGCGCCTGAGAGCCCAAAGCTTCACCGTGTCGGCGGACGGGACTACGGCCGACCAGACGGTCCGCCTGCTGGAGCTCGCCGCCGCCGCGTCGCCGCATGGAGAAACCGGTCCGATGGAGGCGAGCGTGGGTTCTCTGCAGACAGGAGTGGACCAGGCCGATGGAGTCGCGTCGGGTTTGAACTTTCCACTGACTCTCTACCAGACAGCAGACGGCCTGATGAGCGATGCAGGCGCCGCGGAGCTGCTGATGATGTCAGAAGGCGCCGCAGAGGACGGCCAGGTGGAGCTGGTGAACGGAATCACGGCTGCCATCTTAAGCCAGGGCGGCGTGCTGGTCCTCAACGAGGCGGCGCCCGATCCGGACCTCGCGTCCTTCGCAGGCGAAGACGTCCCGCAGGAAGTGGTGGCTTACTTTGAGACGGTACCCAACGTTCTCCCCGGCGGGACGTCGACCCGGGTCACCTCCCCCCCCGACACGGTGCTGTCGCCGGCGCTGAGCTCCAAGCCCATCTCGTCCACTCTGCCCATCGTGTCCAAACACGTCCCAACATTGCCACCGCCGCCGCCGTCGCTCGTCCTCACGCTGGAGCGGCTGGACGAAGCGGAGGACGGGGACGCCATGACGGACACGGAGGAGACGGAGAGGGACGACCAGCAGCTGGAGGAGCACTGGTGAGGACAGATACCCGTTTACCTCACCATCAACAGCTGGATGCTCTGAAAATGGCATCCAAATATAATCACAATACTTTGTTTAATTCTGCACCTAAAAATGAGCCAAAATGTGGACAAACTAAACTACTGCTATAATAAAAGCTAAACATTTAACTAATATAAAGTATCAAACACACCATAACTAATTAATTTGTTTCCTAATTAGTTTTCAGCTAAAAATTGTTTGCAAAACTAATTTTATCAAATAAATAATAAAAAATATTGCAAAAAATTTAATTTTTTTTTTATGTTTTTGGCTTTTACACAAACTAAAACATTTTAGTGCACTGTTTATATAATTAATAGCATATTTAACTAATAAATTGGCCAAATAAAACTGTTCATTAGTTTTACAAACTAATATTAGCAAACAAAGTTTTAGTACATTTGTTGCTAAAAAAATTAGCAAAAAGTTTTTGGCAAAATTTTACATAAAAACTTTCACTTTAGTTTTTATAGAGCTAATAAACATTTAACTAATTAAAACTAGCAAAACGCTAAAAACTAAAAGAATTGGGCTAAAAGTCAGTGAAATAAAACTAAAACATAAAGAAAAACTCCAAACTATTAGAAGCCACATCCATCGTGGCTTTGACCATTTTTAACTGGTAGCTAATTTGTGTTCATACATGCTAGAGGTTCATGGGTAAATTAAATTCCTTAATTTTAGACAATCAGCCAATACTTGCATGAGAAATCGATCTTATCCGCCAATATTTTCTGAATCTGCAAACGTCTGAAAATCAGCCACTGTCGAAAAATCGGATTCGGTCCAACCAGGAATCGGCAGGTCAGGCGTTTTAAAGGTGACATTATGCTTCCTTGAACAGCTTTGAAAGAAAACACCGTCTGTTTTTTTTTTTTTTTTTAAGTCGACATTCTTACGTGGTTCCTTGGAAGCATAAAAACAACAGTTTGCTCAGATCTTTTCCTCATGTGTAATCGCAGTTTTCACGTCTTGTGTGTCTTTGTGACGCGAGCAGCTACCACAAGAACAGCTTGAGTAAGGAGCAGCTGGAGGCGATCGTGGCCGAGCTGCAGAAGAAGGTGAAGGTGCTGCAGCAGCGGCACCGCCGGCACCTGGAGAAGCTGCTGGGGCTGGAGAACACCGTGAGCCAGCTGAGGCAGAGCAACATGCTCAACGAGGAGCGGCTGCAGCTGCTGGAGAGGGTATTTATCCAAACACCTCACTCACTCAAACTCAAGGCTCGGGGGCCGAATCTGGCCCACCTTAGCTATTTTATGTGGTCTTCTAGACTACATGAGCCAAGTTACATCAGTTAGTCCCTCCAGTTTTTCACCCGTTATGCTTCCTTGAACAGGTTAGGTTGGGTCTGTGGCCTATGCAAAACATTTTCATTACATATTTTGCTCAAACTCATTCTTAGATATTGAGATTTTAGTCAGTTCTGCCTATTTAGAGCTATTTTAGGGCGTCTTGTCCCTTTAAATCCAAGTAAGCTGCTGCTGGCCACGCCCCCTCCAACTCAACGTTTACACTTTTATGCAAACGGATGCAACATTATTCGGTCAACAAGAATATTGCAGCAAGTGGTTTCTAGATGCTAAGTCAACAACAAAACAGTTGTCTTCTCCAGCAGCCATTATACAGTGTATATACTGCAAAAACACACAATCTTAATGAGTATTTTTTGTTTAGTTTCCATTGTAAATATTGAAGTACACTTTAAAAAGACAAAAAATCAATTAAAGTAACTTTAGCAAGATGTTGGAGCTTGTTTTAAGTCAATAATCCTTTAGTATAGCTAAGAAGTGCTAGTTCCACTTGCAGATTATTCCAGTTTAAACAAGACAAAACATTTTTCACAAGTAACAACTGACATAATCCGCTAGTGAAACTATAATATTTTCATCAGTAGTAAGAAATTATTGAGCTTAAAAATGACCCTTTATCTTGGTGAAAAGTTACTTGTAAGTTACTTTTGTCTTATTTCAAGTGTATTAAAAATATTTGCACTAGAAACTAGACCAAAAATACTTTGCAAGTTTTGTCCAAACGTGCTGGAACTCTGCTTGGGTTGCTAAGTAACGATCTGGGCTTTGGAAGGGTTGCTAGGCAACGGGTAGTGCCTGCTGATTGGAGGGGTTACATTCCAGAAGGTTTTTAGAAACGGCTCATTTTCCAGATACCAAAGAACATCAACTTCTTGCCAAAAAAAAATAAAGGTTTTGTGTGGCAGTGTTAAAAAGTCCTTTTTACTTAAAGGACTTTTAAGGCTGTTTTTTAAAGCAGTAGAGACTTAAATGGAAGTACAAAAACCTGGAAAATGTGAATTTTGTTTAATTTTCCCCCATTTATGTAATGCTTGGTCCCACCTTCAGGGGGCAGCATTTCTTACTTTTATGACTGTTGCCTCAGCCTTACTTGTCAATTTATAGTCTGTAAAGTCACACTTAGCTTCATACACAAGCACAGATGTAAATCAGAAAAACAATCACAAAATGTTGTTCAATATTATTAAACTTTAAGAAGCACTTATTGAATGCAGGCCCAGATATTTATTAATATTTTAACAGATTAATGGGTTTTATCGATACATTCTGGCACAACCAGAATTCATAATCTTAATTTAGATCAAAATAAAAATGAGCTTGACGCTCCGGCAGTAGAGTTATCATTCTTATGTTTTCTCTGCTGGTTCTCCACCAGGCGTATTTGCAGACGAGTGCATCTGTGTCGGACGCCGGTGAGACTGTCGCCATCATCTACGGAGACGACGACGCTGCGTACTTTTACACTCCACTGAGCGACCATGCAGGGGTGGCGTTGAATACAGACGAGAAATGAAATGACTGGATATTCTGTTTGTGTCTGTGCCAAACAATTAACTAAAGGGGCTAATTTTGTTGTTTTCCATAATCAGAACTTTATACATGATCAAAATAAGGTGACTTCTTCCTTCTGCTGTGAATAATGAATAACGGGGCAATACTGAATGTTTTTGTTACGGTCTTTGCTTTCTACTCCAGCTCTTGTTTGACTTTTCTTTGCTTATTAATTTATTTTTCTTTATGAAAATGTACAGATCATTAAAAATAAATTTACAAAAAGTCTAAAGCTTCTGGTCTGCGTTAAACTGTCACCACAAATCAGTGAACTGCACTTTCTGCATGTGGATAGTTTGAAATGATGCATCATAACATTCACAGATAGGAACAAAATCTGCAAATATGGTTAAAATTTAGGTTTATGAAAGATGGAGCCTGTTGGAAATATCTCAGAAAATCGTTTAGTTTAAATGAAAAGTGGTGATGCAGATTATTTATGATGCACATTTAGAGGTTTTAAGGCTTTCACATTAGTTCTTCTGTATTTTATGTCTTTCCACTAGAGGGCAGTAGAGTCCGCTGCGTCCAAATGAGTTAATCACTGAAAGATTGGACCTGAAACAACTGAGACAAAGACCCGATCCAACACCTAAATGTTATACACATAACATTCCCATACATTATATGAATAAATGCTCACAATTTATCATTTAATTTAAGTTTCTGAAGAATACTTGTAGCGTAAACAGACGAGTGGAGCTTCCTACTGAGTGCTGCAAATGTTCCTGTTAAAGAGAAAATGCCAAATGTTTTTTTTTTCTTTTTTTTACAAACATTTACAGACTGAATCCTTTATTGGTTGTTGTTCATTTTGATTGGCAGGTGGACCAGCAAATGGATTTTAATAAACACATTGACAAATGTGTTTATTAACAAATGTTTTTCATAACGTCTGTCCAGATCAGATCACCAGTCTTCCCCAGTAATGGTGACCTGCACGTTAGTTAGGCGCTAGGAAAGTGTAATTGGACAATTGATGGATTAGCAATAATTTTATTTTCGTTTTGAGGTTTTAAAATATATCACATAAAAATATACACCTTTTATATGTCCGTAATCTGGCTACAATCCCGCTCGATTTTAATCTCCCATTTACTTTGATTTCTCCGGTAGAATTTCAACCAGGCCAATCAGCGAACGGAAGGAGAGACGGAACGATGACGTCGATTTTCTGCGCCACCTGTAGCTTTAGCAATGGCGTCAGAGGAGGTGAACAAATGAGTCCGTGTAGGCTATGCTTCCAAACATGGAATTAACATCAACAGCCATCTTGTTCGGCTCGCTACTTCTCTCTTTGCAGTGGAGGATGGTTGTTTACAACGCAGGCAATTTCCGGTAAGCTTCATAGCATCGAACTAACTCATTATATGACGTTATGGTCAAATGATCAGCGATTATTTCACTGAGCCAGGCGCGGATCTATGGGGGAGGCTGAGGGGGGCGGCTGCCCCCTGGCCCGTCTGGTCTTCAAGTCGCTTTAATGTCTGATAATAGACGGAGAAAGTGCGCCCTCGCCTGAAGCTCCTGTTCAGAAAGGTTTATGTAATGTTACAGTTGCTGTCCCTCAATGTAATATATAGTAGTCAGTCCCAGTGACTGTTTCACTCACGGTTTAGCCAATGTGCTTCCTGGGTAAAAATCAAACGAAAAACGCGGCCCAAACCGCAAGAAAACAGAGTTGGTTAGTAACTAGTTACATTTACTTAGCTACATTTATTTGAGTAACTTTTTGGGAAAAGTGTACTATTAGCAGTACTTGAGTACTTATCTCTACTCTTACTTGAGTCAAATTTCTGGATTTTCTACCCATTGAATGAAAAACATGTTTTAACCAAAAATTCAGCAGACACATTTTGAAATTTGGACAATATTTTCTTTTGCCTGGACAAAATTTGGACAATGTTTTCTTTTGCCTGGTTTTGTTGTTTTGTGTGATGGAGTATTAGGGCTATAGCAATAAAAAAGTACTATTATGACAATAACGTATTGCATGAGTAAAGTCAAAAGTGATAGTTTTACGATAAAGTTATGATATTTTTTTAGTGTGGCCCTTATACTCTGTCATAATTTTGTAATTATATTAGTTATATAAATTATTTTCATTTTGGTCCTCAAAATACAAAAACATCCACATAACTTTAAATGTTGGTCCTTCTAATGATGTAATTTTTAAATATTAATTGATTGAAGTTTTGATCAGTTTCTTGAGTCGTGTTTTTACCGAATACTGTTTTACACTTGAGTAATTTCTTGGAAGGCCACTTTTTACTTTTTCTTGAGTAAAAATATGTTAAAGTAGTTCTACTCTGGCCACTCTACCCTCTGAAAACAAATAGTTAAAACCTTAACTCTACCAGAAGGATGAGTTTCTGTTCCCACTGAGTGGACACAGTGAGTCTGTGTTAGTCTCAGGCGGGGGCTGAGTTTTCCTCCTCTACCTTCAGGGTCCAGGCCGCCTCCCTGCCCTTCACATTCCCCAGTATCAGTCACGTGAGCAGAGTTTGGCCAGAACCAACTGAGCACGACAAGACACGCTCACAGAACCTCCTTTCTTCTCTTTTCCTGCAGCCGTCCAGGTATGTGATGAGATACTGTTTCATCGGAGCCTCGGGGGTTTTGGTCAGCATTCACCAACTTTCCTTTGTGTTTGATTCAAAACGACCTGAACCTGCTGGTCTCGTTGGAAATTATTCACATCAAGAAAAGGGGGTTGTTTCCTGGATTTAACATGCAAATCAGAGATCCAGTGATTAGTTTAGCAATGACCAAACATGCCTGAAGGTCTTTAGCAAGTCAGTGGAATAGGAAATTATCTTACACTGCAGCAAAAACACAAAATCTTACCAAGAAGTTTTGATCCAGTTTAAAGTGTAAATATCGAAGCACACTAGGAATCAACTCTTCAGCAACGTAAAGGATCTTATTTTAAGTCAGTAATTCATTAATATTGGTGATAAAGTTCTAATTCCACTAGTAGAATATTCCACTCCGCCGTTACCTAGCAACCCCAGCCAAGCCCAGGCCGTTACCTAGCAACTCAATTCTAGTTCCACTGGCAGATTATTCCACTTATAGGGAAAATGTTTTGTTATAAGTGAAATGACCTGCCAGTGTAACTTTTCTGAAAAAGTATTTTTCAAGTTGAATTATGAATTTAATCAATATTAAGAAATTATTGAGTTAAAAGAAGCTCCCATGTTGCTGAAAAGTTCCTTATTTACAATATTTCAACTTTGTCATCAAAGTTGAAATATTGTTGACTTAAAACAAGCTACTATATTTCGCTAAAAAGTTACTAAGTTCTTTTCCTCAAATTTCAAGTGTACTAAGATATTTGCTATAAAATCTAGACAAAAGTACTTGGTAAGATTTTGTGTTTTTGGAGTGCAGTTGTTTTAACACAATAGTTGTGTTGGTTTATTTCAGAAACATGAAACCTTTACAAACCGAAGAGCCATTTTTGCCCTCAGTTCGGCTTAATGAAACTTATTTAGAACAATTTATAATGTTGATGAACATCTACTGCAGGAAATGCATTGTCATTCTTAGATAACCACTATTTTATTTAGATTTCTGTGTTTTAGAATAAAATAGAACATTTAAAAAAAAAATAAAAAATGCAAAAAGAGGATGAATAAATTTTCTTTAGTGGGTTGTTGATTTTTCTGGAGAATATTAGAGACAGTTTTCAACCCAATGACAAGAAAAATAGATTTAAAAACATGTTGCTGATAAAGTTTAAGGGCCATACTAGGAAAAATAAATTAATAAAAAATAAAATTACGACAATAAAGTTGCAATTTTGACTTTATTTTTGAAGTGTGACCTTATTCTCACATTACCACTATCATGGTTATTCTTATAAAATTATGACTTTTTATTTTATTTTTCTTAGCATCACCATAATACGCTGTCATGTCTTTTAATGCAATTATGCCATGAAAAAACATTGTAAAACCTGGATTTGTTATTATATCTCTATTTAAAAATATTAATCGGTTTATTATTTTTACCCATGTTAAAAAGAACCATGGTGGAAAGCAGACCAGTGGTTTATTTTTGTTCTATTATTAGATTTAAGCCTTATATTTATCAGAAATCGCAGGAATTTGTAGGATTATTGCTAATTCAGATTGTGAACAATAGGCTCCCTGCCCCCTGCTGTGCAGTTTGTTACAGTAAAATGTCTCCTAATCTGTAGTTACTGTAACCTCCCCTCTGGTGGCGGTGACACCGATATGAGTAACCTGATATGGAATCAAGCACCTCTCCCACATTTACTGTGAAATGCTCATCAATTTTTCATTTCTCTGCCTCTGAAACCATTCTGCAACAATTTAAAATGTGTCCACATCTGAAAACTGAAGCTTCAGTGTAAAAAGTTTGAGTAACTCGACTCGCCTCCCTTGGTGCTCCTCCTTCTCACCCCTGCCTGTAAAACCGATCTTGTGGCTAATCGCTAACAGCCGCGTTGCCACCTTGACGTAACGCCGTCCTCCTGGATTGAATGTCGAGGTTTTGTCTTACGAAGCTTCGGCGCACACTCCATCATCTCTGATAAACGCCGAGGTCATTTTCTCACCTGGACTCGCTGCAGAAAGCTTCAACTTTTAACACAAAACCAGACAAATAAGCAGCTAGAGACACTTTTATAAAAAAAAACCCAACATAAACATCACAGGAGTGAGTGTCTAAGACCTCAAGGTGATTCACTGTAAATTAATACGTAATGTCTGGAAACACCATAATCTCTCTTCACCACAACAAACTAGCAGTTGTGTTGAATACAGTTATTATCTGTGTTTGTTTCTACAGCTGGTATTTACAACTCTGGAGCTCCGTTTACTGGAAATTCAACCGTGTTTTTATTTAAAGTGGGTTTTGGTGATAAAAATCAGACATCAGTTTTCAGTTGCAAACATTAAAAAGCTACAATCTTATAAAAAGAACTGATTTTTACAGTGAAAGGCTCTTAAAATGACAGTGCACAAAGAAATTTGAATAAACGTGCTATTTGTATAAACAGTTTCAACACTATAAAAACACTACATTTCACCAAGTATTTTTTTCCCAGATTTTAGCAAATATCTCATTACACTTAAAATAGACAAAACTAACTTTCAAGTAACTTTTCAGTAAGATATAGGAGCTTGTTTTAAGTAATTAATTTCTTCATATTGATCAATTAAATTCTGGAAATCAATGACTTGATGCAATCTGCTTCGATGGAAACTTTTAATATTATTTTGAAGAAATAATTTAATTAATTGTTTTATATTTTGTACTTATGGAAGAATGTTTTTCTGGTACTAGCAGAGCTAGTACTTTTTAAAATCTAGTTTCTAGTGCAAATAAATTATTACACTTGAAATAAGACTAAACTAACTTACAAGTAATTGATTAGTAAGATATAGGAGTTTGTCCTGAACCAATATTTTATTATCATCACCAAATTATTTCACTTATAACAAGATATTTTCCACAGTGTTTTAAGTTATATAATCTGCCAGTACGTTTTCCATCGAAATTATTTACTAAAACAAGCTCCAGAAAAATCACTTGAGTTAGTTTTGTTCTATTTTAAGTGTACTGAGATATTTGCACTAGAAAATAGACACAAAAAAATACTTGGTAAGATTTTATGTTTTTGCAGTGTAGTTCCACTGGTAGATTTTTTTTAACGTTTGGGAAAAATGTCTTGCTGTAAAGAGGAACTAGTATTTTTTTAAATCAGTATTTAAGCAATATTGACTTAAAACAAGCTGCTGAAGAGTTACTTGTTAGTTTTGTCTTTTTTCAGGAGGATATTTGCAGATAAAACTCTTGGCAAAGTTTTGTTTTTGCAGTGAAACTCTTGTTTTCTTCAAGTCCCTTCCCCTCCGGACTCAGTGTTCCTGTGGGATCCGGTCATGTTTGACCTCCACTCATACGTAGTCCTTCCTCTCTAAAACCGGGCCGCCCGCGGACCGGGCTGAGTACGCCATCCTGGAGCTGTTGTACCGTGTCTCCCGAGGCGGACAGGAGCAGCAGAGAAGTCCTCCTCCGAGCACCAGGAGAGCGGCGGCGCCCCAGCCGACGTACAGCGCCGCCCCCAGCTCCCGCCGCTGGGCGTCGGTCAGCAGCGGGTTGTAGAAGTCCCTGATGATGGTGTGGGCCGACCAGGAAACGGGGATGAGCTGCATGGCGCCAGAAACGATGAATAGCACCCCGGATACGATGATCACCTTGGCCTTGGAGGCCTCGTCGTCGATGCAGTTGGTGCACTTTGCCCCGGCGATGGCCACCAGCACGGCCAGGATGGCCAGCAGGATGGAGATGACGGTGAGCGCGCGGGCCGCCTGGAGGTCCGGCGACAGCGCCAGCATGGAGTCGTACACCTTGCACTGCATCTGGCCGGTGCTCTGCACCACGCAGCTCATCCACAGGCCCTCCCAGATGATCTGCGCCGTCACGATGTTGCTGCCGATGAACGCCGTCACCCGCCACATGGGCAGGGCGCACGCCACGATGGCGATGATCCATCCCAGGATGCACAGGGAGATGCCAATCAGCTCCAGTCCTATAGACATACTGGCTGCTGATGTCGCCCAGTTAGTGTTAGTGAGTGTGTGATGATCTGTTACCTGGACTGGTAAAGTATCCGTTTTATACCAGTGGGTTGGAGCAGGGGAGGAGTCTGGGATGGAGGTGACATCACTAGGAGGAGAGGAAGGACCTGGGGACTCTCAGGACTCTCTGCTATCGGCTTACAGGGCCAGCACCACAAAGGGCCCGGCCACAAAGAGGCTCTTTACAGCCGAAAGGCCGTACACTGCAAAAACACGTCTCAACAAGAGTTTTTGGCCTAGTTTTAGTTAAAATATCTTCATACATTTAAATAAAACAAAACTGATTTAGAAGTGGCTTTTCAGCAAAATAGGAGCTTTTTCTAAGCCAATAACTACTTAATACTGATGAAAAGGTTGTAGTTCCACTGGCAGATTCTTTTACTTAAAAGTGAAATAAACTGCCAGTGGAACTAGAGCGTTTTATTGATTTAGAACAAGCTCCTATATCTTGCTGAAGACATATTGGTAAGTTAGATATTTGCACTAGAAACCAGACTAAAAATGTTTTTCAAATGAAAAACACAAAACCTTATTTTTGATCAGTTTGTAGTGGAAATATTATAGCACAAGTGAAATACGGAACTTTTCAGCAACTGCAATAATAATTCAAATTCAGAAACGCTTTTTAAAAAAAGTACTAGTTCCACTGGCAGATTATTTTACTTATAACAAAACATTTTTTCCATGTTATGAGTGAAATAATCTGCCGGTGGAACTAGAACTGAGTTGCTAGGTAACGGGCTGGGCTTGGCTGGGGTTGCTAGGCAACGCGCAGTGGAACATTCTACTGGTGGAAGTAGAACTTTTTTTAATCAATATTAAGGATTTATTTACTTTAAACAAGCTACTGTATCTTGCTGAAAAGTTAGGTTTGTCGTATTTCAAGTGTACTAAGACATTTGTACTAGAAACTAAACCAAAAATACTTTGGGAGATTTTGTATTTTTGCAGTGAAACACGTCTTTTTGTACCCAAAGACATTTTGCATGCAGATTTTGTTCACAGAAATAGAAAAAGGTTCCTAGAAAGTGTTCATTTGTGACTAATTTGTTGATAAAATCGTTGCTTACTTCAAACTTTTCATCTTTCTTGCTACAAATTACTTTGGTACACTGCAAAAACACAAAGTCTTATATTGTTGGTTTGGTTTTAGTACTTTAGTACACTTGAAATAAAATAAATCTAACTTGAAAATGACTTTTCAGCATAATAAAGAAACTTGTTTTAAGTTAGTAATTCCTTAATATTAATGAAAGATTTATGGCAGATTTTTACTTCAAGAAAAATGGGGGGAACATTTTAAGAGTGAAAACGTCACATATTTTGCTGAAAAGTTACTTGTAAGTTTTTTTTTCCTTTTTTTCAAACTTCTATTGTACTAAGATATTTGTGCTGGAAACTAAACCAAAAATACTTAATGCGATTTTCTGTCTTTGCAGTGTGGGCTCCAGGGATTCAGTGTAATGACTTATCAGTTAGAATGGTCTAGTCAAAGTCAAGACATGAGTCAGAATTGAGAAACTAGGGCTAGACGTACAAATTGTTGTTCTTTGTTGTTTCCATTTAAGGTTTCAGTCTTTCTATTTTATTGGAGTCTTTTATATAGAAATGTAAAAAAACATATGTGAAAGTTTGCAGTTTTAATATTGAAAACTGTGAATAGTTTTATGATTCACTTCAGTAAAGAAAACATCAGATTCCTGCAGCTGCAGTGAAGTTAGCGGTGGACTGTGGGGGATTTCGATGAGTCTGTCTGTATCCAGAGCTTCTCTGGGGTCTGGACAGTTTCCAGAGGAATGCTGCCGTTCCCCAGCCTCCCTCTGCTGACTGAAACCAAACAAGATGGCTGCCTCCTGACCAGTTATCACAAAGTCAACTCATGGATGAGGAAGGTGGACAGCCCTCACTGTAGGTCTGGGCTTGCAGAAACAAATTTACTTCTCCTTTTACCTTTTCGAAGCAGCGGCGTCAAAATAATGCAAAATAAAGTTATTTCCTCTGATTTTTACCTCTGGAAAAAGTTCTAGTTCCACTGGTAGATTATTTTACTTAAAAAAGATTTTTTTCCCCCCTGGTATAAATGAAATAATCTGCCAATGAAACTAAGACTTTTAGTTTAGTCTTATTTCAAATGTACTAAGATGTTTAAGTTTTAAACCAAAATTACTTGGTAAGATTCTGGGATTTTGCAGTGCAGACCTTTTTGCTGCATAGCCACCAACATTTCAGCTTGTAGGGCAAGATAATTATGTTTAATAATTATTAAACATAATTATTAAAATTATGTTTAACAATTTTATGTTTAAGTTATTAAACATAAAATTACAATTCCAGAGGACAACTTGAGAAAACTAAAACCTTTTATTTAAAAAATTTAACTCTAGAATAATGTTGTTGTTTAAAGGGTTTGCCAAGCAGTTTGGATTTCCGGGTATCTTACATCTTTAGTACAATAAAAATATAACTAATATATTTAAATGTTCTCTGCTGCTCAGTTAGTTTTTAGCTCTAGCATTTAGCAACAAGAGTTACTGCACTGCAGTCTTATGACAAGCTTAGCTGGTTTGGTGGTTTTCCAATCAGCATCTCCTCCTGATCAAACTGGAGCATTAATACATTTACACAACAATTATTTATTCAAAGTTCTTTATTGTTTAGAATTGTGGTAAGTAAAACTACAAATTTTTACAATCGATTTTAAATGTAAAATAAGTAGAGCCACCATAAAGGATTGATTTGGGCTCAAAAATGCATGTTTTACATATAAAAAGGGCAATAAGTGCAACATGTAAAATATTTCCACTGAAATACAAACCAAATTAAAAACATCAATCAGCTCCTTAAAACATTACAGATACTTAGGATTATTCTCCAACAGCACTTCATTAAGCCAACAACATTTAAAAATGCAGACATTCCAGATGAGCTAATTAAAAATGTAATTTTTTTGTTTTTTGTTGAGAACAAACGTTCTCAACTACTTTAAAAGAAACTGATGAAATCACTAATTCTACCATATGTAACTCACAATATTTACTCAGTGCTTCCAATGTAACACAGAAAAGTAAGAAAGAAAACTATGGTGCAGGATTTTTACTGAACAGAGAGAAAGTTTCATTTTTATGGTTTTTCTTGGTGGCAAAAACTACTTGACCCAGTGTGAGTAAGTGAAAAACAAAGTTTGAACAGCAAAAATACAAAATATACCCAAGTAGTTTTAGCTGAATTTCTAGTGGAAATTTTCTAGTACACTTAAAATAAGGCAAAAGTAACATGAAAGTCATTTTTCAGCAAGAAATAGTTTGATTTAAGTCAATAATTCCTTAATCTTGATGAAAAGCTCCACTTCCACTGGCAGATTATTTCACTTATATCCCCATGTTGTAATTTAAATGGAATTAAACCTTTTTAAAACCAATATTAAGGAATTATTTACAGCTCTTGTATCTTGGTGAAAAGTTACTTGTTAATTAGTTTTGTCTTATTTCAAGGTTTTGTTTTTTTTAGATATTTGCACTAGAAACTAGACAAAAATACTTGGTAAGGTTTTGTGTTTTTTTTCAGTTTTTAGATGTTTTTGTCCTTTTCAGTTCTGCTTCCGGAGTCTTTGATGAGCTGGCAGATGTTGGTCGGCGCGTGAGAGCGGAGCAGATGTTGCTTCAGACGTAGTCTCTCCTGTCATAGCCGCTCGGTACCACCGATCTGGTTTGGGAGTACGGCGTTCTGTACCTTTTCTCCGGCCCCCGAGGGCAGCTGGAGGACAGGATGCCGCCTCCGATGAGCAGGAAGGCGGCGGCGGCCCAACCCAAATACAGAGCAGCACCAATCTCCCTCTTCTGCGCCTCTGGTATGGCCAGACTGTAGAACTCCATGATGATGGTGTGAGCGGACCAGGACACGGGGATTATCTGGGTGAGGGAGGCCAGAACGAAAGCCCCTCCTGAGGTGATCATCACCCGCGCTTTAGCCGCCTCTTCGTCCACGCAGTTGGTACACTTTGCCCCCATGACGGACATCAGGAGTCCCAGAACCCCCAACACAATGGAGATGACGGTGAGGGCGCGGGCGGCCTGAAGGTCGGCGCTCAGAGCCAGCATGGAGTCGTAGACCTTGCACTGCATCTGTCCGGTGCTCTGGACCACGCAGCTCATCCAGATGCCCTCCCAGATGGTCTGCGCCGTCACGATGTTCACCCCGATGAACGCCGACACTCTCCACATGGGCAGAGCGCAGGAAACGATGGCGGAGATCCATCCCAGCAGAGCCAGAGTCACGCCTAGTATCTCAAATCCCGCTGACGGCATGTCTGAAGAAATCCCCTCCACGATCAGCACCCACCGACGGATCGAGTGAGCGTCCAGCAGGTTGAACTTCCAGATAAGCAGCAGGTTGCTTTGAGGGAGGAATCGAAGGCGGAACCTCTTGATTATTGGAGAATTCAAATTCTCTCTCGTTTGAACAGTGGAAAGCTCGGCCTTGGAATGTAAACAGCTCCAGTTTAATCATTCAACTCCCACAGAGCCAGTAGCTCTCCCACCTGTTTGGGTGAGGGGCGTAAACAGGTGGAGAGTGGTTAAAACCTAACAGAGAATGAATGACTGAAAGCAGGCAGCAAACTAAAAGCCTCTGCTGCTGCTGAGAAGCACATTCAGTCATCTTAAAGGTGACCTAATACGCTTCCTAGAACAGGTCAGGTCAGGTCTTTGAGAAAAACAAAACATTCTCATTATCTCATTCTGAGACGATGATGTGATTTTAGTCTGCTCATTTCAGACTACTTTGAGCTGTTTTAGGGCCTCTGTGACTTTAATTTAGAATGTATTGCTCCTGGCCACGCCCCCAACTCAATGTTTACACTTGCATTTGAAAATAGCTGCAAACAGATACGTAATTATACAACCATACATCTTTGAAAAGCATTGGTGGAACCTCCTGCACAACCAACAAGAATGCAGCAAGTGGTTTGTGGATTGTAAGTCAACAACAAAACACTTGTCTTTTCCAGCAGCCATTGTACAGGGCACACACTCCAAAAATACAAAATCTTACCAAGTGTTTTTGGTCTATTTCTGTGGAAATATTTTAGTGCACTTGAACAAAGACAAACTACTTACAAGTAGCTTTCAGAAAAATACAGGAGCTTGTTTCAATTCAACAATGCTGTAAAATTGATTTAAAAAAATACTAATTTCATGTATTTTTGAAATGTTAAGTGAAAAAATCTGCCCAAAGAAGTCGTACTTTTTCATCATTTTTGACTTAAAACAAGCTCCTGTATCAAGCTTCAAACTTACTTGTAATTAGTTTTGTCTTATTTCAAGTGTATTAAGACAGTTGGACTAAAAGCTAGACAAAAATACTTGGTAAGTTTTTGTTTTTGTAGCGTACGGCAGTAAAACCAGTTAATCAAACGTGCTAGAGCTCTGCTTGGGTTGCTAGGTAACGGACTGAGTTTGTGGGGTTGCTAGGTGACAGGCAGTGCCTGCTCATTTTCCCCTTATATTGAGAAGGCTTTTGAAATGACTTATTTCTGAAACTCCAAAAAAAGATGAACTTATTGCCAAAAACATCTGGGTATTTTTTAGAAGCAGTAGAGACCCAGACATATAGACACCATGGGGAAAATTCATGTCACAGCAGCAAAGAACAAAATTTCAATAAGCAACTAACAATGACAAGCAATCAAATCACAATGAAAAACAACACACAATATAAAATAATTAAAAACTACACACCAAGACAAAAAGTCTGGTAAACATTCTGTGAATAAACTACACTGTTGACACATCCGAAACCTACAAAATGCCAAAAAGCTAAATAAATGCAAGTCCCATAACTCCACACCGACGTGGGTCTGAAGGATTCCAAGGACAAGAACTGCAAATAGAGAATGAGCCGGTGTGGTGGAGGCTGATGAAACTCTGTGTGTGCACATAGTTGGGGGATGGGCTTATCACTTTCCCCTTCTCAGGTGAAACTTTTGAGTCTGCTAGTTTCAAAAATGCTCCGCAAGTTTCAGTCAAAAGGAGGGAAGTGAGTTAGACTGATAAGAAAATGATGAGCAGCTGAAGGGGAGTAAATGAGTGAGACAGAACAAAGACGGAGCCTAAACATTAATAACAGAAATAAATACTAAATCCAACAAACACATCTAATACTCAACAAGAAGGAGCAACTTCAACTAACAGAAGAAATAAACTCAAACAGGAAGATAAATGCAAAAGAACAAATCCAAAACTAAATATAAACTTAACATATTGCACAGTATTTTTGGTCTAGTTTCTCAGTACACTTAAAATATAGACAAAACTAACCTACAATGAACTTTTCAGCAAGATGGGAGCTTGTTTTAAGTCAACAATTCTTTAATATTGATGAAAAAAGCTGGCTTCACATGTAGATTATTTCACTTATAACAAGGGAAAACTGTCTTGTTCCGAATTAAATAATCTTCCAGTGGAACTAGTACTTTTTAAAATTAACATTAAGGAACTATTTACTTTAAACACTATCCTATATATTGCTGAAAAGTTAATTGTAAATTAGTTTTGTCTTACTTAAAGTGTACTAAGATATTTCCACTAGAAAGTAGACCAAAAATACTTGGTAAGATTTTGTGTTTTTGCAGTAAATAAACTTGGATAAGGGAAAAATAAATAGTCAATACAGGGAAATAACAGAACCAAAAGCCCAAAATGTTAAGGGACTTTCCAGAGAGGTCGTATAGGGTAGAAATCTAATGTAGAAAACTGAAAGGGAGATGGTGGGGGCGGGAATGCAAAAATCATTTTGTCTACTCAAAGCGCTTTACGTGAGAGTCACCTTCACCCTTTCACAAACGCACACACATTTCTACACCGATACGCAGCTCGGTAAGCACATATACATAATATAAGGATAAAATATAAATAAAATGCTTATATTATGTCTGTGGGTAAGCAGTTTGGGGTCAGAGTCACATCAACATGTGGCAGGAGGAAACGAACCTACAACCTTCTGATCACAAGATGACTACTCAACCCACAGAGGCACAGATAAAAACAACTTTTTTTCATCATAAAACTTAATCTTTTTTAATCATTATTAAAATGACAGATTATTATAACTTCTTGAACTGTTATTTGCTATGCTCTTTGTTCTGACTGGCTGTCAAATCCAATGCTAGTTCCTCAAGCTAGCACAGCTAGCGCGAAACGAAATGTTTCCGTCAAGAAAAGGACAAAAGGAAGCGTCAGAAGCCCTGCTATGGAAGGCTACAAAAATCAGAAGGTAAACGACTAATAATTACTAAATAGTGAATAAAAGTGAGACAATATCATTCTAAAAGTCGATGTTTATTCACCTGTTTCGTAGTAATGGCCAGAAGCTAATGCTGTTCAGGGGGCCGTGGCATTGGAAAGTTCGGGAATTCGTGGTTTATTCTATCCACGAAGCTGTATTTGTGTACACCTAACTAAGTGAGTAATATTTTAAAGTTTTATATTATTTGCTGATTATAATAACCAATAACTAAGTTGAGTTGGATTTAGCTAATTGCAAATAAGCTAAATTATCTTATTTGCAATTAGGAAATAAGCTAATTCGGAATTAGCTAAATGCAACTGTTGGCATGACAAATGCGGAAGGGGATTAATAGTTTGCTTATGTAAGCAGATCTTTAATATATTTTTTATTTAAGATATTGATTAAATTATGTACTACTTTTAATTCGTTACTAACAGTTGTGTTAGGTTCTGTGTTTTGAGTTCGAGTTTTTGTCTGTCTAGTCCTGTTTTCCCCTGAGTCTCTGTCTTGATTGATCCCAGCTGTGTGTCGTTCCTGTGATTACCCTCCCAGTGTATTTAGTCCCACCTGTTGTCAGTGTTCGTTGTCGGACCCTCGTCGTGTCTCACCCTCGTCTCACGTCTGTGTCTGTTCCTGTGCTGCCAGAGATTTTCCGTTGTTCCTCCTAGTTTATCATTAAATCATCTTTTCATCATGACTACCTGGGTTCCCCGGCGTCTCTCTCACCGTTCTCCACAACACGCCATGACAAGTTGCCCTGTTTTAATAAGCTGATGAGAGAAGTTGAATGAACACTTTTGAAAAGATTATATAACCGATGTGCTAATTAGTGAGTTTTCTTTTGCTTGTTTAATTTATAGAACTGTGCACTAAGGAAGTAGAATGTGGATCAAACTGAGCAGAAATGGGTAAAACTACTAAAGTAAATGATGAATCATCATTTTTAACCAAATAACCAGCCTTTGAATTAGAGATTTGGTACCAAGTATTACCAAGCTTCTGGTTACAATCACACTGCATTATATGCCACCCCACAAAATCCATATATAATCAAATATTTTGTAAAGTGTCCTTTGTCATAGTGAATGAAAACCAGAAGAAAAAAAAACCAAAATGGAGATTTTTCCAGGACCATAAATGGTGGTAACCTCAGGAGCAAAGGGATTGTATCTCTACAGCTAAGCTTGAGCCACTGTGTTAAAGTATCTGTCTAAACGTCCATTTAAATCCTCATGATGTCCTTCATTACTGCTACTTGAGGACTCCTCACTTCCTTAAATGAGTTCAGTAAATGTCAGGGTTCTGCTCTCATTTTTTACTCACATAAATGGTTTTGCGACTGACTTTGTAGATTAGCTTCCTCTTAAATGTAAGATAGTCTACTTATTTTGTGGGTTTGGCACAACCTCTAGCAGATTTTTTTTTCAGTTTATCATGAAATATGTCTACACAGGAAAGTTAAATATCTGTGGTCACTGAATGGAGGTTTCTACCACATTCAGATGAGTCTGAGCTAAAAAAAAAACCCCCAAAAACTCTAACTTTCCACTGCTGTGTGTTTTTGTAGTCATTCTAAACACACAGCAAAAACAAAATCTTACCAAGTATTTTTTTAATTTAGTTTCTAGTGCAAATATCTTCGTACACTGGAAATAAGGCTAAACTAACTTAGATGTAACTTCTCAGGAGGTTATAGGCTCTTGTTTTGAGTCAATAATTCCTTGATATTGATTTTAAAAAAGTACTACTTCTACTAGCAGGCTATCTCACTCATAAGACATTTTCCCCATGTTTTCAGAGCCAGTAGAGCTATAACTGGGTTGCTAGGTAACGGGCTGGGCTGGGGTTGCTAGGTAACGGCATAGTAGAATATTACCAGTGGGACTCAAACTTTTTCATCTATATTAAGGAGTTATTTGCTTAAAACAGGCTCATATTTCATGCTGAAAAGTTACTTGTAAGTTAGTTTTGTTTGATTTCCAGTGCACTAAGATATTTGCACTAGAAATGAGACAAAAGTACTTGGTGATACTTTGTGTTTTTGCAGTGCATTTTTGGCTTCATTTGTGTGACTTCCAGGAAGCAAAATGGTGCAATTCAATCTGAAAAGAAGCTTTTTGCTTCTGTTTTATCTCAATATCTCAGCATGTATGAGTTTTTTGAAGCACTTTCCTTTATTTTTATGTTCACGTTTCTGTAAGTTATGGAGGCATTTTACCTGTGTTGCACGGCACCTTAAGAAGGATGAGGTAAACAATTTCAAACAACTGATCAATAGACTCTTTGTCTCAGTTTGGACTCAGTTGCAGTCCAAATTTCATCCCCCCTCCGAACAGATGGAGACCTTTATCTCTTAGTCAGTTTCGCCTTGCAAGTGGAGGACAGGTCACAACGGACGGAGAGCAGAAGGCGCTCCTCGGAAACAAGCCCCCCATTGTTCCTTACCTGCACTTACGCTGAAATAAAACTCCTCATTTTGACTCGCACCAGAACCGGTCTTATTGGTCAGACGCTGCCGACTGACAGGCCTGGCATGTGTTCGAGCTTCTGCATACCCAAGTAATTTGTAGTATGAAAGTATTCATTTTAACAACAAATTAGAGTTAAAGAAAAGCTGAAAGCACAGAATTAAAAACTTGGTTTTCCATTTTTAGGAACAAAATCTTCATACAAGATGTACAAAAAGGCGTTCTTTAACGACGTGTTTGTTGGTCTAGTTTCTACTGAGAATATCTTAGTACACTTGAATTAAGACAAAACTAATGAGTAACTTTTTAGCAAGATACAGGAGCTTGGTTCAAGTAAATATTTCCTTGATATTGATGAAACATTTCTAGTTCCTCTAGAGGATTATTTCACTTATAACAAAAACATTTCTTCCATATCATAAGCGAAATAATTTCCCAGTGAAACTAGAACTTTTTCATCATTATTAAGAAATTATTTACCTAAAACAAACTCTGTATCTTACCGAAAATTTAATAGTGAGGTAGTTTTGTCTTATTTCAACTGTACTGTGAGATATTACCTGTAGAGACTAGACAAAAATACTTGGTAAGATTTTATGTTTTTACAGTGTGCTGAAGAAAGACCAAAAGTTTTAAAGTAATTATTAATTTTAATAACCAATTAGTTTTAATGAAAAGCTAAAATCTCAGATTGAAACATTTTACAGGAACATTTTCCCTTTTTTAGGAACAAAATGTACAAAAATAAAATCTGACCAAGTATTTTTGGTCTAATTCTGGTGGAATATCTCAGTTCACTTTGAATTAAATAAAGTCAAGTTTATTTGTTTCACACATTTCAGTTACAATGCAGTTCAAAGTGCTTCATATCATGAAAACATCAATTATGAAGCAGTTAGTAGATTTGGTCAAATATAAAACTCATCAGTGAAATACACATCAAATATATTGATCAATGATTCACTTATTACCAATCAAAGATAACTCTAAACAGTCTTGTTTTAAATAAACTCTGTTTCAGCTGGTTTGAAAAGACGAAACTAACTTTGAAGTAACCTTACAGCAAGATTTTAAGTCAATAATAATTAATTATTGATTAAAAACAAGATTCTATATCCCTCTGAAAAGTTACCTGTAAGTTAGTTCTGTCTTATTCCAAGTGTAAGTATAAACTAGACAAAAGTATTTGGTAAAGTTTAGTGTTTTTACAGTGTACTGAAGTAATTTGCATAAAATATCCAAAGTTTTGAAGTAAATAGTCATTTTAGTAACAAATTAGTCTTAAATAAAAGATAAAATCTAAGAAACAAAAAGTTTATAGGGACAGAATCTACGTCTTTAGGTGCAAAAAGACGTTATTTCACTGCAAAAACAACATTTTACCAAGTATTTTAGTTTTAGCACATATGAAGTAAGATAAAACTAACTTTAAGAAATTTTTCAGCAAGATAGGTGAGCCTGTTTTAAGTAAATAATTCCTTAATATTAATGAAAAAGTTCTAGTTCCTCTGGTTTGATATTTTATTTATAACAAAACATTTTTCCAATGTTTTAAGTGTTTTAATATTAAGGAATTATTGACTTAGAATAAGCTCCTAAATCTATCTGTAAAGTTACTAGTAAGTAAATATCCGACTAGAAACTAGAGGAAAATTACTTGGTAAGATTTTGTTTGTTTTTTTTGCAGTGGTTGCAAAAAACTGTAAAACATCACAATTCTTGCTTGTTTTGAACATTTTAATTAAGAATCTGATATTTTAGAAAACTTTTCAATAAACGATAACGTCCTGAATCAAAATTAGATTTTTATGAATAAATTTAGTTACAAAATAGTTTCAATCATCTTCAAAGCTTTAGCTCCTATTTTGTTGAAAAGTTCCTTGTAAGTCAGTTTTGTTCAGTTTTGCATCAGAAACTAGAGGGAAGTGCTTGGGAAGGTTCTCTGTCTCTGTTTTTCTATCCACAAACATTTTCAGTCATGTCAGTCATTCAGACATAATCCTTCCTGGTGTATCCGTTGACCGAAGCGCTTTTGATGGCTGAGTAATCCACTCTGGGCGCCACGGAGACGCCGCCACTCGGCGCTGCTGCAGCAGCTGCAGCTGCTGCAGCTGCAGCTGCTGCAGCTTTAGACGGACAGGAGCAGCAGAGCAGGGCGCCCCCCAGGATGAGCAGGCAGGACGCGGCCCAGCCAAAGTACAGAGCGTTCCCGAACTCCCGCTTCCCGGTCTCCTCCAGCATGGGGTCGTAGAAGCCCAGCACGATGGCGTGGGCCGTCCACGACACGGCCACCAGCATCAGCAGCCCGGCCGCCACGAACGTCACGCCGGACGCCACCACCAGCCGCGGCTTGCTGCTCACGTCCCGGCTGCAGTTGGTGCACTTGGCGCCGGCCACCGCCAAGCCGATTCCCACGATGCTCATCACCATGGAGACAATGACCAAGGCCCGGGCGGCCTGCAGGTCGGTGGGAAGCCCCAGCATGGACTCGTGGACGCGGCAGTGCATCTGGCCCGTGCTCTGCACCGAGCAGTTCATCCACAGGCCCTCCCAGATCACCTGGGAGATGACGATGTTCTGGCCGATGAAGGCCGCCACGCGCCACATGGGCAGGCCGCACGCCACCATCACCCCCAGCCAGCCTGCCACCGCCAGGATCATCCCCAGGATCTCCAGGCCCGCAGAGTACATGATGGGACACAAGGCCTTCTGTGTCTGCAGGCGAAGCCGATGTCGGATCTCTGCCGCTGGACGAGTTTACGCCAGGAAGAAGGAGAGGGAGAAACGGATTCCTTTTACAGCTTGGAGGACTGAAGGTGGAGTCAGCTTCAGGTGGTTCACCTTTAAACTTTGGTACACTGCAAAAACACAGTCCGACCAAGGAGTTTGGTCTAGTTGGTCTTGAGAAAACTAACTTTAAGTAACTTTTCAGCAAGAATCAGGAGCTTTTCTTTAAGTCCTTACATTGATAAAAAAGAGACGACTAGTTCCAACGGCAGATTGTTTAACTAATGACATTTCCCCATTTTTAAGTGAAACAATCTCCCAGTGCGACATTTAATCCATGATGGTGACTTAAATTGGGCTAAAAAATAAATGTTTGGAGAGTAACTCTCATTGTTTGCTAAAACAATGAGAGTTACCAATTTGGTTTAGTTTCCAGGCCAAATATCTTAGTACACTTGAAATAAGAAAAAAATCACTTACAAGTTACTTTTCATCAAGAAATAGGAGCTTTGAAGATACAGAGTAATTTTAGCAATTTAGTCGTAATAAATCTAAGTGGCATTTAGATTGAGGACGACAGGTGTGTCGTCCTCAATCTCATCCAGATTTAGGACAACAGGTGTGTCGTCCTAAATCTCATCTAGATTTAGGACAGGTAGTGTCGTCCTCAATCTGGCTTAGATTGAGGACAACACCTGGTGTAGATTTGGTCTAAATCTCATTTAGATTGAGGACAAAACTACTTTTAATTGTTTAAAAGTTTTGCACCCACTGCAAATATTGAGTATTTTTGTTTAGTTTCTAGTGCAAATATCTTAGTACTTGTGAAATAAGACAAAACTAACTATGATTTAGTTAGTTTACATTTAAATCTAAATGTAAATTAGATTTACGACAACACAAAACCTAAAGTGATTCAAAAATACACAGTAAACAGTTTTGCAACCACTGCAGAAATCCAGTATTTTATGTTTAGTTTCCAACTCAACTATCTTAGTACTTCTAAAGTGAGACACAGCTAGCTTATGGGAAATGTTTCAGTAAGATTAGGAGCTTGTTTTAAATCAATAACTCCTTAATTTTGATGAAAAGTTCTGGTTGCACTGGCAGAATATTTGACTCATAACAGGAAAAATATCTTGTAAGTGAATAAATCTACCAGAGGAACTAGAACTTCTTCATCGTTATTAATGAATTGTTGACTCCTGTGTCTTACTGAAAAGTTCTTTGTGAGTTAGTTCAGTCTTGTTTCAAGTGTAGTAAGATATTTGCTGTAGAAACTAGATCAAAATGTTTGGTAATGTTTTGTTTTTGCCTTCACAAAAGACTGTGAAAGCCGCCCAATTCTTAACTGTTGTTGGACATTTTCATTACTCATTTTGAAGAAAGTGTTTGGCATAAAACGAGTGTTTTAATCTAAACTAATTAAACAAAATGTAGTTAGTAAATATGTACTGTTACTGTTAGTAGTGAAATTGCTAAAATTATATGTTGGAAGCTTTTAGATGGTATTTACTGGATGTGGACCAGATTTGACGTCCTGGAAGAAAAGTTTGGCTCATTGTTTAAATTAGACTTTCCTGCATTATAAAGACAAAACGATGCAGCGTTTTGTTTTGAGCTGGTCAGCCATGCAGACAGAAATAAGTTTTTTTCCTCCAATGCTGCTCTTGTTTGGCCTGCACACATCTAAAAAGAATAGAAGATAAGTTTTGTGGACTTCAGCTGTAAATTTAATGATAAAATGTAAAGTTAGGAGGTGGATGCATCCTGGAAGAGTCCATTAAATCTGCTTTCATCTTTATCTCTCCTTATTGTTTTTTGCTGAACCAGGAATGATCTCCTAAATGATCCTTTTACCTGACAGATAACAGAATCTCTGGGGTTAACTAGCATTCTGTCATTAAAGACTCTCCACTAATTAACAAAGGTCACCGGGGGTCAGAGGTCAGGTCAGGTGAAGAAGCTTTGCTTTCATTGTGGTTTTGTCTGATACACTGCAAAAACACAAAATCTTACCAAGTATTTGCGTCTAGTTTCTAGTGGAAGTATCGTAGCACACTTTAAGTTTAAGTGTAATAAAATATTTGCTTTGGAAACTAGACAAAAATACTTGTACAAACACACAATTTAACATCTTTTTTACAAACTTTAGACAATATTTATAAAAGAGAGCAAAAAAGAGATTTAATTCTCAATAAAAATCATTGAATTAAACTGTTATTGCATAGTTCCGCCGGCAGGGGGCGCCAGTCTCTCCTGTGATCTGTTGATTTCTCCATCTGGTCAAAGCAGGAATTTGTTTGGATTTGCCTTAATGCAAATTCTGTCCTGCTGCATTCAAATAAGAACCAGGTTAAAAAATAAAACGCCTGGATTCTTTAATGTGCTGACATACGATACTCTGTTGGTTCAGCTTTTATTTCTGTTCCAGCATTCAGTCTTTTTGGTTCACATTTCCATCAGTTATAAATTATACATTTTCCTGACATTTGCTCTTTCGCATCGTTGACTTTACAGCAAGATAATCTCAACCTTTAAAGCATTACTTTAATAAAACAAATCAGATAAACGATCCATAGCGAGGAGTTTCTGCCTCTGTCATTCAAATTACCTTCAGAACTGTAAGATGAAACAATCTCAAAAATATTTAGATTCTTCTGTGATTGGTCAACGAGGAGCAGCCGATTTAAAAGTCTGGTCATTAACGGTTCACACAAAGAAATAACCATTTGGGAATGAAAACTGTAGCAATTTGAACTTTTCCTCTGGATTTAAATCTGAAGATATGAACTGGCAAAAACCTCCTTTTGTAGATTAAAATCATTGCAAAAGGAGAAATCAGAGCATGAAACAAATGAATGGAGTTGATAATGGTGAGTTAGACCTTTAAGATTTGGTATAAATCAAGTCATTGTAACCTGACTCCAGCATTTTAAGGTGTGTGATGACGCATGCATAAAGATGAAATCACCATAATAAAGCCCAGACATGAAAGTGTCTTCAGTATGAAACGATAAGCAGGATCAGATTAAAAACAACAAAAAACAACCCAACTTTAGCTTGAGCTTGTTTTTTACTAACATGCTAAAAAAATAAAATAATAAAGTTATTAAATTACATGAATAACATAATATTATGACTCATGTTATTTCAACTATTGTGACTTTATTCCTGTTTTATTATGATTTTATGCTTGCATGACTTTATTCTCCTAATCATATCTTTCCATTTTTTATTTTGTGTTAGTCTGGCCATGATACTCCACCATATAATGAAATGTTGCACTTAAAGGAGCAGGAATCCTCACCATTTCTCTTTTTCTCACAAACTGACAGAATAAGACAAGTATTGACTCTCAGCGTCCAAACTAAGAACCCTGAAGCCTAAAATCAAAGGTAAAACCTTTTGGACACTGTTAAAGTATCATATTCTTCATATAAAGTAAAGGCAACCAGTCATTTAAATTTGGTGTAATTCTGCTTGAATGAAAAAGCTGAAATGCAAAAAAGAGGAACTAAAACCCTTTAGCCATTCCTCTCCACCTCCCCTGTGATGCCATTGTTTCTCTACTTCATGATTTGTAACTGACAGGCTTCGGCGTAACAGTTTGTTCCAGGAGTTTTAGGGAGTATCCATTTTTAACGTGTTGTAACTCGTTTCTTTTCAGAACGTCCTTTAAAAGCAGCGACGTCACCGCAGGAGCGTAAATGTGAACCAATCAGCAGAAGATTTAAACACAGATTAAACTTCCTGTCACTTAACATGGTGGGAGTAGAAGGAGGAATGTTCTCCAGTAGATGAGTTGTTAAATAATTACTAAACCCAAAAGTAACTTCCTTTTTTTTTTTGCTATCTTTATTTTACTCAGCAGATTGTGCCATTTTTGCGTAAAATCTGGTTTAATTCTGCAAATTACATTTTAAACTTACATAGACAGCTACTTGCATTAATGCCACTCTGGGTAAACCCTCTCTTTTGCGCCAGAGACGTTTTATTTACTTAAAAAAAAAGATTTTAAAAGCCAAAACTGTGATTTGAGTAGCAAAAACACCCAAAGTAGAATAATTCAGTTCAGGTTGTTCATGCTGGTATCAAACAGGAACGCTGTTCTCACAAAAGAAATAAAAATCTCAGGAATATAAGAGAGTTTTACAGCTATTTTTATCCTCCAATTTGAGTGTCAGCTGCTTCTAAAAACAATCTAAGCGCTTTAAAAAAAGCATCCAGTCATTTTTTTGAGGAAAAAGTTAATATTATTTTGTTGTCTGGAAAATTAGCTGTTTCAGAAACTTTCCGAATGTTATGGCACAAATCAGCAGGCGCTGCTCTGTTACCTAGCAACCCCATCCAAACTCAGCCTGTTACCTAGCAACCCCCGTGATTCTCCAGCACGTTTGGTCAGCTGGTTTTACTGCTGTATGTGCTGTTCAAGTGTTTTGTTGTTGACTTACCATCCAGAGACCACTTGCTGCATTCTTGATGGTTGTGCAGGAGGCTCTACTAATGCTGTTCAAAGATGTACAGTTGCATAATTGCGGATCTTTTTGCAGCCATTTTTACGTGCAAGTGTAAATGTTGAGTTGGAGGGCGTGGCCAACAGCAGCTTATTTGGATTTAAAGTGACAGGACGCCCTAAAACAGCTGAAAATAGGCAGACTGAAATCTCAAAATCATGTTAAAAAAATGTAATGAACGTGTTTTGTTTACCTGTTCAAGGAAGCATAACAGGTCACCTTTAAATAATCTGAGAGAGGTTATCTAAACCTCTAGTCATATTGGTATGGCTAGACATACCAATAAGCTGTTTTTGCCTCTTGTCTCACCCCCTGGCTCAGTGGTGCCCTGGGCAAACCGCCATGCACTACATATTCTGAAACATGCAGAAGCAGAAAGTCGCATTTTGAGTCACGAGTTTGATTTTCTTCAGTAGCTTCAAGGTTCCTAGTATTAGTATTTCCCTCTATGTTCAGTAAAGTCTATATATTTTTAAATAAAACATTAAAGAAACAGAGAAAAAAAGCTAATAATTAGATAATAATAATCTACTATGGTAATAACATCACAGAAGAAGCGAAAGGAAAAAAAACCCGTTTAATGATACAATTAAAAATAAAATCTTTTCTGTAGCGTTAGTGGTGTGATTGTGGTTCCTCTTGTGTTGCAGCAGGAAACCTGTCTGGACCGTTTTCTACAAACAGGTGTGCAGGCAGAGACAGAACACCTGGGCATCCACCTGGGAGTGGCAACCAGTCGCACCACTTCCAAGAAGGTACAGCAGATTGTGCGTTCCTTCACAGTACGCTTGTTTTGGCACATCACGGCCCGAGGCGGTTTTCAAAAACAAACACCAGTACCTTCATTCTCCCTGCGAATGGGTTTATTTATTCAGCCGCTTTGTTTGTTTATTCCTGTTGCTGTTTAACTGTATGATGTGAATAATATGAAAATATGCAACAAGAAGAAATACTGAACAACACGGCAGATAAAAAATGGTTGAATTAAACTGAACTCAACAGTTTCACAAGCCAAAATGTAAAAGCATTTCTTTCTAGTTCACCTCTGAAACGACTCATGTTGGGTTTTATATTTTACTTTAATCTCAAATCAAATCAGATAATTTCAGTTTAACCCAATGAAAAGAAACAGGGATCTGCAACATGTTCATGTTACACTGCAAAAACTCAAAATCTTACCAAATACTTGTTGCCTAGTTTCTAGTGGAAACATGTTTGTACACTTTAAATAAGACAAAACTGACCTACAGGTAACTTTTCAGTAAGAATCAAGAGCTTGTTTTAGTCAATAATTCCTTAATATTGATGAAAAATGACCAGTTCCAGTGACAGATTATTTCACTTATAATAAGATGTTTTTGCCATATTACCAGTGAAATAATCTGCCAGTGGAACTAGTAATTTTTTATCAATATTTCTAGTCATTTTTCATCAATTTTAAGGAATCATTGACTTAAAACAAGCTTTTATTGTTATGTCCTCCTGTGTTGTTTTTAAGGTTTGATTATTCTGATTAGATTCGTCTTGTTTCTGTTTTACTCTAGTTTGGTCCTTAGAGTCTCCAGGTATGTTTATTTCTTGTCTGTAGTTATTCCTTGTTGCTCTTGTTTAATTATGGTTATTCGTTCTATGATTTTAAATTAATTTCATGGCCTCTTGTGTGTTCTCCCTCGCCCCCTGTGCCATTTTCTCTCTTTCCCCTCACACCTGTGACCCATTAGCTCCTTGGGTTTTTTGTCCCTCGCAGTATTTAAACCCCTCTCCTGCTCACAGTCTTTGCTGGTTCCTCCTGTTGTACCCTGTTATTTTCCACATTTTTTCACTGCTGTATGTTTTCCCTTGGATTTGGTTTTTTGCTCTGCTCTGGCTCCCTGTGCTCCTTGTAAGTTTTTCCATCTTTTATTTTCATGAAACATTTTTCATTTCTCTCTGCGTTTTTGCATTTGCGTCCACCATCTAAACGTATCCTGACACCTATATCCTACTGAAAAGTTACTTGTAAGTTAGAAATAGGAGATTGTTCTAAATCAAAAATGTAAAAATATCCATGAAAAAGAATTAGATTATTTCACCTTTAACATGGCAAAATGTCTTGCTATAATTAATTCATTTGCCAGTGGAACTAGTCACAACTTATAACAAAGTCCTATATCTTGCTGCAAAGTGACTTTAATCTCAGATTTCTGAGATTAAAGTCAGAATTCTTTAATTTTACAAAGAAATTAAAGAATCTCTTCTTTAAATTTCAGAATCCTTTAATCTCAGATTTCTGAGATTTCTTTTTTCCCCTAGTGGCCCCAATCCTCTTCCATAAAAATACCTGGTAGCATTAAATGTTTTTTGGAGCATAAAATATAATTTAATATATGGAAAAAAGTTTTACAACATTTTATTTTACATGTTCCAGCTGGATTATACCGGTAATTCAACTGTAATGATTTATTGATCATAAGGTTTCTGTAGATTCAGTGTGAATCAGGAGGTTTATGTCACGCTCCTCATTCCTGACTCAATAACGTTTTTATAAATAGCCACTGAAACTGTGACTCGTGGTGAGCAACGCTGAGGCGCGCCGACGCGTCACACAGGTCACCAAACACTTCCTTCCCCCTCCGGATCAGTGAAGCTGCTCGGAGTTAAACATCGGTCCTGAAAGCACTTTGTTAGTTTTGTTCCCTAATGACTGAACAGATGAGATGACTGAATATCCAAACTTTTCTTTTTATAGTTTGTAAATCAGAGAGTGAAGCCCGACCCAGGCTGGATGAGCGATCAGCAGCTCTTAGACTGTGAAGTCTGGGTTCGGTTTTCCTGTTGGTACTTGTTGCTTCTCCCTCAGGAATTTTCTCACGGCTCTAAAGTCAAACTTATCAGCAGTTGCTGCAGAAACATGCAGTGTTGCATTTTGCTTTTTTACATTTCAACAGTTAATCAGCCTGCTTTGTGATGAATAATTGGCTAAACAAGATGAATGGTATTTTTATTATTTTTCCTCTGGACAAATCTGTGCCCCTCTGAAATTATTATTTTTTTTAAATCTTTTTTTTACAGTGTGTGACCCAAAGTAGTATTTCTGGACTAAATTACTAATGTCCCACATTCTTGTAATTTTGCTCAACAAGTTATTTAACTGTTCTTATCTTTTTCAAACTTGTGGATTTTAAATGGCTACATATTTCAGGCATTTCTATGCTTCATGTGTGTCCAAAGTGTGGCCCGGGGACCATCTGTGGCCCTTGGACTGATTTTGTGCGGCCCCCCAGCTGTTCAAAAAAGATACAAATTTGACCTGCAAAGGCAGATGGAGACTTTTAATTTGTTATTAGGATAAAACTATTATACAGGAAAATGTTACGTACAACATAAAGTATTTGTTTATCCAAAGACTTTTACTGAAAAGCTGCAGCAAAATCAGCTCTTGTTCTTTCTTAATCTCGGCTAAACATAGCAAGCATTTTGAAAACAAAGTGACCCAAATCCTGTTCTTATTGCTGAAAATAAATTTATTCACTCAAGCCCCCAAAAAACCCTGAAAACTAGATGTTTTTTGTGCAAAATCCACTACGGTGTATTAGGGCCCATTGTAAAAAAAATATTATTTTTTAGAAAAAATAAGGATGTGCTAGAAAAAAAATAAAATTTTTAGAGTAAGTAAGTATCCCTAAGAAAATTTTCTTTTGAACATTTTCTGAGAAAGTTCCAAATTTCTGAGATTAATTACAAAATTTCTGAAGTTTTGGCAGGAATTGACTTTTTTTTCCAGTCTACAACAGCCCCTAACACACTGTTGTAAAAATCCTTTTCATATTTTGGATCTTATATATTTAGGCTAGGTTTTTTGGCTTTTGAGTCTACAATTTTGGTCTGGGTGACAAAACGTTTGAACCTCCCTGCTGTACTTTCTCCTGTTTAATTGCTAAAGAAACCAGTCTTTAGTGTTGAACATGATTGAAATCAAGTTTATTTGTGAAGAACGTCCCAGCAACAAGCAGTTCAAAGTGCTTCACACCATAAAAACATCTCTCATTCACTACAATCTATGAAATTACATTTTGTCAAATGCCATCACCAAAATCATCACTACACATCAAATATGTTGATCAATGTTCCAGTTATTGTTAATCAAAGAAAACGCTTGATTATCAAGAGTTTGTAGTCTTGATTTAGATGCCAGTGTTTCGGCTGTTTTGCAGTTTTTTGGAAGTTAATCTGAGTTTCTTTAGTCCTGGGAATGTTCTTCAGGTGACAGAAGGCTGATTTTGTAACTATCTTTTTGTGTCTCTGAGGGTTCAGAGACAGATTTCAGTAGTTCCTAGCTGTAATAACTGAAGCTGTGAGTTTGTATCGTTATTAAATCAACAGTATATAACTATTGATTTGAATTGGATGCATATACATGATGTTTAAGTTGACTTTAGTTGATTTCAACTTCAGTTGATTGTGTCTAACTTTAGTTTTTGCAGTGATTTCAGGCTGATCTCGTTCTGAAAGAGTCTGTCCTCGGCATCTTAATTGCAGAAATTCCTGCGTCCCCCCAGAACCCAATCTCCATGGCCCGGCTCCGGTCCCTTTATCTGATCCCACCTCAGATAAAACAGAGTATTATATCCCTAAGAGCAGCTCCGGCCCTTAAACACAGCGTCCATTCATTTCTCTACCGCCCTCAGTCCCCCTATCTCTGTTCCCTTTTTTCTAGTTGCAGCAGAAAATCTAAAGAGATTTTGCTTTCCATTTTCCAGTCGTTTCCCAACCGATGTGTTCCCATTGCGGTGGAAAACCGATTGGTAGTAAAATCATTGATCTGGACTGTAGAGCAGATTTCCGTCTGAAGACGAGCCGCTCCTCGCCGTTCATCTTCTAACGCCTGGCGTCGCAACAAGGTCAGCTGATTTCCTCTAAATTTTCTTTTATGCTCATTTCTTGGTTACCAGAATATAGAAAATAAAAGTTGAAAACATTGTTTTAAATGTCAGATGGCAAAACAACCCCACAAAATGTTATGAAATGTTTTTGGTTTATTTCCTAGAGAAAATATCTAAGTACACTTGAAAAAAGACAAAAATTACAAGTAATTTTTCAGCAAAATATAAGGGCTAGTTTTAAGTAAATAATTCCTTAATATTGATAAAAAGTAGATTTTCACACTTATAACAAGACATTTTTTCCACATTCAAAGTAAAATAATCTGTGAACTATTATTTTTTCATCAATACTAAGGATTTATTGACATAAAATAAGCTAATAATCGTTACCTGTAAATTGGTTTTGTCTTATTTCAAGTGAACTAAGATATTTGCAGAAGAAAATACTTGGTAAGATTTTGTGTTTTTGCAGTGCAGAAACTGCAACGCCATCCCAAGTCTTGTTTGTTTTGGACTTTTTCAGAATGAATCTATTATTTTTGAAAGCTTTTGAGTTAAAGATAGTTTGGTCATAAATCTAAATCAGATTTTTATGAAAAATTAGAGATGATAACTTCTGGTTTAGTTGTTAAAATCGTGATATTTTCAAAGCATTTTTAGTTTTGAAGGATTGTATTTCTTGGATGTTTGCCATTTTATGACCTTGGAGAAAAAGGCTCTACAAAAATGACAAACAAAGAAGGAAAAAAACCTTGAATGTAAAAGCCAAATCAAGCCTTCATTTTGCATTTTTTTAAAATCTATGTTGTCAGTTTTTGGCCTATATACATCTAAAACAATTGAAGATAATTTTGATGAACTTCAGGCCTAAATTTAACCAGAAAAGTCAAAGTTAAAAGATGAATGCATTGCTGGAAGACTTTCATTTTCATCTATAAGTCGGCGTTTCTCTTTTTATTGATTTGAGATAAAGAGATTAAAAAAAACTAAACTTGTGGAGTTATCTCCTAAATCATTTTATATTCATTTTCTGTTTACTGTCAAACAAAGCAGCTTTTTACCAGAATAAAAACATTTTCAGCCTTTTTTCCTGCATTTTGGTCTCATGAAATGACCCATAGTAGAAACAGCCAGTTTAGATTTTTGTGTTCTTGCCAAATGTTGTGTAAACCATTAAAATCTGGAAAAATCAGCATGAAATTTAAAGAAAAAAAACAGATTCATGGTTTTACGTTGACAGACTTTGACACTGTGTTTTACTGTTGCACTGGATTTTGTTTAGGAGTAAAAGGGGTTAAATTTATGCACTGAAGCTGGTGATTGCTACGTAATAAACTTTAAGAAAGTTCAACTGTTTGCACGTCTTCTTGAGGACGTGTGAATGATTAGCTTGCCGTTATTTATAAGTCACTTTTCAAACAACCCAGAGGTTTTACAGAGCAAACTTCCTGTTGTGCAGGTGAAAAGAAACTCAGAGTCTGAAGATTTTTTTTCCCTTTTGTCTGTTATTGCGCAATAGCCAGCCCCACCTAAACCCTCTCAAATCTCACAGACTGACTATTGACCAGCTCTCCAGTTAACGGGTCGGGAAAGTCTCTAGTTCCTGGGGCTTTTACTCCATGGATAGTCTAGAAAACATTCTGTTTAAGCTGGTGGCAGGAGGACTCGTCGAACCTCTGACTGCCTACAGTTATTAAGACAATTAACCCAGTAGCTCTCCAGGTTACCAAGCCCCAGTAATCACTTTTGTTAACGGCAGCTCTCGCCCTTATAATAACGAACACTTGTTGCAGACTGGATAAATTTTAGTGGCTCGGCTCGAACCCCAGGGTGATTATTTACTCATCGCCAAAGAAACTTATGGAGCCACCATTTTCCTAGAGCCATGCACATAGACTTTACAATGATCAGAAGAAATATTAGTAATTCCGGACTCAGAATTAATTTCAATGTCCACAATCGTCAATAAAATTATATATATATATTTATTAGTAGCTTTTGCAGGGTTAAGTGACAGGAACTTATTTCAATGATTTACCAAATACAATTAACAATTTTTAGATATCAGATTACAACCACATTATCTATCCCTTCCTTATCCTATCACTGGATTTCCTAAGGGGCTTTGGGGAGCAGTCGGACTCATACCCAGTACATGTAATCTCCCTTGGCAACAGAAATTTCGACGTTCTTGGTCAGAATCTTGTCTCGTTGAGACAAAAATCCCCTTGAAACAGAACAAAGCAGATCTAGTCTTTTTTTATCCTTCAGGCTCTTAGATCCCAGTCAATCAGTGACCTTTGTCCATTCACCAAGTCCATTGCAGCAGAGTTGGGGTCTTTGGGGCAGAGAGCAGGGCAGCGGTCGAATCAGGAAACCCGGAACTGTGGGTACACGGGTCTTGTCCCTTTCAGGTGGTGCGGAGCCTTTAGCCTGTCCCTGGTTTCCAGGGCGTCGTCCTCTGCTATTGGTCCTTCTGCATTTTGTTAGCTCTACTCCGACACCAGGAACAAAGAACGCTTTGCTTCCCCTTCTTAGAGTTTATATATCTTTTGTTTACGTGTGTGTATGTGGATGGTATAGGTGACAACCCAACCGTCCACATGGGTGGTTCCTGCGTGACCTCTTAGCCTTTTTAAAACACCTGACACTTTACCAGCTTTCACCTCTCCTGTCTTCGTCCGCTCCTCTGCGAACATCTGTTTATACTTCTTCTTTTTAATGTTTTTACTCTGCCTCTCACCAGTCAGCATGTCTCACCCAAAAAGCCTTTTATTTTAACCTAATACTTTAATCTCATTTATATTTCCAATACCCAAAAATTAACATTTGATTGCTAAAAATCAGTCCACTGAAATATAGACACCGCACGATTACTTAGACCCATAACGTGTCAACCAAAATCAGAATACCTGAAATACATGTCAGATGAAATCAGATCACGTCAAATAAATCGGCATATCTGATTAAGACTTTCTATATTTAACTACCTTTACTTCTAATTAACACTACTCTTACAATGAATCATTCTTTCAATCAAGAGAAATCAAAAATACAAGATTACCCATTCCTCTCAGGCTCTTGTTATCTGTTCTGCTTTTCCCTGACCTTTCACCTGCCATCTACCTCCAACACATCAGTGATCTTTAATTACAACTAAACGTTCAAATGTCAATTCACATTTATAACCTTTTAGTTTCTCTGATTTAGTATTCATTTACAAAAGCCTGGAGCTACTAGTAATCTTGTATTATGACTTAATGTTGATTGAAAAACATGTAATCTTTGTTTTTAAATGCAAAATGAATTTATTATGTTTTAAAGATGAGTACAATACATACAATCATTTCTTTAACTACTGTATGAGGTTGAAGAGCAAAGAGTAAAAAGAGTCTGATACTGTGTCACAAATATAGGCCGCAGGGGTGAAGGAACTTTTAGCACGGAGGAAGTGAGATTTTGAGACGATATCTGCACCAGGTGTTTTGAGTTGTTGATCTTTAAAAAGGAAGGTTAAAAGTTGAGTGGAAGAAAGGTTGAGGCTAACTGAAGGCACTTGACGTCAGGGAAAGTACGCACCGGACATGCAGAATATGCAGTATAAAAATATATGCAAACGCAGAATCGGGGTTCTTTGTTCCGCGGCGTTCGAGTCGAGCAAACGGAGATGCAGAATCAACGGAGGGCTGCGTGGTGATACCTCGGGACGATGAGACTGCTCGCTGCACAAGGAAGGAACAAGATCCGTTTACCCACAACCCGGGACTCTGATTCGACTGGGCCCCACACTCAACCCAAAGGATTACAACGATGCTGCAGTGGACATGGGGAATAGACAAAGATCGTATTTGGATAAAGAACTGAGTTCGTTGAGGATTCTCACCAGTTCAACTTTGGATCTATTCTAAAAGGATTCTGCCAAGACAAAGACAGGGCTCCATCCATGGACGTTAAAGTTTTCTGCTGCCAAGGATCGTCTCTGCATCTGGGTTCGAGTCACTGCCTCCCCCCAAAGCCTCTATTTAGAGTAAGACACAGTGTAGGGTTACAAGTAGGAGTAATTTCTAAAAATTCTTAAAAGTATTAATTTCTTAATTTTTATTGATAAGCTGTATGTCTTTTCCCTTGCTAAAGCTTGCTAATAAAATACTAAAGTCTAATTGACGTTGTGGACAGTTAAATTAATTGAATCAACCAGATTTAATTCTTCTGATTAATGTAAAATCAATGTTAATAGTCTTAGTAAATCAGGGTGGCTTCGTACGTTCTTTAGTTCAGATAAATAATGACCCTGGGACTTATTCCTAGTCTCTAAAATTATCTAAGCGGTAACAAGTGCACGTTAATAAACAGAGAAAGAGCTGCCGTGAACAGACGTGGTTTATGAGCTCGGACACCGGCGGGGCTACTCCGATGTCTGAATCATGGACTGAAGCGGGTCATAACGTCTGGATGAAGGTAGTCAGAGCTTAGACGAATCTTCCTCGCTCCCAGTTTAAACAAAAGTTCTCTACATTCTTATTTGTGGTAATACCCAGGAAGTAGAGGCTTTTCGGACCCGTGAGACGGAGAGCTGGTCAGTAGTCAGTCTGCTGGAGGTTAGGAGGAGTTAAGGGCGTGGCTGAATACTGGGCATTAACATATTATAACCATTACTTATTAGTTACTCTTATTATAATCATAATGTGAGTTATTACAAACACTTCTGAAAAGAAACCAAGAATAATCCATTATTCTGATTATTTGGCACCAAGTTACCAGTTACAGTTACTTGTTTCACCTGTAAGTACGTCCACAAGTGTAAGAGTAAGTGTAATTAAACCAATACCAATCATTGGTTAAACCAATATTGATTATTGGTTCAATTATGAGCTATTATTATTAATTTAAGAATTTTACAATGGGTTTTATCCAATTACTAAAAATGCTTAGATTTTATTCTTTAAACCTTTAATCCTTTGAAACAAGGAATAGTCTAAACTATTCCTATACTTTTGCAGGCTGGAAGCTTACTTCCTGTTTCATGACACTCTCTCTATCTGACTATGATTTTTTATGATCAGATAGAAAAAAGAAGAATTAAAGCAAAGTATGCAGGACACAATAACAACACACACAGCCAGATTAATTTTATTACAGTCTGACTCTATTGTTGGGTCTTGGTGTCACCGGTGTAATTAATTTCAAAGATAACTTTATTTATTGTCACTATTAAACTAAAATCTCCAGCATGGGGAAGTGGGATGATCTCGACTTTTCTCGACACTTTTTATAAAAATAAATTAGCTGTAAAATGACATAAATGAAACAAAAAAAACAGGATTTTGTTCTGGAATTTGAGATAAATTACTTTTAAAAGAAAATCCTTGAGAAACTTTGTCATTGAGTCTTTTCAAACCTGAAGGATTTTCTTACAAATACACTGCAAAAACATAAAATATTACCAAGACTTTTTGGTCTAATGTCTAGTGCAAATATCTTAATACACTTGAAAAATGACAAAACTAACTTACAAATAACATTTTAATAAGAGCTTTTTTTTAAAGTCAGTAGTTCCTTAATATAGACAATAATAGACAATAAACCAAAATAACTTACAAGTAACTTCCTCTTTATAAAAATAAATCAGCTCTGAAATGTGTCATAAATGACAAATATACAGAATCTTGTTCTGGAGTTTGAGATAAATCTCCGGAATTGCATTAATTTACCTTAAAGTAAACAGAAAAAGAGTCTTTTTATTTAAACCCTGAATGATTTTCCTATGTTTCAGCAGAACAAGCAAATAATAATTTAGATGTGGCTGTTTCTTTCCTTGTTTCTTTGATTTGAGTGTATCATAGCAGCTAAAACATGAGTCACGTTGTTGCATTTGCAGTTGTTTTGATTACCCTGAAAAGGACAAAAACCTGACGGGATGAGACATGCCTGGAGAAGGGGAGTATGTGTGTGTGTGTGTGTGTGTGTGTGTGTGTTTGTACGTCACAGCGTGAGCATGTGACAAGCCCCTCCTGGCCCAGGCGTGTATAAGAGACCTGCTTCCACCCTGGACAAACATTTACTCTTGGGGATCTCTCAAGCGAGACTTGCCAACAAAGACAAAGCAGACAAAACTTTTGGACGTTTTTCCTCGTGAGACAGCATGGCATCTGCAGGACTACAGATCTTGGGCATTGCCCTCGGCATCATTGGCTGGATCGGGGTCATTATCTCCTGCGCTCTCCCCCAGTGGAGAGTGACGGCCTTCATCGGCTCCAACATCGTCACGTCTCAGACCATCTGGAAGGGCATCTGGATGGAGTGCGTGGTGCAGAGCACAGGCCAGATGCAGTGCAAGGTCTATGACTCCATGCTGGCGCTGGAGCAGGACCTCCAGGCGGCCCGTGCCCTCGTCATCATCTCCATCCTCGTTGGCATCCTCGCCCTCCTCCTCGCCATCGCCGGGGGGAAATGCACCAACTGCATCGAGGACGAGAGGGCCAAAACCAAGGTGTGCATCACAGCCGGAGTCATGTTCATCATTTCTGGCCTTCTGTGCATCATTCCCGTCTCCTGGACGGCTAGCACCATCATCAGAGAGTTCTACAGCCCATTTGTAAACAACTCACAGAAAATGGAGATTGGAGCATCGCTCTTCATCGGTTGGGGGGCCTCCGCCCTCCTCATCCTGGGCGGTGGACTTCTCTGCGCCAACTGCCCTCCCAAAGACAACTACACTGCCAAGTACTCAGCCCCTCGATCGTCTGCTCCCAAGGATTACGTGTGAGAGGGCCAAGACATAAAGAAGAGACTCTGTGATTCATTTCTGGGGAAAAAAAGTGTTTTGGACTTTGGTTGTGTTCAGGATTCAGTCTGATTTGGTTCATTGTGAGGACGAGACGGCGGCCACGCCCGATTAACTGTCACCGGGAAGCAGGAAAGAAAATGACGACATACCTGGGAACAACTTTTCTTGTATTACCTGAATTCATAGTGTTGTGTTTTTAAATGCATTTCATTTTGTTTTTATTCATTTCGTACATTTACGTTTTACTTTTTGAATTATTCACTTTATAGTGGTTTCTGTCTGAAAATGTAAATAAAGATTTTTTGTTATTAATACTAAGATTAAGTAATCTGTTTGATTCATTTTTGTTCAGAAATTAAACGCTTAAGACAAACTGCACTGCAGAAACAAAATCTCACCAAGTAGTTTTAATCTATCTCCTAGTACACATGAAATAAGGCAAAACGAACCTACAAGTAACTTTTCTGAAAGAAATCAGAGCTTGTTTTAAGCTAAGAAATCCTTAATATTCATTAAAAAATAGTTCCAGTCCAACTGGCAGATTATTTCACTTGGGAGAAAAATGTTATAAGTGAGATAATCTGCCAGTGGAACTAGAACTGCGTTGCTAGGTAACGGGCAAGTCTTGGCTGGGGTTGCTAGGTAACAGCGCTGTGCCCGTTGATCGTTAGTAAAGCGGAATAACTGCCCTATTGTACTTTTTCATCAATATTAAGGAATTGTTCATTTAAAACAGGCTCATATCTTTCTGAAAAGTTACTTGTAAGTTAGTTTTGTCTTATTTCACGTGAATTTAAAATATCCGCACTAGAAACTAGACAGAAATACTTGTGTGATTTTGTGTTTCTGCAGTTTACCCTTCTGAGCTGATCTAACACTTTTCTGGGTAAATGTCTTAGATTTTTCTCGATCTGTTTCCAATAAAAACAGACCTACACTCCTTTGTGTTATTCATCATTAAGCTAATCTCCAAGAATAAGCTTCTGAAAAGATTGTTTTTCTAGATTCTTTTCAAGCGTTTGTAACCAACAAGTGTTGGATAGGTGTGGCTCTCTGGGAAGAGCAGCTTTGTTTTCAGCTGGGAAGTTGAGGGTTTGACTCCAGCCAACCGTTTCATGCAAATGTTCGCTTCGGCAAAATAATTTACCTAAACTTTCCTATAAATGCTGTGACAACGGCAGCTAGTTTCATGGGATTTGATGAATTCAGTCCTTTTTTGTGAAGCAGAAGCAACATGGATTCTCTATAGTTACACGGTATATGTCAGTTCCTGAGCTAGCTCTGTTGTAATTCTGCCGTTCAGCATCTCTTAACAATTTAAAACATTTTCTGCCAGTTTGAACCTTTCTTTAGGCACTTTGTCCAAAATACGAGGACATTTATGACTTTAAAATATGAGCACTTAGAGAATTTCAACGTTTGAGAACATACTATCATAAATCAGGAGGTTTTTTTCTTAAAAATACAAACTTAAATTTGTAATATCTTTGAAAGGATATTACTGAGCTGCCTGGGTAAACCGCTGTGCAACACTGCCCCTCACTGGTAGAGGAAGAGAAATTATCTTCTCATTCAAATTCTTAATTTAGCCAATTTAAGCATTCTATTTAAAAATTAAGTTGATTTTGTAGTTAATATAGAAGGTACTAATGCAACATCATATCATAAGGAGCAGCTGCAGCACATCAGCTTAAGTAAAAAATATGTGTGAAAAGCTTTAATACTCTTTTTTTCATTGATAAATGTTAGAAACTGATCAGTTATTAGCACTTGCTTTCCTTTTACATATTTTACATGTTTTTTTTTCTTAAATCTGAACTTTGGTGCTTTTATTTTCCAAGAATTTAAAATATTCATGGAATATTTTAAATTCCACGAATTTAAAAGATGTGAAACATGCAGCTTAAAATCAGGAAAAGCAGGGATTGTATTTAAACACTGATCATGCTTGGGGTAATTAAAACTCCTTTTTAGAAAACAGGGATCAAAATGACTGAAAATAGTACATAAAAAATCTAAATATAAGAAGCAAATTAAAAGATAAACAATAAAATATAATTGTGTTAAAAGAAGCAGGAGAATAGAAACAAAATGCTCTCTTTGCAACAGATTGTTGAAAAGAGACTGTAATATTGTGACAGAAAAATATAACATTGTGTGTCATCAGCATAGACGTCTACATTTGAAACAATAATATTACACACACTGAATAAAGATACACACCTTTTTTTTCTCATCGTCTGAAATTAAATCAGACCAAACCTGTTCCGTTTCAGGTCAGTCAGAATTACAATAAAATATTTCTATTGATTAAATGCAACAATAGTGAGAGATTTATTAAAATCAGAAAGCAGCGTGTTCCAGTTGTGGCCTTAAAATACATCCATAATCTCAGCTTTACCTCATTGGAAAAGAGGCACTAATCATTCTTTACGTAAACTTTGGATTTTGAAGATATTAATAAATAAATTAGTCATATTCTCTCATATTCCACACAGCTAAATAACATTAGCTGTGTGGATTGCCTTTTGTAACTGAACAAAACACACTGAATTCCACATCACATCTACATGTTAAGATTATCATAGTCAAGCTAGCATCACTGACTTACTTCCCTCTTTTCCATCATTAAATCCTTTTCCTGACCTTGTTGTCATAGTGTTGATAATTAGTAGCAAATCGCTGTGTCCCTTTTTCTTTATATATCACGCAAACATTTAAGATTTTGTGCGTTATGTTGACAACTTAACAGCTGAAACTAATGCTAGTTTCAGCTGTTTTAGCATTTTTCCCAGGGAGACGGGGTCCACATTGAAGGGGTTTATTGTTAAAAGTTATCAAACTTTTCCTTCAATGAGGTTCCCAGCACTGATCACATTAGTTTACTGATTGCTCACCTTGAAACTTGCAGGTCAGCACTGCATTAAGGACACCTTGTGTTTGTGTACAAACACTTTCCAGCCAATAGCTGCTGAGGTCGGTGGTATCGGCTACCCTCATGTTTCTGTCCACTCTGCTCACATAAGAACCTTTACAGTCGAGCCTGCGACATTTCCTCTGTTTTCTCATTGAGTTTGGTGCGTCGCAGCAAGGCAGGAAGATGGTTTCTCAGGGCGTTCAGATCACCGGCATAGTCATAGCCACGATCGGCTGGCTGCTGGACATCGTGGTGTGCGGGCTGCCCATGTGGAGGGTGTCCGCCTTCGTGGGCGCCAACATCATCACGGCTCAGACCATCTGGGAGGGCCTGTGGATGAGCTGCGTGGTGCAGAGCACGGGCCAGATGCAGTGCAAGGTCTACGACTCCATGCTGGCGCTGGAGCAGGACCTGCAGGCGGCCCGCGCCATGATCATCGTCTCCATCTTGTTGGGCATTTTGGGGCTGTTCATGGCCATCGCTGGAGGAAAGTGCACCAACTGCATTGAGGACGAGCAATCCAAGTCGAAGGTCTGCATCGTTTCTGGGGTTATGTTCATCCTCGCCGGGGTGCTGTGCCTCATTCCCGTCTCCTGGTCCGCCAACTCCGTCATCAACAGGTTCTACAACTTGATGTTGTCTGGAATTCCTCAATACGAGTTGGGAGCATCGTTGTACATCGGCTGGGCAGCTTCTGCCTTGTTCCTGATTGGAGGGGGGCTACTTTGCTGGAATTGCCCCGCCGGTGAGGAAGACCTGAACTACGTTTCCAAACCCAGATTCACCCCAGTGAAGACCGCTTCCACATCCAGAGAATACGTATAAGGTTTCCCTCCTAACACGGACACGAAGGCTCAACACAGCTGACATGTCGGCTCGTATTGATCTTACTGATGGATCCACGGAAAGTGTAAATACTGTACGAATTCTCAGCGTTTGGTCGGTGAGACCAAAGGCGTAAATGATAAATAATTGTGGTAAATGTTATTATTTCCTGTAGTTTAGCTAACTTAAACAGGCTTTCTGTCATAATGATTACTTTGGAAACAATCTGTTTAGGTAATCCAAGAAATGAATATTTAATTCCTTTTGAACATTGTAAGAGATTTTATTAATTATTAAATGTCATTGTGATCATTTATATTTTTAAAGAAATTGACCCTAATAACAGACACATCTATGTGTAAATAAATACGTAACACTTTTTCTTTTACTTTTAAATTCTTTTTGTTCTCCATATACTCATGTAACTTTACTTGTTTTGTGTTTGTAATGTAAATAAACTCTGTTAAAACTGGATTATTACGTTATAGTTCCGTGGAAAATGTAAAAATTAAATAAAATATTACGCAAGTACTCGAATATTCTTTCAGTTTATTTCCTGGTTGGAACATTTTGGGCGAGACGTCCGTTTTAACACTTTTCTGAGTTTTAAACCTCAGTATGAATTTAATAAAACTGTTCCAAACTTTAGTTAACTTACATTTAATTAAACATTAGAGTTTTCTTGTTTCTGTGCTTTAAAACAGAAACGAAATGATGATGAGATTGTTTTGTAATATTTTCCAGGTGACGAACTTGTTGTTGGCGCAGCGTCATGTGACCGAGGCGTGTCTCGTTGGTTTTGTGTATACAAACGTTTCAGTCATGGGACGTTGTGAGACTTTTTTTTTTTTTTTCAGGAAAGCTTTCGATGCAGACGGAGTTGATCTCAGGTTGTTTTCTGTCAGTGCCGCACCTTAAGCTTCCAGTTTCAGGACAGATTTTCTCTCTTCAAATGTTTGTTTGTTTTTCTCCCATGAAGCTGTGTCACAAAATACACTTATCAGGAAACACAGTTCAGACTCTCCCTACTGTTTTGTTTGTGATGAAGGAAAAAAAAAATCTCCATTTCCATTCTGTGTTGACCTGACCATATCTGGATGAATATTGTATTGATCCTCCACCAAACTGTCCTGTTAAATAAATTATTATTTGTGTTCTGATGAACCTCAGATTGAAAGTAGCTTTTAAAGATAGCAACCTTTAAACTGGTATTAAACATACCTCTAATTAATCAGTTTGGTATTAAAAGCAGGTTTTTATTGGTTTCTCTATATTATTTTATTAGCTGTGAACAGAAATTGTCATAATTAACAGAAGAAAGGCTTGTAAACATCAATCTGTGTGTAGTTAGTCTATAAATGCTGATATTGTCAGCTGCTCACAAATACTTAAAATCCACAAAAACATGAAATCTGCTCTAAATACTCTAACTTCCTTTTTTAATGGTTAAAATATGTATTAATATGCACATTCGAAGCCATAACTACAGAATATAACATCTACAGATGGTTGGCTTCCTTACCTTTGCTCTCAGCCAATCAGTACCAAGGAAGATAAATGCAGCTCCTGGATTGGCTGCTTTGCAAACGCCAGCCAATGGCGCATCAAGTAGCATTTTAGCTTCCAAATCTGCATTTTCTTTCAAATATTTTAGATGTGCTCTGCTGAAAAATCCATAAACAATTCGGGAATCACCTTCCGCAGAATAAGCCGTGAATATTGAGCAGCAAACATTTTAATACTATTCTAATTTATTTAATATTACTGCACTTAACTTTGGGCCTTTTTTGAGTTTGCATACATTCCTTTCTGTTTTACAGATTGTGTTGGAGTAGCTCTTTTATTGGAAACCATTAACATGCGTGTGCGTGTGTGTGTTTGTGTGTTCTAGTCAATTTACAAACCTGACCCAGTTGCAACAGACGGTTATCCACATTGTCTGACCCAAGCACCATCATGTACAAATAAATACACCCATTTAGGAGGTAGAAATAATTCTGGAAACTCTAACTGAGCAAAAAAAGGACAAATTTACTTTGATTTAAACTCAGACAGTGAGAAAGAAACTATTATTTGACAACGGGAGCGTTACAGTTGAAACCAGTTTATGTACACTGGATAAAGACAGATTTTTTTTTGCACTGTCTGAAGTCAAATCACACCAAATTTTTCCTGTTTTGGGTTAATTAGGATTACCAAATTTGTTTATATTTGTTAAATGCTGTGAAACTTGAAGAGAAGTGAGATTATTTTTGTAACTTCCCTCAAATTCAAAAGTTTAAATACATTTGGTCAGTATCAGGGATGACTAAATGTAATGATAAAAAATTTATAAGTTGGGTTAGAACAGTTTGGACAAACAAGAATAAGTTTGGGTTTGTACAATGGCTGCTGGAAGAGACCAATGTTTTGTTGTTGACTTACCATCCAGAAACCACTTGCTGCAGTCTTGTTGGTTGTGCAGGAGGCACCACTTCTGCTTTTCAACAATGTATGGTTGTATAATTGTGCATCTGCTTGCAGCCATTTTTATTTATGAGTGTAATCTTGGAGTTGGGGGTGTGGCCACCAACTTATTTAGATTTAAAGGGACAGTATTATATAAACTTGGCTTTTTTGAGCTTTGCATCGTGTTATTCAATCATCAAAACAAACCTGGAGTGTTGCTTTGATTATTTCATGCATGTTTGAGAAATCCTTTAATCTCCATGGCAACTATTCAACTGAGCAAAATGCCAGGGTGGACTTAGCCCCGCCTTCAAGACGCAGCTCATCCTCAGAGCTGCAGTTTCTGAGCTTCTGCCCCGCAGAGCAGCTCTCCCCCACTCAGCTCCTTCAGACTAGCCAGCAGCAATTAGCAAACACCTGCTGAGCTGATTATAGTCACTACTTTTCAGTGCAGCACTGTTAAAAATGTTGTTAAAGGGTTAATAGAGGAACCATGTTGTGATGAATTCCTGAAGGTGGAGTTTCAGAAACAGCAGGAGTTTTTAAAGAGACAGAGACCCAATTTCAAGGTGTTAAATTAAGAGATAAAATTTATTTTAATTCATATTTGATAGATACATAATTTTTATAACAACTTAAGTTAACATAGTTACTTGATTGTGTTATAAAATGACAACAATGTGCCTGGAAAACAATACTGCTCCTTTAAATGACAAGAGGAGACTGGAATCTCATTGCAGTCTGCTGAAATGAGACTCTTCACATTTTTTGTAATATTTAGTACAAAAACTGTAATGAGCATGTTTTCTACAGACCTAACCTAACCTGTTCAAGGAAGCATAATGGGTCACCTTTAAAGTAGCTGCCACTCCTCTACCTGCAAGAGAAGGAATCTTGTTTGTCCAGAGGAACTCACCTGACAACAGGACAGCACCTCCTCCTTCCCATTCTGTGACAAGCAGCCGGTGAGAGAGCTGCATCTCTCTGAGAACCAACTCATTCCTGCCGCGGACGAAGCCTCTTCACCATGGGGAGGGTTGGCAAGGAAGTGGCAGCCCAGGTCATCAGCTTCGTAGGCCTGATCCTGGCCGCCGTCTGCTGCGGTATCCCCATGTGGCGAGTGACCTCCTACATCGGCGCCAACATCGTGACGGGCCAGATAGTCTGGGACGGGCTGTGGATGAACTGTGTGATGCAGAGTACGGGTCAGATGCAGTGTAAGCTCAACGAGTCGGTGATGCGGCTGTCGCAGGACCTGCAGGCCGCCCGCGCGCTGGTCATCATCTGCCTGATCTTGGGCTTCATTGGCTTCATCGTCACCTTCATTGGGACCAAGTGCACCAGCTGCTTGAAGAAGGACTCCAGCAACGCCAATGCAGTGATCATCGGCGGGTGTCTCTTAATCCTGGCAGCCATCTTGATCCTGGTCCCCGTCTGCTGGTCGGCGGCAATCAGCGTCTCAGACTTCCAGAGCCCCTTGACCATCGAGACACAGAAAAGGGAAATTGGAGCTTCTATTTACATCGGTTGGTGTTCGACAGTGTTGCTTCTGATCGGAGGGATCATCCTGACCACGTCCTGTCCTCCCAGTAAGCCCTATTATCCAGCCTACAGACCGCCGATGTACACCTACGGGCGCCCGAACACGGCGGCGTACGGTCCAGTGTACGCGGCGCCGTCCAACCAGCCGTACACCGGGACGTACACCGGGAGCTACGTCCCCGCCAAACCCTACGCAGCTCCAAGCGCATACTCTGCTCAGCCATACGTCAGAAACTGAAACTCTGGTTTGCACTGTATCATAAAACTGCATCTCAACAGATACTGTATTTTTAAAAGATGCTTTGTAATCCAGCAAAATGTGATGTAAAAGTACTTTCTTCAATAGCTCTGATTCTGGAGGACTGTTGTTCCCTCTTTCCTGTGTAACTCATGCATCGCTTTCTAAGGAAACAACTGTGGTTGTATTTATTTTCCAACTTTCTGAGTTGCTGTGACTCATTGTTTCCCAGAAAAACTGCTTCAATAAAATGATTGAGTCTTTTTACATTTTTCTGTTTGTGGAGTCATTTTATACAATAATAATAAAAAAAAGAAAAAAGATGGGGTTTTATTTTTGTTAAGTCACATTATAATTATGGAGGACTAAAACTGTCTAAAAATAATAGAGATACATAAGTAAAGAAATCAATACACTTAAAACGCAACATTTTATTTAAGAACTTTTATATAAAAGTTTTTATTAATTACTTTCTTTTCCAGTTAAATTCTAACAGTATAAATTTTACTTCTTTTAATGTTTTTCTTATTTTCTTTTCACCCTATATATAGATACATTTATTTATCTATATAAGGAAGAATATATCTATATAATTTTATCTTAAATAAATTTATCTTAAAATTTATTTAAGAATTTTTTTTATTTATCTTAAATAAAAAATGGTAACTTTTTAGTTTTGCAAGTAAAATACAATCTATGAGTTTATATCTGTGCCCAATATAGACACACATACATTTTATGTGTATATATATATATATATATATATATATATATATATATATATATATATATATATATATATATATATATATATATATATATTTGAGATATTATGTGTGTGTTTATATGTGTGTGTGCTTTCCAAAATAGGATTGGAGACATGAAAAAAGTTTGTCTGCAATCATAAGAAGTTGTCAAACGGCCTGTAAAGGTAATAAATTATTTTAAACATATTTGTAAAAATGTAAAAAGTCTTCTTTAATTATTATTTTTAACATAAATACATCTTGCTCATTAGGAAATGTCTTTGGTATTCCATGACATCTTCTACTTTTTAATTGATTACAGTTTTTTCAAGAGGATTAAAGTAAATAAAGTCATATTTAATAAATTAGAATATATGTCTAGATGCGGCTTGCTTGTCAGATTAAGAGGAACCAGTTGGTGTTATGCATACTTGTCGTTAAATTCATGTTTCTGTTTTATAAAATGTCATTTATATTGTTCTGACGTAATAGTATAATTATAAATGTCAAGTTTCTTTTATTAACTTTAAGTGGAAAATCTTTTTAACATATGAATCTATTTGAAGTGTTTAACTTAGTGACACAGTTTCTTAAATAATATATTAATGTGCTGAGCGGACCTGTAGTAAAACCAGGAAGAGGCTCCCTAAATGGAAATAAACAAGCACATGTCCGGTGAAACTCTCCATTTTAAACACCTGAAACCAGTTCTTGGAAGCGACGCCCCAGTCCGTCCAAGACCCAACAGCGTCATTTGTTGTTGTTTAAATCAGGAATGCTGATCGTCATCTGCATAAGGACATCCATCTTGTCGAAACTGCGCCTCAGCTGCACAAAAAATGATGTGAAAAATCTGGTCAGACTGGTAAATCTCCACACAAACTGGTTCAGATCCGAGGTGAAGCTGCTCTGGCTCCGCCTTCAAGCCGACGTCCTTAAAACCAACTGGGCTTTGAAAGCGTTGGCATTAAGCTGTTCAGCCGGCCGACCTCTCAACTCGTTTGTCTTCTCTGCTCGGTTCTGCTCCAACTCAAACTCCATCATGGTGTCAATGGGACGACAGATGCTGGGCTTCGTCCTGGCCGTCATCGGCTTCATCGGGACCATCATGACCTGCGCCCTGCCCATGTGGAAGGTCACAGCCTTCATCGGCGCCAACATCGTGACGGCGCAGATCATCTGGGAGGGCTTGTGGATGAACTGCGTGATGCAGAGCACCGGCCAGATGCAGTGCAAGATCTACGACTCGCTGCTGGCGCTGCCGCAGGACCTGCAGGCCGCCCGGGCACTGGTGGTCGTTGCCATCATCGTCTCCGCCATGGGAATCATCCTTGGTGTCGCTGGAGGGAAGTGCACCAACTTCGTTGAGGAGCCGCGCGCCAAAGTCAGGGTGGCCATCGCGTCCGGGGTGGTCTTCATCTGCGCTGGGGTTCTGGTGTTGGTCCCCGTGTGCTGGTCCGCCAACACCATCATCAGGGACTTCTACAACCCGATCATGACCAACGCCCAGCGGCGGGAGCTGGGCGCCGCGCTCTACATCGGCTGGGGCACGGCGGCGCTGCTCATCCTGGGAGGGGCCCTGCTGTGCAGCTCCTGTCCTCCCAAACACGAGGCCCCAGAGTATCCGATGAGGTACAGCCAGGAACCCCTGAAGTACAGCCAGGGACCCAAATCTGTGGCCAGATCCGTAGCCAGCAGCCGGGCGTACGTCTGAAAGCTGAGAAAGACTGTAAATTACTGACATTCGTAAGCGAAATGCCTTCCATGTGTCTTTCTGAAAGAGTGATTGACTGACTGAGAGGCTGGATTCTTGAAAGAAATCTGGGAATCCTTAGCTGGGGACCTTCTTAAAGAAGAAAGATGTGGTGTGAGTTACGGTCCAGTTTTTACACTTACTGGACCATATAAGAGCGTTGTGTTCTCTGAATGTGAAGTCTGAACTGGTTTATGACCATTAAGACTAACGATTGACTTTGTACAAGAGACCAGTGATATATTGTGAATTTATTGTAAAGTATTCTGTCTATTTTAAACGTTATGATTGTTTTTTTTTTTATTATCACTTATTGAATTGTGTTTTTGAACCTTATACCTTTGTAATAAATTGTGGTCATCATATTATTACTGTTGTCAGAGATCATTTCTTGGTCAGAGATTCCCTTTAGGATACAAACCTCCAGAAACACAAAAGTATTTATGCTCTTGTTTCGAGTGCAGATACCTTGGTCCACTTAAAATAAGTAAAAACTAAATCACAAGGAACTCCAGCAACATATTGGAGCTTGTTTTAAGTCAACAATTTAGTAATATTGATTTTGTAATTAATTGGCAAATTGTTTCAGGTATAACATGGGAAAAATGTCATATAAGTGAAATAATCTGACAGTAGAACAAACTGGGTTGCTAGGCGACAGGCTGGGGTTGCTAGGTAACGACGGCAGTGAAACTAGGATTATTTCATAAATATTCAGGAATTACTGACTTAAAACAAGCTCATATATCTTGCTGAAAAGTTACTAAACCAAAAATACTGAGAAGGATTTTGTGTTTTTGCAGTCCAACCACACAAATTTCACAATTCAAAAGTGTTTCTTTGATTCTCACAGAGAAATTACATAAACATTAAACTTTCAAAATCTACCAAATAATAATACATATCTAAAACTATATTCATGAGTAACAGCTGAGACACTTTTTCTTTCTTGGAGGAAGTGTTAAAACGTGTCTGGGGGGAAACTTTTGTGCAGTGAAAGTATGTAAAAACATGCAACTGTTCAAACTCGTCAGGCTTTTTCCAGCCCAGTTAAACCAGTTCTACTGTCCGGCCCAGAGTCGGAGCCTTTTCGGTTCCTGTTGAGTTTCTGCCAACATTACACACCTCGTTACTTACACGGGGGAAAAGGTTTGAGTGTTTGGAGGTAGAAAATAAGGTTCACTTGTTCTGAAGTTGTGTTTCAAAGACCTTAACTTCACAGTGAATGAATGTCACAGAGATTCAGTCTGATCAGTTTGCTGTATGAGAAATTAGACTTTATATTTGTGGGAACAGAAACAAAAGGAGCACTTTCTATCTTTATTTGAGCACATATTACAAACTAAAACAAAACACATTTCCACCAATCTGGTTTTGTACCAATTATGGGGCATTTTATACCTGATTTATAATTTTATATAACCTCAGTTTCATAGAATGAAATAAAACTTAAATTAGGTTTATAAAGGCTTCAGAGGCCAAACTGGAACCATCATCAATGGAAACAGGATGTGAAGTAAGATCTTCAAAAAATAATATACAATAATTTCCAAACAAGAAAAGAGGAGTTTATGATTATTCATACAGATGTGTAAGCATTCAGAAAAATATCCAACAGGTTAAGAAGAAATTACTTGTTTAGTATAAAAGGAAGAAATGTGTGAAGTGACTACAAACTGAACTGGAGCTGACATTAATTAGCTTTTTTTCTTATACATTTTTTATTCACCAGTTAGTGTACATACAACAAACATTACATACTAACAAAAAGGGATATGGATCAACAAAATAATAACCGGATAATAGCACAAATTAACATTTCCCGTTTTTTTTTTTGTTTTTTTTTGTAAAAACTCTCAAAACCTGTCATGTTAATAATCCAGTTGACTTCATATTAAAAATAATCTTTATCATTTTTTAAACATGGGCTTGTTTGAACAAACTAGTTTCACATATTGCATAATAGAAACTCATCAAATCCTTTAAATCTTGATTTATGTAAACTCCTATAGTCTGTATAATGAATGGAATAAGTTTCATAGCTAATATCTATTTTTACTGCCATTTTGATCAATGCCTAATCAAAGCTGCCAATCAGGTAATTAAAAGATGGAGCTGCTTCACATATTAAACTTTATTTAATATGTGATCCAAATGTTTGTCTGTAACTTCTGATAGTGAAGAAATGGTGAAATTGTTGTGACTTTCAGAAATGATTCCCATTACGTGAGCAGAGTCAACACTCCCTGTCCTGTTCCTGCTAACTTATCTGGTTTCACATTCCTGCGTCTGCCTTCAGGCACGCCGGCTGACTCGCCCAGGAACCGGTTTCAGGCGCAGGAGTTCACCTAAAACTCAGCGATGCTTCCGCAAAATCCCACACAGTCAGAAGAAAACAGCTGAAACTGCAGCTCTTATTTTTAACTTTTAGTGCCTGGAGTGAGTAAACAAACTTTGGGTCTGAAAAAAAAAAAGGATTTATAAAATTTTCTGTACATAAAACAATCTGTAGGCAAGTCCAATTCAAAATTACTTTATTGATCCCAAAGGCAAATTAAATGTAGCTCATATTAAATCAGATTCAGAGTTAGATAGTGATGGCTGCTGGCAGGAAAGATTTCCTATAGCAGTCTGTATTACAGCAAATCTGAAGAAGCCTCTGACTGAAGACTCTCAAAGGTCAAAGGACCTGGTCTGATTTTAAAATGCTAAAAAAACATTAAACTTTAGTGAAATACACACAAAACAAAGATAAACTTAAATATTCTAAAAATACACGAGTCAAAACATGAATGTTTATTAATTTAGTGTAACGATTGTAACTTAATCCAGTATCAAAGTATTTCTCATCTTGCACGTCTGTCCTGTTTCAAATGAATATAGTTGAGCTCAAAATTATTCATACTCCTGGCTGGTTTAACCTAAGATTATTTTCATTCAACCAGGAAGTCTGATTATTAGAAATGAGACGTACATACGTAGTCAACTTTGGAAAAAAAAGTGCATATTTATGTTTTATTCTAAAAGGGTGTGTCAAAAAATATTTATTACTGGTTACCTTCTCAATAATCAGTATAAAAGTCTTTTTGGTATTGCAGGAATAAACTCAGATTTTTTGGTGTTTCCATTGGTGTTTTAATTGTAAGTTTATTGCTACACATATAATAAACTAGTTTATTATAAAGTCGCCATATCAAACTTCCTACATGGTTGAGTTTCACTCACATAAGATTTATTTACAGCTAATTTCTCAAACTTCCTGTGACCTTCTGAACTGAGTCTTCTAGTAACTTATGTATCTAAATGACACGTCATCAGCTTTAAGATAAATGAAGAAAGAGGAGTAAACAGTGTGAGTAAAACTGCTGCTTGTGGTTTGAGGGACTGATTTATTTTTGAGAATGACATTTAAGATTGTGAAACATGGGAGAGTTATGTTAGCGCTAATTTAATAACATAACATCCTGCAGTTGTGAAATATTTCATGTTGATTTGGTGAAGGTGAGAAGCTAAAATGATCCGACTGTCTTTGCATCTAATTACACTGCAAAAACACGACATCTTACCAGGTATATTTGGTTTAGTTACTGCAAATATCTTAGCAAACTTGAGAAAAGGCTAAACAAACTAACTTTTTAGCAAGATTTGGGAGCTTGTTTTTAGTCAAAAATAATTTTTTTCCCCTTATTGCTTTTTGAATGTCTTCATTTTCTACAAAAACACAAAATATTACCAATTTTTTTTGGTCTAGTTTATAGTACCAATATCTTAATACAACTGAAATAAGACAAAACTAACTGACAGGTTTTCAGAAAGATGTGGGAGCCTGTTTTAGATCAATAATTCCCCAATAGTGATGAAAAAGTTCAGATTGATTCGCTTGTGGGAAAAATGTCTTGAACTTCTTCATCAATATTAAGGAATTATTGACGACCAACAAGCTCAACGCATATGAGCTTGTTGGTAAAAGTTGCTTAAAAGTTACTTGTTAGTCAGTTAGTTGTAAGATTTTTGCATAAGAAACTGGACCAAAATACTTGGTGATACTGAGTTTTTACAGTGTTCAGATGCTTTAGGCTTTGTCATCTTTGACAAACACTCCCGTTGCTCCACATGACAAACTGTCATCATTCTCTGCAGCCTGATTTCTGGTTACTGATGTTCCAGGAACAGCTTGTGCAGCATTCTGGCTCATCTGTACTCAGAAAAATGGTTGAAACCCCAACCTTTATTGTTCTTGCACACAAAACCCGCCTGCAGGTGAGGAATCATTTGGCAGGCCTTCTAGTGTTTCCCTCATAGCTTGGCGTTCACACCTCCCATTCTTCTGCTGCCTGAGGTTCACACAAACACCCAGGCGCCACTCTGTATTCTGCCAGAGACGCACAGCGATGGCCTCCATGGGGTTGCAGATTGCCGGTTGCGCCTTGGCGCTCTTCGGTTGGATCGGGGTTCTCATCGTCTGCGCCCTGCCCATGTGGCGGGTCACGGCGTTCATCGGCAACAACATTGTGACCTCGCAGATCATGTGGGAGGGCATCTGGATGAGCTGCGTGGTGCAGAGCACCGGCCAGATGCAGTGCAAGGTGTACGACTCCATGCTGGCGCTGAGCAATGACCTTCAGGGCGCCAGAGCTTTGGTGGTGGTTTCCATCGTCGTCGGCATCGTGGGACTCCTGATTGCTTTCGTCGGGGGAAAGTGCACAAACTTCATTCCGGAGGAGAAGGCCAAGGCGAAGGCCTCGGTGGCTGCAGGAGCCATCCTGATCGTCAGCGGAGTCCTCTGCCTCGTTCCCGTTTCCTGGACGGCCACCATCATCGTCCAGGACTTCTACAACCCTCTGGTGATAGACGCGCAGAAACGAGAGATCGGGGCGTCTCTGTACATCGGCTGGGGCGCCGCGGTGCTGCTGATCCTGGGAGGGGGGCTTCTGTGCGCCAGCTGCCCCCCAAAGGAGGAAAACGCCCCCTCTGTGAAGTATCTGCTGAACAGACCAGGAGGAAACAGCAAAGGAGAGTCGTACCGGTCATCCTCACCGACAAAGACGTATATTTGAGACAAACTGGGATTCGGACTCAAAAACACAAAATCTTACTGAGTATTTTTGGTCTAGTTTCTACTGGAAACATCTCGGCACACTTGAAATAGGACAAAACTAACTTACATGCAACTTTTTATCAAGATATAGGTGCTGGTTCTAAGTAAATAATTCCCTAATATAGATTTTTAAAAGCAGTTTAACCTAAAGCAAGACGTTTTCCCAGGTTAGAAGTGAAAAAATCTGCCAATGCAACAAGAACTTAAATAACCTAAACAAGCTTTATGTCTTTCTGAAAAGTTACTTTTAAGTTAGTTTTATCTTATTTCAAGTGTACTAATATACTTGCACTATAAACTAAACCAAAAATTCTTGGTAAGATTTTGTTTTTTTGCAGTGAAGGACGACATTCAAGCAGCATGAAGACAAAAAAAACTATTTTTCAACCTGAAGTGAAGGAAATCAACACTTTGTCTTCTTATGACACCTGTGTTACGTTTTGCATTAAAAAGGTTTAGCTTTAAGTTGTACACTTCTGTATTTTTATTCATTTTGGAAAATGTTTTTTTAAGTTATTCTTTTTCATTAAAAGGACGTTTTGTTTGCTGGCTTTAAGCACCAGCAGGTGATATTTGAACCAAACACAGCAGGAACCAGTTTGGCCGGTCAAACCAGATCAAATCCCAGGAACAAAAGCAGTGACTCGGAATCACAATGCCGTAAATGTTTAGCTCCGTTTGTCCGACATTCATACAGAAAGGACAGTAATTTGACCAGAAACTTAGCAGCTTAAATCTGCACAAACGGTTTTTAAAAGATGTTTTTTTAATGGATTTGGTGTTTTTAGTGACACAGCAGCAGCATGACGGGTTTGATGCTTTCCCAGCCAATCACAATGACACTTCAGATGAGGAAGAAGGAGTCAAATTACGCTCAAACTGGCTCTTCCTCTTTTACTCAGACATTACAGGAAATATGCTTTTTATGGTTTTCTTGTGTTAATATGTGTGTGATGGTTTTTTTTACCTCATACACTTTTATTCCAAAATAAATATGTTTTAATTTAAATTGTCTTTCATTTATTGCTGTTAAAACTTCTGGTTTAAAAGACAAAATACACTGAAAAACAAAATCTTCAGTATTTTTGCTCTAATTTCTGGTGCAAATATCTGAGAACATTTAAAATAAGACAGAAATAATTACAAGTAATTTTTCAGCAAGATAAAAGAGCTTGTTTTAAGTTGATAATTTCTTAAAATTGATCAAAAAGTATTAGTTTTATTGGCAGATTATTTCCCTTATAACATGAGGAAAATGTCTCATTATAAATAAAATAATCTGGAAGTGAAACTAGAACTTTTTCATCAGTATTAGGAAGTTATTTACTGAAAACAAGCTCCTGTATTTTGCTCAAAAATTACTTGTGAATTAGTTTAGTGTACTAAAAGACCAAAAATACTTGGTAAGATTTTCTGGTTTTGCAGTGTAAATTCATCTTTTATTACAGATTATTTATTATTTATTAATTTAACATTGTCACACATAATAAATAAATAAATAAATATAACTTTTAATTTTATTACATTTATTTATTGGGGGTAATGTTGAATGAGGAAACAATTATTTCCAGAAAAATTACTGGAGTCACAATTATAACTACAAATTACAACCCCATCAGGTAAATGTAAGGAAGAACATTTCTATCATTATTTGACTTTTATATTATAATTAATTACTTCCTGTCTGCATAATGTTATAAATATGATGCCACAAGTTCTCCAAAAATGGAAAGAAAATAGAACATTTCCATTCATGTAAAGCAGACCTCCTCTTTTTTTGCCCTACCACCACAAACGTAAACAGGTTTGCTAAATACTACCTGGACTTTATTTTAGAAATGTTTGACGGTTTTCCTTTGTAAAACCTGTAATAACCTGTCAGGTGATTGGAATGAAAAACAGAAACAGAGATAATTAAAAGAACAACAATCTTTGTATGCTTCAACTTTATTATGAAATGTTACAGATTGTGACTCTTTATGCAAAAGGGAGTCGTATGAATGGTAACTGATTTTTTAACTGTATACGTTGGAAATACTGTTGTAAAATTAGTCAACATATAAAAACCACTCATGTTATGAGTAATAAATGAGCTAAATTAAGATGCCTCTTAAATAGCAACACAGCAGTTACTCTGATAAAGTCCAGATATTTTAAATTGGATCAGCAGCAGGATAAATTGTCTACAAGTTGAAAGATGTTCGGAAGAAAAAAAAATATTTCATTCAACTCTGAAAGCTCAAACATGTGACGTAAAGCTTCAGAAGTGCAGCTAAATAAAAGAGCAAAGCATGACGCTGCGTTATGTTTTACCAACTTCACGGTTTGACTTTTTCATCTTCTCTGTATTTTGTCCTGCGCTGCCACCTAGTGGCCATCTGGTAGCATGGCTAAAAACACTGGGCAGTAATAAGAATCAATTTCAGCATTCAGGTTTGACATTTATGCTGCTTTTAATTTATTTTCACGTTTATGTAAATGTTAAATGGTTTGACAATAAATCCAAAGTGTATAGTTTTATATATGTAACTTATCTTTGTAGAGATTTAGTTGGTTTTATTAACTTGAAAAAGGAAACAGGGTTTCTGTGCGTTTCACCAACTCAAATCTAAAATTTTTTAAGACTGTTATGAATTAAAACAGATCTGTATCACGACAGAAAGGTAGACAAGAAAATCACACATTTTATATAGTATTACACTGCAAAAACACAAACTTTTACCAATATTTTTGTCTAATTTCAAGTGCAATATCTTAATACACTTGAAATAATACAAATCTGACATAAAAGTCACTTTTCAGCAAGATATAAGAGCTTGTTTTAAGTCAATAATTCTTTACTATTGATACAAATGTTCCAGTCCCACTGGTAGAATATTCCACTCCACTGTTACCTAGCAACCCCAGCCAAGGACCTCCTGTTACCTAGCAACCCAGTTCTAGTTCCACTGGCAGATTATTTCACTTATAACATGGGGAAAATGTCTTGTTATAAATGAAATAATCTATCAATGGAACTAGAACTTTTTCATTAATTCTGAGGAATTTTTGACTAAAACAGTTTCTTACGTCTTGCTGAAAAGTTGGAGATATTAACTCTTGGTAAAATTGTGTGTCTTTATGGTTCAACGTCTATTTGTTGTATTAAAACTGGTTGGATATGTAATGTGGTGTTTCCGATTGGACACTCAGAGCCTATTGGTTGTGTTTTTAACAGACTTTAAGGCTCCCATGGCTCTGCAGGAGCTGGGCATCAGCCTGTCCATGATGGGCGTCGCCGGCACCATGTTGATCTGCGGCCTGCCCATGTGGAAGGTCACGGCGTTCATCGGCACCCACCTGGTGGTGATGCAGGTGTTCTGGGAGGGCTTGTGGATGACCTGCGTCAGCGAGTACACGGGCCAGATGCAGTGCAAGCTCTACGACGCCCTGCTGGACCTGTCGCCGGACCTCCAGGCGGCCCGCGGCCTCATCTGCATCAGCCTGGTGTTGGGCTGTCTCGGGTTCCTCGTCTTCATCCTGGGAGCTCGCTGCACCAACTGCCTGGACCACCCGCGGATCAAAGCGCGGGTGGTGATCGGCTCCGGCGCCATCTTCTGCCTGTCCGCGCTCACCACAGTGGTCGCTGTCGCTTGGACCGCCAACACCATCATCATGGATTTTCACAACCCCAGAGTCCCAGAGGTGCTGAAGAGAGAGCTGGGCGCGGCGATCTACATTGGGTTTGTGACGTCTGGGCTGCTGTTCTGTGGAGGAGCCGTTCTCTGCGTGACCTGCCCACCAGAACCAGACAGATTCCCCTCCAGTGGCTACATGCTGGCCAAGACTCCCACCCGGAGCAGCTACGCCGTCAAGAACTACGTCTGAAAACAGAAACTAAACCACAGCGTCTTGACCTCTGCCGACCTCTTCAAGCCTTTTACGGTGCCTGCTCCTTAATTACAATCTCTTCACTGCAAAAACACAAAAAATGACCAAGTTTTTTTGGTCTAATTTCTACCGCACATATGTTAGCACACTTGAAAAACAACAAAACCAACTTATAAAAAACTTTTCAGCAAGATATTATTGACTTAAAGCTGCAGTCAGTAATATGTTTATTAATAATGTGTTAAAAACTGTCACCATGTTCTGACAGTTTATGTCAGAGAAAAGATCGATCTCCTCCACCTTCCTACTGCCGTCTGAAGAAATTACCAAAAACAACCAATCAGAACCAAGAAGAGGGGCTTAGAGCTGTCAATCAAGCTTGTGTGCATGTGATAAATGTGTAAACAAAACAACTTACTGTTACAGAAAAAAATGTTTATCTTATGCTATCAGTGGCCATGCTAACTAGCTTTAGCATTCACAACAAGATCTGCTGACAGGGAGAGACTGTCATAGCAGAGCAAGAGAGAGGGGGTGGTGGGACGGCGCACACGGCCATGATTGACAGCGCTAAGACCCGCCTTCTGACTCTGATTGGCTGTTTCTAGTTAGCGCTGGGAGAAGGCAGAGAACCTAAATGTTTTTCACAGATTATCTGTCTCATATCATATTGTCATGACATAGTTATAGTTTCAACAAATATGTAAAAAAAAAAAGTTTTATAAAAGTTACCCACTGCAGCTTTAAGACAAAAATAATTTACAAATAAAATCCTGCAAGACGTTACTGACCCACTAAAGCTCCCATTTCTTTCTGAAAAGTTACTTATAAGTTTGTTTTGTCTCATTTATAGTTCTCTAAGACACTTAAGTTAGAAACAAAACAAAAATACTTGGTAAAATTTTGTGCTTTTGCAGCCAGTTTGAAATGTGACCTTTTTTTTTTGTTGTTGCTTAAAGCAAATATTTGAACTGCTATTTTTGCTCGTTAATCATTTGATTTTAGTGGCAGAAATAAAAATGTAAAACATTCGTGTCAAACTTGATTTATTGTCTGAAGTTTCTAACAGATGAATGATCAACTTTGCAGAAGCGTAAATATGAATATCAACACAAGTTTGAACTTGTGACTGAAAACTCACAGCTGAACTCGCATGTAGCCACAAGCTGTTTTCAGAATCAGGGCCCTGCACTGCAAAAACACAAAATATTACCTATTATTTTGGCCTGGTTTCTACTGCAAATATTTCAGTACACTTGAATGAAGACAAAACTAACAAGTAACTTTTAGGTAATGTATAGAAGGTTGTTCTAAGTCAATAAGTCCTTAATATTGATTCTACTGGCAGACTATTTCATTCATTACAAGACATTTTTGACATAAGTCGCAATAATCGATTAATCGCATTATAAATTAAAGATTGATCATTTCTATTCTGATTATTAAAATGTACTGAAGCACCATTTTGTTTCCAGATAATTCATAATTAATTGTATTTATGATTTTGAGTGTAAGTGTTTTTTTTCCAGGTTTTATTTATTTATTTATAGTATTAGTTGATATTTAAATTATCTTCCTGTTGCCTTATTATTATGCCATTATCAACAAATATATTACATAAAATTGTTTCAAAAACAACAGCTGGACAATTTATCATCCAATAAACTTTCTTACCATGATTTTTTCATCAATGTTAAGGAATTATTGACTTAATAAAACAAGTTCTTATGTCTTACAGAAAAGCAGCATTAAGTGAGTTTTTTCTTATCCATATTGTTCTAAGGTATTTGCTCTATAACCCAGACCAAACATACTTGGTAAGATGTTGTGTTTTTGCAGAGCAGCGGCTGAAACGTCAGAGCACAGCGGTCGTTTTGTTTTCTCCTCTCTGCACAGACGGGGATAAATGGGTTGTTTTGAAACCATGGCAGAGAAAACAGAGGGATTTCCCTCCTCCGCCCAGCGACAGCAGTGCCTTCTTTTCAAGAATGCCAAAGAGCCGGTTCCCTCCGCTCTCTGAACAGACATGCACTGCAAAAACACAAAACCTTACCAACTATTTTTAGTCTAGTTTATGGTGCAAATACATTATCACACTTAAAATAAGACCAAACTAACTTACAAGTAACTTTTTAGCAAGAAACCTGTTTGTTTTAAGTAAATAATTCCTTAATATTGACTAATGAGACATTTCCCTATTTTATTAATTAATATTAATTAAAAGAAGCTCATATTTCTTCCTGAAAAGTCACTTGTGATCAGACTTGGGTCGCTACATTTATTCAATTACATTTACTTCAGTAACTTCTTGTAAAAAACATACTTTATGAGTATTTTTACTACACTATACTTTGAGTAATTTTATTCTGAAGTATTTTTACTCTTACTAGAGTAAAATTTCTGGATTCTCTACTCACTGAATGAAAAACAAACATGTTTTAACCCAACATTCACCAGACACACTGAACACAGATAATGGAGTTTCAACCTTAAAACACTCAGAGTAACAGGGTTTTATTTTTAACATTGTAGATGTGAAGTTTGTCAAGATGTGTTTAATTATTCTTTGAATTTGTTTTGTATGGTCGAGTTGTTTCTGCTGACATTTATATTAAGTTCGGTTGCGCTGCTCTTGGTGGTTACCATAGCAACCGGTAACCGACGGCTCCGCCCCCTTTTTTCCGTTCGCCGTTCTGTAACTGTGGTACGTACTGGGATCAGCTCTGTTTTCTTTACAAGTATTACATTTTAACATAGTTTAGACAGATGTAATAACATTCATATTTATCTGTTTTCATTATTAGTGCTGTGCATTTTAGCTATGTTTAATTTTACAACTGCTAACTGCCGTTAGCTAGCAGCTAACAGCAGCTAACAGCAGCTAACAGCTCATTGGGATTTATTGCTCTGTTCTTTGTTCAGGGTTATTTATTGTATTTTATTTAATGTACAGAAGCTGCTGGACTGATGCTAACCACCATCTTGATTTCCTCTTTTCTTAGAATAAATCCAGTGAACCTGAGTTCAACCTGCTGGACTGTGGCGAACATAGAGGGGTTACATGTGTAACCAAATTGAGTTCCCCAAACTTAATCTATGTATGTTTGTCTAACATTTTAACTTCAGATATTTACTTAGATAATCTTAATTTGGTTAATTGTAATAAATTAACTATTTTTTTTTAAGTTTGTCACCAGTTTTTTTTAGTGCACGCACCTGCAGCTTTTGTTAAGAAGGTTTCACATAGATTTTTCATTGAAAGAAACTGATTTTGAACATATTGTCATTTTGGTCCCGACCAAAATTTCCACTTAGCTTTATATTTTTGTCCATCTGATGACGTAATTTACTCAGTTACTCAGTTACTCAGTACATTTTTTACCAAATACTTTTTTTTAACTTTTACTTGTTGAAGTGATGCTACTCTGAGTAAAATGTTTGTGTACTCCATCCACCTCTGCTTGTCAGTTAGTTTTGTCTTATTTCAAGTGAACTAAGATATTTGTACAGGAACTGGACCAAAGTTACTCGGTAGGATTTTGTGTTTTTGCAGTGTGCGCTTCACATGTTGAACATTAAAACAACGCCCCGCTCCGCCCCGCCCCGGTCCGACCCGCCCCGGCCCGCTGCCAGCTGTTTCTGGCTTTGGCCGCAGAGACAGGAGAGGAGGACGAGGCCGCCGGTCGGAGTCATGAAGCGGCAGCTGGAGATCGCCGCCCTCGGCGTGGCCGCCGCAGGTTGGCTGGCCGCCGTCCTCACTCGCTGCCTGGCGCTGTGGACGGTCAGCGGGACGCTCAACAACCAGACAGCCAGCCTGCCTGCCTACTGGGATGGGGTGTGGCTACAGTGGGATCACTGGGATCTGGCCCACGATGGCAGCCTGCACTGCTCTTTCTACCAATCCCTGATGTCTCTTTCTGGAAGTTTTCGCACGTGGAGGGCTCTCATCATGGCCGCCATTGGAGTCGGGGGCTTCGCCATGGTGGTCGGAGGAGTGGGGCTGGTTTGGTTCCCCGGGAGGGGCCAGATCAAGGTGTTTTCTGGGAGTTTTTTCATCGTGGCTGGGATCCTGTTGCTGGTTCCCACAGCCTGGACGTGCCACCACACCAGCCAGCCACTAGAGGGCGCGGTGCCGCTCAGGAGAGACTGGGGACCTGCTCTGTACCTCGGATGGATCTCCTTCGCGTTGATGCTGGTCGGTGGGGTAATTCTGACCACCAGATGCCCCACCGCTGGGGTGCAGGAGGGGCAGCCTGGCGGCGGCATGAGCCCGGATGAGGAGGCCAGCAACCCGCTGAGCACCATCAACAGAACCGCGTTCACAAACAGCCAATACAACCGCAGGTCACCGCCCATCTGACAGAACTGGACCGCACAGCAGAACCAATGACAAGTGAAATTAATGCTCTCAGGAAAACTTCTGACTGCACTTTAAAGGGTTAGAATGAACTGAAATGAGCAGAACTCCACATACTTTATTAACAGGGGTGATTTTTGCTGTGTTTTCTTCTACTTTAACAAACTCTTTGTCTTTTTGTTTATTATTTCTACCCTAGTAAAACAAAACAGTGACTTGTTCTACTTGCTTCATACAACGGCTCTCGGATATTGAGAAATGATCACTTCCTGGACACATTTCCACTACAGATGTGCGCAAAACTCAATATTCCTGTAATGTAAAAAAAAAAAAAAAGATTATTTTGCAATTGACTGCGAAGAAGGAAGTGCTGATCACAGCAGAAAATCAGTGCAGAAAATCGACTCATCGTTTATGATGGAGCATTAGGGCTATTGAGGATAGAAAAGAAAGTAGGAGCAAATTTCTACCAAAAAAACTCAGAAATTTTGAGATTTATCTTGTCTACAAAAACCCTGGAATTTCTGAGCTTGAAAACTCAATTTTCAAAAGTCCAAATTTTTAAACTTTTGAGCTCAGAAAATGTAACAATTCTTTCTAGAAAATATGTGAAATTAATCTCAAAAATTGAGTTTTTTTTCTTGCAAATTTTTGACTTGCAGAGCTCTGAAATTTACAACTTTTTTTCTAGAACATTTCTGAGATCTCAAAATTTTCTTGCAAATCTTTTTGCTTTTGCAGCTCAGAAATTTTCAAGTTTTATCCAGAAAATTTCTGAAACTAATCTCAAAATTTCAGTTTTTTGGCAGAAATCTACTCCTTTCTTTTTCTATCCACACTTTCCCTAACACACTGTCAAATTCCCCCCAACTTCTCTTTCTACTTTCTGATTGGCTGGTTGAAATTCTATCGGAGGAATCCAAGTGAATGGGAGAAAAGTCAGAATATGCTGTGAAGCGAGATTCAGTCTTTGAATTTTGTTTATTTCTTGCATCCAAACATACCACAGTAATAAACTAAACTCTGTTTAGTGTTGCTATGACAACATTAAACACTGTTGGATAATTTCAGCACATTTTTATGACTGCAAAGTAAACTCTTTAAAACAAACTACTGTTTGCAGAGATGGGTAGCAACTTGCTACATTTACTTGAGTAACGTTTTGGGAAAATATACTTTTAGAAGAATTTTACTACCTGTACTTTTTATTTTTACTTGAGTAATTTTACTATGAAATATTGCTACTTAAGTAAAATTTCTATATTCTCTACCGAACAACCTTATTTTACCCAAAAGTTTTATATTGAAATAATTTGATTTGTAACAATGTTATTTATATGAATTATTTTCATTTTGGTTTTACAAACATTTCCACATAACTACATTTTGGTCCATCTGATGATGTAAATTTGAAATATCAAATACTTTTTCTTGGACGGCTAACATGTTGAAGTAGTTCTACTTTTACTAGAGTATAATTTTGGCTTCTCTTCTGATCGGCAGACTAAACTGAATCAGACGTGATGGAAACAGTTTAAGGAGGGATTAGTGAAGGATTTAGTAAGTTTTCCAGCAGAGCAATAAACTTTTGACTAAATATATCAGTTTCATTTTCCCTGCAGTTGAACAAAATGACGAGTGACAAAATTCATCTATTTTATCTCAAACTGTTGTGTTTGGTTGAACTGGAAGTTTAACAGAAACTCGAGGCATGTTGGAACACGACCCAGAGCTCAAACAGGATGGGCAGCGTTGAGTTGCCGTTTTGTTCTCTGAACGTTTAAAAAAAAGCACAAAAGTTTTGAAATTATACTTTTATATTTCTGCAGCTTTACGGTTCCTCTGTGTTCCTTTAAATGTGATTTCATGTAGAAAATCTGCTGAATTTAACCTCGACTTTTCAGACTTTGTCAAATGTCGAAGGATGAAAAACAATAAAAATAAATTTTATTTAGTCATTAACTTATCCAAATTTAACACTGAAAGCCAAAGAAGCCTGACTCTTTAAAACTTGACTTTCTTCTAGGTAAACGTTCTGCTTGAATTTTAAATGAAACAAAATCATTTTAAACTTCAGATTTAAAATTGTTTAGTAAAATCATCGTGTCTGTTTTTCCTTTTAGCTTTGTGTGTTGATTCTGCTTCAGGAGATGCAAATAAACATCTGATTTTCCATCTTTTGTTCAAATCTTCTTGCTTTTTTAAACTAGATAAATATAAAAAAATAAAATTTAATATAACAGCCTCCCTGGTAAAAATCCTGAAAACATTTTCTTATTTTATCCCAGAGTTACAAAAGATTTAATGTCTGGTGAACCATTAAACACTGAAGTCCCATTTTCAGTCTAAAGGCATTTATTTATTTATCGAGTTAATGGTGTCACACTTTTGCAAACAGACCCACAGCATCACAGATCCTCCGCCATGCTTATTATGATAAATCTGAGTTCCTTTTCCACACATTCAGCCTCTTTTTCACACAGTTCTAATGTAGAAAACACCAAATGCTCCATTTCTGTTTGTGATGGTAGGACAAAAGCTGTGAAGTACATGGTTGCTATGGAAACCCGGTGACCCACCAATTTGATCTTGATGACATAAAACCAAACCTAAATGCCATGTATACCAGTCTTTCCCATTTTGAAAAGCGGCTAAAAGAAACGTGCCGTTATGCCTCAGGAAAACTGTTCACGGAAAAAAAAACCAACACCTTCAGTTATATTTCTAAGGTGATATTTTCAGAAACAATAATGTCTCAACGTTATATTAAAGACTGTAATAATAAAACTAATTTATTTCTATTTGGCTGCCAGGAAAAGTGACAGATTGTGTGAATATTTATAATTATTTTATGTCAGTAAAATCCCAGTCGACAGAAAACCATCAGGTTTCTTTCTGTTTAGCTGCAGAGGAGGACTAATTGTTGGAGATAAATATTTACTTCTGGGCCTCTGAAGATAAGAAAGGAGTCAAAGATGTGCACACAGGACAGGAAAATAATAAATAATAACATATATGTCAGAGCTAATTGCTGACTTTAGTTTTTTACATTTGAAGGCTGCCATCAGATAAAAAGCAGCAGTGAGGTTAGTGAGAGTTTCTCTTAAGTGTGGCTGCTGCGTTAAAGGCTGAAATAAGGTGAGTTAGACAGTAAACTGTGTCTCTGTAGGAGTTTTAGTGAATCAGAAGTGAATCAGCTCCTATAGCTTCTCGTCTCCTTCCTCCACGTCCTTCAGGCTCAGCACCTCCAGAGAGCCTCGGCCTTTGGTCTCACAGCGGATCAGCTCATCGATCTCCCTGAAGCAGCCGGGATCCACCAGAACCACCTGGCAGGGAGACGGAGAGGAAGGTCAGAGAGCAAAGGTCAGAGAGCAAAGGTCAGCGCTGCTCACTGAGCCACAACACTTAGCAGAGGATAGCAGCAGTTAGCTGGGTTAGCACCGGTTAGCTGAGTGAGTTAGCATGGTTAGCAGCTGTTAGCAGAGGACAGCAGCAGTTAGCTGAGTGAGTTAGCATGGTTAGCAGCTGTTAGCAGAGGACAGCAGCAGCTAGCTGAGTGAGTTAGCATGGTTAGCAGCTGTTAGCAGAGGACAGCAGCAGTTAGCTGAGTGAGTTAGCATGGTTAGCAGCTGTTAGCAGAGGACAGCAGCAGTTAGAAGACGTTAGCAGCAGTTAGCAGAGGATAGCTCACCATTTCCAGCTCTTCGTCGAACTCCTCGCTCTCCACCACCTGCAGCAGCGGCTTCAGCTTCTCCCTCAGCCTCTTGGCCTCCTTGGCCGGCACCGCCAGCCGCAGCCGCATGTGGGCTCTCTGGATCTCCATGGTCTCCTTCAGCTGCCGGATCACTTCCAGGGCCTGGAGGGAGAAAACAGAGGGAACATGGAAGGAGCTGCAGACTAAAGATCAGGTCTTTAGCAGAAAAGACACAATTACACCAGAAGAACTTTTTAAAATTACAAGACAAAAGTATTTTTAATGAACAAAGCTTTGATGGAGTTATTAAGATCTGTCATGAGCGGCTCAGTCCGTGTCGTTTTTTTCTTCTAAATGGACTCAGACGTTTGTTCAGTCGTTTCAAAGTCCTGCTGCTGATAATGATTTGATGCTGATGTGTTCAAACTATAAAACCGATACTAAAGTTTTACTTCACAAGATGCTCAACAACTCCTCATTTTAATTTTTGTTGCATAAAATTATTACTTAATTCTGGAAATGTTAACATGTTATTCTGTTGTTGTATGGCTGTATTATTGCAGTGACTTTATTCCGCCGTACAGTTGACCTGAAGTCCAAATAAATAGAAACATTCTTGTCAAACAAGATGGCCACCGTGGGCGTGCTAACATCACTCTGACCCAATGAGTGCATTGGTGAGGGGAAAACATCTGATTTTCTAAATATTTACTCTTCAAAAAGCAACAATTTTCTGCTTTATTATCTGAATAATTATGTTGAATATTTATTCTGTGCCAACTGAACACAATTCAGCAAAATGTATCCAAGTTTCTATTTCAGTTATTAGGACGTTTAATTTTACTTTACTTCATTTTTGTGTTCAGACCTGGAAAACATACCAAAAAGTGGTTCTGTAGAGTCTTAAAACAGATTAAAAAGTTGATAGTAGCTATGATTTTGTACAACAGCAGCAGATATATCTGCTTCCTTGTAGGGCTCAGTTTTCCCTGCTGACCTGCTGCTTGGTGCTCTTGTTGGGCTTCACAGAGTAGTGGATGTCCTTCATCGCTCGCTCGATCAGGCTGACTGTGTAAGGCCTCTTAGTGTCTGGATTCACACACTTCTCCGCCACGATGGTGGCGATGTCTCTGAACATGGTCTCCAGCTGGCTCTGCCTCTCCTTGTCAGACACCTGGAGTTCCCCTTTGGACAAAATCTGTCATAACGAAACAAACAGAGCAAAACGTTCAGGAAAAGTTCCGAATGCCAGGCTAGAAACTCCTCGTGTTTTATTCACCTGTTTGCAGATTTCTGTTTGATCACCTGTTCCAAAAGCTTTGACCAGGTCATCCTTCTTCGCCATCTGACCTTTGGAGACATTGACAAAAACAGAGTGTGTCTGCAGCACCTCGTCCAGGTCTTTCTCTCTGCAGTAAAAACAAATAAAAACGTTTGTTCCACCCAACGGTCAACCGAAAACAATAAAAAACGCATTCTGAAAGTCTCACAACTGCTTTCAAAACGGACAAATAACCCGTTTAAATCCCTAAAATGTCAGAGAAAAGTCCCGGATGATGGAGTTTTAAAGTGACTCACGTGCCTGATCTCCAGCTCATTACTTTATTTTTGTAACAAGCGATTTCAAACCGCTTCCCGCCCTTCTTCATCCGAACCACGGCGACGTTGGTCAGTCGGATCTGGTTTGTTGGAGTGAATATAGACATGTTTTTGTTTGATAAGACACTGAAGAAAAGTGTCTTCGAATCGCTGCTACAGTAAATAAGAGATGACGTCACCGGATGTGTGTCTAGAATACGGATCCGGTGAGAAATGCGAAGAATGAAATAACAGTTCCGCTCCCGTAACTCTGTCGATATCAGCGCCAAAAACTCTCAAAAAACTAATATTTATAAAATATTTTTTAAAAACAGTTATGTCTTTCTTCATTTATTACAGTAAATGAAAGTTACAATTACGTTCTTCCATTAGAAACGGACAAATTACCTGCAATGTGAATAACTGAGGGAATGATTTTGCTGTCCTCTTGTGGCCGTAAGAAAAGTTTTCAGAATTTTTTTAACTGGCACTGATGTAAATTGTCAGAAAGACAGCGGTAATTTCAGTGAGATAATTTTACATTTGAAGACATTACTTAAATTTCATAAACCTTTCTTTCTTCTGTGAAAGCAGAAAATAAAACCCTAATCTTCATAGCTTTTCTTACGTTTATCTGTATCTGCTGCCACCTGGTGGTCATTTAGCAGAACATCCTTTTGCAGTTTCCTTTTAGATAAAAAAAATCTTTTAATTGTTTAATTTCTTTAAACACACAATCTTACTGAAAAGTTCACACTCTCTGTATGAACGTTCAGAAATAAAGGTGACTATTCAAAATTGGGCCAAAAATTCTCATAAGGACAAAAAGTTTAAGCCTTTCTCTCAGACGGATTCCTAATTTAGCTGACACTAAATAATAATAATAATAATAATAATAATAATAATAATAATAATAATAATAATTTAGAAACGTAAAGAGCTGTCAAAGACTTCGACTCCCAGCATTCCTTGCGGCCAACCAACATGGCAGCGCACTATCGCACAAGATTTTGAGGACGTAATATTTGAAAGTTTTCCCTTTTTGCAACCATGTTAGCTTTGTTTACTGTTATTTCCTTTTTTACGGGCTCTTTGTCTGCCTCCGACACTAAAGGTGAGTTTATTTAAGCGTTTGCTTTAACAGAAAAACTCTTTTACGTCTTCATGTTTTGGTCGAGCCACACTGTTGATTTCCAGATAATTTAAAGCGGGTTTTTGTCTTGAGACGTTGGGCTGGTTTTGGTGAATATTAGAAGAGTCAGTTGGACGTTTTTTCTCCGTGCAGTCCCTCCGGATGTCCACAGTCCCACTGAAAACTATCTGCTGTGGATGTGGAACAACAGACTCTACGTTTATTCTGCTGCTGCGCTGCTGCTGGGTTTCTGCTTCCTACTGCAGGTTACACGAAGGAAGGTGAGTCCTGCCTTAGTGACGTCAACACCACGCAGGTTTATTGATCTTCATTAATCCTCTCTGTTGTTGTCTTTTCAGATAAATCATACAAAAGATTCTGGTTCTAAGGATTCTGGTCTGAAGGTTCAAAAAGCTGCAAAAAACGAAGTCATCTCAGATGAAGATGCTGATGTTCATGTTTCAGGGGTTAAAATCTTCTACGGCTCACAAACTGGGACAGCAAAGGTACACAAATCCTCACACCGTACAGAAAACATACGATTATATAAATACACAAAAATAAGACCCTGAAAAATGGCTTCCTTAGCCTTGACCATGTGAAAAACACCAAGATTAGCCTCTGGAGTTGTGACACAACATTACAACAGCGTATTACGGCCACTGTAGATAGAAAAAAGTGAAACATTTTCTGTGGAAAACTCAGAAAGTTTGAGATTATTCTCAGAAAGAAAACTTTGAAAATTCTGAGGCTCAAAAGTCAAAACCTTTCGACTTGTGAAAATTTTCTGAGTTTCAATAGATGTAAATTTTTATCTTTTTAAAATCAAACTTTTTTTTTTCTAGAATACTTGAGAGATTAATCTAAAAGTTTCTGAGTTTTTTGGGGGGTAAATTTAAAGTATCCCTAATAAAAAGTGTAGTACGATAGTCTATGATGAGAGGCAGAAAAAATGGAGTAAATTTCTGCCAAAATGTTTTTAAGAAAAAATGGGACATTCTGTGATGTCGGACAGCTGTAAATATGAAAGAAAAATAACTTTTTTTATTAAAAGTTTACATTTCTGATATGAAAGGATATTTATAAGAAAGAGCCCAGTGATTATAAAGTCAGATATTTGCGACAGAGTCACAACTTGTTGACATCAGGAAATGTTCAAATGTATTTCTGATAAATGTGTGAAGTTAGTCACATGTTTCCTGCTGTTTGTGTGTGTCAGGGTTTTGCCTCAGAGCTCTCACAGGAGGTGCAGGCTCTGGGTATCCCAGCGGAGGTGATAGACATGAAGGACTTCGACCCAGACGACCGACTTGCAGACGAGGTCAGCAAAGTCCAAACGCGTCCGATTTTTACTCCAGGATTCCTGCAGTCGGGAAAACTTTCGAAAAGGCTGGAATTAGATTTAAATGTTTTTCTGTTCTCTAAAAAAAAGAGACTAGTGCATGGAAAACTGTTATTTTCAAATCAATCAGTCGCTGCATGTTTTCTATTTAAACCCGAGTCATGTCTGATATGAATTCATAGCAAATATTTGCATCCGTTCCTTAAAATGAAATGTGGTAGAAAGAACGAGGAGCTCTAAACGGGAGATGGTTCATTGAATTACTTTAGAAAGATTAGAAATATGAGTATATTACTAATTATACAGAAAGAACAATTGGAAAGAAGAGAGAACAAAGGAAAAAAGATCAGACATGTCAGCTTATATTTTATAAACAAAAATCAGCTGTTCCAACAGAAACTTCAAAATAATCAGCCACTATTTCAGTCCTTCATAAGAAACATTACAAAACCAAAACTCACCGTCAGAGCAAACAGAAAAACCTGAGGAATATGGGGGAACCGTCATCTCACTGTTGGCAACTCATCAACTTTCTTGCTGTGTTTAGCAACATTTCAGACAAAATCTCGGATTCGCCAAAAATCGGAATCTGCAGGTCAGGATTTTTAATAGATCGGCCAGAAAACTGCAGTCGGTTCTCCTCTAACACCAACATTGTATTTTATTTATGGATGTTTTATTCTCTGTGCTTAACCTTTTTTTCCACAGAATACTTTATTTTAATGTGATGTCACAGCAGACAGACAAAAGGGAGGAATACATTTCCGCCAAAAAAAAATCAAAGAATTTTTTTCAGAACTTTTTTTTTTAATTTCCCAGTTTGGAAAGTCAGACTTTTGAACCGGAGATTAATCAGAGTTTCCCTGTTCCATGAAGGTTTCCTGCTTTAACCTTTATGCTGTCCGTCTGTCCGCCTCCTCCAGTGCGTCAGTAAGTCCGTCTGCGTGTTTCTTGTGGCCACGTACACGGACGGACGGCCCACCCAGAACGCCGAGTGGTTCTGCAAGTGGCTGGAAGAAGCGTCCACCGACTTCCGCTACGGCAGCTCCTTCCTCAAGGGGCTCCGCTACGCCGTGTTCGGCCTCGGCAACTCCGTCTACGTCGGCCACTACAACACGGTCAGACCAGAACCAAACAGAACCAAAAAGGCTCGACGGCTTGGTTTATTCTGCCGGTTCCGTTCCCGCCGCAGGTGGGAACAAACGTCGACAAGTGGCTGTGGATGCTGAGCGCCAGGCGAGTGTTGAGCAGAGGAGAGGGCGACGGCAACGTGGTGAAGAGCCGACACGGCAGCGTTCAGGCCGACTTCCGGGCCTGGAAGGTCCGGTTCCTGAGCCGCCTCAGGGCTCTGGCCAGAGGGGAGAAGAAGAGCTGCAGCGGGAACTGCAAGAGCGGCGCTTCCTGCAAGAACCGGAAGAAGCACGGAGCGCCGGAGGAGGAGGAGCACGGATCCGAGGTAACAGGAAACTTACCGAGGATTTTCGTCTGGTTGCTGAAATACGACGAAACTAACCTGCATTTTTCTCTGGGCTATAAGGCGCACGATCGTTTTTGATCAAATTAAAGGTTTTAAGAGCCATTTATAGTCCAGAAAATACGAGAGAAGTAACTTTTCAGCGAGATACAGAGACGCAAATCTTTCTGTCCTTCGGTTCATTCCAGTTTTTAATTCAGAACAATTTTTTTTATTCAAACAGTTTAAAGATTCTGTTTTAAATCAAAATAATGCCAATAATTATTCCAAATATAATTTTACAAAGAAATTAAGCAGACTGAAATACATTTTTTAATTGACTGGTAAATTATTTACTTTATAAGAAGGGAAAACGCCTTGTTATAAGTTAAATAACCTGCCAGAGGAGCTTTCCATTCATTCTCAGACATAAACAGAAACGTCCCATAAAAAATAAATAAATAAAAATACATCCAGACTATTTGGACTGTTTTTAAGTTATTTTCACAGGTGATAAAGTTTATTTGTTGCTATTCTGGTTAAAAAATGACCTTTTTCATATGCATCTCCAAATAAACATAAACACAAAGTTAATCGATCGGTTTCCACTGATGCTGTGTTTGATAATTCACTGCGGGGGAAAATGAAAATCCCGTGTCCTCAAACAGATTAAATGAATAAATACTGATTTATTTTAATGCTTCAGGTGGAGCTGATTGAGTCCAGCAGTGAGGAGGAAGAGTCCGGCTGGCCGGATGAGAAAACGTCGCGCTCTGTGGTCGACGTGGAGGATCTGGGCAACATCATGAACAGCGTCAAGAAAGCAAAGGTTCACCGCCATTAAAACGGCTTTTTAAGCTGCTCATGCTGGAAAAATGAGAGCAAAACTTAATCAGTATTCCACTAATATAAAAAAAAAACACATTGTTGTAATTGCGTTGTTTCCGTTAACCGTTCCAGACCGAACATGTCGTAACTCCGCCACGACATCTGAAAAACCAAAGCAGTTCCTGAAAAGGGAGACGTTGTGCTTTCCAGCCGATATCAGGTTAACGTTATTTCATCCCCGCCGCAGCAGGAAGTGAAGAGATGCTCTCTTTTAATAGACGGTAAACTGCGAAAATAACTCGCTAGATATTGAAAGTTCCAGTTGTTACTGATAAATATGTTTACTCAGGATATTTCAAGAACTGCGTGTAATTAAAATAAGCAAAATTATCCAGGCGGAGATTTGAAACTCGAGGGAAATTATTTTCTAAAGTTCGTCTCTCTACGTAAAAGAAGCTTCAGTCTAGATTCAGTGGATTTTCAGGATTCTCCGGGTTAAAAGCAGCAGCGGCGCCTGCATCCGTTCAAACCTTTCCCAGTGAAAAGGAAAAAGGAAATCTGTCAGTGAGGGACAAACGGCAGATGGGTCGATAGACATCAGACCTCGGCGGAGAAGAAACGGAGGCTTGCGTAAAATCTGCGACGCCCACTTCACAGATCTGAGAGGGCCGGGTGAGTCGAGACGGGAGGACGGAGACGAAACCAGTTCTGCTTTTCCAGGGCTCATTTCGAACGAACGAAATGATTCATTCATTTCATTTCCTACCCTGTATTCTGAGCTCTAAACCAGGTTTAATTCGATGTTTCTGCTAACAGGAAGAAAATCCTGCTGCTTCTTTCTAATCACTCATCTTAATTAAAGGATGAAAACAATTGGATTGATTTAATTAATTGGTGGATTTCTTTAAATTCATTTAAAAAGTAAAATTTTTACTTTTTAAAAAGTAAAAATTTATTCACAGGTTTTAAATTGTGTCTTGCCAGGACTATTTAATCTCCTATATGTTAAGTACTTTTTCTCTGACTTTTCTGTCAGGCAACAGTTTGACTCACTGCTAACACAGCCTTGCTAGCTGTGTAGCTGTAAAGCTAGCAAGCCAGCTAACACAGCCTTGCTAGCTGTGTAGCTGTAAAGCTAGGAAGCCAGCTAACACAGCCTTGCTAGCTCTGTAGCTGTAAAGCTAGCAAGCCAGCTAACATAGCCTTGCTAGCTCTGTAAAGGTAAAGCTAGCAAGACAGCTAACATAGCCTTGCTAGCTCTGTAGCTGTAAAGCTAGCAAGCTGTAAAGCTAGCAAACGTGAAGTGCTTTTAATAATGTTTATCACATATTTTATATTAGAAGAACAACAAAAAGGCAGTTTTAGTAACATTTTTATATATTTTATGCATTGGCAGTTTTAAAAATAATTTCCATAAAACATGTTAATGTATATAAAATGTTACATTTATTTTTTTACAAATACAGCAGCAAAAGTCCCATGTTTTTAAAATAAATATTACAGCATTTTATGTTATTTTTTTAATCTATGCAGAATCTTTCAGGTCATTTTCAACTTTTAAAAGAAGAATGTGAAGCTTTTCACTGTCAATATCCAATATTTCTGTAAAATAAACATTTCTTTTCACTTAAAGCAGCTGATTGACAGAAATAGTTTTTTTCATTATTTGCTCTGAATTCCTCATAATCTGAGAGCTTAAAGTCAGAAACCTTTAATTAGATTAAACATTTAGTTAATTCTTTATCCTGGAGAAGCTTAACTGAAGAGAAATCCCTGAACACGTTAAAACCGCTCAGCCTGTGAAGGAACTAAAACCCCGAATTAAAACCCATCCAAGCAGAAATCTGCACACCGTCTCCGGCGTTCTTTCAAAACGTCGCTCTAGTCTGGACACATTCGCTGACTTGGCATCGGCTCATTCGCGACTCGCCGACATTTAAATCCCCGCGGACCGACCGGCGCAGGAAGTGGCAGCTGTACGGTAATTGGGCGAAGCTGTCGTTCGTTTTACGGGCGGCTCGTTAATCCCACCTTTCTGCTCGCGGCTTTTCTGGGGGCCATCAATCCTCTCTTTGTGAAACACAACGCGTCTCTGGGATGTTTAACTTTTTTAACAAATTGGATTCATGGGTTAAAAGGTGTTAATCTGTCAAGTAAATGGGATTCAGCAGTTTTAGCAGCAAAACAAGAACCTGCTGGTAAGTAGGAACCATCGCGTCCAAACCTTTGGCCATGAACGCCAAAATCGTTAAGTTGAAAACACTTTCAGGTCAAAAAAAGTATTTATTTTTGTTAAAGTTTATCTGCTCAAACTCATTGTAGACAGAAACATAGAAAAAAAGGTTTTGCACCGTTATTTTATCATAAGACAGGCCTACAACTTCTAATCTTTTATTTATTTTTTTTCCGTTTGAGTAAAAGTACGTCTGTGATTGCTGTTGTAATTACTTCAAAGTTAAGATGAATGCAGAAATATTGTTAATAAGAATTTATCATTTGTACCTCATACTTTTTTAAAGATGTTATTTATTTAAATTTTTAATCAAATGTTTATTTGTTTTATAGAGTATTTTTCCAAAAGCTTATGTTTTTTTAATTATTATTTTTGTCCTTTATGGCCCTCCGTATCTCAGAGCTTTTGCATCAGTATGAGGATTTTGCATGAAGCACAGTGAAAGTAAAATACCAACATGAATGAATGTCATTTGAAACACATCAGTAGTTGTTTGGGACATTGATGCTGAGGCGCCGTTTTGGTTAAAAAGCCTTATGTGGAGCAGATTAACCCGACCAGCTCCTGGTAGTTTATCTGTGTGAAGATGTTAATAAATTACCCTCTAACCTTTGGAGAATAAGAAAGAAGTTCTGCTTAAGGAGTGATGTGAAGTGAAAACTTGCCAGCATAGAAAGGTCATGAAACCTGAGCGGTTCTTTCCCACACAGAGTGAAATGTCAAAGAAATGTCAGATACCTGAGGAAACAAGGCGGCACCAGGAACTAAATTTCACTTAAAATGTATTTTTTACAAAAACAAAAGGGTATTTATAAACCCTACGGGATGATAAAAAGGAGTAGTAATTTTTTCATTAAGCAGAAAATAGAGATATTACCATACAATTGTTACTTTTATTAAGTTCAAAGACGAAGTTGATATGGTTTATCTTAAATAAGTCGGATTTTTCAGCTTTTTCTGCTTTTCACATACAAAAAAATTGATTTTGAAATATTTTATCCTCTGATCGGGAATAATTGTCTGATTTTCATCACTGACTGATTGGCCTGTCACAATAAAAAATTTTGCTGGACGATAAATTGTCCCAGAAATCATCGCGATAAACGATAATATTATTTTGAGACCATTTTCAAGTAACATAATAGTAATAATCTCATCAAAAGCATCAATAACATTTGGGTTAAAATAACAAATGTTATTTAGTGTAAACAATCTTTTAACTGCCGGTCATATTGTTACGCCTCAGTTAAACCTTTAAACCAGGTCTGACCTGTTTCCAGGGTGTGAAAGGGGAACAAGGAGGCCAAATGGTGAAACTGTCCAAACACAATGGAGTGATGAAGACTGAAGATGAAGAGGAGAGGAGGGAGATGATCACCCCGGCTCTGAGGGAAGCACTGACCAAGCAAGGTGAGGAAAAACAGGCTGGAAATCGACAGGAGACGACATTTAAACGTTAAAACTGAATTATTCAATTAGCTAGAAAGTTCTTCAGTTTCAATTTAAGATTTAAAGGAAGGAGGAAGAACTGGATGCTGCAGCTGAAATACCTGCGTATTGTTTAATATCAGCCAATATCTGAAATTATTGATTCATTTTCTGTTTTAAAATAAGAAATACTTCCAAATTGGTGACACGTTTTCTGTTTAATCAACAGTTTTTAACCCACGCCGTTTCTATTTTTTATTTTTAAGCAGTTATGAGGCAAGATGGCTGAACATTAAACTGCTGCTGTTACTCTGCAGGTCGTTGCTAGGCAACCAGAGAGTGAGTGAGTGAGTGAGTGAGTTGCTAGGCAACCAAAGAGTGATTGAGTTGCTAGGCAACCAGAGAGTGAGTGAGTTTATTCTGCCAACCTGAAAAGATTTAGGCTAAAGTCTTTCCTCTGCCTAAATCTCCCAGAATGCTGTGTGGTTCTGGATCGGCGTTCAGTGAAATTATTGAATATTTTATTGGACGTATTGCCGCTCGATAATGATCACATGTCTATAGCGATATATATTGTTATTAATTTATTATTCAGTCCTACTAAGTTCCTCAGAAATTAGTGAAAAAGCATCAAAAATCCTGGGAAAAGTTAAAATTTTGTTTAAATTTTAACATCGGAGAGATAATTCTCTAACTTTCTGCCTGCATTCTTTTAACAACCATCTTTCAGAAACCAAACCTTAAAAAATAATTTATTTATAAGTATTCATCTCCATCTTTTCTGCGATTTGGATTTTCTAGTAATTAATCTCTTTTGCCCTTTTCAGGCCAGAGTTTATAGAGATTACGGCAAACTGTCAGTTTCATCCTGTGCAGATTAGACATGAACTGCTTGATTCTCAGAAATCATAACTATTTAAAAATAATGATATAATAACTTTGACTAGAATAGTATGTTTTGCAGTTTGAAAAGCATTTTTGGTTTGGTTCTCACTGAAGATGGTGATTCCTTGTCTTTCCCATTTTGAGCGTTGGCTGAAATAAGTGGTTTCTACATCATATTTAAACTCCAGGAATCAAAACTGAAAGTTTCTAGTCAATCTGACCAACTTAAAAACACAGCATAGATTAAGATATTCTTTATTTTTTCCTACTGAATCACATTAAAGACTGGATTTCTGTAAAAATGTCATGTTTTTACCAGGTTGTACCATTCAGCACCATATTGCTCAGGCCAGCCGTTTTCAGCCAACATTTCCTGCTGATATCTTACAGAACCTGCTATAAATAGCTCCTCTTAGCGAGGCTTCACTCCGTTTGACCAAATAATGACCCGTTTCATGTGCGATGCTGGCAGCAGCCACTCCTGGCAGGTGGTTGGTTTTATTTGGGAGTGAAGAACGGAGGATGGAGGTTTGGCTTCGTTTCAGTCTTGAGGGAGGCCGGCTTCCTGTTTCAGTCTCCTTAGCACAAGGCACAGGCCAAAGTCACATCCTGCTGAAACTACTGCTGAGTTTCCAGCAGAGTTTCAACCCACCATCAACAAAACTCAGGATGCTTCAACTTTACCTGCTTTCTACAAGTTTTTTTTTTTTTGTCTTTTGTTTTGGTGATTTTGTTTTCTACCACTGTTGCAAAGTTTACCAAGTATTTTTGGTCTAGTTTCCTGAAACAAGACAAAACCAACATACAAGTAACAACTTAGCAAGATACAAGAGCTTGTTTTAAGTCATCAATTCTTTAATACTCATGAGAAAGTACTAGTCCCACTGTCTTTAATAAGTGAAATAATCTACAATAGGAACTAGTACTTTTTAATCACCATTTAGGAATTATTTATGGAAAGAAGTCCTTGCTGCTTGTATGTACTAAGATGTTTGCAACAGAAACTGGACAGAAATACTTGTTAAGATTTTGTGTTTTTGCAGTTTTGTCCAACCTACACTTGTGTGGAAAGCAACATTATTGCCAGAGTCACAATAACAAATTTAGCTGGATGATAAATTGTCTCATAAAATTGTTGTTTTGAGAGCAATTTCAAGTAATATGATGGTAATAATGACAAGGAACACGTTCCCAAAAATCAAAAGCTTTACATTCTGGGACTGGAAAACTTTGTAAATATCCAAAATAAATAAACAACCGAAACGATAAATAAAATGAACCATGAAGTCCCTGAAAATGTTCTTTGTACAAATTTGATTTACTCATTTCATGTATTTTCAATGCAATTTCCAAATGTCTAAAATACAAACAAACTTTTTCCTTTTCTCTCACATTTGTCTCACATTTGTCACAATTGGGCCATAGATGAATGTGAAGACACTTCTAGTGATTTCAGACATTTAGTTTTAATTTAGCTGATTTTATGCTCTGCTGTGTTTTCTGAAATATTTACTCATCAACACGTTTTTCCTCCGTCAGGTTATAAGTTAATTGGAAGTCACTCCGGAGTGAAGCTTTGTCGGTGGACAAAGGTAAAAAATAATTAGACATTTTCTACCAACTGGGCCACCAAACCTGCCTGAGTCACAGTCGGAGGTCTGTTTGTGTTTGTGGTCTTAGTCTATGCTGCGAGGGAGAGGAGGTTGTTACAAACACACGTTTTACGGCATCGAGTCGCATCGCTGCATGGAGACGACGCCCAGCCTGGCCTGCGCAAACAAATGCGTCTTCTGCTGGAGGTATGCAACCATTACAGCACACAGTACGGTAAATATGTACATTAATCTGTCCGAAAAGTGGCTAAATATAACGGAGGTAACCAAACATTGTACTAAAGTAAGAGTAGTACTGCTTCAGCATATTTTTACTTCGGTTGTTATTTTGCTGAAGAGAAGCTTGTCAGTGAGTTCTGTCTTATTTTAAGAGCATTTGGCTTTAGATAGATAGTTTTAGCTCCACTGGTAAAATATTCCACTGCGCCGTTACCTAGCAACCCCAGCCAAACCCAACCCGTTACCTAGCAACCCCAGCAAAGCCCAACCCGTTACCTAGCAACCCAGTTCTAGTTCAGTTCTGCCAGTGGAAATGTTACTTTTTCAACAATATTCAAGAATCATAGACTTATAACAAGCTCATATATTTTGCTGAAAAGGTACTTGAGAGTTCTGTCTTATTTTAAGAGTACTTGGCTTTAGATAGAATCTTAACATATTATATTTTTCTATTTCGTAACTAAAAACAAGAAAAACTCAAGTTTGCATCCTTTTCTGACTGCATTTTTTTGGCAGTACTCACAAAGAAAGGTTGGTCAAGTACCAAAAATTATACTCCACATACATTTACTCAAGTAAAAGTAGAAAGTATCCGTCATTTGGTAAAAAGTCAACTCAAGTTCTGAGTAACTGACCAAATTATCAATCATTTAATATTTAAAAATTACATAATCAGATTTAAAAAAATAAAGTTATGTGGAAATTTTTTGTATTTTAAAAACAAAAATGACAATAATTCATACAAGTAACAAACAATAAAATCAGGCAAAATAAAATGTTTCTAAATGAGTTTGTTTCAATAAAAAAACATGTTTTTCATTCAGTGGGTGAAATATTAGGAAAGTGGAACTAGAACTTTTTCATCAGTATTAAGGAATTATTTACTTACAACAAGCCTCTATATCTTCCTAAAAACTTACTTTTCAGTTAGTTTTGTCTTATTTCCAGTGCACTGAGATGTTTGCACTAGAAACCAGACAAAGTTACTTGGTAAGATTTTGTGTTTTTGCAGTGTGGGCTTTGTTCTTGTTACTACGATACGCTTTGTCTGACCACATTCAGCTTCCCACCTGTTGGTGAATAATTATTGCGTTGAGTTGAAATGTGAACCCTGATTGGTCCTGAGCGCTGCGTCTCCTCCGGTTTGGTTTCACACAGCGGCTGTGTGGAGCGGGAAAGGTCGCCGCCGGAGCGCTGCGGTGAAACCGCGCGGCTGTCGCCACAGATCTGCCGTTCTGTCTGAAGGCCGAGATGAGGCATGGCAGGAAATAAGCCATTTCAGGGCGCAGACGCATCGCTGCCCCCGCCCTCACCTCGCTGTCACAACAGCTGCTGCTAGACTGTTGAGAGTAATATCAGTGGACTTGATGACGGTACTTGGAATAGACCGCACTGTTGTGATTTATTATAAACGGACATCAATGTTAGACAATCTTTGTCTTGTTTTAAAAGACTATATTTTCATTTACATTTGTGTTTTTCTTTTAAGGAAGACCTTACTGAAAGGCCTGTCATCGTAACAAACTTTGCTGGACGATAATTGATCTCAGAAGTTATTGCAATTAACGATAATGTTGTTATTCTGGGACCATTTTCAAGTAACATAATGGTAATGATGGCATTAATAAGCAAGAACACATTCTCAAATATCAATAAACTTTAAATTCTAATAAACATTTAACACTGGAACTGGAAGACATTTTAAATATATAAAATAAATTAACAAAACAATAAAAACAACAAAGAAAATGAATTATAAAGTCCCTGTAAATAAAATTATCCTTAAAAAAATTTGCTAGTTGAGACCAAAACACCAAACTGAAAACTTTCATCATCCAGTTTTTGGTAGAAAGAGAGAAAACGATAAATTATTGAGTTTGTTCCGATTAATTGATTTATTAATTATTGTGACAGGTCTCGGCACGACATTATGATTTATAAAATAAAGAGTCAAATTGAACATGTAAGTAAATAAATATGGTAAATAAAACAACTTTATTAACTCTCATAGAAAGATCCAAAAACTCGGACTGTAAAGATCTCAGTTGTCTGAATATAAAATGTTAAAGTTTATTGGAAGACAATTGGACGAAGACTAAACGAGCACGGACTGTGTGAACAGGTGTTTAGATTCTTTCATGCCTGTTGGAGAAGTCGCTTAATCTCCATGGCAACCATTCAGCTGTGCAAAACGCCAGGTTGGACGTAGCCCCGCCTTCGAGTCGCAGCTCCTCCCCCACTCGGCTCCTTCAGACTAGCCAGCAGTAATTAGCAATCACCCAATTGGTGTCAGTGAAACGCTGGTAAAAACGTTATTAAAGGGTTAATGGAGGAGCCATGTTGTGACGACGTCCTGAAGGAGTTTTTTTAAAGAGACAGAGACCCAATTTCAAGGCGTTAAATTACGTCAAATTTATTTAAAGTTATTTGATATATGTCACAACTAAAGGTAACATAGTTTGTTGATTTTTGCTATAAAGTGACACTTTATTCCCCTTTAAAGACATTAAGCCCAACATGTTGACATCAGATAAAGTATAAAATGGCAGGTGTGAATAAAATCAGTTGAAGAGCCTCAGAGTTGAAAAGATTGTATTTTAAACTTCTTCTCCTCGCCTCTCGTTTCGTCTCTGACTAACAGACACCACACCAACCCGGTTGGCACCGAGTGGCGCTGGAAAATGGACCCGGCAGAGAAAATCCTGCAGGATTCCCTGGAGAAGCACCAGAACATGATCCGGCAGTTCAGAGGTGAGCGGCCCAGCAGCCTGGGTGCGTGGCGCCGTTTGGACCTCAGACGCCGCCTCTCTTTATCACTTCGCCTCCGTTTGCGGCTCGCGACCTTTTGCAACCTCCAGCGTAACGAAGCGCAGAGAAGATTAAAATGCGGCTGTTTTGTCACAGCAGGTTCTAGTGGCTCATGGATCTCTGCTCACGCTGCGTCCCACACACACGCTGCGCACTTCCACTGCTGCCTCCACCCGGAGCTGAGAGGCTGGACGCCCGTTTCAACGTGTTATGATTAGAAAAGAGAACAAACATCATTTGCTTTAGGGTTTGATCTGATTCCAGTTTGGAAGAGAGCAGCTGGTCGTTGGGCTCAGCGAAAATAAACATTTATGATCATCCCAAGAGGGAAGTCAGAGCAAAAAGGCGGCGAGTTGCATTTAGACTTTCATAAACGTAAAACCGATCTAATTGGGGAAAATGTTTTTAAAATGAAAGGTTTTAGAAAAATAAAAATGTCCATATGCATTAAAATGTCTTAAATTCATAAAAATTATTTAAGGCCGTATATTTTAGTTTTTGTCGGGGCTTTTATGTCAAACCAATCCTCTGCATTGATCATGCGTCTTTAAAACAGGGTTTATGACGTGTAGTTTTTAAAAAGTGGAGAATTTTTCACTAATATTGTGTTTTACTGCAACTCATCTACAGACATGTATTTTCCCTCACTTTAATTTCCTGCTCTCAGCCTCCTCTCGTCTGTCGCTCATCTTTATGAGCGCCTCGCTGTCAGACGGACGATAAGTTTCCTGTCGTTTTCCATCTGTTACGAGGCCGAGCCGTTTAAACTTTGTGACTCTGCTGCGTTTCCGCTGTTTGAGGTTCGTTTACAGGGACGGTCTCTCTCCCCTGCAGGCGTCCCCGGGGTGAAGCCGGAGCGATACGAGGAGGGTTTGGCCGCCAAGCACTGCGCCCTGTCCTTGGTAGGCGAGCCAATCATGTACCCAGAAATCAACACCTTTCTTTGCCTCCTCCACTCTCATCGCATCTCCAGCTTCCTGGTCACAAACGCTCAGTTCCCAGAGGAAATCAGGTGGGTAGAAACCAGAAATAAACTCATTTTACTTAGAAAAAAACAAACTTTCCTTTCATTTTAAAGGCTCTTCTGAAGTTTCCTTATTATTTGGTTTTTAACACATTGAGACTTTTCCTCTTACTTTCATTTTAGCGTTTTAATGTTTATTTTGTTTATTTGAATGCTGATTGATTTTTCTGTTGGCTAATATCGTTTTAAAGTGCTTTAAAAATAAATTAGTAATAGTATTGTCTCTGATTTTAGTTAAAAACATTTCTAATCTGTAGAAAATAACCGTTGTTATCCTTAAAAAGCCTTAAAATGTATATATCTAAAATTAAGGCCTTAAAAAGTCTTAAGCTCATCACAAAACTATGTTGGCCTTTGATATGTTAATAACAGGTCTTGTGATTTTGTGAACTTACGTATACTTAAGTTACTTACGTATAAATCAACATTAATGTGTTGCATAAATATCCCAGATTTAACCCTCTATGGCATACCGTTGCCCTCGGGCAACAAACCACAAATCTGTCCCTCACGTTGCTCCTTTGTGTTATTTTTGGGGTTTGATGATTTAAAATACTTCCAGACACATTTCTGTCCAAATAAAATAGGTATTGAGGTCCATGTGACCTTTTATTTAGAAGAGCAGCAGTCCTTTTCATGAAGCGAAGGTGCATGCTACACCTTGCCTCCTACCTGTAAGTTATACATCACTTTTCTTCATGTTTAAATTTGGGTCACTCTAACTAAAAATATTTTCATATCTGTGAATATGTAAAGAAGCATTATAGATCATTTCAAGACAATTTTTTAAATTATTTATATGCAAAAACTGTGTTTTTTTGTTTGTTGCCTCAGGGCAACATTGCACAGTTAGGGCCCTTCTGTGCAGACAATATTATTCTAATGTGATGATATTCAATTGATTACAAAAATAATTATCAGAGCCAATTTATGTACTTTATTATTGACTAACAGCAACAGGAGATGGATGCAAGGTCATTTCATGGACAAAAGGTGCATGGTTCAGAAGTTGGGGTCATTTCCAATGAAAACATGAGGATCCACTGTACAACCATTATTTCATTGTTTGTTTATCCTCAAAACTGACTTCAGTCCCAAAGGGTGAAGAGCTGGTCATCAACGAACAAATGGCCCCATTCCAAGGCAGGCAAAGACTGAAGCAATACCTGCCAAACCCAAAAATATGGGTTTGCAGGGAACTTCATATGGCTGGTGCAGATGGTGTTCCTTACAACCTATACAGAGCGAGTTGTGCAACCACCAAATCTACCAGATATGGGAGCTGATGAAAATATTATCCTGTGCTTGGCTCAAATTCTAACAAAGAATCAGAACTACAAACTCTTATAAAAAGAACCTGCAGCCCTAACTATAGTGACTGATGTGAATCTGGTCACTACAACCCATAGATAATCAGATAAACAGGTGGTGATTCCCAGGTACGCCAATAATCAAGTGTCAAAAGTGTGATATACAATTTTTTCACATCAGCAAGAAATTCCTTCCTGATGTTTAACATATAATGGGGAAATAGACTGATTTCAACATCCTTAGTGATTCTAACTCTGCCAAACATACACATGTACAAACACACAAATGCGCGTTTTAGTAATTTGCTCAAATGTACCATTCGTTAATGAAAGTTAGTCGTTTATTTTATATTTGGTGAGTTGGAACCATGTCTGATTTATTTTTGTCAAAAAAAGTGTTTTTATGAATATAGTTTTTGTTTGATTTGTATTTCATTTCTCATAATCACTGTAGAAAACTTGCCGTTTTAGACCCCTTGTAGCTCAATGTTGCCCTGAGGCAACAAACCCAAATCCGGTTCCGGGAGGCATCAGGGTCCAATTTTATGATTGATATGTAATTAAGGGCCAGTAAGCTCCCAAAAAATGCAGGAAAATATTTTTTCCCCAAAAAAACAAAAAGTCATGCCATAGAGGGTTAAAAATTATAATTTTTATCTGCAGTCATTTTTAGTAAAGAAAAATACAACAGCATACATGAGCTGAAATATTTAATTTTGTACATTCTGTGGGTTTCTTCTGGAGTCACTTTATTGGACTATGTGATTTGAGGCTACCGCTAACTAGCTGCTAAAATGCCCTTGCTAACTAGCAGCTAGCGTTCTGTCATAAGTAAGTGCTAATTTCTCTCCAGTTGACCGGATGAGGTTTGTGCATTCCTTTGGAGGTCTTAAAAGTCTTAGAAAGTCTTAAGTTTGACTTGGGGAAAGCTGCAGAAACCCTGCTGGAGAAATATCTGGCTGCCTGGTGGCAACATATAAATAAGGCTGAGTTGTTTGAGAGTTTTTAGTTTGAGTGTGTGGAGCAACTCGACTGCCTCCAAGGTGCACGAAGGAGTCAGAGAGGAAGTTTGAGACGAGAACAGAGAGAGCCGGCCCGGCAGGAAGCGCTGGCCTTCACACTTTTCAGAACTTTTGCTGAATTTGAAATAAGTTTTTACTCTTGAAATATTTTTCCTGATTCAGAACATGACACATCTTACAGTAAAAGTCAGGATTTTGATGGAATTGGACATTTATCTTAAAAAACGGGAAAACTTTGAGAGGCTCTCTGAAAGTGAAATGACAGTTGTTTTTTTTGGAGAGTTCAAATGGATTTTTGTTGCAATGCTCAGCATCTTTCAACCTCTCAGTCCAGAAGCACTTGAAGGTCTGAAGACGCACCACACTGGCACATCCTGTAGCTCAGCTAACTAGCCTGTCAGCGGCTCACTTATCACACGCCCGTCCTTCCAGGTGGAGGTCGGACTCCAGTCAGCAGATATTTTTCTTTCCCGCTGAGCTGCTGGGGGAAGATGAGCCGTTTCTTCCAGGATGTGGAGAAATCACCGTTTTACAGTCGACTTGTCATTTAGAAATGTGTTTGTTTCCAGGAGCGTCTTAACCCTGCTGGCTAACTAGGGTTAACTAGTTACAGTTCCTGGGTTTAGGGTTAGCCTGCAGCCTACCTCATTGAAGTATTTTTGAATTTGAAACATCTCGCTGTGTATAATGAATCGATATGAGTTTTAACTTTTGAAAATATTGAATTTCGTCTCGTGTTGAGCTGCAGCAGCAGGTTTGCCTGTGTGCTGTTAGCGGTTGGGTCGTATGGAAAGCCGTGAAGCCTGTGCACACGTTGTTCCTGTTTCTCCAGGAACCTGGTGCCGGTGACTCAGCTGTACGTCAGTGTGGATGCCAGCACCAAGGACAGCCTGAAGAAGATTGATCGGCCTCTTTTTAAGGACTTCTGGCCTCGTTTCCTCGACTGCCTCAGGGCTCTGGGAGAGAAAGTAAGTTCTGCTGGTTCTAACGTTGCTTTGATGCTTCCCTGCTGCAACGCTGCACCTGAACCATCGAAGGGTTAATGACCAACGCAGCTGTTGGAGCAGTGGAGAAACCAGACTGCTGCTCTTCCCTTTGCTTCCAGAGTCGCAACTAGTTACATTTACTGGAGGTTTTTTTAGGAGCGGGAACATTATTTTTATTTTTTTACTCGAGTTAAATTTCTGGTGTTTTAACCTCTGAATGAAAAACAATTCACTAGACAGACTCACACCTGCAGTTTTTCTTAAAGTTTTGTAAGTTTTTTTATTGAAAGAAATCAGTGAAACAAGTTCTTTTCTTCTTTTAATCAATCAATCAATCAATCAATCAATCAAATTTTATTTGTATAGCACATTTCAGCAGCAAGGCATTTCAAAGTGCTTCACATAATTAAAATAAAAACAGCATGTGAGAAAGGGAAAGACATTTTGAAAAAGATTAAAAAAGATAAAAACATTAAAACCCCTTTGAGGACTTCAGTTAAACGTCGTTTAACTGGGCCTCTAACCCTCTGGGACTTTAGTCAAAACGCCGTTTGACAAGGACTCCAACCTCCAGGTTTTTAGTTGAAACGCCGTCAACTGGGACTCTAAACCCTGTAGGACTTTAAACGTCTTTTAACTGGGACGTTTTCCGGGGGGCTTTACATCATTAAAATGTAAACAGTGAGAAAGAGAAATAAAATGAAATTAATAATAGCTTAAAAACTAAAGATAAAAACATTAAAAACATCAAAACCCACTCTAACCCTAATTTAGCCATAAGCAACTCTAACCAGGTGGGTTTTAAGTTGGGATTTAAAGGCTCTCAGTGTTTCAGCTGTTTTACAGTTTTCTGGAAGTTTGGTCCAAATTTGTGGTGCATAAAACTGAATGCTGCTTCTCCTCGTTTGGTTCTGGGGATGCAGAGCAGAACCAGATCCAGAAGATCTGAGGGGTCTAGACGGTTGGTACAGCAACAACAGATCTTTAATGTGTTGTGGTGCTAAACCGTTCAGTGATTTATAAACTAACAACAGTATTTTAAAGTCTATCCTCTGAGCTACAGGGAGCCAGTGTAGGGACTTTAAAACTGGTGTTATGTCTCCATCTTCCTGGTTTTAGTGAGAACAGCAGCAGCAGCATCTGGATCAACTGCAGCTGTTTGATTTATTAGTCAGACCTGTGAAGACACTTTTCAGCAATATTAAGGAATTATTTACTTAAAATAAACTCCTATATCTTGCTACAAAGTTACTTGTCAGTTAGTTTTGTCTTATTTTAGATGCACTAGCAGCTAAACCAAAATTACTTGGTAAGATTTTGTGTTTTTACAGTGTTCAAACCACATCAGATACCTGAAAAATGCATTTTCACAATTTTAATGAATATATTTTATCTGTATATTGTGAAAAAACTAAAGAAGCTGCCTACTTGTATCTGCTTAAACCGACTTAAGTCGATTTAATGACGTATCTTTGGTCGTTTGATTGTCTTTAATGCTTCTTTGGCTCTAATTACAGAGAAGAGCTAATTATCATATGGAAAACAGTTTCATTAATAATGTGAATCGGTTCCTCGTTCTTATCATCTCACTGTAATTCTGCTCTTTGTTTAATTAAATTTTTTCTTATGACTCGATCTTCGGCTTCTGTGAAACCCAGATAAGACGACACTCTGCCAAACTCTCTAACGTTTAGATGAGATCGGTTATTTTTTGGAGTCGTAACCGAGAGCAAAACATCTTTAATATGAAACTTCCACAAAGCTGAAGATCTTAAAAACCCGACCAGTTCGGTGGCCTGATTCGGTTCTGCTAGTGTTTCACTGAAGGAGGAAGAAAAAGCAGCGATTTGATGAACCGCCAGGCAGCCGAAGGAAGAGACGTGGGCTTAAGTCTCTCGGCGGAGACGTCGTAACGCTCTTCTGCTTATTTAAAGCTTCTGCAAGCAAGTAGCAAATTCATTACTCAGCTTCAGATGTGGGCAAATGCAGATTTGGAGCCTGATCACCTGGGATCTATCATTTAACTTTAATTTCACCTTGATCATCATTTTTACTGCAACACTACATAAAACTATACACAGGAGGTAACAGCAGGGGTTTGGGGAGAGAACAGGGCTTCATTTATCCTTAATGGGTCGAATAAAGTTAAAATATCCTGTAAGTTCATTTTCTGTGGCCTTTAACAGTAAAAAGATGAACTTAGTCACCAAAAACCTTCTCAGTTTCCTAGAATTGAGTCGTATTACAGATTTTAAAAATGTTAAAATGCTATTCTTGCACAAATGGATTCAAACTTTTATATGCACTCCTGCTCACATGAATCGAATTAAAGGTTAAAGGTTAAAGGTGATCGATTATGCAGAATTCACATTTTGTTTTTTCCATTTCAGCCCAAGCACTTATAAAAAACAATTAAAAGTTTTTTGGTGTCTGTTTCATAGATCTCTTGGTTGCTAAGCCACAGTCAGCGGTTCACTGCGCCGTTGCCTAGCAACACAAGCTGATTTCCAGCACATTTGGTCAGCTGGTTTTACCACTGTACAATGGCTGCTGGAAAAGACAAGTGTTTTGTTGTTGACTTACCATCCAGAAGCCACTTCCTGCTTTCTTGTTGGTTGTGCTGGAGGCTCCACTTCTGCTTCTCAAAGACGTACAGTTGAAGATTTTGTTGTGTTGACATAGTTGGTAACACAGATGAAACCAGAAGTTTACATACACCAAATAAAAAGTCAAACAGTTTATTTTTCCTCACCGTCTGAAGTTAAATGAGACCAAACTTCTCCTGTTTTTGGTCCATTAGAATCACCAAAATTATTTCTATTTGCCAAATGGCAAAATAATGAGAGATTTATTTATTATTGTCCTCAGGATAAGACTTGAAGTTCAAAATCTAAAATATTGATCAAATTTAAACTATTTAATTAAATGTAAATGCGTCACACGGTTTGTGAAACTTTTTCTTTAAAATCAGAACATCTGGAAACAAATGAACTATTTTATTATGTTTTATTTACTGAAGCTCAATATTTTTATTCTGTATCAGCTAGTTTACATTATTACATCCTCCTCTACTCCTCCTTTATTCCTCCTCTACTCCTCCTCTACTCCTCCTCTACTTCTGCTCTACTTCTGCTCTACTCCTCCTCTACTCCTCCTTTATTCCTCCTCTACTCCTCCTCTACTTCTGCTCTACTCCTCCTCTACTCCTCCTTTATTCCTCCTCTACTCCTCCTCTACTTCTCCTCTACTTCTCCTTTATTCCTCCTCTACTCCTCCTCTACTTCTCCTTTATTCCTCCTCTACTCCTCCTCTACTCCTCTCTACTTCTGCTCTACTCCTCCTTTATTCCTCCTCTACTCCTCCTTTATTCCTCCTCTACTCCTCCTTTATTCCTCCTCTACTCCTCCTCTACTCCTCTCTACTTCTGCTCTACTCCTCCTTTATTCCTCCTCTACTCCTCTTCTACTCCTCCTTTATTCCTCCTCTACTCCTCCTCTACTCCTCTCTACTTCTGCTCTACTCCTCCTTTATTCCTCCTCTATTCATCCTCTACTCCTCCTTTATTCCTCCTCTACTCCTCCTCTACTTCTGCTCTACTCCTCCTTTATTCCTCCTCTATTCCTTCTCTACTCCTCCTTTATTCCTCCTCTACTCCTCCTCTACTTCTCCTTTATTCCTCCTCTACTCCTCCTCTACTTCTCCTTTATTCCTCCTCTACTCCTCCTCTACTTCTCCTTTATTCCTCCTCTACTCCTCCTCTACTTCTCCTTTATTCCTCCTCTACTCCTCCTCTACTCCTCCTCTACTTCTGCTCTACTCCTCCTTTATTCCTCCTCTATTCCTCCTCTACTCCTCCTCTACTCCTCCTCTACTCCTCTCTACTTCTGCTCTACTCCTCCTTTATTCCTCCTCTACTCCTCTCTACTTCTGCTCTACTCCTCCTTTATTCCTCCTCTACTCCTCTTCTACTCCTCCTTTATTCCTCCTCTACTCCTCCTCTACTCCTCTCTACTTCTGCTCTACTCCTCCTTTATTCCTCCTCTACTCCTCCTCTACTTCTGCTCTACTCCTCCTCTACTCCTCCTCTACTCCTCCTTTATTCCTCCTCTACTCCTCCTCTACTCCTCTCTACTTCTGCTCTACTCCTCCTTTATTCCTCCTCTACTCCTCTTCTACTCCTCCTTTATTCCTCCTCTACTCCTCTCTACTTCTGCTCTACTCCTCCTTTATTCCTCCTCTATTCCTCCTCTACTCCTCCTTTATTCCTCCTCTACTCCTCCTCTACTTCTCCTTTATTCCTCCTCTACTCCTCCTCTACTTCTCCTTTATTCCTCCTCTACTCCTCCTCTACTTCTCCTTTATTCCTCCTCTACTCCTCCTCTACTCCTCCTCTACTTCTGCTCTACTCCTCCTTTATTCCTCCTCTACTCCTCTCTACTTCTGCTCTACTCCTCCTTTATTCCTCCTCTACTCCTCCTCTACTCCTCTCTACTTCTGCTCTACTCCTCCTTTATTCCTCCTCTACTCCTCTCTACTTCTGCTCTACTCCTCCTTTATTCCTCCTCTACTCCTCTTCTACTCCTCCTTTATTCCTCCTCTACTCCTCCTCTACTCCTCCTCTACTTCTCCTTTATTCCTCCTCTACTCCTCCTCTACTCCTCCTCTACTCCTCTCTACTTCTGCTCTACTCCTCCTTTATTCCTCCTCTACTCCTCTCTACTTCTGCTCTACTCCTCCTTTATTCCTCCTCTACTCCTCTTCTACTCCTCCTTTATTCCTCCTCTACTCCTCCTCTACTCCTCTCTACTTCTGCTCTACTCCTCCTTTATTCCTCCTCTACTCCTCCTCTACTTCTGCTCTACTCCTCCTCTACTCCTCTTCTACTCCTCCTTTATTCCTCCTCTACTCCTCCTCTACTCCTCTCTACTTCTGCTCTACTCCTCCTTTATTCCTCCTCTACTCCTCCTTTATTCCTCCTCTACTCCTCCTCTACTTCTGCTCTACTCCTCCTCTACTCCTCCTCTACTTCTGCTCTACTCCTCTCTACTTCTGCTCTACTCCTCCTTTATTCCTCCTCTACTCCTCTCTACTTCTGCTCTACTCCTCCTTTATTCCTCTTCTACTCCTCCTTTATTCCTCCTCTACTCCTCCTCTACTCCTCTCTACTTCTGCTCTACTCCTCCTTTATTCCTCCTCTACTCCTCTTCTACTCCTCCTTTATTCCTCCTCTACTCCTCCTCTACTCCTCTCTACTTCTGCTCTACTCCTCCTTTATTCCTCTTCTACTCCTCCTTTATTCCTCCTCTACTCCTCCTCTACTCCTCTTCTACTCCTCCTTTATTCCTCCTCTACTCCTCCTCTATTCCTCTCTACTTCTGGTCTACTCCTCCTTTATTCCTCCTCTACTCCTCCTCTACTCCTCTCTACTTCTGCTCTACTCCTCCTCTACTCCTCTTCTACTCCTCCTTTATTCCTCCTCTACTCCTCCTCTACTCCTCCTTTATTCCTCCTCTACTCCTCCTCTACTTCTGCTCTACTCCTCCTCTACTCCTCTTCTACTCCTCCTTTATTCCTCCTCTACTCCTCCTCTACTCCTCTCTACTTCTCCTCTACTCCTCCTTTATTCCTCCTCTACTCCTCCTTTATTCCTCCTCTACTCCTCCTGCCATCTCGCCGTCCTGGGAGTTGTCAGAGTTGTGCATCCGTGTCAGATTTGGAACGGAGGCAGCTTGAAATATCTCCCCTCCCTGCTGCTGCCGGCCAATTACCGTCGTCTCTGCTGGGCTGAAAGGACCTGATGCCACAGACAACCTTCCAGTGCCAGGCAGAGATTGGAGGGAAATGAAGGGAAAGCTGCAGTCTCTTTTTTTTTTTTTTTTGTGGGAAATCTGTTTTTTTTTTGTGTTTTTTTGCGTGGTCTTTCCAAATATATGCGACTCGTATGTGATCTGCAGTTTGAACGCCACACGTCACGCATGCACAGTAGAGGGCGCAATAACGTCTCACAGAGAGCATACTCAGGGTTCTACCAGGAAGAAGAAGCGCTCGGTGTTCAGAGAAGTAAATCTTACCATTTTAAAAGACCAGATTCATATCGGCTCTAGATCCACTCAGAAAATCTGATCTGTGTTGTTCAGACTGTCGTGAAAAGATCAGATTCAGATCGCATTAAGGCAAAAAACATCGGAAATGGTTCACATGTACAGAATCGGTTCACATGTACAGAATCGGTTCACATGTACAGAATCGGTTCACATGTACAGAATCGGTTCACATGTACAGAATCGGGTCACATGTACAGAATCGGTTCACATGTACAGAATCGGTTCACATGTACAGAATCGGGTCACATGTACAGAATCGGTTCACATGTACCGAATCGGTTCACATGTACCGAATCGGTTCACATGTACCGAATCGGTTCACATGTACCGAATCGGTTCACATGTACCGAATCGGTTCACATGTACAGAATCGGTTCTCAGTAGTTCAATTACTTGGAAGTTTAAACATTTTGCTTATAGGTTCCCGTAACATGACAGTTTTATTTTTCCTTAAATCGAAAACAACATGGTGCTTATTTTGAATGAAAGAGTTTATGTACAAACTCAATGAGAATTGAAAAGCAACATCGATAATGGAATCAGTATCAATAAGTTCTTATCAACTCCCTTCAGGCTGCAGTGTGAATGGATTCATATTCATCTTTTTTTGCTTTTTCTCCTTCATGTTGTCACATAAGACGGCAGAAATATTTTGACTTTAAGCAAAGCTTTTTCATTTCTGTTATTTATTAAATTTAAAATAAATCCCCATCTGGTGCAGATCTTATTTTTATATTATTTTTTCTAGGACAGAGTTTACTTGAATTTTGGATGTAACAGAATAATTTTGTTATTTATGAGCAGTAACCGCCAGCATTTAAACTCAAATCTTTAAATTATGTATTAGAAATTCAGTTTAGGGCAAGCTTTGACTTTTTCCTCTTTCTTTATATTTTGCCTTTAGATATTTTAATTAATAATTCCCTTCTGTCTGGTTATCAAACTTTTACTTTGGATTATTTCTGCTTGTTTCCAGTACTTGTTTTAAATTCATACCACTTAATTTTGAAGATCATTTAGACGTAAAATGTTACTAGACTCCATCATGAATCGTTTTGAAATACTGGAAAAAATTGTCAAAAACTTATTTGAAATTATGATCTATAAAAAAATTACTAAAAATGTGACAGAAGTTGGTATTTTAAGACCAAATAGATCAGTCATGTCGTTTCAGTTAAATGCAAATTTAACAATATTTTATTGATCCCAAAGAGAAATTAAATGTTGAAACTTTCAGTTATTGTCTGAGGTCAAATTTTCTTAAAATATATTACATTAAATTAAAAACCCAAATAAATAAAATGTATTGTGATTTTCTTTTTTACCTCTTCAACAGTAAAGCAAGCATGTAATATTGTAGTTTATTCTTTGTAGGAAAATAATGTGTACATCTTTGCAGATACAAAATTTTAAGACAAAATAAAACAACAAAAAAGCCACAATTCAAAGATTTGAGTTTAAGAAGAGGATTTCAGTCATTCTTTATTTTTAAAAACATTCACTGTGTTTTGACAAGTTTAATATTTGATTTAGCAATTAAATATAAAAATTAATTCAGGAAAGTTGAATAAATTTAGTAAAAGCAAATTTGGGTGCACGAGTCAGTTTTTGAGTGAAGGTGTTTATTTAACATGAATTTAGACTGAATTGTGCCTCATATTTTCTAAGCCGTTCAGTGATTAATAAACTGACATCAGTATTTTAAAGTTCATTCTCTCAGAGTAGGGACTGCGGAACCGGGTGATGTTCTCCATCTTCCTGGTTTTAGTCAGACCTCCAGCAGCAGCGTCCTGTGAAGTTCATCCCCACCTTCTGCTGCTCAGACAAAAATGCTCTCAAACCTTTGTGCAGCAAAATATTTAGCTTGTGCTGCTTTGGCTTTGGAGATATTAATGAAGGTTTAAAGGTCAAAAGGTCAACCAGGTATCTCACCTCCCTCCCCCACTTTTACAAAGTCAAAATGATTTTCAAAGCCAAAGCAGCACAAACACAAAATGTTGCTGCACAAACATGGTTGAGTTGATTGACACCAATTTTGTCTGATTTGAAGAAGGTGGGGAGGGGGGAAAGGTGGGGGGGAATTTCACTCAGGTAAGATGAACTCATGGATGAGTTTCTCTAATCCTGGAAATTTTCTTCAAGTGATAGAAGGCCAACTTTGTAACCGTCTTTATGTGTTTCTGAATGCTCAGGTCAGAGTTCATCCTGGTCTCTGGTTTCCAGCTCTAACAGCTGAAGCTCTGCGTTGACTCCAGTTCGCTCCTCTTTAGGTTCAAAGTTAAAAACTTCAGTTTTGTTTCTGTTCAGCTGGAGAAAGTTTTGGTACATCCACACATTTATCTGTTCAGTGATTGGACGGTTCTGAGTCACCTGGTGACATCATAATGTAGAGCTGAGTATCATCTGTGTAGTTATGGTAACTGATCTTATGTCCTGTTATAACCTGAGCCAGTGGGAGCATATAGATATTAGGGGTTTTAGGACTGAGCCTTGGGGTTCCCCACATGTGACGTCTGTCGCTTTGATGAGAAGTTTCCTGTTGAATCAAATAAATCCTTGATTCAAACCAAAATGCTAATTTTGATTTCAGAGGGTTTTTTTGCCATTACTCTTCTCACCGCTGCGTCTTTTATCCTCGTCCAGAAGCAGAGGACGGTTTACCGACTGACGCTGGTGAAAGCCTGGAACGTGGAGGAGCTGCAGGCCTACGCCGAGCTCATCGCTCTGGGCCAGCCCGACTTCATCGAGGTCAAGGTAAGGCCGCAACATCCGTCAAATATCTGTGCATTCCTGCACTTTCCAATCAATCAATCAATCAATCAATCACATTTTATTTTATGGCACATTTCAGCAACAGCAGTTCAAAGTGCTTTACATTACGTTTTTCCAAATGTCGTCATTTAAATTTATGCTACATGTTTTAACTCTAAATGTAAAGGAAGTCAGTGTTTCGGCTGTTTTGCTGTTTTATTGGGTGTTTCTAATTATGTATTCTTAGAAGTGTTTGTTTATACAAATATTTAGACAGTTTAATGTTTTCTCCAAAGCTTATTTAATATAGTTTGATTAAACAAAGATGTCAGGTAAACATGCATTTATTTTGTCTTTCTGGATTGTAAACAAGCTGATTGTGCACATTTATCTTAACTAAAATTTTGTTTCAATTAGTATTTTCACACTTAATGCATTGTTATTTTTATGCATCAGATAACTATATATAAAAAGACATTAGCTCTGCTGCAAAAAAAAGAAAAAGAGGTTTTATATAAAAACATCCGAGAGTCGGAAGAAAAAAGCAAATATTTGTTGATGATATTGTTGTTTCTTTTGTGGAGGTCAAAGTTTTAATAAAACAGCTCTGCCAGATGAAAACAGAGCTGAAACAAAATCAAAGTTTGATTCTTGTGTCAGTTCTGACACATTTAACTCTGAGAGTTATTCTTTAAATTTTATATTTAAAATTGATATTTTAAAATCTATAGTTTTAGATTTTTGATACGTTGGTTAATATTTAGAAGCAGAATTCAAAACTAATTAGAAAGTATTGTATCGCTGTGTTAGATTAGCTACTGCTGCTATTAGCTAAGCTAACATTAGCTAATTTAAACACCTGCTTACTGATGACCTGTCAGAGTTGGTGTTTAGGTAGCCTTTTTTTTACATTGTAACTGAACCGAAACACACAATTTCACATCACACCTACATGTTAAGATTGTCATAGTCAAGCTAGCATAGCTGACCTATTTCTGTTCTTTATGAATTCAAACTTCTTCCTTTACTTGTTGCCTAGTTGTTGTTGTGTTAGTAGCGAAGCAATTCGTCCCTTTTTCTTTCATATGCAATTTGTACATTGAAAATTTGGTGTGTTATTTCTACATCTTTAAGCTAAAACCGATGCTAGTCGTCATTGGCTAGCAGCTTTTTGCCCTCCAGCAGACAGATGTGACGTCATGCTGCAGTGGGTCCATATTGGTTAGGTATTCAGTACGCCAGAGATTTCATTCTCAAAAAATATATTAAATTATTGTTGAACAACCAACTGAATCTGGAGTTTTCTTCCAACATTTGCTGCCGCCGTTTGCGGACTAGCGTAGCGTATCCACCAGGAGGAGAATTTAGCGCCATAATTTACCACTTGCATTTAAGACTAATAAATAGATTCATAAACACAAAAACTAAGCATTTTATATGCAGTGTTAGTTTTATAAATGCACCAGATAATTCAATTTATTTACAGTTTTCCACCATTAATCACTGTTTTTATTTATTTCAGTTAACAAAATATTTTTTTCAATTTCAGTTTTTGTCATTTCGTTGGTTGTGGTTAATAACTTTGAACTGAGGATGAGTCCAGTCTGTAGTTCAGTGTGACATTGATTCATCCTCTTGACCTGGAGTTCCTCATAGATCCACATCAACCAGAGTTGATATTCAGCAGCACCTAATTTCAATTCCACTGCACAAGAGTAAGCGAATTAATTTGGAGAGGTCGTTTTGGAGACTTATTTGTTCATGAATACAAGCCTCAAACTCTCCCTCTTCCCATTTTATGCTGCCGTCATTTCCACCGCAGAATGAAAAGCTTCCCACAGCCAACATTAGTATTCATGAAAGGCCTGTTCCCACACAAGACGAATTTCCCACATCCTCTAATTCAGAGCGCTTTTCGGCTACTTGACAGTCAAGTTTCAATGCTTGATATTCTCCTCAGGGTGACGACTTTCATTAATTCAAACCGGTCGGTGGTGAACTGAACCCAACGCAGAAAATAAAATAGAAAATAATAGAAATAACCTTTTTTTCTCCCTAAGTGGGGAAATTAAGCCGCAAAGCGACATGTAAGTCGCATTATGTAGCTTCACACAAAATAAAAATACAAAACAAAAAACAACAGTAAAGGCAAATGTACGGCTGTCCAGTTATTCAAATTAGAATACTAGGATTTAAATAAAGAAAAAAAACAGATTATATACAAGAAGTTGAAATAATAGCAAACAGCAGCAGGGATGTAAACACTTAAATTCAAAATGTTAATATTTTTGTACAGTTTTGGCTTAATTACTCCTCTAATGTATTTAATTTCAGTACATGACCCTTTTTGGAGTCAGTATCCCCTACTTAACGGTGAATTAATTATTCCAATAATCACGATTATCCGAATAATTGTCCCAGCAATCTCCAACATGGCAAAAACACCAAATCTTACCAAGTATTTTTGGTTTAATTTCTAGTGCAAATGTCTCAGTACACTTAAAATAAAACAAAACTAACTTACAAGAAACTTCTCAGCAAGAAATAACAATCCTGTTACCTAGCAACCCCTGCCAAGACCTGCCCGTTGCCTAGCAACCCCTGCCACGACCTGCCCGTTACCTAGCAACGCAGTTCTAGTTCCACTGGCTGATTACTTAACTTATGAAATGGGAAATTGTCTTACGCGTAAAAATATCTGCCAATGCAACTAGTACATTTTCATCAATATTAAGGAATTATTGATTTAAAGCAAGCTCCTGTATTTTGCTGAAAAGTTACTTGTAAGTTAGTTTTGTCTTATTTCAAGTGTAAAAAAGATATTTGCACGAGAAACTTGGTAAGAGTTTTGCAATGTTTGCGATTTTGGGGAGTTTGGCTTGGAAGTGATTAATCATGATTATTAAAATACATAATCATTAACTAGATCATACTGACTCTAAAAAAAGATAATTTGCTGAAATAACATATTTACAGCAGCAATTAAGCAAAAACTGTACAAAAGTATTCACATTCTTCATTTAGGGTAAAAGTCAACCAATATATTCTTCCCAGATCTCATCAAGTGGCAAAGATTTAGCTTCATGTCATTCAAATTCTTTAAAAAAAAGAAAAGAATCTCCTATTAACTATCTTTTTCTTCCAGTTCTTAATCATTTAATCTAGAAAATAATCACCAGATCAGCCCTTCATGGTTCTGATGTTGAGTCGAGCAGAAAAAGCTGAACTTTTTACAGTTAAAAGTATTTTTAATCTGCAGACACATCTACAAATGATCAAAGGTTCACTAAAGGAATGATGAGTTGTTGCACTTTAGGCAATAAATGCTTATGTTGTTAATTTAAAAAAGGAATGTTTTAGAATATTTCAAACTTATCGCTTTTCTTTCCGATAAATGTTTTTTTCTGTGCCATAATAAAGCTACTAGATCAAACTGTTATCTTTCTTTTCCTTCAGCCTTTCTCTCTGGTGTGTGGGGAACTGGCTGCGACGTGCTGAGTGGTTCAGGGGATTCATTTCAGGGCTGTTATTACATCAATGAACCCAAAACTGTTACCCTGTAGAGAAGACTTTGTTCTTGTAAGGAGCAATTGATGTCTCCAGTATCAGAGCAGAAACAAAAAGTTTGAAAGAAACTTTCTGCTGACTCATCTTGGATAATGTTTAAATTTGGCTCTGTCAAAGGCCGTTTACCCCGACCTGAGACATTCGTACATGTAATTTTGGTAACTTTTCATCTGGAAGGGTTTGCATAAGACTGACGGGACACGTTTCATAAACATGAAATGAATGTTTATAACTGTTGTCATGAAATGTCAATTAAAAAAAATAGTGAGGGAGAGGAATGTATGCTAGTCATGCTAGCTTGACTTTGACAACCTTAACATAAAGACGTGCTGTCTTTATGTTAAGTCACAAAATAAAAAGTGACCCACATACTGTACCAATTCTGACACATCATCAGCAGAGCAGGTGTTTAAATTAGCTAATCAACCACCGCAGTGTTAGCCTAGCTAACAGCAGCGGTAGCTAACCCACCACAGAGTTTACTTACTAATAACTGTAAGGTAAAAATCAAGCCTGAAAACATAAAACTCTGTCCTGAATGTTCTGTTCTTTGTGTAGGAAATGTCTGAGTGTTTTTTAGTGTTGAATCCTGAGACAACAAGGTGATGGTGGTGGTGTCAGTTGCCATGGCAACGAGTCTGTAGCACAGCCAACACAGAGTGTTTTGAGCAGTTTTGAGTTTCTCCTGAACGTTTTTTTGCGTTATTTTTCCGTTTGCTGTGTTGCACTGCTCTAATTAATAATTCCTACATCTCCAGGTTTCATTTAGTTGCAATAATCGTGTCGCGGCGGCGCGGCCATGATGGGTGTAAAACAATCGTCTTTTCGCCCTCCAGCGTTGTGCGCTTGCGAGAAATTTCCAGATGTAAACAATAAGATGCAGTATCTGCACCTGAATATTTGCCCCAAAACGAGTTGTAAAAGTAAGACTGAAAGTCATATCTGTAGTTTCTAGTTCGTCTTCCCATCCTTACAAAGAGGTCTGATTCAATTTGAGTTATCCCTCGACCTCATGTGCAACGCTGAACGGTTTCAGCTGCATTGTGCAGATAATCTCTGTATTCTTTTTCCACGCTGTCAGTCTAATCTCTTTCGTCTTTTCTCCCCTCTTAATTATCTTCTCTTCCTCCTCTTATCTTTCTGACCCGTCGCTTCCCCTCTTCCCGCCTCTATATTGTGACGAGATAAAAACCCCGCGGCCGCGCTGAGCCGCAGGCGGGCTATCGGCTCCATCGTGAGCCCAGTAATTGGTGCGTCCCGCCTCAGACTGGTGACAGTGTGACAGAGCTGCTCAATCACATAATCGACTCTAAAATTAGCTGTCAGTGCTGACTGATGGAAAGCTGCTGCAGCTCAGCGCTCATCTTACGGCTGCTGCTGTACTAAAGATAACAGAAACTTCTTATATGTTGCTCTTACATTCATACGTTACAGCCGTATAATCAAAGCGTTTAAATAAACACAGATAAGGCACAGTTAAAAAAAAACTGTATTATTACTTTAATGTGTTTCATTGTCATTTTAAGCCATAGTTCAACACAAAGTAGTCTGTAAATCCTAAGAGGAAGGAAAAAGATTCTTGGTTTTCTTTTCCACTGACTTCATACATTTAAAAAGCAACTTTACTACAATTACAGGTATAAAAAAAACCTAACCACCTGAATATTGTAAAAAAAGGTATATTCTCACTTTCTGAAACGAGTAAAAGTACATATTTTTTACTCATTTCAGGGAAAAGTGAATTTCATACATCTTCATTACACAGAGTGAAATATTTCAAGCTTTTATTTCTTATTTTTAAAATAATATCCTACAGTGAATTTAGTTTTACCTAAATTTAATTCAAATTAATTTATAATTTTATGAATTATATATATATATATATATATATATATATATATATATATATATATATATATATATATATATATATATATATATATATATATAAAATATAATTTTTTTTTCCTCTCACATATCACAGTTTGGATTTATAACGCAGTAAATTCCAGGTTTTGTGTGTTTCGGCGCCACCGTTGTTATCCCATCATCCCGTCTGACTCACTGCGCTCCTCCAGTCGCTGTAATTTACGGCCGTCTGTTCAGACGCTGTCCGGTCTGTGATTTACCTTCTGACCGGAGCACCGGTACCGATTCCTCTCCTGCTGGAAGAATTGGGCCATCAGAGGGAAAACATTCTGCCTGCGGCGTAAATGAGATAAATTTGGTGCAACACCTGGGCGTGGGGCTTCAGCAATCAATACTGACGATTTCCAAAAGAGGTTATTTAAAGCAGGAAGGACGGGTTGATTCCTCGCTTCTACACGACTCGGTTGACACGAAACATAAAGTAATTTTCAATCTCTGCTGTTGCTCTGCCCTCCCGACTCTGCTGCTCCGTGTGATTTATACCAAGCTTTGGAGAGATGATCTTTATTCAGAGGGCCTCCAGGCAAGGCTGATAACTCCAAGGTCTTCCATCAGTTCAGCTCGGCGTTGCTGCCCTTGCCCCCAGCCTCACTGTCTGTTACAGAAATACAGCCCTCTAATGATGCAGTACGCTTTCCGTTTGTTTTTCAGACTCACAAGCAGCCATTCAGCCTCAGATACCAAACACTTTATGTCTAATCGGACGGAATATGAAGTTTATACAAACATTTTTAATGAAAGTTGATAACGAATTTTCTGCACGATCAGTTTGTCACAGAAGTTATTGTGACGTACTGCAAAAAAAAAAAAAATAGTGTTAGCAAGTATTTCTGGTCTGGGGTCCAGTACAAATATCATAGTAAGCTTGAAATGAGACAAAACTAACTTATAAGTAACTTATGTGCAAAAGTTAGGAGCTTCTTTTAAATAATTCCTTAATATTGATGAAGTTTTAGTTCCACTGGCAGATTATTTCACTTATAACAAGGCAAAATTATAAGGTAAATATTCTAAGAACTGGCATTTTTTCATCAATATTAAGGAATTATTGACTTAAACTCTTTTATCCTGCGGAAAAGTTACTTTTTCAGCCGTTTTGCAGTTTTCTGGACCACTTTACACTAATCTGAAGGTGGAATAACCAAAATAACAAATTAAAAACAACAAATAACTTTGTTGTTGCATTCGTATGTCTTGTTTATTCAAAAATGAAACATAAAAAACGGTTTTTGCTTATTTGACCTAATAGTTTTTGATTCAATTAACTTTAACTTGAAAAAGATTTTCTCTGTTCTTCCCTTACACAGCAAAAAACCCCAAAAACAATCACCAAGGATTTATGGTCTTGTTTCTATTGCAAACGTCGTAATAAATTTGAAATAAGACGAAACTAACTTACAGGTAACTTTCTAATAAGAAATAGGAGCTTGTTTTAAGTAAATAATTCCTTAATATTAATGGAAAAGTTAGAATGTTCCACTCTGCCGTTATCTAGCAACCCCAGCTAAGCCCAGCCCGTCACCTAGCAACCCCAGCCACGCCCAGCCCGTCACCTAGCAACCACAGCTAAGCCCAGCCTGTCACCTAGCAACCCCAGCCACGCCCAGCCCGTCACCTAGCAACCACAGCTAAGCCCAGCCTGTCACCTAGCAACCCCAGCCACGCCCAGCCCGTCACCTAGCAACCACAGCTAAGCCCAGCCTGTCACCTAGCAACCCCAGCTAAACCCAGCCCGTCACCTAGCAACCCCAGCTAAACCCAGCCCGTCACCTAGCAACCCCAGCTAAGTCCAGCCCGTCACCTAGCAACCCCAGCTAAGCCCAGCCCGTCACCTAGCAACCCAGTTCTAGTTCCACTAGCAGAATACTTCATTTGTAACATTGAAAAATGTCTTGTTATAAGTGAAATAATCTGAACTTTTTCATCAATATTAAGGAATTATTTACTTAGAACAAGCTCCTATTTCTTGCTAAAAGTTACTTGTAAGTTAGTTTTGTCTTATTTCAAGTGTGCTAAGATATTTGCATTAGAAGCTGGACCAAACATACTTGGTGATATTTAGTGTTTTTGCAGTGATGTGTCCTCGCCTGTTTCAGGGCGTGACGTACTGCGGGGAAAGCTCGGCCAGCAGTCTGACCATGGCGAACGTCCCCTGGCACCAGGAAGTGGTCGCCTTCGTCCAGCAGCTGGCTGACATGCTGCCTCACTACCAGATCGCCTGCGAGCACGAGCACTCCAACTGTTTGCTCATCGCACACAGGAAGGTAAGAAGACCTCAGCTGCCGAGCGCAGATGAAAAACCCAACGCAACAATAAGCAGTTACAAGATGTACAAATTGAATATATGTTCTCCTCTTTGGGTTCAGCAAAATGGGTTTGAAAGAAATCACATTTTTAATGTTTGTCACAGAAAAGTTTCTGCTCTGCAGACAGGAGGAACACCATTTGGACTCGCTCTTATCTGGTTTATTTTAGGGATTTGTACTTTTCAGAACACCCTGTTCCACAAGCTTAGCCTTCCACTCAGGGGAGTTTTATTCATAAAAGCATTTATGTGATATATTACCAATGCTTGGTGCTCAGGTGCAGCAGGGAATGATGGATGGTGAGAAAGTTACATAAAAGGCAGGAGTCACGTTCTCAGCCTGAGAACGGAGTCGCTTTCTGAGAGGAAGTGATCCTCATTTCTATCGCCTTCGATTCCTCCGAGGCTCCAGAAACATTCAGCTGGGCAAACGGGCTTTCCATTTAATACAGTTCAAATGAAATATTTATGTTTATTAATACAAAATAAATAACACTGATGTAAATTATGAGTACAGGTTAGCATAAACATTAGCTCATATGTTGCAGAAACCTAAGAACCTAATGTTTCCCATCTCTGAAGTCTGTTTCTTTAAATGCAAAATTAATCTACATAATAATAATATTCCTCAAGTAAAAGTAAAAGCTACTTGCAGTAAAACTCCTCCTATAGCCTCTTTTCCTTTTTTCGTTTTCCAAAAGTAAGTAGCCAGAACTTCCCATCTCTGAACATACAGAACAATATTAGCAGCTTGATATCTGGTGAGAAAAACTGCAACTTAAACAACTAAAAATGATCTTTTAAAGGGGACCTATTATGCAAAATTCATATTTTGCTTGTTTTTATACTTCATTTGGGTTTCTCCTGCTCTTATAAAAATACCCAGACGTTTTGGACAATAAGTTACTGTTTTTTTTTGTTTGGTGTCTGGAAAACAAGCCGTTTCTAAAACCTCCACAATGTAACGTCACCAATCAGCAGACACTGCCCCGTTACCTAGCAACCCAAGCTGAGCTCCAGCATGTTTGGTCAGCTGGTTTGATGCGTTCTGCAGTTTAAAGACAAGTGTTTTGTTGTTGACTGACCATCCAGAAGAAACTTCCTGCATTCTTGTTGTGCAGGAGGCTCTACTTCTGCTTTTCAAACATGTGTGCTTGTATAATTGCTCATCTGTTTGCAGCCATTTTCACGTGTGAGTGTAAACGCTGAGCTTTGGGTTCGTGGCCAGCAGCAGCTGATTTAAAGTGAGAAGAGGCAATAAAACAGCTCATTCTGAAAACAGGCAAAACTAACCAGAATAAAATCTCAAGATTTAAGTGATTTTGTGTGAAAAATGTAATGAACGTTTTGTGTAAGCCATAGAGCTACTCTAACCTGTACAAGGAAACATAATATGTTGTCTTTAACGATGTAAAAGTGCAAAACTATCACTCAACAAACCTCTGGTGCATTCTCTGTGTCTTTTCTGTTGGTTTGAAAAGGTTTTAAGACAGAATGTTGGACGTTAAACTCCTAAATCTGTTAAAGCTGGAGGCTCTGGTGCGAGCCGTCCAGGTTTAGATGCATTTTGCATACAAAGTGCTGCTGGAGATTAAAACACAGCTGGGCTAATTGGTCCCTAACGGTCAGAAACAGGATGTGAGGAAACTCTGGGATCGTAAATTATCATTGACAGCTGAACAATGATAATTTACTGGGCGAATTTTATAAATCTAAAGGGGAGTTATTATAGATTATGGATGTCTGGAGGAAAATACGTTCAACACCCTGAGTTCAGGTGTTAAACAACCTGGCTTGACTTTTATTTTACAAACGGGAGAATATTAAAAATAAGAGGAAAATATTGACCTTATTACTTCAGATCCTCATTATTTTTGTTTGTGTTGTTTGGTAAATTTGTGACATCAGTTCTAACAGAAAACAGGGAAGTTTATTAATGTAGAAACATTTATGCATAATGGTTACAGGATAAAGCATGAAAGGATTGCACAAAATAAAAACATGTTAAGATCTTAAAATAAATGTTTCAGAGTTTATTAGTTGGATTATTTGATTAAAAGCTGCTGTAAACAAAAATAATTCAATTGTGTTTATTTTTATAGTGCAAATTCACAACAAGCTCCGTCTTGAGGCACTAAAAAAAAACATTACAAATTTTACTGGAGGAAAAATCGTCCTGGTAATTGTAATAAATTATAGTATCGTCGTTTTGAGACTATTTTCAAATATATTGATCATATAATGCAAATTCAAAAAATATAAATTTTTAATTTTATTTTATTTTCAATTAAACAAATTTGATAAATGGTGAATAATTTTTATATTTGGTGGAGCAGAAGAGGATTTATGTTTCTGCCTAAGTAACTCAGGTCTATTTTTCATTAACTCTGCTTCTAAATTACAAGTAGCCCTAAAAATGTTGACTATTTGCACAACACTTGATAGTAAAGAACAACTTAATTTTTTATTTCTATGTGTTTGATGTGATTGGAAAACTGAGAATCCATAAATAACTAAACGATCCGTTTTGACGTATTCGTGACAGTAAGCGAGTTAAGAGACTAATATGTTTATTTCAGATACATATTAACATGCTGAGTTTATTGGGGGGCAATTTAAGGTGAGATGAGTGTTTACTAAACTCTAACAGTTTGAGAAACACTGAAGTATCAGAACCAGAACCCGGTTCAGTCCAGTACAAGACGGACTGTAAAGGAAACTGAAAATCTGGATCAACCCTGAAAAAACCATCAAAAGGAATCTAATTTAATCTAATTTAATCTACTTCTAAACAATAACTACAGACTTTTAGTTTCGTCATTCAGAATCCAACGGGTTTGGAAAAGGCTTTTTGGTTCTAGTGGAAAACAAGTTTACATTTTCACATGAATGACAGAAAATGTGATATCAAAGGTTAAAGTGCTTTAGTTTCATTCTGGTTTTTGGTTTTTTCTGCCTGTTTGTCTGCAGCAAGTTGCAATATTTCCTTTTGTGTTGTTGGGATTATTGGGTCCCGTTTCTGTTCTGACGGCCAGACACGTTTGTCCTCATAAGTTAGAAAAAAAACAATATTTTTCCTTCACTTTGTCAAAACGAAAGGTGCAGATGAAACGGCAGCGAGCGCATAAACTGATTCTGTTCCATCCAGCGTCGTTTTATACCCTAATTTAAAACCCTCGTCTGGAAAGAGGTGTGGAGCTGCGGCTTTACAAAACATAGTAGAAACTCTGTTACCATCAGCAAGACTCCATTAACTAAAACAGCATGCAGTCCTGTTCTCTTCCCGGATAGCGCAGATTCACTTTGTTCTTGGAAATATTACCCAGACTGAATAAATGTCAGTCTGGGGAACGTTTGTTCCCAACAGGCGTTTCTTCTCCAGCCTCAACAATGCAGCAGGCTGGGTTTATTTTTTCCTCTAATGTGACGCCGTAAAGCACCAAACACCTCGATGCTTCCTCAGCAGGAAGGTGTGTTAGTCCTCCAACGCTGGATCTGTTTTAATTACTTTTGTGATTAAAAATAAAGCAGTATTAGGAACACTGAGGCCAATCAGAGTTTCCTCGTTGCAAAGAGCTGCAGCCCAGTCGTGTGCCGGTCCAGTTCAGCTCCATTTCACTGTTATTTAAAGCTGCTCAGGAGGTTCTTCTGTGCCCACGATACCGTTCCAGTCAGCTTGACCTCTGTTACGCCCCCAAGGTCTAGGGGTCCAGGGGCAGTAACATAAAATGTGTCCGGAGCGACAGTGTAAAGTAAAAATGATTTATTACAAAATAAAGTTTCACAAAACAATACAATTTAACCCAATTAATGCAAAACAAAAGGGGTTAACAAACTCAAGAATGTCAGGTGCAAATTAAAGTTACAGAAGTCCAAACAAATCAGTTCAAAGTAAACTCAAAACAAACCACAAAAGGAAAACAACGCAAAAAAAACCACACACACAAAGGGGAGGCTGCAGGGAGCCCACAGCCTCCCAAACTCAGGCTTCTAACTCATACTTAACTGGAGCAAAGTCAAAGTAACTAAACTGGACAAACAGGAACAGGCAAAGACCAAGCTAGCTTAAAACCTGCCTAAAACCTAAAGCAGTTGCAACTACCAAAACAAGAGGAGGCAGCTTCACAGAACCTCTTCAAAATAGCTGCCCCACTAGAGGAATGGATTCAGGAGCCTTTTATAGGGAGCAGGTGGGCCTCATCAACGTCTGATTGGCTTGACAATCCTCTGCTGGTCCAATGGTGTAGCTGCTTTCCCACAGCCTCCAGGCAGCCAATCAGGAAGGTGTGCCCTCACAGCTGAACCTGCATAACAAAAGGGAGCCTGCAGAGCCTCAAGAGGCCAGGGGCCATAACAACCTCTTTGAAAACTGAACTTTGCTGACAGTTTGCCCTGCTGCACATTTAGCTTCCTTCACAGCCGAATTTTGATTCGACTCTGTTCTTTGCAAAAGCTTTCCGACTTACTTCAACATGTCCGCATTTTCTTCTTTAGGTTGGACTGTCACAATAAGAAATAAATCAATTCATCGCATGATGAATTAAAACAAGCTCAGTAATTTCTATTTGTATGATTATATTTTTTTCTCTCTTTTTCTGCCAAAAACTGAATAACTAAAGTGTTAAAATGGGTGTTTTGGTCTCAACTAAGCTTTTTTTAAAGGACAGTTTTGTTTACAAAGACTTAATAATCAATTTTATTTGCTGTTTCTGTTATTTTGTTCATTTATTTTGGATATTTAAAATGTCTTCCGGTTCCAGTGTTAAATGTTCATCAGAATTTAAAGTTGATTGATCTTTCAGAATGTGTTCTTGCATTAGTAAGACATTATTATTATATTACTGGAAAATGGGCTAAAAATAACCAATAATGTCGATTATCACAATCATTTCTGGAACAATTTGTCATCCAGTAAAATTTCTTATGGTTTCTGGCCTGTTGGAGAAACCCTTTAATCTCCATGGCAACCATTCAGCTGTACAAAACGCCTGGGTGGACCTAGCCCCGCCTTCGAGGCGCAGCTCCTCCTCTGAGCTGCAGTTTCTTGTTACTGAGCTTCTGCCTCGCTCTCAGCTCCTTCAGACTAGCCAGCAGCAGTTAGCAAACACCTGGTGGAGCTGCTGAGCTCATTATAGAAGCTACTTCTCAGAGCAACGCTGGTAAAAATGTTGTTGAAGGGTTAACAGAGGAGCCTTCCTGAAGGTGGAGTTTCTTAGAGACAGAAACCCAAAAAAAGCTACTTTCAAGTTAGTCTTATTTTACGTGTTCTATTAAATTTGCACTATAAACTAAACCAAAAATACTTGGTAAGATTTCATGTTTTTACAGTGTAGTCTCCGCAGTAGTAGCAGTAGTAGTGCCTGGATATAAAAAGTGTGTAAATGCCCCTTTAAATGTCCTTTTTCTTCCAGTTCAAGGTGAACGGCGAGTGGCGGACTTGGATCGACTACGACCGTTTCCAGGATCTGGTCCAGGCTCACGAAGACAGCGGCGGACAGCAGACCTTCTCAGCCTTGGACTACACCGCCAAGACCCCCAGCTGGGCTTTGTTTGGGTCAAACGAACAAGGGTTCGACCCGGCCGACACGCGCTTCCAGCGGCGCAACAAAACCAAAGATATCTCTGGGTGCTGATTCTGAAGATCAGAATGAATTTAAAGAAACAGCAAAAATGAACATCGGCTTTATTGTTCGGTTTTCCCTCTTGCTTTGTTTGGATCTTTAAATGTATTTGCATCGCAGCTGGATGAACAGAAAAATACCTTTTATTGTTTCTTTTTTTAATGGATGTACATATATGGCTCAGTTTTTAATCTCCTTAATTTCTCGTTGTAAAACCAGATTGTCCTTCTTTAGAAAAAAAAATGTTCCAGTTCCTTTTGCTCTTCCTTTCTGCTTGTACTTTTTTCTTATCCCTAATTTCAGTTTAAAAGTTTCATAGTTTTTTGTTTTTTCAACTCAGGGTCAGGATTTTTCAAAGCATCCCTCTGGTGTCAGAGTATTTTATTTCCCAGTCAACGGCTGTCAAAATATTTTTGGCCACTTACAATAAATGGGTTTGAAATAAAAATGTGAAAAACTTTTAAAATCTCAATGGCTTTTTAAAACGAAGTATCAGTTCCACTGTCAGATAAATTAACTTATAACATGGGGAGATATCAAGTAAAATAATCTGCTAGTGGAGTAAGAGCTTCTTCATCAATATTCACTTAAAACAAGCTTCAATATCTTGCTAAAAAGTTACGTAAGTTAAATTAGTTTGGTCTTATTTCAAGTGTACTAGAAACTAGACCAGAAATACTTGGTATGTTTTTGTGTATTTTTATGCCTGATTGGTTCTTTCACTTACAGCAAGACACTTTTCCCATGTTTTAAGTTACTTTATCTGCCAATCGATGACGTACTTGTTCATCAGTATTAAGGAATTATTGACTGTAAAAGTTGATTTTAAGTTGGTTTGTCTTATTTCAAGTGTGCTGAGATATTTGCACTAGAAACTAGACCAAACTTACTTGGTAAGATTTTGTTTTTTGCAGTTTAACTGAAAAACAGGTTCTCCTCCTCACCTGTGGGGGGCGCTGTACCAAGAACCTCTGAAGAAGACAGCGCAGTTTCCGCAATCATGAAATGTAAACCATAATGGAGTAGTATCAGGTTTTATGGATTCTAGGATTTTTGTTTTGTTGTTGATAAACACCATGAGCCATTTCTCCCGCTAGCGCTAACCCCATGTGTTTGTTTTGGTTGTATTTACCCAGAATGCCCTGCGCTGTAGTTCACTTCCTGCTTTTGGAGCGTCTCCTGTCTGCTTGGTGTTTATATGCTTTCAAACCGAACCAGAGTTCACTTTCTTGGTCGACATCAGAGTCCGGTTATGTATTCAGACCTTCCCAAACAAACCTGGACTTTTTTATTGCATATTTTAATATAGTTAAAAACGAAACTATAAAATTATCTTGTGCGGAGACTGTTAATTTAACGCTTCTTTGTTTTCCTGATCTCACCTTCAGCAAATCAGCATCAACAAGTAAGTAAGACTTTCTGCTTTGCTGGAGTTCATTAGAGCATTTTCACGCTCATTTGTTTGATTTGCATCAGCCTCATTGCTGACATCCAAACCCATTCAGGCTGCAGTAAAGTTTTATTTTGCTGGAAATCTGCGGAGCTGTGAGGGAATGACCTTGACCCGCTCATTTACAAACCCTTTCTTCAAGCAAAGTGACTTAATTAACCAAACGACGTCGCCTCGCAGGCTGACGCTTTGTCTCTGCGCGGAAACCTGACAGCTGACTGGTAAACCACAAAGCGATCCGATGAATCATAAAAATGCAGCCTCTGAAATGAGTGTTAAACTGCAGCAGGGAGATTAGGGGAGATGTGTGCTAATTGCCTGCTGAGTCCTGGATCTCTGCGTCTCCTCAGGCTCACGTCATCCGGTCTGTTCCTCAGATTCCTGTTTCCCCCATTAAAAACTGTTTGAAGGTTTCCAGTCTTACAGTTTGATTTGTAATGACTGAATTTGTCCAGTTTAATCTTAATGAAACCAATTGAAAATACAGTTTTGTTGAATTTATCATTATGATTTTAAAAGTGATGGGTGAAAATAGATTTTTTTTTACACTCAGTCAAAATGGCCTACAAAGAAAAGGTCTGCCCACTGCGTCTTGATCCGACTCAAAAAATCCAGACATGTTTGTTTGAATGTGACTGAAGTTGGGTTTGCTGCAACAAAATACAAATTAAAACTACACAGTTTGATTCTCTGGGTGTTTGTTTTAGATTCTCTCACGATGAAAATTTCTCCATTTTTAGTGGGAAACATTGTTGGTTTATTAAATGTTTATTTTTCTCACTATATATGGCACTATTAACCAAAAAAAAAAAAACATTTGAGTGTGAATTACTGAATCAGTGAACAATTATTTTATTTTGCTGTTGGAGATAAAAAGTCAAAGTCGGTGAATTTAAACTGCATTCAGCAGTTTAATGAAAACATTTTTATTAGTTGCTTCACACCGGAGGTTTGATTCTAACTAATGGACAGAAACGCTGCTGCAGTTATATTTGTAAACAGACGTATAATGTGTTGCTAAAAATGGAAATCCAGGAGTGACTGTTGTAAATAATAAATTCCTCTGCAGCTTCTGGGAGATTTATTTTTTCCTCGCCCTCCAGAAATGTGTCGCTCCGATCTTTTGCTCTCGGTCACACCGAACACATTAGCAGTCAGAGAACACAGATGCCTCACATTTGGTGGTTCAGAGGAAACTGAGCGTACTGTAAGCGTCTGTGAGAGGAGAGCTTGGCGGAGAAATGGACGTCCAAATAGAGGTGCAACATCATGAGCATCATCAGAGGAAGAGGACATCTTAACGGCCGCCACAAGATGCAGGAAACATGAGTTTAGGTGGCGAAACTGCAAAAATGGCTCAGATAATAACTTTCATAGAGAAAAAGTGATGATTCAGCTTCACGTTTAAGTCCTTTTGGGCTTGGTGCAATCTAAAATGTATGTATTTTTATAGTTTTATTAAAAATCAACACTAAATATGATCATACTGAGATGACTCAGTCATGGCTGATTTTAATAAAGAAGCTCCCAAGATAAAACCAAGCATAGTGAAGCATGGGCAAAAAGAAATCGGAGGAAAATACATTTGTTGTATGAAGTACAAAGTGGATTTAAACACGAGTGGGCGAAGTTAGGACAATTCCAAGGGCTCCTGACCGACAGGGGGCGCCACAAAAAGTTTTCTTTGGCGGTGGTCACTGTTCAGCAGCGGTCAGTAGAAAACAAGAACAGAAGAAAGCAGTCACTACGCTGCTAAGAAAATAACAAAGTCAGGTTTAAGAAAAACGGGGAGAACAAAAGAAGTCAGACAAAAGAGTGACAATTTATAACCAAGTTTTTCTCCGAGAGAGGTGGGTAGACTGAGATTATCAACCATTTAGCATAGTTAGCTTAGCTACAAATTACTGTCCATTTCACTAGCATTTAATGAATGAAGAAAAAATTACCAACATGTTCATATATTTAAGTTGTCTCTGTACCTTTTACCACACTTAACAGGTGAGTCAGTCAGCAGCAGCTCTAACCTTGATACCAGCATGACCTTTAACCCCTGTCCCAGTGAAAGAGGTGAGCAACACTGTGTACAATGACAAGCTAGCTAGCATCATTACAAGGAATCTATGTGGATGTTTTTCTGTTTGCTCTTTTTACAATTACCAAACAAAAATAATATTACGGATATTCAAACAATTTAAAATAAAATGATAATAAAAAACAACCTGTCTGGACTGGAGCCAGTTTAATTGACATGTTAAATTACACAGTAAAACAATTAACAGCAATGTTTTGGTTGGCCTGTTATAGAAAGATAAAGTAGAGGTGTTTGTTGTTCAAATTCATATTTTTATCATGCTATTCATACATTTATATATTTAAAACCTCTAAACTAAATATTTAATTTTCAAACCAAATATTTACTTTGGAAAATAAAAATTGAGGTTGCAAATTAAATATTTTGCTAGAAAACTAAATTAGGAGATAATTTTGTTCTCTAGCAAAAGATGATAAATATTTGGAACTAAATACTTAGCATCTTTAGTTGGTAAACTAAAAATTTAGCTTAAGAATTGGATATTTAGTTATTTAGCTAAATATTTAGTTTGCAGGCTAAGTAACGTATTTTCCGCACTATAAGTCGCACCTAAAAACTTCAGTTTCCTCAAAAGCCGACAGTGCACCTTATAATCCGGTGCACCTTATAATCCGGTGCACTTTATAATCCGGCGCGCCTTATAATCCGGTGCGCCTTATAGTGCAGAAAATATGGTAGTTAACTCCAAGCTAAGTATTTAATGTAGAAAATAAATTTTGATTTAAAAAATTCATGGTTTGGAAAATACATTTTACTTTCAACTAAATATCTAATTAATAAAATAAATATTTAGTTTCCTGACTAAACTTTTAATCTGCAAGCTAAAACTTTAGTCTACAAACTAAATATTTAGCTTGTGAGTTAAATATTTAATTCAGAACTATTACATGGTGAAACACTAATAGTTTTATTATCTCTCTGACAGGCTGAAGAAACATTAACTTTTTTTTTGCTGTGTACCTTTACAAATTACACCCTCATCATTGTGCAGTCTTTAATTTTAAATAAAACTAAAACATTTCCACAATTCGTTAAAGTAACATAAATCTGTCACGTTTCTGTGCGGACTCGACTGTTTTCCTGTGGATATTAACACAGTGAAATGGGGGGAAATGCTGCAGCAAAAAAAAAACTGACATATTTTGGAGTTAAGTTAGGAAGCGAATCTTTATGTCACTGCCTGAAGCCGCTGACTCAGCAGGAGGAAGAAAACGAATGCCTGACTGGCTGAGGAGACGCTTTCTGCCGGTGTCAGAGGCTTCAGGCTGCTGGATTGAGAGCAGAACAGGGAGGAAGTGTTAGCTGTGCTCCCTCACAGTGAGAAGGTGATTAAGGTCAGGTTATTTATGTGTGAAGGTTTACTGGTTTCCCTGCCATCCTCCCAGAATGGAATGGTAATCTAGATTTTATCACTGGTGCAGAAAGATGCAGACAGTTTCATCTCAGAGTTGGTTTCATGAAATGACTGTAACCAACAGCAGAATAATGTTCTTGCTGAAAATCAATGGGTGGATGATACTTTTTGAACTATTTTTTAAATTTAATTAAGGAACTATAGACAAATGGTCAATTTTGTTTATTTAATTGTTGCCTTTTATTTATTTGTTGGTTACTATAGATGAAACTGGCTGCAAACATTTGTAATTGTTTATTTGTATATAAAACCACTAATTTGTCTGTTTTAAAGCTGCAGATTAACTTTTGTAGCCATCAAAGTAGTACCTGCCATACCTGCCTCGCTTTTTGCCCAACGTCTTTGCAGAATTGTCAAGATTTTTAAATTATCGGCTGATCATCAAAACCTGAGAGACCCCACACACGACGCTTTGTCGTACCGGTTTGACTCACCAACATTCAGATTTCAGACGGAAATCTTGGAAAACCTCCCAATATCAAACGTGAGTTCAGTGTAAACAAACATGGCCGACTGGGAAGAAGCAATGGCCATAGTTTGTGGGCTATCTTTATTTTAGATTCTCATATAAGTTTTCCTTCACCTCGCTTTCTGATTTGCTACTCGTTACATTTTCCAGGCTGCATTTCTGTTTGTCCTTGGAGGAAAAAAACTGAATTAAAATAAGTAGCCAGTGAGAGGGAAGTAGGTCAGTTATGCTAGCTTGACTTTGTGAACCATAACATGAAGATGTGCTGTGGAATTTTGTGTTTCAGTTCAGTTAATATAAAAAAGGTGACCTAACCACCAACTCTGACAGATTCTAGGTAGAGCAGGTTTTTATCTCTTCCACTGCTGTGTTAGATTAGCTAGTAGCAGCGGTAGCTAATCTACCATTGCAATCTCTCATCAATATCACATAAAACTGAAACAGACTAAATGTTCTGTTCTTTGTGTGGAAAATGTTTGCAAGTTTTTTGGTGTTGAATCCTGATACATACATTGTTGTGAGTTGCTACGGCAACGAGACTGCTGGTAGCGTAGCCGTCTTGAGTTGTTTTTCAACCGTTTTTCTGTGTTGTTTTTCCCTTTGCTTTGTGCTTTGCACTGCGATAAATTAATAATTCGTGCATCTCCAGGTTTCATTTTGCTAACCGAGTTGCTCTACCACGGCAGCACGGCTATAATGGACAACATGCAAAATAATCTCCTTTTTGCCCTCCAGCGTTGTATGCATGCGCAAAGTTTCCAGATGTAAACAATAACATGCAACATGTCTATGAGCGATCAGCTTCTTCTGGAATGCCGAGTGAAGACACTTGGAAAGAAAGAAGCATCTGATACAAACCTTATCTCTAAGGGAAAAGGAAATTGATTAAAATCTTCAAAAATAGCAAACTAACATGGACTGGTCTCCAAAATCTTAAAGTAGCAATTAAATTAGCAGCTGAAATTGTTTGACAAGAAACATGTTTGGACTAGAGAAAGAGAAGGCTTTTAAATACAAGAATTTGTACTTTGTGGATTGTGAAAAGTGGATGAAATAATAAAAAGGAGTACCTCATAATTACTTTACTTCAATTTAAGGCTTCTGGGTCTGAACTGGTTTTCACAGTTTTTCATGAGTTTATCAGTCATTTAATTTTGATTATGTGTAGATCTGAAAAAAATATTGTTTGGCAGAAGCGTGGCTGATGCCAGTATACACATTTTTGACCCTGAGATTTATATTTTTACTTACAGAGAACAAAATAAAGTGGCAACCGTTTTTATTTTTGGAGACAGACTCCGTCTCCGGACCGTGGGCGTTCAAAGTGCCCAGAGCTGAGTTTCAGTGTGACTCTGATGAACCTCCAGCTTGTCTTGGGTGTTTCCTGAATTTTCTAAAGCAGGGAGGCTCCACAACGTCTTTTTTTTACCTCCCAAACTTGTAAATCACAACAGCTTTATTTGATTTCAGCTACAGTGGAAACCAAGCTCACAGCTTTGGAAATGATGAGCAGCGCGGCGCTTTTGTTCTGTTTGTGAAAAAGAAAACTCCTCCTATCATCTCTCACAAAGACATTTAGAAGTCAGAAGCTTCATGATCCTCTGCAGCTGTCAGCCGGCATCAGGGAGGATTTGAGTTTTGTTGCAGCAAATCCACAGCAGAGTCGCTGATGCATTCGAATCAGTTTTATAAAAAAGTTGGACGAAGCCACTGGAGGAACAGAGACATTATGACTCATTCTTTGAAGAACACAAACACTCTAACATGAACGTGCTTCATCAACAAAAAGTCGAGTCATCTGTATGAGGTAAAAAACTGACATGTATAGGTTTTGTGGATGAAAACATAGATATTTTCATAAAATCTAACATTTCAAAATATGAGTGGCAAATACATATGTTTTTTTTTTACAAGTGTTAGGTGCATTAATAACTTTTTAGTGCCATTTGTAATATAAAAACAAAATAAAAGGGAATGGTAGAAAACAGTTGGTGAAAACTGGGACAAAAATTTTCTTTTGCACCACATAATTTAGACAGCAAACCAATCCAAATCACTTACAGGGAATATTAAAGCAATTTTGTTCACAGTAAGATCATCAGCTCTCAATAAGATGCATTGAGTTCCTCTAAAGAATAAAAACTTATCCATGGTGAAGAGATAAAGAGATTCTGCAATAAAAATATCTTTGACATCTAAACATGCCGCAAAGCTGCATGCAGTATTTGCAGAAGAGAGGTGATCTGCGCTGGCTGTGAGTTGTAAATAACTTTACTAGCCTAATTGTAAATAGTTTAAATAGTTGAAATAATGTACTTTTGCTGCAGGAGATGTGCACAGTACAGTAGCTGCCAATACAGTGTGACTTTGACTAATAATCCCTAAGCAGCACATTAACAACAGGTGGTGTGATGGTGAATTCCAGGTAAACACAAAACAGGAATCAATAAGTGACACTTTCTAAAAACTGGACTTGATTTGTTACATGCGAGAAGATTTACATTAGTTTCTGTTTTATGATTATTTATAAAATGAAAAAACACTGCAACTTCAATTTGCTTTTGTAATGAATTATATTGAAACTGTTTACATGCATTCCAAGCTGATCATTGTATCCTGGTGATGGGCTTCTGAAAAACACCACTTCCTATTCAGACATGGCATGGTCAGACTCTCTCTTATGCAGCCATACCGATGGAGTATGAAATGTCCTTTCTGAATAAAACTCGGCCCACACTGGCCACAACTGTATGGACTCTTTCCACTGTGAATGTGTTGCTGGGACATCAGCGTGCTTTTGCAGTAAAACCCTTCTAACAGTGGTTACAACTGTATGGCCTCTCTCAAGTGTGAATGCGTTGATGGGTCATCAGTCTTTGTTTGGTAATGAAACTCTTCTCACAGTGGTCACAACTGTATGGCCTCTCCCCGGTGTGAATGTGTTGATGGGACGTCAGATTTTGTTTGTGAATGAAAGTCTTCTCACAGTGGTCACAACTGTATGGCCTCTCTCCAGTGTGAATGCGTTGATGGGTCATCAGTCTTTGTTTGGTAATGAAACTCTTCTCACAGTGGTCACAACTGTATGGCCTCTCTCCGGTGTGAATGCGTTGATGGGACGTCAGATTTTGTTTGTGAATGAAAGTCTTCTCACAGTGGTCACAACTGTATGGCCTCTCTCCAGTGTGAATGTGTTGATGGGACGTCAGATGTGATTTCTGAGTAAAACCTTTCTCACAGTGGTCACAACTGTATGGCCTCTCTCCAGTGTGAATGCGTTGATGGGTCATCAGTCTTTGTTTGGTAGTGAAACTCTTCTCACAGTGGTCACAACTGTATGGCCTCTCTCCAGTGTGAATGTGTTGATGGGACGTCAGATGTGATTTCTGAGTAAAACCTTTCTCACAGTGGTCACAACTGTATGGCCTCTCTCCAGTGTGAATGCATTGATGGGTAATCAGTCTTTGTTTGGTAATGAAACTCTTCTCACAGTGGTCACAGCTGTGTGGCCTCTCTCCAGTGTGAATGTGTTGATGGGACGTCAGATTTTGTTTATGAATGAAAGTCTTCTCACAGTGGTCACAACTATATGGCCTCTCTCCAGTGTGAATGCGTTGATGGGACGTCAGATGTGATTTCTTAGTAAAACCTTTCTCACAGTGGTCACAACTGTATGGCCTCTCTCCAGTGTGAATGCGTTGATGGGTCATCAGTCTTTGTTTGGTAATGAAACTCTTCTCACAGTGGTCACAACTATATGGCCTCTCTCCGGTGTGAATGTGTTGATGGGACGTCAGACTTTGTTTGTGAATGAAACTCTTCTCACAGTGGTCACAACTGTATGGCCTCTCTCCAGTGTGGATGCGTTGATGGACTATCAACTGTGTTTTCTTAAGGAAATTATTCCCACACCTGTCACAGACATAAGTCTTCTTTCCAGTTTTGATAACCAGATTAGGAAAAGTTGAAAGGGTCCCAAATTGCTGTTTGTCCTCTTCAGAATGGGACGGTTCGTCACTTTTTCTGTCATCAGCTCTGCTCTTAGAGTCATTATTAATTTTGTTCCTGTTGATGCCACTATAATTCTGTGGAACCAAATCAGGAGAAACAGAGAAAGAAATATAGTAAAATTTTAAATCAACTGTACAAGACAGAATGAAAGATTTGCCATAACACCTTGTAGAGGGAAAAACCAAAGGCCTTTCCAAACATATTTTCTGTTTTTATATTGGTAGCTGAAAGGACACAGGCAAACTCGTTTTGGTTTGGGGTAATTTAGCTTAGATTTAATAACTTTAAATAGATTTGATGTGATCCAATGTTGTGCATATTTACAGTCATAAAGTACAATCAATCAATAAATTAGAATATTAATGAGAAATGCATGTATTTCAGCAATTGAGCTCACAAGTAAAACTGATTATGTAGCTTAATTACACACAAACAGTTTTGAAGCTTTTATTTGACGAAAGATTTCTTGCCTACAGCTGATGAAAACATGACATATAAAATTAAAATATTTCATCAGACCAATAAAAGACGTTCATGCAGATATGTGGGTGTAATGAAAAATAAGTTCAATACCTGCTTAAAGCAGGTTTCAGAAGGGATTTTTAATCTGACGATTGAGCCTCATCATCATAACTCACGCTTATTTATTAAATATGACTGTATTAAGAGAATTAAGAAGCATAAAAAGCATGTTATTCTTAGAAATGTTTTGTTCTATTTTGTTTGTTGTGGTATTCTTCAGCAGAAAACATAAAACACCTTAAATCATTATCCTCAAAAATTATAACCAAGCGGCAGCTGTGATGCATCTATACTGTTTGTGTCAGTCGACGTCACGTTGCATCAGCAGCCGCTCTACTTCGCATGTCGCCTTCAGAATAAAGGCTGGAATACATTATTCTATTTAAACTGTTTACAGTTAGAATAATAAGATCATTTACATCTCCCCCTCGCAGCTTTGCACCGTCTGCAGTTGTCAGAGGTTTTATATTTAACTCATTGTCTCTGTACCTCACTGCCTCCCCTTCAACCTGCTACATTTTCACTCTCTGAAGGCTTAGTTTATCACCTGCCTGGATGGATTCAGCCGCATCTTCATTTTCCCTCTAATTGTGACCAAACTTCCTATAGTGGTCCTAGTTAGATTATTTATTTAGTCCTTCTAGTTCCTTATTTCAGCTCCCTCATAGTGTCTCTAGTTTTCTTATCTTGCTATCTTAGGTTTAGTTCTGCTTAGGGGTGAAACGATTCCTTGAGTGATTTGAGTACCTTGATAATTAAAATTTCTTGAGGAAATTTCTGCCTCGAAGCTTCGTTATGTTTTATTATTTAATGCACTGTGTTCCTTCCAGGTCGTTATTTGCGTTGCGCAGCGCTCTCACTTCCGCCTAAGTTGTTGACGAAAGCTAAGTGTTAGCAGCATAACGTCTGGCCTGGGAGGATTTTACTGCTTCATGATAATATCTGGGTTTTCTTTGTTTTCGGTGGACCAATCAGCATCCTTAAAACGACTGGCATGATGCCTGGAGTTCGGCAGCCCCTCTCCTCCGGGAGCTGCTGGTTCAGGGCGAACGGCGGGAAGAGCGCTGCAGGAGTATTTATACAGGTAAGCGGATAGGCTGTGGGCGGCCGAGCTTTACATGCGAAGCTTTAAAGCTGATGGAAATGTTTGCTTTACAATCAGCTGCCTCGTTTTATCTCGTTAGAAACATCATCGCTTTTTCTTACACCATGACTCTGCAACTGTATGAAGTGACCAGACACCTCAAGCTATAATATCATCACCTCCCTAAAATAATGGCTGATGTCATTTTTTGCTCAATGTGATTTTCTTGCTTAAATCGTCTTTGGCAAAAAATTTTTATGTTTTTTTTTTTTCTTGTTGCCCAAAATCACTTTTGACATAACCGAAAAATAAATGTAATTTCTTCCTGGTCGCAACAAGTGGGAGGCGAAGCGCATTGTGACGTTACATACTGGTAGATGTTTCTGTGTGTGACGAATGCAGGCCGTGTCGAATCCCGTTGCTAACATGAACACAACCAACATAAATGTCTGGGAAGGTGAGAGTTCATCTATTAAACTCACTGAAGATGAATACATGAACTGAAAGCTGGATCATAGACACTTGTTATAAGTGTATTCGTGAGCCTGCCTCTTTATTATTAAGTTGAATATAATTTCAGATCTTTGTCTAACTTTTCTTCAGGTTTACTTAGAAAGTGAGCTTTTATTGTTACAGGTTAATTTTCTAAACTACAGAAAAGTAACTGTTAGGGAAGCTCAACTGTGAATAATTGGACTGATGTTCATATATGATAGTAATACTGCTGTTATGTTAGATTTACCAATGTTTTATTTAATCTTTTTTTCACGATTACTCGATTAATTGTAAGAATAATTTTAATTACTAAAATGTTTTTTTTTACAACAGCCCATCCATGCCCATCTTCCTTTAATAATCCCAGTTAGGTTATTTCTTCCCCCTGTGGTGTTTCTAGCTTTTCTTATCTGGTTACTTTAGGTTTAGTTATTTTATGTCTGTATCTATGTCCATCTGTCCTTAATGGCTCCAGTTCGGTTATTTCTTTGTTTAGTCCTTCTAGTTACTCCAGCTCTTTGTTCTTTAGTTCTTATTTTATATCAGTCTTGTTTCTGTTTTGGCTCGTTTATGTTTTCCCTCCTGTCTCGCTGTCTTCTAGTTCATCAGGTTTTCTTTAGCCTTAGTGTTTCTTTCGTATTAGACTCATTCCCAGCTTCCCTGTGTATCTTCTAATGGCCGCCGGCTCTTTCTGCAGTCAGGCTGCTGCTGGGTTTACAAACAAATAATCCCACCATACCGGGATCATTTGTGGGTATTTATGCATCTTAATAATCCATAAGCACTAAATGCAGGTCAGTCGATAAAACATGAGAAAATGGCCCAAACATTGAACATTACTTACAAACAGTATTAAAGCAATTAGTTAAATCATCAGCTCTCAATAAGATGTGCTGAGTCCCTCTAAGGCTGCGTTCACACTGCAGCCTGAAGTGACTCAATTCTGATTTTTTTGCCGGGGCCATTCACACTGCCAGTAAATGCGACCTGTATGCGTTCTGCAGTGTAAACGGGCAAACGACCTGAAAGTGTCCCGCATGCACAGTAGAGGGCGCCATAGCGTCAGCGTTCTCAGTGTTCTGCCAACTGCCATAAAAAGAAGAAGTGCTCAGTGTTTGCGGAAGTAAACATGGAGGCTAACGGTGGAGCTTAGCTTACATATTTCAAGTTGTTGTCCGGCCGGAGCAGCATATTAACAACTTAATCCTCATATAATCCGTCATGGTTGTTGTTTTTCTTCCCACTTGCGCGTATCAGGACGCATAATAGTGAGATTTGTTGAGAATCAGTGACGTTCAGTTCGGATGAATACGACCTGAACGTTAGGTCGCATTTGAATCGGATACGTATCGGATATGGGTCACATTCGAAAAAGAATCCGACCTGTGCTGTTCACACTGCCATGGAAAGATCGGATACAGGTCGCATTACGTCAAAAAAATCGAAATTGAGTCACTTCAGGCTGCAGTGTGAACGCACCCTAAATAAGACTAACATGGAGCAATGAAGGCACCGGATTAGAGTTTTCTAAAATGTCATTTTTTAAAATTAAAAACAAATAAACAAATTTTAAAAAGGAATTCATATTTATTGTGCAAAAGACAAGAAAATACAATAATTTCTTCCTAGTTTGATCACATTTAGAGGGAAAATGAAGATGTAGCTGCATCCATCACGGCAGGTGATAAACTAATGGTACGTACACACCAGAAGCATTACGCGCATCAGAGACCGGGCCGGTTTGGAGGTAGCTGGTGATTGGTTCGTTGGCTGTGGGGGCGGGACAAAGACCAGATCTCTGGATCAGAGGAGCACTAGACTTTTTCGATGGCTGTCATTTCAACATGCTGCATCAATAAACTGCTGGGTTTCATCACGTGATCTGGATGACTCGCAAAATTCAGATGGAGGGCCAGAAGGGGATTTCTCCGGTTCAAACAAAGCAAAGTTGATCACAACGAGTAGCTAATGCCCTAAATAGGCTGGAACAGCAGAGGCATCTCGAAAAAATATGCTTATATTTAAGATATGATCTGCATTATCTCGGTAAAAAAAGACTTCTCTATTGAGGATTTACACGCATCGAGGCGAAACTACCTGGAGCTGCAGACCTCATATTATATGATGAGCCAGAAGAAAGTTTCAAAAAGCCTGGAGAATCAATCATTTATCTTCAGGTTGGGTCAAGCATTTAGGATCAAAAGAAGCATTAAATGGCTGTCGACTTGTTTCCGCCTGGTGAGTAGTGAATTGTGCTATTTTAAGTAATTGGATGATAACGATGCTATCGCTAGCAATGATAGCAATAACTCATGTTATTTTATGAGCTTGAATCTCCTGGTAAATAATGTATTTAGCTTCTGTAAACCCAAATTCATGCTGGAGTTGTACGTTAATGTTGAGTCCCTGGTCCAGTGTAGGTCAACGATTCGCACCGATCTACAGAAACCCCCGCGTCCGTGTCTGTTCGTGTCCAGACACGAAGCAGGTGGGGGAATCGTCACAGCTCACTGTGACTGTATGTCTGGGTAGGTTATATTTAATTTATTTAGCTTTTTATTTTTTTAGCATCAAAGTCCCACTGAATAAACGTATTTTCTGTCCGTGACTTGGCACTGAGCTAACTGCTAACAACATTAGCGCTCTGGGGACACACTACAGCATAAAAATAAGATATCTTACCTTACATATGAATGCTTGGCTTTCTAAGTAACTGTCCAATAAAATATCTGAAAATACAATTTAAACGATGTGAAGGTTTCCTGTTAGAAAGTGGTGCTGCAAACATTGTTAGTTTCTGCACCTCCTGTTTTTAGCTGTAGATTATTGATCCACATTTCTCCTCTTTTTTCAGTAAGTTTTTTTAAAAATTGAAACACAAAAATAACGTTCATCTTTCTCTCTGAACGGTTGGAGCAACCGTAAGGGACTCAGACTTTAGACATTTTGATGCTAAATCAACAGAAGCAAATGGGCTGAATTTACTTCCGACCCTCCATCTGCATTGGTATATGAAACCCAGCAATTCCCGTCATAATCTATTCTTACTTTACACTGGGATTACATTCGCCTCTTAATGGTAAATAGCATTTCTCCCATTGAACCGATCAGAAGCCGTTTAGGCTGAAAACGAGGGGATTTCTGCATCTGTCGCTCCAGCTGGGAAATCCCGCCTGCCGCAGCGGTAGTCCAGCTGGCTGCGAGTCCAGCAGAGACGACATTCAGATGAGATTTTTCCCCGTGAAATGTAAATCTGAGGTAAACGTTTCCCTCAGCTTCCACGCTCATGAGCGCATACAGAAAGAGCGGGATGGAGACCCAAGAAGGAAACTGTTCTGCGGTCGCTGAGGTGAAGACTTCGATTTACGTGATGATCCCGCTCAATGCAAAACGACCAGGGCTATAGGACCGATAGGACCGGGTCGAACGGCGCCGGGCCGGGCCCAAACGGCTCCTGTGGAGGCGCGTCAGCTCTAGCCGTTGTTTTCCGTTGGATGCTTCAAACGCTCAAAATGCTCCAAAAGGTTTGAATCTCGCTGCGCTTGATGCTCAAAACGCTTTTGGTGTGAACGCAGCATCAGCCTTCAAAGACTTAAAATGCATCCGGTTGACCGGGAGGCAGTGTGAGGTACAGAGACGATGTGCTTAAAATAAAACCTCTGGCGTCTACCCATGCAGCAATGCTGTGTGCAGGAGTTTCGCCAGGTGAACAGAGGTGATCTGCGCTGGTGGGGAGTTGTACATTATTCTATTATCTGACTGTAGATAGAATAATTTATTGTAGCCTTTACTCTGACATGCGAAGTAGAGTGGCTGCTGACGCAGCGTGATAATCCCTCTATGAACAACATAAATATGTTACAGCTGTCAGCTGGTTCTAATGATTGAGGATAATCATTTAGAGGCCAGTGGCTTGTTTACTGTTGCCATAGCAACAGCCTGCCAGGACGACTGTCGGTTACAAAGATGTGTGATGTCACATGAGGAGCGGTTTGATCCAGATTTCAGGCTCTAGCAAAGTTCAGGTTGTGAGGAAACGTGATGCAGAAGCGACGACCGCCTCGCCGGGTTTGTGACGGGATAAAATCAGCAGGAGAAACTATTTACATGCAGCTAACAGCATAGTAAGCTGAACATTTCCTTCACACTGAGGCAAGAGATGAAAATGTAACAATTTAACAAATAGCAATTAAGTAGGTTTAGAAAACAACAGATCAATATGCAGATATGGATGAAGAGTTCCTAAAGGACATCTATATTACAGTATATTACTACGGCTGTCTGTGGAAATGTGCATTTCCTCTAAACCAACCTGAACTACCAGCTTACACCGTCAGCGTGAACTCGGGTCATAAAGCATCTAAAGGACTCACCTCTGTCCCATCGCCCACCTGAATGTCCTCCATTTGTGATCCAGCTCTGGTTGAAGCAGGAAAATCAGAGAGAATCACAACATGTTGCCAGAAAATTCATAAATAAACATGTTGTTTTTTGTTTTGTTTTGAAAGGTCAACATATTTTGTCTCATGACCAGTTTCACAGAAAAAAGGGAAAAAACTAAATTCAGAAACATAGAAGCTAAAGTGAAATCGAATCCAGGCCCTGTGATTAATCATCTTTAGTCAACTTCAGTTTTACTCAGGAATAAAGGATTATTCATATGTTTTCAGCATTATTTAAACACAAAGCTACCACCAGATATTTCCTACCCTACAGAAAACAAACTCACCGTTCAGCAGATGATCAGGACGTCTGATTGATATGATCAGTCTGGCTGCTGCTTTTGGTTTCCAAGGGAACAACGGCAATTACAGTTTAAAAGATTCAAATTTGAAAAGTATTTTGGATACAAAAATGGAACCAGAATCGGCTTCATTCAAGTTTTTACACACAAACAAGGAATTTAACCTCAGTTCCACTTTGCTCAAGGTTTTAAATATAAACTTATGGAATCAAGAAAAGAAAATACATTATTTTGTAAATATCTGCATAGAAAGACAAGGTTAAATTTGTGCATATTCAAATTAAGTTCCCAAAGGGAAATTAAATGTTGTAATAAATCCACCCTTGTCCCTAATGGGTCAGGAGGAGTGAGACAGGACACACAACCATGCACACACACTCACACCTAGAGAGGCCAGTTAACCTGGCAGTCATGTTTTTGGACTGTGGGAGGAAGCCGGAGTACCCAGAGAGAACCCATCATGCCCAGAGAGAACCCACCATGCCCAGAGAGAACCCACCATGCCCAGAGAGAGCCCACCATGCCCAGAGAGAACCCACCATGCCCAGAGAGAACCCACCATGCCCAGAGAGAACCCATCATGCCCAGAGAGAGCCCACCATGCCCAGAGAGAACCCATCATGCCCAGAGAGAGCCCACCATGCCCAGAGAGAGCCCACCATGCCCAGAGAGAACCCACCATGCCCAGAGAGAGCCCACCATGCCCAGAGAGAGCCCACCATGCCCACAGAGGGCCCACCATGCCCAGAGAGAACCCACCATGCCCAGAGAGAACCCATCATGCCCAGAGAGAACCCATCATGCCCAGAGAGAACCCACCATGCCCAGAGAGAACCCATCATGCCCAGAGAGAACCCATCATGCCCAGAGAGAGCCCACCATGCCCACAGAGGGCCCACCATGCCCAGAGAGAACCCACCATGCCCAGAGAGAACCCATCATGCCCAGAGAGAACCCATCATGCCCAGAGAGAACCCACCATGCCCAGAGAGAACCCACCATGCCCAGAGAGAACCCATCATGCCCAGAGAGAGCCCACCATGCCCACAGAGGGCCCACCATGCCCAGAGAGAACCCACCATGCCCACAGAGGGCCCACCATGCCCAGAGAGAGCCCACCATGCCCACAGAGGGCCCACCATGCCCAGAGAGAGCCCACCATGCCCACAGAGGGCCCACCATGCCCAGAGAGGGCCCACCATGCCCAGAGAGAGCCCACCATGCCCACAGAGGGCCCACCATGCCCAGAGAGGGCCCACCATGCCCAGAGAGAACCCACCATGCCCACAGAGGGCCCACCATGCCCAGAGAGAGCCCACCATGCCCACAGAGGGCCCACCATGCCCAGAGAGAGCCCACCATGCCCAGAGAGAGCCCACCATGCCCAGAGAGGGCCCACCATGCCCAGAGAGAACCCACCATGCCCAGAGAGAACCCACCATGCCCAGAGAGAACCCACCATGCCCAGAGAGAGCCCACCATGCCCAGAGAGAGCCCACCATGCCCAGAGAGAACCCACCATGCCCAGAGAGAGCCCACCATGCCCAGAGAGAGCCCACCATGCCCAGAGAGAACCCACCATGCCCACAGAGGGCCCACCATGCCCAGAGAGAACCCACCATGCCCAGAGAGAACCCACCATGCCCACAGAGGGCCCACCATGCCCAGAGAGAACCCACCATGCCCAGAGAGAACCCATCATGCCCAGAGAGAACCCACCATGCCCAGAGAGAACCCATCATGCCCAGAGAGAACCCATCATGCCCAGAGAGAGCCCACCATGCCCACAGAGGGCCCACCATGCCCAGAGAGAACCCACCATGCCCACAGAGGGCCCACCATGCCCAGAGAGAGCCCACCATGCCCACAGAGGGCCCACCATGCCCAGAGAGAACCCACCATGCCCAGAGAGGGCCCACCATGCCCAGAGAGAACCCACCATGCCCAGAGAGAGCCCACCATGCCCAGAGAGAACCCACCATGCCCAGAGAGAGCCCACCATGCCCACAGAGAACCCACCATGCCCAGAGAGAGCCCACCATGCCCACAGAGGGCCCACCATGCCCAGAGAGAGCCCACCATGCCCACAGAGGGCCCACCATGCCCAGAGAGAGCCCACCATGCCCAGAGAGAACCCACCATGCCCAGAGAGAACCCACCATGCCCAGAGAGAGCCCACCATGCCCACAGAGAACCCACCATGCCCAGAGAGAGCCCACCATGCCCACAGAGGGCCCACCATGCCCAGAGAGAGCCCACCATGCCCACAGAGGGCCCACCATGCCCACAGAGGGCCCACCATGCCCAGAGAGAGCCCACCATGCCCAGAGAGAGCCCACCATGCCCACAGAGGGCCCACCATGCCCACAGAGGGCCCACCATGCCCACAGAGGGCCCACCATGCCCAGAGAGAACCCACCATGCCCAGAGAGAGCCCACCATGCCCAGAGAGAGCCCACCATGCCCAGAGAGAACCCACCATGCCCACAGAGGGCCCACCATGCCCAGAGAGAACCCACCATGCCCAGAGAGAACCCACCATGCCCAGAGAGAGCCCATCATGCCCAGAGAGAGCCCACCTGCTGCACCACTGTGCAGCATGTTGTAATAAATCATTACTTCAAATTCTTCAAAGAGTTATTGTAGATGGTGATGGCTGTTGGCAGGAAAGATCTCCTGTAGGTCAGTGTATTTTCAGGCTGTCCGTTTTTCCTACAAAATGAAAATTTAAAAAACAAAAGTAGACGTGTTTTTTTTCGTCTAAACCAAAATGGAATCAGAATTGGCTTTATTCAACTTTTTGCACACAAACGAGGATTTTGACCTCAGTTCCACTTTGCTCGACGTTTTAAATATAAATGCATAAAAGCAAGAATAGAAAATAATTTTCTTTGTAAATATGTATATGTAGATTGTTTTTACAGTGCACATTCAAATTCAATTTAAAAATTAAATGTTGTCACTAAATAATTCAAATTCTTCAAAGAGTTATTGTAGATGGTGATGGCTGTTGGCAGGAAAGACCTCCTGTAGCAGTCTGTGTTACAGTGAATTTGAAGAAGCCTCTGACTGAAGACTCTCTGTCTCATGAAGAGGTTGTGAAAGCAACTCCAGGTATGCTTTTGATGAACGAATAACATTATAGCGTGATATAAAGCTCATAAATGTTGATTTTACTTTATACCACCTGTCTCTCCTACACTCAGCTCCTCCAGACTAGCGGCAGCAGCAATTGGCAAACACTCAGCTGGAACTGCTCGTCTGCTGAGCTCATCGAATGAACTGTTACTCAGTCCAGCGTAGTGGAAAGGCGTCGCTGTGATGAGCTGAGTGTCAGAAAGAACAGGAGCTTCTTAAAGAGACAGGGGCCTAATTTCAAGGCGTCAAATTGCAAAGTCAGATTTCTTTTAAATGAATTATGTTCGATTTATATAGCATTTTATTAGGACATTTAAAGATGCTCTCCATGATTTCCACACACTGATTTCCTTCCACACACTGATGAAGGTACTGGGTCGTAGCCACAGCCGCCCTGGAGCAGCAAGTCATGAATCCATTAATCACATGATAAATTTAAACAAGCTCAATAATTTCCATTTGCATTATTTATTGTTTTCTCTTTTCTCTCTTTCTACCAAACAGTGGATAATAAAAGTTTTCAGTCTGCTGCTTTGGTCTCAGCTAATCCTTATTTAAAGGACATTTTTCTTTACAGGCCTCATAACTAATTTTATTTGTTGTTTCTGTTTTGTTTATGTATTTTGGATATTTAAAGTGTTTTCCAGTTCTAGTGTTAAATATCCATTAGAATTGAAAGTTTATTGTCCTTTGAGAATCTGTTCTTGCATTATTATGCAGAATGGCCTCAAATCAACAATATTATTGTTTATTGCAGTAACTTCTGGGACAATATATCCACCACCAAAGTTATTGTGGCAGATCTTAGTTGAGCAGAAGCTTTTTTTTTTTTTTTTTTTTTTGCTCAATCAGCCATTTTGATAAACACCAGCAGACAAGGCAGGTTAAATCTATTGCCCAAGTACACAACAACAGAGGAATCGAACTGGTGACCCAACGACTGAAGGAAAAACTCTTACCACTGTCGCCACCATTACCCATCTTTATGTTTAATATATACAGCATTTCTACAACTGAAGCTAACGTGGTTACCCGATAGCACTATAAAATGGTGCTATGTAATAATGATTAGTCTTTCCACCATCATAATAACGGTTTATGTTAGGAAATACCACAGCTAACGTCACCACAGTGAACCAGGTGCAGCAACAATAAATTACACTGTTTATTGTGTCATTTATGGCTTTAAAGTGTTACTAACTCATAAATTAGAGTGTGTTGTGTGATTTCTTGTAAAATAAAACACACAAGGTGCTTTCACATAATTTGTATTGAAATGCCTTAACTCAGGTCAGACATATCTTTTGTTGACCTCTCTGAGATCTTTGTATGTCAACCAAATGAAACTTTAGACCTGAGGTGAATATATTTCATGTTGATGAGACTTCTTATGTTGTGTAAGAGACTGCTTGTAAATATAACACTTCCCACACTGATGACAGGTGAAAGACTTTTCCATGGTGTGGCTTTGCTGATGGTTCTTCATATTCCCTTTCTGAGTGAATCTCTTCCCACACTGGTCACACTTACATGGTTTTACTCTGGAGTGGATGCGCTGGTGAACATTCAAATAATTTTTTTTTGGTAAAACTTTTCCCACACTTATCACAGCTGTATGACTTTAATTCAGCGTGGATGTGCTGATGGACCCAGAAAGATTGGCTTTCTGGGTGAATTTTTTGCCACACTGATTACAGCTGTACGGCTTCTCTCCAGTGTGGATGCGCTGATGGACTGTTAAGGTGACTTTTTTTATGAAAAAGTTTCTGGATTGCAAAATCCACCACAAACCACAAATAAGATAGAAAAATGAAAACACCAACAGTATAATGTCCAAACTTTTTGTCAAGTGATAAAGTAACCGTTTACCAGTGAGAGATGTCCAGTCAGTCTTTGCATGTCTGTTTGTTTTGATATGACCTGTCTCTGTGGTTTCTATGGCAACGGAAGCCGAGTACAGTTTCTAGATTTCTAAGTTTGTGAAATTTGAAACAAATCTTTTAAAGTTCTTAAGTTTTTTTTACTTTGACAACTTCTAAAAAAGTGGAGATGAACTGAATCCACTAAAATATTTTTTTTCAAATTTGAATCCAAAAGATAAAATTATATATATAAATATATATAAACTCAGAAATGTATAAGAAATAAAATTTTCTTAAAATATATTTACATCTTTTAACTATTTAACTAATCATTAACTAACCATTAGCTAATCACTAACCATCTAACTACTTGCACTAATAATCTATTAAGTATTAAATCCGATTTTTCCGTCCTTTATTCTGCGTTTGGTTCTCCTCGTTCAGATGAAACAGATTCCAGAGGATTTGAAATCCATCGTCTGGAATGAGAAACATATTTTCAGCATCAAGTCAGCTGCCAGCCGGCCCAGGGAAAAACGTCAAACTTAGAAATAGAAGTAAATTAAAATCTGAGATGTGGATTCTGGGAGCTTCAGTTTGTTATTTAAAGCATCACAGAACAATAAAAAACAGTTTTTCTTGAAGGTTTACCAGAAGAAAGCCTTTTGAAGTCTCACAGCTTTTCGGTGTCACAAACTGAAAACCAACCAGGAAGTGATGGACTCTTCCTCTCTGGCCTTTCAGGTCAGCCCTGTAAGTTACTTGTTTTATTGCAAATAAAGGCATTTTTGACAGGCAGACACTTTTTATTTATTCATGTTTTCTATATTTTTTGTTTGTTACTGTTGAAATTTATTGAGTCAAACAAGAATTTTTAATGGTAAATTATGGTGTATTTTTACACATCTTTATTTCATTCACTATTAAATAATGTCTGTGCATAATAAAATCATTTAACGGAAAAACATAGAAGTTTGCATTTCATTGTACCTCTCTAGTGCATTTCCATATCTTTTTCTTTGTTCAGGAAATGCCTGCCATTAACTTTATTATCTGCCAACATTGAGTAACAACCAGACGCAGGAAAACTCACCAGACTCTAAATCACTGGATGTCCTCTCAGCAGAAGACGTCTCTCGTGTCCCTCGTCTCTTATTGAGACACCGAATGCATCCGGATTCCTTATCCTCTGTTTTTATTCAGATCTTTGCGTCTACCATCACATCAAGTCTTCCCTTTTATTCACTGATGCAAACTGATTATAGGAAATATTTTAGGAAATATTAAAGTTCACCAAGTTCTCCTCTATAAATACCAGATAACCTTTTGTGTCACTTTATTTACTGGGCTCCTGTTTGACGTAAAAACACTGATTTATGTTGTAATTCATCACCGAGTGGTTGGATCGTCGCTCTTCCTGCTCCGTCGTGGAGATAAGAACCGGAAACATTTGTTTTGTGCAGAGAACTGATTCAGGGACCCCTGGTGGTTTTATGGTGCGTTCAAGTTTTACTTGGAATTCTGAAATTCCCACTTCCAGGTCTGAAAAGTCAACTGGAATCAGGGTTTTCATTCTAGTTTTGTTTTATTTCATTGTGACTTCCTGTTAGTTAGTTTTAATTGGTTTTTAAAGTGAATTTGCTGGGTTTTTTAGTTAATATTAGCTAAATATTTAGTTTCAATTTAGTTTTTATTAGCTATATTAGTAGTTATTTCATACTTTGGTTAATTTTTAGGTACAGATTTGAAAAAAGTCAGTGAATTGTATTGTGATTATGTATGCATTGATTGGATAACGAATGATCAGCAGAAAACACTTTTTTAATGTATTCAACTGAACAACCAAATTGGTGTTTTCTCCCAACTGTTGTGGACTAGCGTAGCGTTGCCACTAGGGGGCGCATGGAGCGCCATAATTTACCGACAGATGACGCAAACTGGTTATGTGGGAGAAAACAATCTATTTCACATCAGTTTGAAAAGCTAATACATTATTTATAAACATGAAAATGATATTACATCTTTAATTTTGGTGTGTTTTAGTTTTTTAAGTTCCAGTTAGTTGCAGTTCCCCCCCCAACAGTTGCCGTTTTTATTTATTTCAGTTAACAAAAAATGTTTTCTCAGTTTCCGTTATTTCATTAGTTTTAGTTAACTGGAATAATCTTCAACGCCGTCTGAGGCGGATTTCCCAGCGGGACACTGGAGGCAACTCACGCGTTTCAAAATGGCCGCTCGTCACAACAACAGTAGTAAGATGAAATAAACATGTTTATTTTATGAGACACGCATGTAAAAGTGAGTCTAAAATCAATGTTACATCTACAACTCTAAACTGAATAAATTAAAAGTTATGTTTGCTCATGAAAAGTAAATTAAAGTTACGTTTTATAAACGATGTTTATGGATGTCGCCATTTATTGTTGAAAATCAATAAATGGCACAAAAATATGCATAATTAATTTAAAGTTTCTGGAAGGACAATGCATTTTAAGTGCTGCCATTTACGTTTTTTACCTTGAAAAACATGAAATAAAAAAGTTTAGCCTTTTCAATGATTTTGTAGGAGTACTTTGGAGATAAAAATGTTTTCAGTTTTATTTTGTAAGGTTTTACTAAAGTATATTAAATAAAATATACAATTATTTTGCACTTTGTACAAGTGTCCCACAAAAATGACATATGTGCACATGAGACATTTTACTCACTGTTTTGGATCAATGTTACGGTTTGTGAAGTTGTATTTTGTGACTTGTGTGAATTTATATAAATTTATCCAAAATGAAGGAATTATTTACTTTATTCAAGCTGCTATTTCTTGCTGAAAACTTACTTGTGACTAATTTAGTCTTATTTCAAGTGTACTTAAATATCTGCACTAAAAACAAGACCAACAGTAAGATGTTGTGTTTTTGACAATCATCTAAATTCACCAACTTTTTCTCCTGTCTGCCTTATTGTTTGATTGGCCAAATTTTGAGACATCAAATGTCCCGAACAAACACGTTCAACATTGATTTTTACCAAGTTTTTACCAAACCACCAGTCGGTCTCGTCGCTCCGTTGAGTTTAAGACTCTTTTGAACCTTGAACGCATCATGAGTCAAAGTTGGGGACACATGCGGGACCAATCAGGGCTTTTCCCTCCCCTCCTGCCCGGTTTTCTCTCCGGGCTGAAGTGAGAGGATGAACGGACGGCTGCAGAGGCAGTGAGCGCAGCCAATCCGCTGCTTCCTGCCTGGTTGCGTGTTGGAGTCGGTTGGAGTCTCTTCAGCGCATCAATCTCCGCTCTGCACCTGTTTGCGTGGATCCGTCCCGCATGGACCGCCACTCAGAGGAAATGCTCAGTGACTCATTTTATGCTTTATAATTTATTTATATATCTACCGGATGTCAAAACAACATTTTCTGAAAGCTGATGAGAGTTTGGGCTGAAAGTCCAACTCGTATAAAAGCCACCTGGACCCACAGACACACCAAGCAGCTTGTGTGACATTTTCCTTTTTCTATCTTTAGCATGGGAGGAAATGACCGCGGCGCGCTGTCATAATAAAGGAATAATCCAACATTTGCTCTGCCGTCAGGAGGATCGATCTGCGCCGCCGACTCGGAGCGCTTGAAGCGGATAAACTGGATTCTTCCGCGGACATTGATCCGAGGATTTGACTGTTAACCTTCAGACATTTAACACTCCCAACGGTAAGTTCAGGAAATTAGGCAATAAATCAACTGAAGGGAAATGACTGGTGTGTGTGTGTGTGTGTGTGCGCGCGCTGCACAGAAGGCATTAGATCACACAGTTGTCCACCTGTTGTGTCAGTGACGGTTTTTCTATACGGATCGATATATAATGTTATTTTATTTAAAATGTATTCTACAAGATTTTCTCATAAAGTTTATCATTAAATTATTAGTTTTGATTAAATTATCAGTTTAATCTCAGATTGCCCTTCTTTCACTTTAATTTGAATGAATGAATGAACCGGTACATCTATATACAATGTGTATATAAACTCGCTAACAGTATTTGGTCATTTTATTTTATTTTATTTTATTTTTTGTGGAAGTAACTCCAAATTATTCATGGATCATTTTTACATATATTTTTGTAGAGATTATGTTTAATATTTGAAGTAAAATGCATCTTGTGACGCTGAGGTACCTGGACGCATCGCTGTTGACATGCATTTTTAAAGCAGCCAATCCGGAAGCGGTGTTTATGTTCCTTGATGCTGATTGGCTGAACCCTTAAGAAGACCGTCATGGGTCTTTAACTGTTCGATGAATGGATGATGTTGGGGGTTGCAGTTTGGGGGGAAGGGGAGGGAAATGTTTTTTTTTATAAAAAAGAAACATTAAGTAATGCTTCAATTACAAATTAGAGGAGGGGTTTCCAAACTTCTCCATGCCACATGACCCCCAAACACCATTAGCTTCTGGGCAAACGCACAACTCTTCAAAATATGTAAAAAAAAAATTAACTTGTTCTCCGTTTTATTGACAATAATTATTAAGAGTCCATAGGTGTTTTGCAGCCGTTGCTGGACGCTTCCTTTTTTCTTTTTCTTGTCAAAAACCTTTTCGTTTAATGCTAGCTTCAGGAGCAAAGCTAGCATTGCAATAAGAAATATGGACATGATAACAGATCAATAAATTATTTTAAGTATATGTTTGGAAGTAAAGAATGAAAAACAATTTATATCTTGTGACAAAAATACAATAAGATATTTCTGATGAACAATAAAAAACAGCTTAAGAGTACAATAATCTATACAAACTCCAGATTTCAAAAAGACAAACTGAGTTTTTACATTTTTTTTTAGAATAATAGAAAAATAATCTCAACATTTCTGAGCTTTTTCTAGCACATTGCTGTTACGTTTTTGCACAAGATCATAAATGTTCAAAACTGTCCAGTTCACCTTCTTCCTGTCCAATAATCTCGACTTTAACCTGAGAATCAAATGCATTTCAGATTCATTCAAAAAATGTGAAATACCCCTTAAGTGTAGCTCCTCCTCCGGATGATCAACAGAAAATCCATTCAGCTAACGTAGCTTTTCATTCTGGAGTGATCTGCTGCCCTGGATGGATGACACCCTGGGGAGAGAGCCGCAATCATAAGCTGTATTTGAATTACATGAATCCTGAGCTGTAATCAGAATATTATAATCAGCTGTTGTGATGGAGAACGCAGCATGGATGTGATTACAATGTGTGTGTGTGTGTGTGTGTGTGTGTGTGTGTGTGTGTGTGTGTGTGTGTGTGTGTGTGTGTGTGTGTGTGTGTGTGTGTGTCTGTCGGAGGGTCTGAGCGGAACAGCGGACCCCCTGCTGAGCGCCGCCGCCCCCACACGGTGGCGCTCTGTGTGATTCACAGCCTCCCTGCACTGACCTGCAGAGCGCACTGTAAGAGCGCCAAACACCGACTGAATGCAAAACACTCCTCACTTCTCTCTCTCTCTTTCCTTTTTTTTTGTTTCGGCTGCGTTTGTTTTCTCATTTTTTGGGATTTGTCTGAGTTTCTTTTTCATTTCCCTCAACAACTCCTCAGCCGCGGGTGGAGCTGTCACCTCAATGAGCCCTCCTCTGTTTCCCCATGTGGAGGAATGTTTGCGAGTGGGAGAGCAGAAAGAGGTGGGGGCGGGGGGCCTGGTGAGAGAGAAGGAGCTGAGGAGGAGTGGAGTGTGAGATTATCCGCCGTACCTGCTGCCGCCGCCGCCGCTGCTCAGATTTTAACAGCTTCTTTCCGGGATCTGATGCTGCCCGGAGCGCGGAGGCAGCGCCGCTGGAGGCAACCCTGCATCTGAGCCTCAGGTGGACAGATGGAGACGGAGGAGGAGGTCGGCGAGCCCCAGACAGGCGCGCCGCACTCCGAGGTGAACGGGGACCTGCCGGGGAACCCGTACCTGAGGGACGGGGTGCTGGACGCGGCGGGGAGTCCGGCCAGGGAGCCGGCGGCGCCGCCGCAGTGTCCCCCAGAGTTCAGCCCCAGCCACCAGTGTGGGTAAGGATGGGAGACAAAGAGGCTGCTGCTGCTGCGGGAAGCAGCTGCTGCCTCCTTCATCTGGCTGGAGTCAAACCTGGAGGGATTGTTTGATCCTTGAGGTTTTAATAAGGCAGTTTGTCAATAATCCTGGACGTCATTTATAGAAATGGGCTGATGGAGAGAAAACTTGTTTGTTTTAATTAGAAGGAAAAACTTTTACAACAAATTTCTGGTGTGGAAAATTGAAAGACTTGGTTTGCTGAGCTGCAGAGGATTTAAATTTAGAGTCATTTAGGCATTTTAAGGGAAACTTTGCTGATAGTAAAACAATATGATTGAAAAGATCTACGTCACGTTGCCAGATTATTGTCAAGCTGGGTGTTTGGGGGTCTAAATCTGCTGCTTTTGCTCTTTGGCTTGTACGGAAGAAGATTAGTGCCACTAAAAACAAACAACATAAAAAGAAATCTGACTTTTTTTCTCAGAAGATTAGAGTCAGAAGTCTGAAATTAAAGTTGGAAATCTGAGATTAAAGTTGGAAATCTGAGAAAAGTTTTAATTCTGAGATTTACATTTGAATATTGAGGGAAAAAAGTCTAAATTCTCAGTTTAAAGTTATTTGAGAAAAACTATGAGATTAAAGTTGTAATTTTCAGAAAAAAGTTTAAATTCTGAGATGAAAGTTTAAATTTTGAGAGTTTAAAGTCAGAATTCTGAGAAAAAGTTTGAAATTAAAGTCGGAATTTTCAGGAAAAAAAAGTCAAAATTAAAAATGTTTTTTTTTCCAGTGGCCTTAATCCTCTTCCGTAGACTTAATGTAAGGCTGGTAGCAAGGAAGAAAAACTGTAATACCAGCTGCATTTCAATTACAAATGTGCTGATATGCTGTGTTTCCATGAAATAACAAACTAACTTAAAATAAATTAGTTTGTTCACTCTCAGTCATTAAAAAACATGCAGCGTCGTCGTCCTCCTACCACTTCCTGTCGTCTTCTTTGACGTTTCCGCCAGTAGTAACATACAGTTGTTGATCATGTGACTTTCTGTGATGGCGCAGAAACTTCTTTTCTTTTTTAAATCAGAAATCGTAATCCCAATTCTCATTAAATTAGAATTATGAGTTAAAAGTTAGAATTATTAACATTTTGATTAAAACTGTTGACATTCTGCTAACTTTTAAAAAAACAGTTTGTCTCACGTTAGCGCAGAAGCGTTTTTATCTAAAAATGTGATTTTGTTTGTTTTTCAAATTGCAGTGTTTCCGTGAAGCAAACTTATTTTCGTAATCCCATTCCTCCCATGTCGGATGGGAACGCAGCTCATGTTGCGTACAACGCAGTGAATGCACACTGCGTTTCCTTTGTGACCGGAGCAGAAAGAGTCCATTCATTTCCTGGCGCTTTGGCTCAGAGTCGTGGATGGTGAAGCGTTTCCTCGGTCCTGTCCAGAGCTGGTTTCTGTGACCTGAGGGCTGACGGCCGGTACACTGTGTCCCGGCGGCGTCCCCATCTGTGCCGGCCCGGCGCTGCTGGCTGCGGCGGCTGACGGAGGGAACTGCCATCTGGCCTCCCTGTCATGCAGAAAGCCGCTCGTTTCATCAGGCTGCTCTCTCCTCGATGTGCCTCCCTCTGTTCTGGTCACTTCTGGAGACGCCGGGAACTTAAATGACCGGATGAGACTTTGTGTGCATGAAAATGTCGTCTGTGGCGAAGGGAGCTTTTTACACCCTTGACTGTTTGCCAAGTGGGCGAAGCTTCAGAGCGATCGATAAATTGCGACTTGGAGCGAGAGCTTGGTGTTGTTTTCACTTGGTTTTGTCCTGGAGACGGAGGAGATGTATGTAATTCAGTCTGTTCCTTCATCACAGCTGCGGCCAAGGCAAAGAAATGTGGTCGTTTCATTTTAGTTTTAAGGAGAAATATCATAAGTAAATCCCGTCTGAAGGGGAAACTCATTATATTTGATCACTTTTATGAGAATATCTGAATAAAACAATTATTCTCAGTCTGTTGCTTTATTTTAAGTTCAGGTGAAATTCCAAACAGGGATGGAAAAAACTGTTTGAGTTTTTCAGTCTTTACTTCTCGTCAAAATCAAACCAATTGGTTTCAATGCTGTTATATTTAAGACTTTGAATTTGCAGAAATATTCAGAGTCCAGAGAGTAGTTACAAGTTACATTTACTCAATTACATTTAATTAACTTTTTTGAAAAGAAAAAGTACTTTTGCAGAGTATTTTTACTACGCTGCACTTTGAGTAACTGTATTATGAAGTATTTCTGCTCTTACTTGAGTAAAACTCTGGATTTTCTACCCACTGAATGAAAAACAAACAAGTTTTAACCTGAAACTCACAGACACACACCGGCAGTTTCTGTTAAAGTTTCATCAGTTTTCTATTGAAAGAAACTGATTTGGAAAAAAAAGTCTCTTAATTTTTTGCTACTTATATAAATTATTGTCATTTTAGTCCTTAAAATACAAAAATTTCCACGTAACTTTATATTTTGGTCCTTCTGACGATATAATTCTTTAATTTAGATTTTATTTTTACCAAATACTTTTTACTTGAGTAAAATTATGTTGAAGTTGTTGCTCTTACTTGAGTACAATGTACAGATGGAAACGTTTTACACATGCAAAGGTTTTAACAGCTTCCCACTTCCTGTCACGTCCCGAAAGGAACCAGACTTTCTTGTACTCTTAAGTGTTTTTAATCAGTAGTTTTGGGTTGTTTATCTAAGGACAGCAAATTGATTATTTTTCCCCATAAATTCAGAAAGCAGACAAGTGGAGGGCAGCAGAAGGTGTTTAAAATCAATATGTGCAAACGGAAAGCTGAATTTGAAAACCAAAAACCTGAGATATGCATCATCCTTAAAGTGATCCTTTTCTGAATGCTAACGGCTAACGGCTCTTTGCTAACAAGTTTGTTTTTATGTTAGTAAATTAGAATACCATAAAAATGTTTCAACAACACTGAAAAACCCATAAAGTTTTGTTATACACAGAGTGATTTGTGTTCAAGTGTTTAATCCTCTTAATTTTGATGATTATTGATTCAGGAGAAATATACCTAAAACATCAGTTTGTCAAGAAGTTACAATGTTTCATAGCTAAATGTAATTATTTAAATTTATCACCTAATCATGTGGAAATCTGCAGACTCAACAAATTTTCAGCAGTCATCGACTCCTTCCACAAGCAGCTGCAGGTCTTTGAATCTTGTAAGTATGTGGTTGGAAAATTGTGTGGAAGGAAAAATGTGACAGATAAAAAGGCTCAAGGAACGGTAATAAATGTAAAGTGTAATTTAGTGGTCATGAGATCTGTTTTTAGATTAAAGTAAATTTGTTGCATCTCATTTGAAAATCCAATTTGGCTTTTTAAGTGGATGTGATTCCAATTACATCCACATCAATTCAATCGGGGAAATTCGCACTTCAAAACAGGTCCCAGCATTTTTTGTGCTGTTGCATAATTGTGAGTTTTTTGCAAACTGTCTGCAAAATCGTAAAAAAAATTATTGAGTTTAAACAATACCATCTCCCACCTCCAGGTGGCAGTGCTGCTTCAACCCTAATAATATTTTACACTAATTATGTGATTAACCTAAAATTACATTATTATAATATTATAATTACATTGCTCTGCCATGTTGACTTCCACATTGATTTTTTTGTTGTTTTTATTTAATTTTTAAAAATAGTTTTAGTGAAATAATGTTTGGACAAATATAAAAATACTGGCAGCTAAACTAAAGTAAGCTAAGCTAGGCTAAGCTAACCTAAGCTAAACTAAACTAGGTAATCTAGGCTAAGCTAAACTAAACTAGACTAGGCTAAGCTAAACTAAACTAGGTAATCTAGGCTAAGATAACCTAAACTAGACTAGGCTAAGCTAAACTAAACTAGGTAATCTAGGCTAAGATAAACTAAACTAGACTAGGCTAAGCTAAACTAAACTAGGTAATCTAGGCTAAGATAACCTAAACTAGACTAGGCTAAGCTACGGTAAGCTAAACTTGACTAAACTGGATTAAACCAAACCTCACTTGATGTCAAGTTATAATCAATATGATGAGTAACAAAACGTCACATCTACCATGATAAATAAGTGAAAATAACAGAAAGTATCACAAATATTTCAAAATGTGCGTAATAAAAACTGAATCGATCAATGTGAAAATCTGTTCAACATTTAAATTTAAGAAATCGAATTCAGACGCGGCGACTTACTAAAGTTTTTGTAGTTTAATGTGTTTTATCCATATATTCTGGGGAGGATCTTAAGGACAGATAAACTTTACTAACTTTGCTGTAACAGGTCAGTCACAGCATGCTGGAGCTCAAATTCTTTATGGTAAAAGCAACATGAAGTTTGTAGGTTTGAGTTAGACGGTTCCAGTCACAGCTGGAGGAATCATGTCTGGAGCTTCAGACCGACTCCTGACTGAACGGTTCCTCTGAATAACGGCCGGTTCTGATGCCTCCCTCTGATTAAATAAGGTAACGAGCCGCAGCCCATAAAACCAGGGCAGGTTTCATCTGCCTGCTCGGTCCTTTTATTATAATAAACCTGCCGCTTTCAGATTGATGACAGAATGAATAATTATTCTAACGGGTAGCTGTCAGGGAACTTTTAAGCAGTCAGTTCTGCGTCTCGCTGAGATAACTTCCTGGTTTAAACGCTTTTATTCTGAAGGGCAAACTGCTTCCCTTCAACCGGGAAACTTTGATCCATTTAATCAGCATAATGACACCAAACCAGGCTCTGTTCTTTACAAACCGCCTCATGTTTTCACCCCATTAGCTCGTATTTCATCTTCTGAATTAATAAAGATTTTATTATGAGATGTTAAAGTAAATTATGGCTGTAAAATCTAGCAGCCACGTCCAGTTTGTGCTTCTGTCTACGCTCTTGTTTGTCTTCAGTTTTTGCTTTATTTGGTCTCCTTGTTCCATCCATTTGATGTGAGAAACAAAAAACCCAAATCAAATCAAGATACTGAGGATTTAGAGGCTTTTTTTAATAAGTCCTGCTGTAAACTTGAAATACATTTGATGGGAATAATATGGAGGATGTGGTGTTAGAGCAGGGAAGAGATTTCTGTTGCATTAAGTTGTTAAACAAATCTAGGTTATGGAGAGGGAACATTTCATGGCCCGGTTCAGATCATTTTCACTTATTTTACTGTTGTTTTAGTTATAACGATACATTCTGCCCATGTTATCAGTGAAATAATCTGCCAATATTATCAATATACAGGAATCATTAACTTAAAACAAGCGTCTACATCTTGCTGAAAAGTTATTTGTAAGTTAGTTTAAACTGATTTCAAATAAGCAAAGATATTTTCAGTAGAAAAGAATAAAATACTTGGTAAGATTTTATGCTTTTGTAACCCTTCAGTCAAGTTTTATTTGTGTAGCAGCTTTCAGCAGGAGGGTATTTCAAAGTGAAATACATCAAAAATACAAAGTCAGAACTCACAGTCAACAACTGCAGCGTTACATTTTGTTAAGTGCAACAGATTGTTGATTTATTTTTCATTGATTATTGCTCAAAACCAACTCTAATCATGTTAGTTTTCAGTCTAGATTTAAAGACACTCAGTGTTTCAGCTGATTGATCATCTCAGGTCCAGCAGGTTGAACTCAGGCTCACCGGATTCATGCTACAAAAAGAGGAAATCAAGATGGTGGTTAGCATCAGTCCAGCAGCTTCTGTACATTAAATAAAATACAATAAATAACCCTGAACAAAGTACAGAGCAATAAATCCCAATGAGCTGTTAGCTGCTGTTAGCTGCTGTTAGCTGCTAGCTAACGGCAGTTAGCAGTTGTAAAATTAAACATAGCTAATGCACAACACTAATAATGAAAACAGATAAATATGAATGTTATTACATTTGTCTAAACTATGTTAAAATGTAACACTTGTAAAGAAAACAGAGCTGATCCCAGTACGTACCACAGTTACAGAACGGCGAACGGAAAAAAGGGGGCGGAGCCGTCGGTTACCGGTTGCTATGGTAACCACCAAGAGCAGCGCAACCGAACCTTAAAAAAAATTATTGAATTGCTGAATCTTTTTTTTCTCTAAATATGTAACATTTTCAGATCTAAGGATGTTTTATTAGCAGGATAAGAGCAACATGACTCTGAGTTGTAAATATTGTTTTATTTAAACAACTGGTGGCATATTTTGCTCGTAATCTGGGGGGAAAAAATCATTTTTTTTAGTGTCCTACAATGATATAAAATGAATCTGGATATGAAGAGCTGATGTGTGAGGATGAGCAACATCTACACAGTGGAGTTATTTATTTATCTTTTATTTTTTTCAAAGCTGGAGTAAAAGCTGGAGATGGAGTAATCGTGTACCTGCTGAGTCAGCACCAACCTGTAAGCAAGCTGGCATGTGTGAATAAATATGATGTGATGAATGCATTAGTGACTCAAACAGCTGGTAAATCTTCCAGCCAAGGATTAAAAGAAGATGATTATTTCTCTTTTTGTTTACTTCCAGGCGCAGAGCAGTTGGCGCCTCTGTTGTAGACCAATGCTCGACTGGGAGAATGTCAAGGGTTTCACTCACAAATTGGACTAACTATGAAGAATTTCCCCCATAATTCAATCCAAAAATGGGAAAATGATACGTTTTGAATTAAAAAAGTGAAAGAATTCGCTGTAATTTTCAGACATATGGAACTGGTCGTCCATTTGAAACGTTTTCAGAGGTGGACAGAGAACTCAAAACCTGTACTCAGGAAAAAGTAGCACTAGTACAACTCGATTTTTTTTCCAAAATATTTTTATTGAAATTTTGAAAATACAAATCATGTAATTATCTGAACACGTTTTCTTTGTGTTTATTACATGACTGTAATTATTCTTTCTCAAATCAGAGAAATGTAAACATAAAAAGAGAAAAAAGGACAGACATGGGAGAGAAAAAACAAACAAAAACAACACAAAAACAAAACAAGAAACAGCTTCTCAAAAACAGGGGTGTTCAAGCAGATTACAAACTGGTTACATGTAAATGTACACATCTATACAGCCTGGCACACTGCAGGTCCCGTAAAATCAAAACTCAAACAGTCCCTCTGACAATAAGTTCTTAATAAAATTAATGAACGACAACTCGATTTTACTCAAGTAAAAGTAAAAGGTATTTGGTAAAAAGTCTACTCAAGTATAACTGATCAAACTATCATTTATTTTAAAAATTACATCATTAGATGGACCAACATATAAAGTTAAGTGGAAATTTTGATATTTTAAGGATCAAAACGACAATAATTCATATAAGTAACTAAAATAAAATGCTTCCAAATCAGTTTTGTTCAATGTGAAACTTCAGAAACTTTAACAGAAACTGCAGGTGTGTGTCTGTGTCTGGTGAATTTCTGGTTAAAACATGTTAGTTTTTCATTCAGTGGGTAGAAAATCCAGAAGATTTACTCCAGTAAGAGCAGAAATACATCATAATAAAATTAGTCAAGTGAAAGTAACAGTAAAAATACTGCGTCTGATTTTTATAAACTTCTTCCTCATCGGCTCAGTTTGGTTCACGTTAAGACCAATTCTTCTGCACGCTGCACAGATCCAGGGTTGAACCACGTCTCTAAAGAGAGACGTGAGCTGGGATACGAGCGAATTATTGATGAATTAGGAAATGAAAAAGCTTCACATTATGCACAAAATAAATCTGCGTGAAATAGGTGCAGACATTTGGATTTGCTCATTAAACTGACGAGATGGAAAAATGAAAAAGACAGTCTGGGAAAAGCCCTGTAAAGAAACAGAAAGACGATTGTTGGACTAATATAAAAACAAAATGTCCTTTTTTCCCTGATATCTCTGAATGTGTGCTTGCTTCAGTTTGAACACAGCAATAATTTACATTTAAAATAAAATAATTTGCAGCTGTATTAGAGTTATAAACATTATAACTCCAACCACTAAGTTGAGTAGTTTTATCCAGCAAGAAACAAAAACTTTTCATGTCTAATCTGGCATTTATTATGCTGTTTTTGATTATTTTAAAAATGTTTGAGCAGCCTGAAGCTCCAGTACTTTGAATTACAGACGGTTAAAAGTGTTGAAAACACATAAAACAGAAAAATAGCTAAAAGCTCTGAGTCATAAACTTCAACTTCAGCAACTCCTGCTGGAGTATCTGCAGTGAATATGCTGAGAAAGCCACAGACGGACCGGACCTTCCAGAAAACCTGATTAGACTGAATGTTTTCAGTCTTGTGGTAATCCCCTGGCTCTGCCGCCCTGGGCAGAAAGTCATAATACCCTCAGCAGACTGCTGCTGCCAAACGTGTTGGAAGAGCCATCAGAAGCAGCTCTTCATTTATTATTTAAATGGCCGTACTGCTGACGGATTCACATCCAGCCTTGTTGGTTTAATCTTTTACTACAGTTTACCAGCAAACTTTTTTATTTCCCTCCCGCTTAATGCAAATGAGAAGCAGTGATTCTAGGCAGGCCAGAGGGATCCGTCGCTGGTAAACAGCTCAAGGCTTTTTAAACGCTGAAGTTCCTCTTTAATGCTGTTCAGGGTCACGCAGGGCTGCCACTAATCTGCTGCAGTCACAAAGCGAAAGGGGGGAACAACCTGCCAACGCACACACTCATGCACACAGACCGCTAGTGATGGGTCGCTAAGCTAGCAAGAATGCATCTGGGCTGCACAGGAAGCAGGAGTAGCTGGAGAAAACTGTTGAATCTCCTTCCAGGGAAGTCTTAAAGGAACAGTATTGTGTATTTTCATGGCAGGTACTATCATTTTATAGCAAAATAAAGGAACTATGCTGTATATATATCAAAGAAATTTTACTTCGTAATTTAACGCCTTGAAACTGGGCGTCTGTCGCTTTAAGAAGCTCCTGCTCTTCTGACTCTCCGCCTTCAGGAAGTCATCACAACATGGTGATGACTTACCAGCGTTTAACTGAGAAGTAGCTCCTTTAATGAGCTGCCAGATGTTTGCTAATTGCTGCTGGCTAGTCTGAAGGAGACAGAAACTTGGAAACTGAGGAGGAGCTGCATTTTGAAGGCGGAGCTATGTCCATCCAGGCATTTTGCACAGCTGAATGGTTGCCATGGAGATTTTCTTAGGCATGTTTGAGAGGTATGTTTTTGATTATAACATACCTGTAAAAGTCAGTTTTACATGATACTGCATCTTTAAAAATGTCCATCTGATCATTAGCTGCTTGCAGAAAGATGCTCATCTCCTCGCTTCTAAACGCTCAGCAGGATTTGATCGTTTGTCTCCTGAATCCGGCCAGAAGAAAAACAGAATCTCACCAATCTTTCTGCCCTCCTTGCTCTTACTTTTCCCCTCTGTGTCCTTCAGCTTCAATTTATTGAATAATTAATTGCCAGTTCAGACTCATTTGCACATACAGAGCATGCATGCACTCTCTGGCGCTCACACACTCACACACTAAGCTTTTGCCTGAGTCTCCCTCACCAGAGGCTTCTCGTTTAGCGAGAAGGTTCTGCTTCATTTGTGGCTCTCCTAGTGCCCTTTAAATGCTAATTTACTTTAGCTTCACCTTTGTCCTTACTGTGGCGTAATATGTGCAACTTTGCTTGAAAAATAATTGTGTACACGGTGCAGCATACCAGTGATTAAACAGTGGTTTCACATGAGGGTATGGTGGTATCCAAGTCCAACAACCTCTAAAGTTGCTGCCAAATGTGCTAAAAGCGCAGAAACGACTTATGGTGCGTTTAAAGCGTCAGGAGGATCTGGTTTACATTCATAGTCTCTGTGGAGGCATGTCGACGGCGCGTCATGGCCGTGCGATGGAAGCATTTCGATGAGTGTCAGGCGTCCAACGCTGGAGTTGGAAAATCTGAACTTTTGCTGCTGGGAGCGCAAACCAATCAGAGAGACTCTACTATGTGACATAGTGACCGGTAGTTGGTGTCCTGTGTTGAGAGTAAATCATCTGTGTTTTCCTTCTATCTCTTTTAGCTAGCTGCTAAGCTAAAGCTAAAGGAAATGACATGTTAGGAAATGCAAATGAGAGCTAGGATTACAGGATATGACACACTAGGCAACGCCCTCGTTAGACAGAGGCTAACAAAGGAAGTTACCAAGTGTTGCTTGTTGCCATTTTGTCCTGCTAGCTCCTAAAGGTAGCATGAGAAAAGGACCAGCTATATTTTGTTATTAATAAATGGATTCATGAATTCAACTCACCAACTCTTCTTCAACCTCATACATCAAGAACTCAGCATGGAGAAGGATAAATTCTCCACACCTGCCAGGAGATGCAGAATTCACACACATGTCCTGTGGAGACATTCTCTTCCTGTCAGTAAATAAAACCAAGACGCTCTCTCAATTTTATCCGCCATTGTAGAAAGAGACCGGCAACGCTTCCAGAAGAATTTTGATGTGTATAAAGCAGAATGTCAAGCGTCTGACCTCACAGTTCAAACGTGTCCAACTGGTAGAGTTTTGATGCGCGAAAGGCTTCCGGTGTGAACGCAGCATAAAGAGAAAGGATGTGAACAGCGCATACTCAAGCATGATTGACAGCGCTCAGACCCTCCCTCTGGCTCTGTTTGCTTGTTTCTGACCAGGAGTGGTATATTTCTGCAGATAGATGAAGGACCACCAGGAGTTTTGCAGATTATCTGTCTCCTAACATTCTGACGGTGTGACAGTTTTGACACTTATGCAAAAAAGTTTTTTGTTTGAATTATTGTCATTTTGTCCTTATAAAAATCCCAAAATGTCCACTTAATTTATATTTTGTCTGTCTGATGATGTCATTTTTAAATATTAAATGATTGATGTTTTGACTCAGTACTTGAGTAAACTTTTTACCAAATACTTTTTTACTCTTAGTTGGGTGATTTCTTGGACGTCTTCTTTTTACTTTTCCTTGAGTGAAAATATGTTGAATAGTGCTACTTGTACTTGAGCGCAGTTATCTGTTCTTGTTGGGCTCAGACTCACCTGGTGACATCACTAAGTAGCACTAACCTCTTTTGGATCAGTGGAGAGAAGAAAGCCAAGAGAAATGAGCCTGTTAGAGGAACGACAAACCTGGAAGGAAGAAGTTGCTCTGGTCACGATACCTTCTGGCCTAAATGCAGAACATAAAGCCCAACTCTGGAAGAAAACCAGTAGAAGGCCGCACTTTTAAGATTTCTGAGTAGCTATGAAACCTGAAAACATGAATGCTGTGTAAGTGATTAACAGAGGAGCTGGGTGTGCAGCCGTCTGACTGCGTGTTTGTGTCGCCTGTCAGAGAGAAGATGCCGTTCCACCATGTGACGGCAGGTCTGCTCTACAAGGGGAACTACCTGAGCCGCTCGCTGTCCGACAGCGACAGCGACGTTCTGGCCAGCATCTCTGTGGAGGAGCTCGATGGTAAGGCTTCTCACACATCAGCCTTTAACACTTCGCCTCAAGGCGATCACATTGTTTGGTGCCTTTGCATTTATTGTGTGAATATTTGTGTTTTTGAGGGGAGAAATAAGGCGATCTGATTTTGCTCTCAGAAGCTGACGAAGCGAGCTTTAGTCACTGTTTTACCAATTTGGAACCAATTTACTGTCACAAGGCAACTCGAGCACGTCCTGTCTGTGAAAAACAAAAAACACTTTGAGGAAAATGGCTGGACCTGAAACACACTGCTGCATACTAATCACAGTAAACAAACCTTTGCTCTGTTCTTTGTTACACTTCATGCCAGCTTACGGCCAGCAAACCGCTGCCTGAAATGGAAAAGCAGCAGAAATGTTGAGTTAAAATGGAAAACCCTTTGGAAATAAACATGGACAAACTTATTTAGCAAGAAGATGTAAGCCCCAGTGGATACAAGTTATTACTCTATTAAAGAAACTTTCTGTTTTCCAAAGTACTAAACCTACAGCACTGCAAAAACAGAAAAGTATTTTTATCTAGTTTCCAGTGCAAACATCTTTACGTTCTGGAAATAAGACAAATATATCTTACAAGTAACTTATCAGCAAGATATAGCAGCTTGTTTTAAATTTAAAATGTCTTAATATAAATGTTCTCCCAAACGATCTAATACTTTCATATCAATATGAAGGAATTATTGACTTAAAACAAGCTCATGAAAAGTTACTCCTAAGTTAGTTTGGTCTTATTTCAGGTAAACAAAGATATTTGCACTAGAAGCTAGATCAAAATAATTTGTAGTATTTTGTGTTTTTGCAGTGTTCACTTTAAAATGTTATTTATCTTTGGTCACTTTTAGTCAATCAATCAGTCAAGTTTATTTGTATAACAAAGCAGTTCAAAGTGCTTTACGTAACAAAACAAAAATAAAAAGTCATAAAAACAACATAAAGTCAGTTTAGGACCCAAACATTACATTTTGACGAGTGTCATCATCAAAAATAACCAACACACATCAAATATGTTGCTCTGTGTTCCAGTAACTATTAATCAAAACAGCTTTAAACTGGTGGGTTTTAACTTTGATTTAAAGGAACTCAGTGTTTCGGCTGTTTTACAGTTTTCTGGAAGTTTATTCCAGATTTCTCTTGCATAGAAGCTGAAAGTGACTTTGTTTTTATTTCAAGTAAACGCAGATATTTGCAGTAGAAACTAGATAAAAAATAACTGGTAAGATTTTGTGTTTTTGCAGTGAGTGTAAAAAGCAGAAAAGTTGTTACCGACCCAGATTCTGTTTTTTAAAGGTCAAAAACAGAAAAACAAAACTTTGGTTTGTTTTAAACTTTAAATCGGTGCAGCACAAACTCACCCCGGTCTGTTTTTAACTCTCAGCAGCACAGAACGATCCGTCTTCCTGTATAATTTCTGCTTTGCCTCCTCTCGCTCTTTCGCTCTCCGTTTATGAACCTTTTGTTTTCTGCCTGTCTGAGAGTAATCACCCGGCTCTGTACAACATAAACCTGATCAATAACCGTCTGCTGGAGTCAGCAGCGGCAGCCTCACCAGCAAACTAGACTTCCCCCCTCGTTCCAAAAATATTAATCCACTGATGCGGCATTAAGCTGCCGCCTGGAAAATTGGCAGCGCGGCGCGCGGTAATGGCCAGATACTCTGTCAGGGTCGAGCTTTAATATGCATGAAGGAACCTGCGAAGTATGAATTCCTCGTTTCAACGGGCCTGTGTTGTTTGGCAGGTAGGAAATTGTCGGGAGCGAAGACGATTCATACGGGTTCCATTTGAAAACACTCCGACTGGCTAACTGCTGCCTGTCAACAGAATAATTACTGCAAAAGGATTTACGGCGCTCCATGCTGGCGTCATGAAACACCTGGAGCTGAGAGGTTATTAGTTTGTTTTTGAAACGGCTGAAAGGGGAACAGAGTCTTTAGTGCCTCCAACAATTACTCAACTTCGTTCTAATATAATGGAAAGGACTGAAGTTAACAGATGTGTTCTGTTTGTTTATGCATGAAGCATCCAGCAGTACTTTGTTTCTGTACTTCAGTACTTTGCTGAAATAGGTTTAGTTGTGGGGAGAGTATCCAAAAGTTGTACTCAAGTAAGATTTAAAAAATATTTGGTAAAAAGTCTACTCAAGTTCTGAGTAACTGATTATCAATCATTTAATTTATCAAATTTACATCATCAGATGGACCAAGCCATAAAGTTAAGTGGAAATTTTGGTACTTTAAGGACCAAAACGACAATAATTCATATAAGTACCAAAAAACAACAAAATCAACATTTTTCCAAACCAGTTTCTTTCAATAAAAAAACTTATGAAACTTTAATGTTAACAGTTAAAAACATATACAGAACACGGCAAAATTGCTCATGAAGCGCTGTATATGATTAAATTTGTCCAAAAAATATGTTACAATATAATAACTGTGGAAAAACACCCACAGCTGATCCTAACAGGTTCAACAGTTACAGAGCAGCAACAGCAACAAAAGGGGGCGGAGCCATCGGTTACCGGTTGCCATGGTAACCACCAACTGCCAAGAGCAGCGTCACTTAAAACACCAACAAATGTCTGGAGAAACAACTAGACTAAAAATGAATTAAAGGAATAAATAAACACATTTAAACAAACTTCACGTCTATAGTACTGTTATCCTCCACTGATTCACAATGTTTTAAAGTCTGTGAAACAAACTGAAGAAAACAGAACAACAAAATCTTTTCCAACACGATAAAAAATGAACCTAATACTCGAGGTGACCGTCAAACGACTGAGTTTCCTGAGACAGAAACTCGAGGACCAGAAATCGATGCGGGCTGACGGTGAGGCGAGGGGCCCATCAACACGTTTCTATAAACTCAGATGATTTCCAGCGTCCATCCAACACCAAGTGCAGCGGTGGGGCTCTCTCAGCCACTTCCTGTTTGCTGGACAGTCCTGGGTTTCATTACCTGACTGCACACATCCACTGTGTGCATGTTGGAAACATTCCTACCAAAGTTCCTGTGAAACAAAACTAATTTAATTCAAGCTGCAGATATCAGCATTTCAGCTGTTGTCCAACGCGCCACGTATATCAGACTGATTAATCCTAGAAGAAACTAGATCCATCTAAAAAAAATTACCACATTGCATGTACAGATTTGTTTAATTTTTTAGATATCTGATAATTTTATAATTTTAAAGCCGTTGCTTCCTGTCCATTAATTATCCGGCAACTTATTTGTTTCTTAGTTGATATTTACTTGTTATAAAACAAAATAACATTATTTCTTGAATGACAAGTTAAATTTTTAACATGTTTAGTAACTCTAACCCATTCACCCATGTTCTTTTGTGTACCATGGTGAACTGTTGTGATGTATGGCTTTTAATTGTTTAAATATTATTTAATATGCTATCATTTAATTATAATTATTTCATATTACTTAGCTTCCCTTTGGGATCAATAAAGTATATATTTAAAACATGTAACATATGTTTTTAGATAAAGGCTTTTATTATTTATTTATTTATTGATGGAAGAAGCTTGTTAACTTGTCATATTGCAGTATTTTTATCCAGCTATTTTTTTGGCAGTCAGTTTGTATTTTGGTGTCTGGAAAATGAGCCGTTTCAAAAACCTCTGCAATGTAACTTCAGGCACTGCGCCGTTACCTAGCAACCCAAGCCAAGCCCAGTTCGTTACCTAGCAACCCAAGTTGAGCTCCAGCACGTTTGTTCAGCTGGTTTTACCGCTGTATGCGCTGTACAATGGCTGCTGTTGTTGTTGACTTACCATCCAGAAACCACTTGCTGCATTCTTAGTCGAGTTTCCATCACAAAACGCGCAAAACTCTGAAAAAACATAATTTCACGGTTGTGCTGTTCCCATTAAGTAAGAAAAACAATTAAAATCACACGTGAATAAGTTTGTTGACATGATAAATGGAAACGCAGATATTGCTGGTTGCGCAGGAAACTCTACTTCTCACCTGAACCCAAATGTTCGATGGGCAGCAGGAAGATAAAATCCAGGCTTCAAAGCCAGAGAGATGAAAGGAAGTAGAAGTTGGGAATTTGAAAACATGTCTGACAGTCAGAGGCAGGTCGAGCAGATGAAACATGTGACTCATCTTACACACTCCCACCAACTTGGAATGTCAAAAAGCTGAATAATGATCCACCCAGACGTCCAAACTGCATTAGAAAAGTCCTGCAGTTTAAATAAATACTGAACAAACATGTTAACCAAAAGACTGAGAGGCGGGTTCCTCTCTGCAGCTTTATTCAACTTAAAAAAAAGAAATGTTCTTCAATCTGACCGTTAGCTGGGAAACTTATTTTCTATATTTTTGCTAAACGCCAGTAAACAAACTGACTTTAAACTCAAAATTTACCATTTTAAAACATCAGAAATGTTTAAATCAGAATCAGAAAGACTTTATTAATCTGCAAGGGGAAATAATTCATTTGATGACAGTTACTCCAACACTAAAAAACCCACTAAAATACCGGCATCTAAAATTTTACCATATAAATACGGTATTTATATGTAAAAGTTTGGTAACCACAGCTGCCAATATTTCACTGTAAATCAGAATTTTTTTTACATTGCATCTAAAGTGCTAAAATATTAGAAAAAAATAAAATATAACCATAGCACATAATTATTTTTTACAGCTACTACACCGTATACATGTTAAATTTTTTTAATGGGATTTTTAAAAAACATTTATTACATTCTTACTTTGATTTCAGAATTCTGACTTTTTTCTCAAAATTCTGATTTTAACATCTTTTTTTCCTTTTTTCTCAGAATCAGAATTATTTAAACAAATTTAATTTTTAAACTCAAATCTACCAAGTAAATTTTGGACAAAATGTATAAAGTGCATGTTAAGTGATTATTTTCATATCCTAACATCATCACTGATAAACTCCTACGAATGTTTGGTTGTTTATTTGGATTTTGACATAAATTGACAGAAGTCTTTATTTTGGCCCTTACTGTCTTCCGTACTATATTTATGTAAATGCAACAGTTAATTTACTCAGTAACAGCTTTTTCGGTAAAGTAACAACAGGAATTAATGAAAAGTCGGGTTGCAGATGGGAATTTATGTCAAACTTTGATAAATCTGGAGATTAAAATGTTGAGCAGCTGTTTGCCGTCCAGCTGTGTTTGGAGTTATTTACATTTTTTTCCCTCTGATTTCCTGTTTCAGTTCAAACAATCTGTATGTTTACCACTTACTGCTTTGCAATACTTAAAGAGGCGATTTACAGTGTTTGTGCAGGTCATTAAAAGCCTCGCGCTGGCTGCCTTTTGGCTGAAAGTGTAAAATCATTCATCTGGTTAATTTCCCATCTGAGAGCAGAAGCTGCTGCTGCCTTCGGGGAGAGCCTGCGGTCTCCTTACCGTCTGGATAATGGCTTTAAAAGTTGACATCCATGTCAGTCATTCAGAGGCAGGTTGCATCAGTGTCAGCTTTTATTTATAACAACCAATTATAGAGCAGCAAGAGAGGCGGAAAGGATAACTTTAAGTATAAATCCTGGAAGAATAACCAGCCTGTAACCTGACTACGTTAGTGCTGCAAGATGAAGACGTAAATGTGCTTCCACAAGGTTTTTTCTTTCTGATCGAAATGTAACGTTTTCCCTGGGAAAGTTGAAACTAATGTACTGTTTCTTCATTAGCGCTCTGTATCTGCGTCCCATTTTCTCACACGACGTAATGAAGCGTATTTCTAACCATTTTCTGTCTAAAATTGTAACGTCGTCAATGCTAAGCCTTCAGAATCCTTAAAAGTTTTGGTTCTCAGTCACGGAGTAAACCACGAAGGAAAAGACAAAGCAGGAGAAGATCCGGTAGCCTTTGTCTTCTGGATCTGTTGTTACAGTTTAACTGGAAACTGCTCCAGTTTTTACCGTATTTAAGAAACCTTTAGGATGTTTTCAAACCTTTGCACAACTACACTTTGAACTTTTAAACATTTTGCAACCACAAACGTCATTTGGTTTTGAGAAAGCAGTGTATGTCTAAAGGTTTTATTAGTCTGCTCTGTTCACTGTCACACTTTCAGTTATGACCAATTTCCTTCAGAAGTCACCTAATTAGTAAATATAAACGTTTTAACGTAATCTTATCATGACTCTGGGTTTTTAAAGAAAAGTTTAGAAAACAAACAGAATCATAAAGATCATGCAGAAACAGAAAGCGTGTAAGACAGCATTCACTTGTGTTTAGTTTGGTTTAGTTGAGCTTTAGTTCGTTTACCTAGAAAGTCCGGTTCGTTTGGGGAGGTGTGAATGCGAAATCAAACTCCGATGCAGACCAAAACAATCTGATAAAAACCTCGGTCTCAGTTCAGTTGATGTGAACTCTGGTTCGGTTCGGTTAGAATGTATATGTGAATGCCAAGCAGACTGGAGACCGCTCCAAAAACAGGAAGTAGACTACAGCGCAGGGCATTCTGGGTAAATACAAAAAGAACAAATGCATTAGCTTAGCGCTAGTGGGAGAAATGATTTGTTGTCTTTAATCAAAGACAAAAGAGAAATCCTAAAATCTGATGCCACTCCGTTTGTGTTTACATTTTGTGAATCAGGAAGTTGCGCTCGGCGACTTCTTCAGCGGTTTTCATGTTGTTTCCTGGAGTAGCGCCCCCAGAGGGGAGCAGGGGGAACAGGTTTTTCAAATGGTTTGGTTGGTTTGACTGCAGCGTGAAAGAGAACCGCAGTCGCTAAAAATGGAGCAAATGTTGCAACTTTGATCTCGGATCGAACCGAATCTGCCCGACTGAGGTGTGAAAACACCTGGAAGTAAACCTGCTGGAGTCAGCAGAGCTAAGACTGGAGGAAACTAAAACTAAAACTCTGGATCGACACCCAGAGATACAAAAGAATAAATCAGGGTCTAAATCTACATTAAACAATAGCTCATCAGCAGGACTCCAAGCTGGAGAGTTAATTCATGCATTTCCTTTAGATGTGTTAGAGCAAAGTAAATACATGTGTTACAAAGGCCTAGTCAAAGTACAGACCTTAAATAAATAGATAGTCTACATCTACAGAGGCCCTCAGTCTAATCCGACTGAACTTCAGCAGCTCTGCAAACAACAGTCAGAAATCTAGTTTGTATCTAAAACTATATTCAAACTCATTTTTATTTTCTGTAAAAATAAAATACATTAAAGTTTGAGGTTTGAGTTTTAACTGTATTATTTCTCCTGCCAGGCTCTGTTACTCATATCTGACATTTTCTTTCTGCCCAGAACCTTTGAGAAAGGCCAGTGTGGGCACAACTCTGCTGACAGACGTTCAACCTTCTGATTTGTTTTCTTGTTTGTTTCATTTGCAGCAGAAGAAAATCTCTCCTGTTTGGTATTGTAGTCGAGTCGTGGATGCAGCTCTTTTCAGCGAGGCTGCTGCATTAAACATGACATTTATAAAAGTAGGCAAACATCAAGGGAAGCTTTTGTCTTCATGTTTTATGCAGATCAAATATCAGCTGTATGTTTGACCTCAGGATGGCGTGAAGGGATATTAACTTCATTTAAATTATTTTATTCAAATTTTTCCAAACGTAAAGTCATTTTCACAGACTTACGGTTATAAAAATATATGTTAGTTGATCTCAAACTGTGGCGGAAAAGCAACTGGTGGATTTATTTAATCAGAATCGGCTTCATTATGCGCAAAAACTTTGAATTGACTTCAGTTTTCTGCGTTTGCGGCAGCAGACAGGCAGGAATGTATTTGTTTCTCAAATGAAAGAAGCATCACACTGGGTTTTACTCTTAATGATTTTGTGTTTTAAGTGCCAGGACAACCGTGTCAGTCTGGATCAATGTTGGGATCAATTTTTGTGTCTTTTTATGTCTCTTGGTTTTCCAATTTGAGAGAATCACATTTCAAGGTTTCGTGTGGAGAACAAACAAATCTTTATGTCCTTGAATCATTTGGATCCTCAGACTGAGGCGCCTCACTTCTGGCAGATTCATTTCAAGATTTCTTTTGTTGTTTTGTAAGCTGTGCATGGATTGATTGCTATTGCTACAGCAGGGGTTTGTTTCTACGGAATACTTATCGTGTCAAAAAAGTGGAAAAATTCACTGACTAAATCTATTAAAGAAAAAAAATCAGAGGAATAAATTTAATATGATCCAGATCTAAATAAGTAAATGTGTGTTTTTGTAGGTGATGTTTAGCCAATCAGAAAGCGGGGCGTTCGTGCCTTCAGGGCTTGTTTTAAGTAAATCATTTCTTAATACTGATGAAAAAGTGGCAGATTATTTAACATATAACAAGACATCTTCCCAGACTATAAGCTGATTTTTTTGCTGCCAATGAAACTAAAACTTTTTCATCAATACTAAAAAATCATTCACTTAAAATAAGGCTCCGTTTCTTGTTAAAAAGTTACTTATTAGTTAGTTTTGACTTATTTCAACTATATTAAGATGTTTGTACTAGAAACTAGACTAAAATTACTTGGTAAGATTTTGTGCTTTTGCAGTGTAACTAATATTTTTTATTTTATTGTCATGTTCAAAGTTTCTCAGGTATGGAGACCCTAAAGAGACATTGAAGGAAAAAATCTAAATAAACGTTCAGAAGCTGCGTATCCATTACAAATATGCTTAAAAAATATTCTGCTAGTGCAAAAACATAAAAAAAATGTTGCAATTGCAGTCTTTCCATTAAATAAGAATTGTAGTTAAAATCACATCTGAATAAGTTTGTTCATGAGTCATTAAAAACATCATCCTCCATCATCCTTTCTTCTTCATGGTTTGCATCAGTGGCAACATCCATTTGTTGATCATGTGACTAATGCGAAGCAAAAAGAGTGTGTGTCTCTATTGCAGTTTTGCAAAATAAACCAATTTTGATACGGCCAAAAACGTCATCTTAGTGTTTTTTTTCTAAGCAAATTTACTTTAAAAGGTCAAATTCCACAATTTTATACTCAGTGGAAACACAGCTGGATATTCTAGAAAGTTTACTTTTTAAATTTTTAGGGTCAAATTTTAAAATCTCGCTGTGTGAATTAGGCATGAAAAGAAAGACACACAGTCATAAAAGTCTAAGAAAGATGTAAAACTTTCCATCTCAGCTGGACGTTTCATCAACACCTCTGAGCAGAAGAGCTTCTTACCGGATCGACGGCCACCACCGGCCGGACGCTTTTGCTGCAGCTGCTGCTGCGGCTGCTGCTGCTACTGTGGCTGCGGCTGCGGCTGCTGCACCTGCTGCTTCTGCTGCTGCACCTGCTGCAGCTGCTGCTGCAGCTGTTGCTGCGGCTGCAGCTGCTGCTACTGCGGCTGCTGCTGCTACTGTGGCTGTGGCTGCTGCACCTGCTGCTTCTGCAGCTGCAGCAGCTGCGGCTGCTGCTGCAGCTGTTGCTGCAGCTGCTGCGGCTGTTGCTGCAGCTGCTGCGGCTGTTGCTGCAGCTGCTGCACCTGCTGCTTCTGCGGCTGCAGCAGGTGCTACTGCGGCTGCTGCTGCGGCTGCTGCTGCGGCTGTTGCTGCAGCTGCTGCTGCGGCTGCAGCTGCTGCACCTGCTGCTTCTGCGGCTGCAGCTGCTTCTACTGCGGCTCCTGCTGCAGCTGCTGCTACTGCGGCTGCTGCTGCGGCTGTTGCTGCAGCTGCTGCTGCGGTTGCTGCTGCTACTGTGGCTGCGGCTGCTGCTGCAGCTCCTGCTGCAGCTGTTGCTGCAGCTGCTGCTTGGTAGAAAATGATGAGGCCTGGTTTATCTTATGCACGTCTGACAGCAGCGAGGCGCGTCGTCTTTACTGGACTCCTGCTGGGAGTCCAGTCAAACCTGTCCGGACAGATCCGTTTTTCTACCAGGTGTGTTTACAAGACGGTGACCTAGATGTTGCCTCAGAAAGGTCAAACGTCGTGTTAATGCGAGGAGATCCCAGCAGTCTCCAAAGAAACATGATGTCAGGCCTTTATATCCCATAATGTGTTTTATTTGGCAGAATAAGGGAGGAAACTTTAAACAGGAAATTTAATCTCAGACTTTCTGATTTTTCTACCAGACATGTGGAAACATTTCTGTACCAAATGTCAGATTTCAGCTGGAGAGTCGCTGAACGTTTGAGTTGCTGCGAGTCTTGATGGATAGCATTTGTTCATGAAGCAGACTGAGTTATTAGGATATACAAACGGAGCCCGTGTTGTTTTGTTCCAGACAGAGGAAAGTGCTCAACAAAAGCCTGAGTCACTGCTAGATTTATGCATGAAACACTCATTTCAGCGCAGGGGGAAATTATCTGCATGCTCTGTATGTGGCTGGTGGTTAGCTTTTATGTGTTTGCATGCGGAGAAATGTTGTGTTTCTGCAGAATGATGATGATGATGATGGTGGTGGTGGTGGTTACAGAGCATCGTGACCAGCTGTCTGAAAGGTAAAAGTGATGCCACGTTTACGCAGCTTGTCACAGACTGCGGCCTCTAATTATCTCTATAAACGCAACCAAAACATTGTCTGTAACTTCATGACACAATTCATAATTCACGCTCCATTTAAGCTGTTCCAACTCATTTAGCAGCATGAAGATAATAAGCTGATTGATTGGATTATTTTCAGACCGGTGATTATTTGGCTCAGGCAGACAGAAGCAAATTATGAGATTATCTGAGACTTACTTAACAGAAATACAAATTATCTGTTTAATGCTGTCATGTTTTCTTTAAAAGTTCAAAGGTTGAACATTTTTCACTTTTTATTTCAAGATTTTTTCTAGAAAAATTCTGATATCTCAAAATTTCAGAATTTTTTTCTAGCAAATTTTGACTTTTCAAACTCAGAAATTTTAAAGTTTTTTTCTAGACATATTCTGAGATTAATCCCAAAATGTCTGAATTTTTGGACATATTTTTTAGCAGATTTCTGACTTTTCAAAGTAAATTTCTGATATTAATCTGAACATTTCTGAGGTTTTTTAGAGAACATTTTGACTTTTCAAGCTGATAAATTTCAGTGTTTTTTGTTGAAAATTTATAAGATTAATCTTAAAGTTTGAATTTTTTCTTGCAAATGTTTAACTTTACAAACTCATCAACTTTAAAGAGTTTTCCCAGAATATTTCTGATATTAATCTTAAAATTTTTGAGATTTTTTTTGTAGCAAATTTTTGACTTTTAAAAGTCATAAATTTTCAAATCTTTCTAGAAAATTTCTGAGATTAATTTAGCAAAAATAAATTCTAGAAACTTTTCGATCTTACAGACTTATTAACTTCCAAGTTTTTTGTAGAATATTTCTGGTATTAATCTAAAAAAATTCTGAGGTTTTTTCAACACAAATATTTGACTTTTCAAACTGATAAATTTCCACGATTTTTTTCATTAATAAACTTCCAAGTGCTTCTAGAAAAGAAAGAGATGAATCTAAAAATTTCTGATGTTAATCTAAAATTTTTTGAGTTTTTTTTCCACAAATTTTAACTTTTTGAACTCAAAATTCCATGTTTTTTTTTTTCTAGAAAATTTCTGAGCTAAAACTGAATATTTTTGAGTTTTTTGAGGAAATTTGCTCTTTTTGTTTCGATGTACAGTGACCCTGATGTCATATTACCAGAGAGCCAATGGAGGGACAGTAAAATGGTGCACATAATTGCCACTCTTCGTCATTAAATGCATTTTTTGGGCATTTTCACTGAAATCTCGACAGAGTTGCAGCAGCCTGTCAGAGATGAAGGCATGGCCAAGTTTCCCAGCATCATTCAGGATGACGGATGAAAGGAGACTTCCAATATTTTTTCGGTGACAGAATGAAATGTGTAAAATGTGTTTCAGAGGAAACGTAGGAACCAAACACCATTTAATCAAAAACAGGAAAACATAGATTCGTTTTCAAGACGGAGTGTTTGACTCTTCGGCTTCAGAAGCAGCTGAAGTTAGATTTAAAAACATTCCTGTTTCTGTCAGATATTCTGTTTTTACATTAAAGTGATTTTATGTCTCCAGATTGAGATAAATTATGTTCAGATTCAACGTCAATAACTTACAAAGTCAATTCAAAAGTTCAACATTCAGCGGTTTAAGAATAACTTTATGGAAAAACATTATTGACAAAAACCTTGTGCTGTTTTTAGAAGCAGTAGGAAAACAAATGGAAACACAAACAATGTGAATTTTGCATAACATTTCCCCCTTGAAGTCAAATTTTACGTTCTCATTTCGAGCTTCATTGATTTGTGAGCAGCCATTTCAGCCATAACTCCTGTTTTTAAACGTTTTGATCTCTGTTGGGGTTTTTATCTAAACTTGTGGAGTCGATGAGAAAAGCCTTGAACGTTTCTGCTGCCTGTGAGGTTTGCAGAAAGACGGAGGTAATCATCTATTCCAGTCTGCAGTCTGATATTATTCAGTGTTCAGCAGCGTGTTCATGCATGGCACACAGTCAGTGTTCTGCAGAGACGTGACATTCCACCCCATTTAAAAAACACCAGATGCCTGTCAGCCTTTTCTTACCAGCCTCCCTCTCTGATCTGCAGGCTCACTTGTGAAATATGCATTTATTAAAGCGCAGTGAAGTCCGCTGACTCCTCTACTGATTGCATTATTACTCGGTGAGCAGCGAGTGAAGCAGCTGATTCATCTGTGTACCAGTGAGATGTTTCCGAGAATCGGCTCAGGAAAAGGATCTAAACACTTCAACACAGTTCAGTGCCTTTAAATGCACGGCAACGTTTGTTTTCTAAGACTGACTCAAGAAAACCGTCTAGAAAACGTACATGCGGGAAAACGGGGAATGGACTCGTTATCCTGAGAAAATGTGAAGTTAACTCGTTATCTTATGAAAAAGATGTTTATATGCGGAAAACGAGAAATGAACTCAAGAAACTGTGAAATTAAGTTATCTCAAGAAAACCATCAGGAAAAGAAATATGTGGAAAACTGAAAATTTACTCATTATCTCAAGAAAACAATCAGGAAATTAACTTGTCATCTCAAGGAAATGCGAAATTAACTCTGTTGCTAAAAAATATCTGGAAAAAATATATGTGGAAAACGAGAAATTAACTTATCTCGAGAAAGCAATCACGAAATGAACTCGTTATCTTGAGAAACCTGGAAATGAACTCGACACGTGAAAAATGTGAAAGTAACTCGTTATCTAAAAAAAAACCATATGTAAGGTATGAGCAGAAAATGTTCAAAGTTAGGCTAAAAAAACCAAAACAAAATTAGCTGAGCTGTTAGCGCCTTGCTGGATTAGCTGATTAGCTGCTTTCCCATCATTTCAAGCTAATATGAGCATCAACACAGTTTGACCAGTAAATTCTTCTTTCGTTCCTGTTTATTAAAAAGCTTTTAATCTTTTATTTACCAGTTTTGAGTCACAGAAACTTTGTATTATGTTTTCAGCTTTGTTAGTAAGTTAAAAACATGCTGGGAAGCAAAATGTGACGACAGAGGAAAACTAATGGAATAAGTTGTAATAATTTATATTTAAACCAAAAGTTTTGCTGTATGCTGAGTAAATCGTATTTCTGTTTATGTAGGAGTAATTTCCTTGCTGTTAACTGGGAGTAATTAAATTTTAAGCGCTTGAATGGCTCCAGTTTGTTGAATGGCTGATCTGAACTGCCTCGCTGGATTGTTGGTGTAATCTGGACTACCTTTCCAAAGTGAAAGGGATTAGCAGGATGTGGTAACCTGAGGGAATGCTGCAGACCTGGTTCCACCTGCCAGGTCCATCCGACTCGGCTTCGGTTCCAGCCAGCCGCTCTGTGATCAGCCGCCATCCAGGCTGCTGATCGCCAAGCCGTAACTGAGCTGGTGCTGCAATTTTATGGAAACATTTTAAAGCTTAGTTTAGTTATTTATCTTCCTCACATTTGTTTTTGGATATTTTTTGCTTTATTTTGACATTTTTGTAGAAGAATCTACTTTATTTTAGACAAAAATATGATTATATATTAGTAATATCAATTTGTTGAACTTGGGTTGTTATGTAAAGTTTTTAGCTTTATTTCATGTTATAATGTTATTCCTACTTCAAAAGTATACCCAGAGTGTTAATTAGGTTTTTTCCACGCGTGTTCGAGAAATCCTTTAATCTCCATGGCAACCATTCAGGGTGCCTAAGCGCTTGGTCTCACTCAGCTCCTCTAGACTAGTGGCAGCAATAATTAGCAAACAACTGGTGGAACTGCATTTTTGCTGAGCTTCTTCTTGTTATTCTTTTAATGGTTGTAAATGGCAGAATGAGAAGCTTGTTGTCATGACGAGCTGTAGGCGAAGTGCTGAAAAGAGCAGGAGCTTCTTAAAGAGACAGAGGCCCAATTTCAAGGCATCCAATTTGGAAGACAGATTTTTTTTAAGCCATGTTTGATAGATATAACACTTTTATAACAACTGAAGGCAACAACTTGATTGAGTTATAAAATGGGACTTTATGCCTTCAAGGGCCAGTGCGACGATAGTTTATTGGCCCACATGGCAGATTCATATTCAGATCCATATTTCATCCAGATTTTCTTTTCTGAATCTTTCATTCCACCATTTCTGGAGTAAAAATTGCTTCTTTTTTTGGGGGGGGGCAGCTGTTTCCTCTGGTTCTGGGTTGTTTTCTGATTGCACCTTTTAAGCTTTAATCAGTTGTTGTGATGTGTAACCATGGCAACAGGGTGTTAATCAGCAGGGAGCGGCTGATTAACACAGGAAAAGCTGAAATATTTATTTAATTTACCTGTGGAATCAATAAAAAATGTTGTAATTTGAAAACATTTAAAGTTCATAAAATGTGTTTAATTTATCTGAGGTTACATTTTTTGTGTGTCATGAAAGATACAATTATTTTCATATTTTCACAGTTTGATTCTGTGCAGGTGAGTAAATAACTCCAACATTATCAACACAATTAGTTAAATTTTTTAATATTAATGTGTATTTTACTCTCTAAATGCTTTTAGAGAAAGAAAATTCCTGAAGGTCAGATGTTTAACTCGGGCTGTAAGAGACTGGATGCCCAGAGAAAAAAAACTCTCATCTGTTCATTGTAGCGTTGGATGATTAGCTACCTGGAAGGTAAGAAAATGTTCTGTAAATGTGACTCAATGGGTGGAACAGAAAAAGCAGTTCAGCGAGGGCCAACTGCGAAAGCCTGACCAGAGGAGACGGCGGCTGTGGAAGCAGGTGTAGAAAATAAATCAATGGCTGGAATTGATCTTGTTAACTTGAGGCAGTGGTGCAAGGCCAATTGCATAAGAGCGCCGAGGAAGCTGGGTCAGGCAGGAAGGAGAGGGAGCAAAGGGCGAGAGGAGAGCAGACGAGCAGAAGAGAAATCCCAAAACGCAGAGGACAAAATATGAAATCCATAAATAAATAAATTAAAAAAACACCTTTTTTCCCTGCAGCCTTGAAGCAGGAAGGATGAGGTCTGCTTACTGACTGTGAGTGGATTTGTTGTTTGTTTGGCAGAGATCCGGGAAGCGTTTAAGGTGCTGGATCGTGATGGAAACGGGTTCATTTCCAAGCAGGAGCTGGGAATGGCCATGAGGTCTCTGGGGTACATGCCCAGTGAGGTGGAGCTGGCCATCATCATGCAGAGACTCGACATGGACGGTGAGTCATGGCCGCACTCAGCCGCACAAACGTCTTCACTCTGCATCACCTCCACAAATGGAAAACAGCTTATTGTTGTACAAACAGTCACAAAAACACCAAATACTACCAAGTACAGCTTTTAGTGCAAATGTCTTAGTGCACTTGAAGTAAGACAACAGTAACTTAAAAGTAACTTTGCATTAAATTATAGTAGCTTGTTTTCATGTACGTCACAGAAAATGTGAACGTTTTAAGTCGAGAATTACTTAATATTGATGAAAAAATACTAGTTCCATTGGCAGGTTATTTCATTTGATGTAAGTGAAATAATCTGCCAGTGGAACTAGAACTTGGTTGCTAGGTGACAGCCTGGGCTCGGCTGGGGTTGCTAGGTAACAGCCTGGGCTCGGCTGGGGTTGCTAGGTAACGGGGCAGTGGAACATTATACCAGGACAAAAAGAACTTTTTTCTGAAAGTATTATTTGTATCAAGCAAAGTCTGAGACAAACACCAGTTAAAATAAAGGTGCCTGACAGCTTATAGAGGATATTCAGAGCACTGCAAAAACACAAAATACTACAAAGTATTTTTGATTAGTTTCTACTGTAAATCTCTCAGTACACTTGAAATAAGACAAACTAACTTACAAGTAACTTTTTTAGCAAGATATTAGGAGCTGGTTTTAAGTAAATAATCTCTTAGTATTGATGCCAATCTTCCACTGGCAGGTTATTTCACTTATAACAAGACATTTTTCCCATGTTATAATTATAACCTTTTTATCAATATTAAGGAAATATTAACTTAAAACAAATTCCTGTATGTTGCTGACAACTTACTTATGTTTGTTTTGTATTATTTCAAGTGTAACAACATATTTGCAATAGAAATTAGACCAAAATTATTTGGTAAGATTTTGTGTTTTTGCAGTAGTTTAGATATTCTTTTATCCCTGACAACCTTTTTACCTTCTGAACCACTTACTTTCTTCCAGACATTATTGTACTGCATTATTTATCACTTCAATAAAGAGGTGCTGTACATTGTTTTAAATTCATGAAGCTAATTTTAAGCTGCAGCCTTGATTCATCACCAGAGTTTGGAAAAGTTTTTAAATTTAAGTCTGAGCATTCACATGATAATTAGTAGGAAGAGAGACGGCATTAAAGAGAGGGATGACATTAGCAGACGACTGGGATTGGATTTTGGTGATTATATTTTGGCCAGATGAGATGTAGTGAACATTTGATCCTCGCTAACCTGCTGATTTTCAGCCTTGCAGCAAAGTTCAGCTAATCACCAAATCGACGGCTATCCGTTCTGCTAACTCACATCAGCTCTGTGAAACTATGTCTGCTTTTTGTTTCTCTCATTTGATTTTCCTCCAGTTTAGCTCTTAGTTTCTTCTGTCTTTCAAGTGAACTTGAGTGACTTTGCTCATGCGTGCACAAATTCACTTCTGTAATAATTAATTTGTTCAGTTTCCAGCTGCTGGGTTGTAAAAAATGTAAGGGGAAAAAAGACGTGAAAAGCAGGTGGCTTTGACTGTGACGGACACAGAAAGTGACTCAGTGACTTTGTGCCGAATGTTGAGCTGTCACAAACTGTGCCTACAAAATGAGACCCAGCATCCATGATGTGTTTAGTAAAAAAAAAGGTTCACATTTGTTCCACAGCGTTAGGCTGCGCTGCACACTGTTCGTTTAGTAGCTTTCATGAAAGGGCATAACAAAACATTACTGTTTCAGTTTCAAAAATAATTACAAAACACACTTCATGTCATTTTATTACAATGTTAGCTTGTTAATTTATAAGTATTTCCACCATTTTCAAACACACAGTCCTGTTAGTATTGGTAGCTTACAAGGTTTACACAGATTAGTCAAAAACAAACAAAATCTGATACAAAAACTTAACAGAATATTTATTTTTTTCATATTTTTAATTTGTAGCTTCAATATTTTACATTTTCAGTAAAAATTCTGTTGTTTTTAGTGAAGATGAATGAATATTTAGGTGCTGCGGCTGAATCTGCATGCAGTGCAGGTACTGGATACTGGGTGCTGTGACAAATAGGTTTGTGCAGACGGCTAAGCACAGAGCTATTTTAGTCATTACTGTATTATTCATATTAAAGAAGCTCACACACTAATGCCGTATGCTGATGGTGTGGGTAGTGCAATCAGATCAGAGAGATTTAACCCACATGGCAGATTCATATTCAGATCCACATTTTATCTATAAATTCACTGCAGTTTTGGGGCGATTTGATGCGACAGAGCGGCACAGATTTAGACGAAAGCAAAGAATCACTGGCAGCAAAGACAAAACCCAAAATATTAAGACCAGTTAAAAATGGTAGAAATTCACATTTTGCTCTGCTGGAAATTCAGAAGTTTCTAAGCAGAACTTCAAAATGCAAAAAAACTAAATGAGCTGCTCATAAAATGATTTTTACTGCAAAAATACAGGATATAAGAGCTTGTTTTAAGTCAATAATTCTTTAATATTGAAGAAAAAGTTCTAGTTTCATTGGAAAATTATTTAACTTTTATTTTTCCCAGTTTATAAGTGATAATCTTTCATTGGAACAAAAATGTTTTCATCAGCTTAATGTAATCATTTACATCAAACAGGTTTCTATATCTTGTTTAAAATTTACTTGTAGTTTTGCTTTATTTCAAGTGTACTAAGGTATTTGAACTAGAAGCTAGATCAAACATACTTGGTAAGATTTTGTGTTTTTGCAATGTGCACTTTGAAATTTTACTTATTTTTGGTCATTTTTAATCAATCAGTCTGCATAGCATAGCAGTTCAAATTGGTTTACTTTGTAAAAACACAACAATCAAAAGCAACAAAAACAACATGAAGTCAACAATTTATAAACCAAACACTATATTTTAATGTCAGATATGTTGGTCAGTGTTCCAGGTATTATTAATCAAAAGCAGCTCTAACAGGTGAGTTTTAACTTTGATTTAAATGAACTCTGTGTTTTGGTTGTTTCGCACTTTTCTGGAAGTTTGTTCCAGATTTTTGTTGCGTAAAAGCTGAATGCTGCTTCTCCTTTCAACCTTTCAATCCACAGGAAAAAAAACCCTTAATGCTGAAAGAACAAAACTAGAACATAAATAAATGTCCATCCTCTTTCAGGTGATGGACAGGTTGACTTTGAGGAGTTCATGACGATTCTGGGCCCCAAGCTGCTGTCGTCTGAAACGAGAGAAGGCTTCCTGGGCAGCACGATAGACACCATCTTCTGGCAGGTAAATCTGAATCCTTTCAGCAGCTGCTGTGGCTTTTATTGTGATTTAATCCAAATGTTCACAGTCGGATGCTGACACATCAGATCTGAAACGTTAAAGAATGGAACTGAAGACGATGAACATGAAGGCTTCAGGATTAGAGGGAAAAATGAGTAAAACTGACTGATAAAACAGAATTAATCCAATAGAAAAAGAAACAAACTGCTGTGTGTGTGTGTGTGTGTGCGTGCATGCGTGTGTGTGTGTGTGTGTGTGTGTGCGTGCGTGCGTGCGTGCGTGCGTGCGTGTGTGTGTGTACCAGGTTTTTATATCCTTATGGGAACCTATCTACAATGTGGGGTTATGGGGACCATTGCTCCTTGTGGGGACATTTTCTTGGTCCCCATGAGGGAAATTGTTGATTTTGGGTTAGTGGTTCGGTCTGTGATGGTTAGGTTTTGGGTAAAGGTTAAGATGAGGGTTAGACTGTAGAAATTAATGAAAGTCAATGTGAAGTCCCCACAAGTGATGAAAACACTACTGTGTGTGTGTAAAGGGCAGGATATCTCGCACCTGTAAAGCTTTTACCAAAATCTCCATCTTGACCAGCGTTACCTCTGGGTCACAACTTATGGTTTGCACTGTAAAACTACAAGCTGGGCGAACGTACTGCCAACAACATCGACTTATCAAAATACGGTGCTGCTTCCACATTTTGTTTTCTGTAATAAACGTTTGCCTGGGAGTGATGGGCCTTCTCTGGAGTGTAAAGGAAGCTTAGAGGATGAAATAAACAGCAAAGCTTGGTTTATGACGACTATAAGTCGACGTAACTCATAAATGATGTGCTGAAGATTCAGTTTTTGTTTTTTTATAGTCTGTGATAATTTGGGAATGTGAATCTCAGAAGCTTGGTTATTGCTTTAGAATGTCTTGTTTGAAGTAAAAGTTAAATGTTGAAAGGTGTTTGTTTCTAGAGTTGCGTTTCTCACTGTGGCAGGATGTTGGATTCCTTGTTTTATAGACCTTTGTTCATAATTTTTGTTTATTCCATCTGGTTTTGGATTCTGTGCAGCTGGAAGAATGAACTAATGAACTTTCAGACAGTTGCTATGAATCAACATGTTATTATATAATTAGGAACAGCTGATTAGCATCATAAAAGCTCAAATAGCAACTGAACTTTGACCCCCAAACCTCAGACGAGATGAAAAGGACATCTAGGATGCATAGCAGAGAGGGAAGGAAGTTCATTGTATTTTTCCCATCAATCATCATGATCATGTCCCCTCCTCTGTTATGTCCCCTACTCCAACATCAATCATAATGGACAACAATCATGTCCCCTTCTCTAACATCATCTATTTCTGTTGATTTCTTTAGTTTTATGAGTAAAACAAGGTTACTTTGTATTATTGTGGTGTAATTAAATCCCTTCCTCTTTTAACCAGATGAAACAAAAATAGATTTCATGTTGGTTTGTGAACATTTCTTAATAAACATTTATTTATGGCAAAATGTATAAAAATGATTTAGTCTGCATTTGCAGCAAAATGTTAAGCAGTAACCTCCGGTGAAACAAATTCAAATTCAATTAAAAAAACTTTATTAAACCCAAAGGGAAATTAAATAAATCTGTAAACCTAAAATCTGCAATCCCTGTTCCTTAAGATTTATTTTATTTATTTCATGTCAAACAAATCAAAGATTTGACAAAAAATAATTTTAACAGCTTCAAAAATTAAGACATTGTTAAAAATAATGATAAAATCCAGAACAATACTAAACAAAACATCAGTAAATCACCTGGTAATTCAAATTTTTAAACTAATTCCTCCATATGTCTTATGCCCAACTTACTAAAATTACCTTAATGTAAAATATTCTGGTGCATATTTACATACCAATACATACTATTGTGAAGAGACTAAAATATGATTTCAAACTTGAACAAAGTTAATATTTCATTTAATCCAAGTGTTAAAAATCCAGCAGGATTGGCTACACATTCCCAACTCAGAGATTATGAGCCAAGAATGCCATTTAATTTTTCACATTTAAAGCCAGCTAACAGATTTAAGGTTTTGCATTTTTAGATTAAGATTATTTTGACCTGCAGCTTCATAAAGCAGAACTAACGTTTCTGGAAGCAGCTTTGTTAGCCGATAATGTTTCTGTCCCTGTGAATGAAATGCAAATGAAGATGTTTAGAAAGAGGAACTCTGTGTGGCCGTTCGGATAATCACCCGTTATCAACGGTTTTCATGATGCTACATCTGTCTGTTTCTGGTGTTTAGCTGAGATTTGTCTGGATGGAGGCCGAGGACTGGGATATTTAAAGTGTTGCATAAACAGGCAGAGCGTTTCTGAACCGCAGATCAAGTCCCACTTTCATCGGTTTTAACCTTGGAGGAGAGAAGCTCACATCTTGTCCTGGCTGGGAGATTTTCTCATCCCAATAAAATCAGTCAAAGTGTCACATCCTCACCAGCTGGGGTGATGGGATAGTGAGTCACTGGTGTCACACACACACACACACACATGCATACGCACACACACACACACACACACACACACACACACACACACACACACACACACACACACACACACACACACACACACACACACCTTCCTACTCACTCGAATCTGCTCTGAAAGACTTGGGGATTGTATCTAATCATCCCCTTAGATAATTACATCTCTGTAATTGAGAAGCTGCAAACGTCTTTCTGTTCTTTGTTTTGCTAATCGTCAGATGGGTAATTAGCAAAGTGTTTACTGAATTTTGAGGAGTAAACAGATGGAGTCTCCTGACTATTTGACCAGTTCTGTTTAGATTCAGAATAACGAAACATAAAAAGCTTGTTGTTTGGTTTCTTTAACCATTTAGAATACATAATCCTGTCGGGTTGCCTGCCGATTTTCTTTTTGGGTGTTTTGACACCTGGTAGTTTGTTCGGCTTGCATTTGTTACATTTTTCAGCTGCTTTGGTTCTCTGCATTGTGTCAAACAAAACAAGGCTTTTGAAAAACCTGTTCCCCTCCTCACCTGTGGGGGCGCTACTCAAACAAACAAACCTCAGGAGTAGGAACAGAGCATAACTTCCTTCTTCATTAAATGTAAATAAAAACAGAGTTTAATAAAATGTTAACACAACTTACTGCTGTAAGATTAATTTTCATAAACTCACACATTTAGGTTAAAAATCTAAAACCGTCTAAATTTATTTGACTTGGAGAGCAGAAGGCAGTAGACACAACCGAATGCAGCTCAACTGTTTTACAGTGCAGTGGCATGCCTCCACATGCTGCTTGTCAGTAAAATCATCAGCTCTATGTAAACTTTCAATGGCTGAAATGTTTCAAACCGAGAATAAAAAAATGTCACAAAAATGTGAGTAAATAGTAACTGATGTTGTAATTATCACAATATTTGGTAACAATATTGAACTAAAATGTTTTTCTGTCCCATTTTATAAATGTATTTATGATGGATGCAGCTGTGAAGTTGGAAATATAAAATATATTTCACAAAGTATAACAAACCGAACAGGAAGTATTTCAGAGTGTTTGGTGTTTTAGCAGGAAGTGAATCGTTTTCTTTGTGTTTGTTTGTTAAACTGCAGCTCTGCTGGTCGTCTGATTTCCTATAACTTCCTGACAGAACAGCAGGAAGCAGCTTATTTTAGAGCTTCGTTCTGTAATCATTCTGGGAGCTCAACGCCCACCATCTATATGAAAAAAAAACATCAACTATGAAAGTCTCCTTTTTATGAGGCCCAGCTGGTCTTTTCTCTTTCTGTTGTTTCCCAAATCCTGTGGGAGACAACAGCTCAAATGTAAAACATTTTACTTTTAGTTCTGCTCTTTAAGTCAAATAAATTTAGCCAGTTTTAGATTTTTAGCCTAATGTGAGTTTGTGAAAGATAAACTTACAGTAGTGAGTTGTGTTATTTATTTTGTCAAACCTCCAGATGTTGAATAAACTAGGGTTTTTAAGATGGCACTTAAAAAACCGAATAAAAAAACAGACAGAAAAAACATTTCCCAGAATACTTAGTGGTGTGTTTAATGTGAATGTTTATTTTAATGCAGCTGACAGTTTGCATAGCTTGAGGATGATGTCCTGTTCACACTAAATGTTTCTGAGCTGAATTTATTGAGATACTTAATAAAATTCATCATCAGATTGGATAATAAACCATCAAGTTAAACCACCTTCAAATGTTTTACAGTGTATAATCCCTAGAATATTTTCTTCTAATCTCTTCACATTATAAATGTAAAGCTGTTGCACATTTAACATTCATAAAAACATACCTGGCGTCACTTGTTTACTTATTACAGATAGCATCCTGTAAGCGCCACATTGTCCGACATCAAGCTGTGAAAAACACAAATCCTGTTTTTCTTACTCTGATGAGTCGGCTGGTTTTTGACGTTCCCATCCTTCTTAAAGTTATTTAGCAGAATTTAACTCTGTGCTCTTGTGCTGAACCTTCATTTCCTGTTTTTCTTCCGATCCCAAACGCTTTATAGGGCATTATTGGAGATCATCAGGATGTTAAACGATCCACTTCAAAATTCATTTTATTGCATTAGTTGTGGAAATGACACAGAAGTCCCTCTGAACCAATGACTGCTGTCGTGGCAAAAAACAAAACACATTTTCTGGAAAGGAAATGAGTGAGACGGAAAAGCCAAATGGTAGTTTGTGTATTTATTGTTGAGCATAACTCACAGGGAGAAGCATCAGCCTGGCTGCAAAAAGGCTAAAGAGGAAATAAAGAGATGAATCCGTTTTACAGAAGATGATCAAATCTCTGATTTAAACCAAAACAACCTCTTATTTCTTTAAATAAGATTTAAAAAATACTGTTATTATCTGTAGATGTTTGGAGTGTTTGTATAATTTAGCTTTCTGTTGTGATACACTGCAAAAACACAAAATCTTACCAAGTATTTTTAGTCTAGTTTATAGTGCAAACGTCGTAGTGCACTTTAAATAAGACAAAACTAACTTACAATGCAGGCTTGTTTTAAGTAAATAATTCCTTAATATTGGTGAAAAAGTTATACTTTCTTATACAGCATGGAAAAATATCTTGTTATAAGTGAAATAATCTGCTGATGGAATTAGAACATTTTCATAAATATTCAGGAGTTATTTATTTAAAATAACTAAAATAAAATGTGACTCATAAGTTAGTTTTGTCTTATTTCTGGTGTACTAAGATATTTGCACTAAACTAGACCAGAAATACGTGGTAAGATTTTGTCTTTTTGCAGTGTACCAAAACAGACACACAGATGATACTAAAAGTCCAAACATCTACAGATAATAATAGTATTTTTAAGATGAATATGATTACTGAGGACTTACTTTATATCTAATTAACTCTACTTTCCCTAAATATCATGCTGGGATAACATTCTCAGTTTTGAGACCATAAAAACCAAAGTTAGTCGTTTCTCTAACTTGGGTTAAATTCTTTCTAGGATAATTTTGATTTTTTTTTTCCCTGAACATGGGGATTTAAAACAGAACCTTAATTAAACTGAATCTGTAAATATCTGGATAATACTCTTTTGTTTCAGTAAAATCCTCCATTTTTCCATTTTCTGTCGGTCGGTGACCCTGTAGACACTCCTATCGTAAATTGGTGCCATTAATCTTCTTTTTATCAGCCTTTGTGCCGAGGGAACAGTTTGAATTCATATTGACTTTGGAACAACTCATCTGTGATGAATAATACATGCAGCACAATGATTTTTATTTTCTGCGGAGACAGGTGGAGGAATAACTCCATATTGGAGCTGCAGCTTGATGAGGTTTCCCAAACCCGGAGGGAGGACGTGACTCCTCCATCATGGCTCCTTCAGACACATACAGAGACAGTTTATCAAGGCGAACAGGAACTTTATCTGTTTCTGCTGCTGTTTTCACATTTCTGTTTACGATTTTACTGGATTATTGTTTCAGTCTGGTAAATAAGAATTTGATTTTTCAAGTTTCTCTACTTACAAGGACAGTTTTGTTTTATAGCACATTTTTAGCAACAGGGGAATTCAAGGTGATTAAAAGGAAAATAAAACAACAAACAATTCAAAATAAAGGAAAACACTGAAAACCAGACTACAGTTTATGATCTTCCTGTTATTTTAGTCTTGATTTAAAGGAACTCAGTGTTTCAGCAGGTTTTTAGTTTTCTGAAAGTTTGTTTCAGATTTGTGGTGCATAGAAGCTGAATGCTGATTCTGCCTGTTTGGTTCTGGTACTGATTCTGGTTCTGATTGTGGTTCTGGTTCTGGTTCTGATTGTGGTTCTGATTCTGATTGTGGTTTTGATTGTGGTTCTGGTTCTGGTTCTGATTCTGTTTGTGGTTCTGGTTCTGATTGTGGTTCTGATTCTGATTGTGGTTCTGATTGTGGTTCTGGTTCTGGTTCTGTTTGTGGTTCTGGTTCTGATTGTGGTTCTGGTTCTGATTCTGTTTGTGGTTCTGGTTCTGATTCTGATTCTGGTTCTGGTTCTGGTTCTGATTGTGGTTCTGATTGTGGTTCTGATTCTGATTCTGGTTCTGGTTCTGATTGTGGTTCTGATTGTGGTTCTGATTCTGGTCCTGATTGTGGTTCTGGTTCTGATTGTGGTTCTGGTTCTGGTTCTGATTCTGGTCCTGATTCTGATTCTGGTCCTGATTCTGGCTCTGGGCCTGATTCTGGTTCTGGTTCTGCAGAGCAGGATGGACCTGAAGGCTGACAGAATAACAGCAGATATTTTTATGTATTTTGCTTCTAAACTGTTCAGTGATTTATAAACTGAAACTAATATTTTAAAGTTTGAGTGTTCGGGCCGCACTAAGGAAATAAAGTAAAATTACCAGTATAAATTCATAATAACATGATTTTATATCAAAGTCATGTTGTGAATTTTATTATGACCTTATAACAATATAAAGTCAGAAGTTTTCATAATATGACTTTACATAATATATTACATATCTTATGACTTTATCATATATTATGATAAAATCCTAATATGAGAATAATTCTCACATTATTATGACTTTATTCTTGTATTATTTCAACTTTATTTTTGTCTGAAGCATCAAACTACAAATCGCTGCTGCTGTCAAAAACTGCAGGAAACATCCAACGTCTTTAATTGTACATAAATATTAAGTTACAGTCTTCTATTTTATTAAATGATTTCATGCAATAAATACTAGCGATACTAATTAAAGAATCATACGTTCCTAGATTTTTCTCTTTAGATTCAGTTGAGGAGATATGATGAAAATTGCCGACCTTGTAATTCATTCTTTGTGTTAAAATGTGAAAACTGAGCCGCATATCTAATTATTTTTAGGCCTGAATAAATCTGGTTTGTTTTTTTCTACATCTCTTCCTTGTTTGCTCATCTTTACATATAGTTAAAAACAAACGCTGACGATCTGTTTCTAAATTAGTTGTGAAATTTAAAGCTTGCTAGGAAGAGTTGAACTGAATCAGCTGCATGATTGCAGCAGTTTCCCGAACTCCACGGCAGAAGTGCTGAAAGTGAAACAGGAAGTGACCTGACTGGCAGAGTTCCTGCAGGAACGGTGAGGAGAGCCAGCGCCTCCCTGACAAACAGCTGCTGGCTGTTTGGGGGATTCAGCACGCCAGGGCTGCGCTAACGTGGCTGCTGAGGAGGCTGGGAGGGAGAAAAAGCCGCCTTCTCTTCTGCAGACGTGGCCCTGATTAGCAATGAAGGTGGCATGGAGACGTGACGTCAGCGGCAGCTAATCAATGCTAACGCACACGCTCACGTCTTCCCCTTCCCTCCATAATCAGCCTCCTCTAACCGTCCGAGCGCCTCGCTAACGCTGTGGTCTTCAGACTCCATCTCAGAGGCTTGGAGGTGAATTATGGAGAATTATTGAAGTGCAAATGACTCCATTTGTCTCAATCCTGCCAGGCTTTCTCAGCGCGGCTACGCCTGGGGCCGAAGGAGACGAGCGGGATTGGGATGGCCTGCCAGATTCCTTCTCTCCTGGGTTCACATTAAATGTGGGCAACCTCCATTAACCAGGCATGAAAATGAAATGTTCTGGTTCAGTTTGGAAGAAGTAAAAACAGTCAACCAAGTACTTACAACTACACTCACTGGGATTATTATCGATGTCTGTGTAGGTATTTATATGCAGAGGTGGGCAGAGTAGCCAAAAATAGTACTTTGAGTAAGAGTAGCACTACTTCAACATATTTTTACTCTAGTAAATTAAAAAGTAGCCAACCAAGAATGAGAGTAAAAAGTATTTAGTAAAAGATTTACTCAAATACTGAGTAACTGATCAAGTTATCAATCACTTAATATTTAAATATTGCATCATTAGACGGACCAAATTATGAAGTTAAGTGAAAATTTTGATATTTTAAGGAACAAAATGACAATAATTCATGGACGTAATTAAAAATAAAATCAGGCAAATAAAATTGTTTCCAAATCAGTTTCTATCAATAAAAACCTTTAACAGAAACTGCAGGTGTGTGTCTGTGTCTGGTGAAGTTTTGGTTAAAACATGTTTGTTTTTCATTCAGTGGGTAGAAAATCCAGAAATTTTACTCAAGTAAGAGCAGAAATACTTCATAATAAAATTACTCAAAGTACAGCATAGTAAAAATATTCATGTTTCAAAGAAAAGACTCAAGTAAGATTTGACTTGCAGCTTTATTTTCTAAATTGAAACCATAAAAACTAAAATTAGTTGTTTGATTGGAAATATTTTTCTATTTTTTTCTTTTGAAAAAAGTAAAATTAGGATTTTTTTCCCTAGGGTACTGAAGAAGAACGTTGAAATTAAAAACAGAACCTACATTAAACTTAAACTTTAAATATCTGGGTCATCATTATAACTCAACAATTTGAGCAAAGACTTGCCAAAAGAAACCAAGGATTTGTGTCTTCCCTCCCGCCGAAATGTCCGGTAGATTCGGTTCGATTTGGGACAAAACTTGCAACATTTGTTACATTTTCAGCTGCTGTGGTTTGATTTTACACTGGATTGTGTCAAACAAACCAAAACCTTTAAAACGCTGTTCCCCTCCTCGCCTGTGGGGGCGCTGCACCAAGAACCACTGACGGAGACGACATAGAAACATCTGAAGACGTTATTTTATTTAAATGTTGAGCTTAGTTTTTAGTTTAACAAATAAAAATAAAATAGAAAATACAAAAAAATACTGTGAGACTTTCAACTTGACATTCCTGCCATTCAAACATGATATTTAAAAATCTAGATCCGGAACAAGCAGCTGGAGGAAAAGAAGGACCTCTGTTCATTCCCTGCAGAGTTTGGAAAAGTCGCTGCACCGTTTGGACGAACGCAGTGAGTCAGACTGACAACTGACTGTTGTTACCCTGAAAAAACATGAACTGCTTTCAGCATTCTTGTCAAAAAGCTGCATCACCGACCAGAAAGCGTCGTAAGTGCAGCCTGAAACCTTCTGACATTTCTCTGTCTGCTGTCGTCTGCTGCTACTGAAGACCTCGGTGACAGTTTGCGTCTTCCTCCTCATCCAGACCCAATCTCCTTATGTTTCATACTGCTTTAATTGCATGTGAGTCAGCTTGACTACCTTGGTGAGTCACATCATTACAGAGCTTTCTCATCCAGACCGCGGCTCTGCGAAGTGTCAGCAGCACATTACTGCATTTTCTGCACAGTCGCTTAAACTTTCGGTGCGGACTCCCACGCACCACACAGGCATTTGTGTCACCGAGGGGCCAGAATTTTAATTACGAGTCTGCCAATCAAAACAAAACGACTGCATCACAGAGTAAAATCACATTCAGATGAATGGGGGGAATATTCAGCGGCTCAATGTGAGAAAGAAAACAGAACCGGTTCTCATTGTTAATCATTTCACAGTGTTTGTTGGTGTTCATCCTGCAAGCAGTTCAAGGAATTTAGATGTATTAAATAATCACTGGCGGATTAGTTACATAAGTCTTATATATTTTTTAACATTTTTTAAGCCAAATTCAAAAGTACACGCTAAGCTAGTCTTTTACGTACAAGTGTAGAAGTGTAAGTATGCCTGCCAATAAATCAACAACAATGTTGGTAGAATATTCAATATTCAATTTAAAAAATATGCTGTACTCGGGTCCAGAACCGCATGGCATTCTGGGAGATGTAGGCAGAGGACAGACTTTAGCTGCTTATGGCTAGCTAAGCTAAGTTGGTGGAATCAACTCACTCGCTGCTCTTTGGTTGCCTAGCAACAACTTGCCGTAAGAAGCAGTTTCAAGTTCCCCCTGTCCCCCTCCCAACCTCGGTTACCTAGCAACAACCTGCTGAGTCATTGAGCAGCAGCAGTTTAAAGCTTTGCCACAATAACTGCTTAAAAATAAATGCTAAAAAGCATTGCAGTGAAGTGGAAACTCTGGATAAAACAGGAGTTTGGTAATATTTAAGATATTTAAAACCAAAAATGATCAAAATCAATAATCGAGACCCGATTTCAAGGCGTTAAGGCAATTTTATAACAACTGAATTTAACATATTTACTTTATTATGCTACAAAATAGCACTATGTGCCTGGAAAATATATAATCTATATATGTATGTATATATGGAATATTCATATACAACTGCTACATTCATTTTAGTGAGAAATTGCCATTTTTCAGTCTTTTTTTGTAATTATCATTAATAAACCTTTGAGGTCTGGAGAGTCTGACATGGGGATTTCTGGAGTTCATTGGAAAAAACCCAAAATACCACCAAGTATTTTAGGTCTGGTTTCCAGTGCAGATACATGAGCTTGTTTTAAGTAAATAACTGCTTAACATTGATGAAAAATTTACAGTTTATTTCACTTATAACAAGACATTTCCCAATGTTTTAAGTTAATTTAACTACCAACGGGACAAGTGCTTTTTCATCAATATTAAGGAGTTATTTACTTCAAATAAGCCTGTATATTTTGCTGATAGTTTATCTTATTTCAAGTGTATGAAGATATTTGCATTTAAATTAGACCAAAATTACCTGGTGAGATGTTTTGTTTTTGCAGTGTTTTCTCGTTTCTCTGGTTCTGCCTGAGTTGGATGAGAGAGAGAAGATTGGCAGCTGTCTGGAAGTTTTTCCCGCTTGTGAATAATCCTCCTCACTGTAGATTGATGGACTTCAAATTGTTTGGAAATGGCCTTGTGACCCTTTGTAGGTCGATGAGTCGCAACGTTTGCTTCTTTAAGGTCGTTGCTGATGCAACACAAGCAAATACTTCCCATCAAGGCGTCTGCAGATGAGATCGCACTGATGGGAATCTGTCAGGAAGTGAGTTTGGTCAATGACACTTGTCCTCTAAAACCATCCAGCAGCTGAGACACTTGGGAGTAAAAAATACATTTTAGGATTTTATTTTGAAAGGATTTAAATTATTGAGTAAATAAATTTTATTTATTGTTTTTAATTTGTTATTCGAGTTAATCAACCATCAGATTGGTGCAAAGTTCAGCTTTCCAGAGATTCACAAAGTCCTGATCATTCATGGAGTTTCTTTAGAAATGTGGATGCAAACATTAACGTTAGCATGTTTAGCATTGAGATGCTATTTTAGGCTTGAACAGCTAACTCCTTTTCCAGTGTCCCTTCAGATGGTTTTTAAAGCACAAATTAACCCTGAGTGGGTCAAGAGAAGTCGCTCCTGTAATGAGCTCAGCGGTTCCACCAGGTGTTTGCTAATTGCTGCTGGCTAGTCTGAAGGAGCTGAGTGGGGCAGTTAAAGGGAAGGGCTCCTCTTTGAGGTGGAAGCTTGGAAATTAGGAAACTGGAGCTCCAAGGCGGAGCTGTGTCCTCGAAGGCGGAGCTAGGTCCACCCAGGCGTTCTTCACAGCTGAGTGGTTGCCTTGGAGATTAAAGGATTTCTTTCTCAAACATGCGTTAAAGAATCAAGGCAACTCTCCAGGTATGTTATGATATAGAGCTCACTAAGTTGATTTTACACAATACTGCCCTTTGAACATATTCAAATATTTAATTAATCCAAATTATCTGTTCAAAGCCCCAGCCCTCCTGTGAAGACTTTTTTACAGGGTTACTGTCACTTTAAGAATGAGAAACACTATTTTGCTCATGTAAGACTTTGCGTTGATCTGTTTTGTCTTAGGTTAAACTAAAACCCCGGTGAATGTTTCCAGTTTCATTTAGAAAATTTTAACTTTAAGGAAAACTTTCCACTTCTTCCTGTTTTTTTTTTTTTACCTTGCTGTGAGCGTTTCTTTCGTCTGGATTCCTGTTATCTTCCTCATCGATCGTCAGCGATGATGAGGAATCACAGAGGATGTAGCTCTGCCGGTGGCCCTCAGGGAGCTCTTAATGTCCGCTCTGGTCCAGGTTAATCTGACTTTTTCTCCCTCGTTATTCAAAGTAACTGTAATTGACTATTGATGAGAGGTTTAAGCTGATTCCACGTCTTTGCCTTCGGGTTAACACCGCTGTCTTTTTGATCCATTGCTCAGAGTGGAGCCCAAAATGAGTAAAAGTCTGCAAGAAATAGTGCATTTTACTCAACTTTCAGTTAATATTAATGTTTTCATTTGAGTAGAAAAGTTTGACAGATATGTTCATTGATCCTCCTTCAGAGTCGATAAGACTCTCGGTTCATTTCGTTATAGTTTGTCCTGTCACTTCCAACGCCTCCTCATCCAAAGCACCTCTGAGCGCTGATCCATCTTCCTGTTAGTTGTTTCTCCCCTGGTGCCTGTTAAGTTTTCTCTTTGCCTAAATTAATCTCCTGCCTTTTGACTGCTGGGTGATGCAGCAGTAATGGAGACATAAATTTCTCCTGAGCGCTCTGGGCCTCTGAAGCGGAACCGAAAGGTTGCTTAAACGCGCAGATCGATGTCGATTCCTTCGCGTTCCCTTTTAACGAGGAGGAAAATGTGTGGAACCGTCTGCATTTAGAAAGCTTATTAATTTAAAACCGTTTTTAGCATTTAATGCAACGACCAAAGATGCTTTTGGTGTTTCTTTTTTGTTTTATGTCCTTCAGTCATAACACTTTGAGCTAGTTTGTAATGACGGCCAGAAATAACTGTTACACTGTAAAATCTAACTAGTTAAAAAAAAGAAGTGAGCACAAGATTACTGAGTAAGAAAGCCTCATTTAGTTTAAGTAAGCAGAACAACTAATGAAAAAATTCAGTTCAAATTAAACAAACCAATTTTGTTGAATGAGTCTTTCCTCTTTCTCATTTCCTTTTTTAAATTAAGGTTTTATTGGCTCTCGTGGCCCTCGCTCCCACTCCACAGAATTATTAAGTACATCAAATATTTGAGATAAAAAATGTATAAAACTATCTGTCTGATAAAACATACAGTAATTCACTCTCACTCTGGACTGTGGATTATCTCTTTAATCACGAGTCAGATTGGATAAACTACTGGCTCCAGAAAAGAAAAAAAACTCAGGTAAAGTATTTTTACTTGGATACATTCGGTATTGATTCATTTTCCAAAAAGCACAATTATTAAGACCTTTCTTTTTCTAAATGAATCCAACTCATTTTGGAGAAACTTCAAAATAAGGCACTAAAAATGAGTCTTGATAGCAATTTAATGAAAAAGTACTACTGTCAGTTAAATACCATGTTAGCTTTTACAGTGTAGACAGTCAGTCATCACTACATCACACAAACACCTGACAGGTCAGGTGAATAAAAACGAATAAACGTCCTTTCTGAAAATATGCAAAGAGAGAAACAGTTTCCGACAGAAACAGGAGATTCCTGACTGAACTGGTTGTTTTTTCTCATGTATGTTCATTTGGTCATTCATTTGTAATAGAGCTGAAATGATTAATCACGATTAGCCTGATTAATCGTGATTAATTGTTGAAAAAATGGTGAACTAATTCAGTATCTTTGGTGCATTAAGTTTTTTGTGAAAAGCTAAAAACGACTCAAACGAGAGTTTCAAAACGTTTTTTCCAAATTGAGGAAATTATTTCGAGTTTTGTTGTTTCTATCAACTTTTTCTTATGCAAAACTTCAAAATGAGCATAAAAAGCATTGATATGAAAACAGTTAGTGGTTATTCTCTAAAACAGGGGTGTCCAAACTGTGGGGCGTGGGCCATTTGTGGCCCTTGGATTGATGTCATGTGGGGATTCAAGAATGGAACAAGTTTCTTCATTTCTTTAGGATGAGAATTTCCACTGCAAATCTCCTCCTACAACTCAAAGAATATTTTATTTTTGTCTCACAATAAGTCGTGCCACAAACATCTAACGAGTTTTTACTCAAAAACAGATTTTGGCGAAACCCATCCATTTTATTTGACTAAATACAACAAAGTTTGTAGAGAAAGATTCTTATTTTCGTTGCTGGAAATTAACTTAAAGCATCTGATAGACCTAAAAAAAAAAAAAATAAGGCCAACATGTTAAATGATTGTGAAAGTTTATTTATTGTTGCCCGGGTAAAAGAAAAATAATTCACAGAGATATTTTTGTGTTTTCTAAATGGGGAAAAAAATAACATTTTGGCCTTTGAGTCCTTTCAGCTTGGGGATTTTGGTTTAGTTCGGACATCACTGCTCAAATCCTTTGCTTCATAAAAGATGAAAAAACATTTAAAACATCTTCAACCCCAGACGGTTCATTTCTGTTCTGTTTCATCCTGGAGCCGTAAACTCTGACGACCCGCAGCTGATCGTCCTCTTACTTCGGAGAGTCGGTGGGATTTCCCGTCATGTTGTGTTTTTGTAGTTCAGACTCTCTGATCTGAAGTTTTCTTCTTCTTCTGAGGTTTTTCCCAAGTTTCTCTGCATTCATACATCTTTCTAAATATTTCATATTTTCTTTTAACACTAATTTAAAAACTTTGACAAATATTGAATTTCTGACTGCCACACTCTTCCTTCCTTTTCTTTAAAGGTTATTTTTATATAACATCTTAAATGCTTATCCGAAAGGTTTCTGCCAAAGCACAGCAGGAAACAGGGATTTAAATTTATATTAAATATATCTCATCATAACGTTAAAAACTCAAATTATCCCTTCTGTTCAGTGAACTGTTACTATGACAAAGTGAATTATCACATAATAACATAAAGCAGTTTTGCTGAAAAAGGAAATATTTTCTAATATTTAATTTCTAATTGGGCCATTATGTGTGTTTTATTATAAAATTATCTGTTGGTTCTGCATGCTTTATTAAAGTTTTGCAGGTTGTCCACGGTTTACATCCAGATTTATTTAATAAAGTTAAATTTAATTAGTTTTTGCATCAATGGTCTGAATTTAACTGGAAAGAATTTGACTTTTAAATGTTTTTACTATCCCAGCAGATGCACTGAAAATGTTTCTTTGAATCAACAAATACTCTCATTTGTTACTAGTTTTGCTCAAAATGTAATTCTGAATTGAAGCTTCAGCAAAACTGTTCGCCGTAACAAATGAGAGTAACATGTTTTTCAGTGTAATTAGTGCAACGTCAGCATTAAAACAGCCAAAGTATTAAACTTCTCCAAATAATTTAATCATGAATATTTAATAATGACATGATGCTTTTGTCCTCGTCTGAAATCAGACATAACATTCAGGATCTTTTTTCAAACAGGATTATCTGTTTATTTTTTTAAATTTGATATTTTCTGTTTCGGGTTTTAACTAAATGAGCCATAAGAACGACGGGATGCAGCAAACCTTCAGATTCACAGGTATGTTTTATGTATTAAAAAAGTCATAAAAAACAGTTTAAATGACCAGATTTCAAGTTGCTCATCTTTTTTATATTTCCAGTGGATTTAAATATATTTTAAAAGCTGAAGAAATTAAACCCTGTTGCTTTAAATGCAGCACAGCGCCAACGGTTGGCCGAACCGCAACAGGCTGAACTCAACAGATGGATGGACGCAGGCTCTTGGCACCTCGTGTGTGTGTGTGTGTGTGTGTGTGTGTGTGTGTGTGTGTGTGGTGTGTGTGTGTGTCTGTGTGTGTGTGTGGTGTGTGTGTGTGTGAACCTCATTTATGACTGTATAAATGTACAGAGCTTTCTCTTCAGGGTGACTTCCTCCGATTATCTCCGTCTCCCCCCTTCAGCCTAAAGATAGAAATGAATAATTTCAGTTTGAGAAAATCTACCAGATTTAAACAGATTATTACAAAGATTGAAACAGATTATGAGAAATCTCACTGCAGAAAAAATTTGAATATGTTGAAGTTAGAATTTAACACAACTATTAGTGGCTTATAAAAATGTTTAAATCCCTTAGACTGGATTTATTTTGTCATTTTGAAACAAAGCGTCAACATGTTTCATTAGTTTTAATGTGATGCTGCAACACAAAGTAGTTCATATCGATGAAGTGAAAGTGAAAATGTCATCTTAATAATTAGTGTGTGACACTTTTGTAATCATCGTTTGTAAAGCAGCTTTTTCTAAAAAATAAATAAAAAATAAAAAAGTACTTATTCTATTGGCAGATAAATTAAATTATCTGCCAATAATCTGGAACTGGAATTTTTTCATCATTATAAAGGAATTATTTCCTTAAAACTAGTCTCTATATCGTACTAAAAAGTTACTTTTAAGATAGTTTGTCTTATTTCCAGATACTAAGATATTTACACTAGAAACTAGACCAAAAATACTTGGTAAGATGTTGTGTTTTTGCAGTGTATATGGTAAGAAGTTGTGTTTTTGCAGTGTATATGGTAAGAAGTTGTGTTTTTGCAGTGTATATGGTAAGATGTTGTGTTTTTGCAGTGTATATGGTAAGAAGTTGTGTTTTTGCAGTGTATATGGTAAGATGTTGTGTTTTTGCAGTGTATATGGTAAGATGTTGTGTTTTTGCAGTGTATGAAGTGTTTTTATGGAGCTACTGCTAATTAAATGGAGTGTTTGTTCGATGGGGTAAGTGATCCTCGGCCTGAAAACGTTTGCTAAACGCTGCTGCAGAACAACAGAAGAAGAAAGAGAAAGAAACAAGTGTTTGCTTTCAGCAGCAGCAGCAGCAGGTCTTCACAGGTTGTGACATTTCCAACTTTTCCAACGCCTCCATTAGCATTGTGATGGCTCTGCAGGCTGAACTTCAGGGGAGGAGGCGGGACAAAGAGCAGCCAAAGGTTTCAGCGTGAATCTGAAGGTCATGCAGCAGTGGGAGTCAATTCAGGTCGAGGTGTGTTATTCTTTTCGCCACTCTCTCCTGAAAGGTCAATCAGCGGTGAATATAGACTCAGAAAGTCTGAGCAGGCAGAAAATAAACACGTTTTTTTAATGTGTCCCTGAAGGACTCGCTGCGTGCTCGTTCCTGTTCTCCCTGGCAGACGAAGCTCTTGGCGTCTCTTCATGCCTGCCAGCGGCATCAGGCTGCAGCACCGAGCGGCGTCAGGCTGCAGCACCGAGCGGCGGCTGCTGCAGCACCGAGCGGCGGCTGGCTGCATCAGGAGTGGTTTCTGATTTCAGAATGTTTTTATTTGGAGGAACAGTGGCGCTCTGTTAGAGATCTGAGTCAGAAAAAAACGATTTACACTGTGGCTGATAAACCTACAAAAAGCTTAAATCAGGGAAATAAAGATGGGATTTTCTAGTTAGTCTCAGATGGGTAGTAACTGGTTACATTTACAGTATTTTTCAGACTATCAGCCGCTACATTTTCCCCACACTTTGAACCATGCGGCTTGTAGCCCGGTGCGGCTTTTCTGTGGATTTTTCTTCAGCCACCAGGGGGCTCTCTAGCAGGAAATGACTCACTGGAAGTCAAAATTGGAAATTGAAGAACGCGTTAATTTTCATTTAGAACAAGCACATGCTAGCAGCAGACACGACGGAGAAATTTCTTCAAACTCATATGATGCAGCTTTTAAGTTGAAGGTTATTGATCTGGCAGTCCAGGAGGGAAATAGAGCCGATGTACATAAACTCGGCTTGAACGAATCCACGGTTCGGCTTTGGAGACGGAGAGCTGCGTCCTGAATATCAGTCAGTGGAAAACCGAGAGCGGCGGAGAAACCAGCGGCTTTTAGCCTGGTGCGGCTTATATATGTACGTTTCCAGTTTTTTAAAAAACTTTGTGGGTGTGGCTTATAGCGAGGTCCGGAAAATACGGTACTCAATAACATTTACTTGAGTAAGTTTTTAAAAATATATAATTTTAGGAGTACCTGAGTAAAATCTCTGGATTTTCAAACCTCTGAATGAAAAACATGTTTTAACCAAAAATCCACCAGAAACACCTGCAGACAGAAACTGCAGTGGTGCTTCTGTTGCTTTAGTGCATTTCTACTTCATTCACCTCTGACATGTGATGAAGCGATATTCAGGATATTCAGGAAGTGAAGGATTGCATAAGAAAGCTACGTTTTACATTTTTTATTCATTTTGAAAACTTTCAGTCTGAATTCATCATTCTCTCTCGTTGTTGTGGGATTGTTTTTGTGGAGGAAATGTCTCATGAGAATCAAACTTTTTTTAAAGACATTGAATTTATAAAACTGAATTTTTATCCTGTGCGGATATAAATATGACTTTTTTTTTAACTTAAATTTGCCAGAAAAAATGTTTCCTGCAACAATTTGCCAACAAGCAACAGCAGCGGGTTGGACGGGGTCAGAGGTGAACTGCAGATTATTTCATTTATAGCTTAAGAAAAATGTTTTAAGTAAAATAATCTGCCAGACAAACTAGAACTTTTACATCAACATTGAAGAATTACTGATTAAAATAAGCTCCTATATCTTGCTGAACTATTGCTTCAAGTTATTTTGTCTTATTTTCAGTGCACTCATATTTTAGCACTTGAAACTATAAAATACTTGGTAGGATTTTGTGTTTTTGCAGTGCAACAAAACTTTTCCCACAAAAAACAAAACCAGAAAATCTGTCCAATCTGAAACTGCTTTTCTAATCTTTGTATTAATAAACCATCTAATCTCACTGATTAGTTTTCAGCGTCTCTAACTTTGCATGTGATCATCAGATCAACACCCTTTTGGTTTCTAGGTGTTTATTTATTTCAAACAAAAAAAGTAAAAACAGGGTAAAAATTAAATAAAAATGCCCACTGATGTGATTTTACATAATTTGTTTGAAAATGAAGAAGGTAGAAGATACAGGATCATCAACCAGATAAACTATTAAATGATTTAAATTATTCACACATTTAATGAACCTGTGTGCACAGAGATTCAGCCAAAACATGGAGTGATTAATGCATTTGACGTTTTCCTTTAGGCTTGTCGCAATCAGCAATTAATCAATTAATTAATTAATCGCATGACAATTTGTATGATTTATTGTTTCTGTCTTTCTACCAAAAACTGGAGGATGAAAGTCTTCAGTCTGGTTCTGAATTAGCTCTTTTTTTTAAGTTTGTTTTGTCTACAGAGACTTTATTTGTTGTTTTGTTTATTTTAGATATTTAAAATGTCTTCCATTTCCAGAGTTTAAAGTTTATCGAATTTTGAGAATGTGTTCTTGTTATATTACTTGAAAATGGTCTCAAAACATCATTTTTATTGCGATAACTTCTGGGATGATTTATCGTCCAGAAAAATGTCCTTGTTTCCATATGTGATCATGAACAGGAGAACGGATGTTTAGATCTGTTTGTAAAATGTTTCTCTTCTCTACCAGCTACCCAGCAAAAAAACACAACAAAAACAATGTTTGTTTTTTAAATGTCTTTTATTTTTAACTTTCCTGCTCGGCTCTCTGTTACAGTTTGACATGCAGCAGATCACCCTGGAGGAGCTGAAACACATCCTGTTCTACGCTTTCCGCGATCACCTGACCATGAAGGACATTGAGAACATCATCATCAACGAGGAAGAAAGCCTGAAGGAAAACTCCGGGAACTGTCAGACGGAGTTTGAGGGAGGTGAGCGAAAGTCCCTGGGCTAATTTCACACGCAAGCACTTTAGGCACATGGATGTGTCACAGGCAGGCGCTGGGCCTGTGTGGGCAGAGAGAGGGAGGAACTTATCCCGGCTGTCAGAAAGGATTTAAGCTTTCTCATCAACATCTCCAGCCAACAGAGTCCCAGCACACCTGCTGATTTATTGATTTGGGGCGTTTGTGAGGACGAGTGTCAGCTGGTCAGCTGTTCAGCCGTGGCTCGCATGAAATATGCATGACTCCTCTCTGCACCAACAGCCATCCAAAATTTATGGATGTGAGCGCAGCAGAGGGTATTCTAGGACTCTCTCCTTTTCTCTCCATTAAAACAGCGAGTGTCATTGTTTCTTCTAAGCTAATTATCATTCAGCTTTTTGAAATGCCAGCTTTTGATTCAGATCCAGTGACTCAGCCTCCACAGTCATTTCTGTTCAGGGTCTTTATACATTTTAAAAAACAACTTATAAATATTAGCTGCAGAAGAAAAGATATTTCAGGAAATGTGTTTTGATGTGCCAGCTTTTAATCTCAAAGGATGAACAGTAGCAGTTTGTTACTTATTGGTACGAAGACGATCAATATCCACAGTAAAATGAGACAAAATAAAAGCATTTTACTGCAAATATCTGTAGTTTTAAAATACAGATTATTGTAATTATAGTTTTCTTAATAAACACAATTCAGTTGAAACAAACAGTTCTTGGCATCTGTAAAAATAAACTCTGCTCAGTGTTCATCAGCGTCGACGCAAACAGGAGTTCAACTAGTTGAAACGTCTGATAGAGCTTATAAAAACAGTTGCGTATTCAGTTGAACACTGGAAACACACAAAATCTCACCAAGTACTTTTGTTTAGTTTTCAGTGTAAATATCTTAGCACACTTGAAAAAAGACAAAACTAACTTAGAAGTAACTTTTCAGGAAGATGTAGAAGCTGGTTTTCAGTAAATCATTCCTTAATTTTGATGAGAAAGTTCCAGTTCCACTGGTAGAATGTCCCGCCGTTGCCTAGCAACACCAGCCACGCCCAGCCCGTTACCTAGCAACACCAGCCACGCCCAGCCCATTACCTAGCAACTCAGTTCTATTTCAACTGGCAGATTAATTCACTTACACCATGACTGTTTTACCATGTTATGAGTTAAATAATCTGCCATTGGAACAAATCATTTGTCATCAATAATAAGGAATTATTTAAAACAAACTAATATATCGGAAAAATAACTTCTAAGGTAGTTTTTTCTTATTTAAAGTGTACTAAGATGTTTGCACTAGAAACTAGGCTAAAAATACTTGGTTAAATTTTGTGTTTTTGCAGTGAAAATAGTGAAATGAATCTAGTTCTGTGCACCACTAAAAAAAACATTATCATACATCGTTAGATTTAAGAGACTCATCAGTTTTATTGTTTTTGTGGTAATTTTATATTTTTAAAAATGTTTTGTTCTTAAGTAGTTGGTTCTGTGTTATATTGTTAAAAATAATAATTTCCTGAAATTTCTCTCAGACTGCTAAATGGATCATTGGCTTGAAAACCAAACCAGACCTTTGGAAATCTAACACATGAACTTACATTTGAATAAATTATTAATTATTTTTTGACTTTTCCAAACTGAAATTATGCAAACATTCTTTTGCCATTTAAGTTTAACTAAAACATTAGCATAAAAACCTTAAAGCCGAAACACTAGTGTGCTTTTCTCTGATGTGACACAGAAATCTGTGCTAGCACTTTAGCCCAAATGTTTATGCTATTCAGTAACTTACAAACCTTTGAATTAAAACTTTGTTGTGTGTGAATAAGAATACCATTCACTTATGACTTTAAGTTTTTCAGATAATATAAATTGTAATTTTTAAACCTTAAAGCATTAGCATTAGCATAATATTCTTATATGTAACTTAGAAAGTCATGCTAACATTTTTAAAAAGGCTGTATGCTAAAGTTAGCTAGCACCTTTTAGTCGAAAATGTTTCTCAGTGTTTTTACGCAGAAAATAAATTCAAGGAAAATGATAACATGAAATCTTATGCATGTGCTAATTATGTTCATGTCTGACATTTAGCTTTGGATTTTAAACATTATTTTAAAAACTACACCAGTCACTCTAAAGTTAATGTTGTCAAACTTTAAAACTTTTTTGGTGGAAACCAACTGACCAAAATCATTTTCTTAATTATTTGACAGTTACCAAATGTCACTCTTTGATGAAAATATATGAGGTCATTCAGTGTGTTCACTGTGATTGATGTGCTGTTCGCTCTGAAAGCATATTAGGAAAATACAGCTTTCTGTCTGGCGTCCATCACAGCATCACTTCATTAATAACATGAAACTGGATGGTAAAAACCGCTGAGTCAGAACGTCACCAGTTCCTGCATCTCTAACAGGAAAATAGATGATCAAGATCACAACACACATTATTACGCTGCAGGTCAGGGATGTCAAACACTTTCATTTGGGTCAGTTTAAAATCTTAAATGTATTGATTAAACCCCTTCACAACTGTTAAAATATTAATAATAGCTGTCTATATATCTTAAAATCAAATAATGTTGAACATCTTTCCTCATAGATCAGCTCCTCCAGGACTTTGTGATTGTTTTTTGTGTTTATTTGCAATAAAAATCAGTATTTCCACTTTGCATGACAGCAAATGTGACATTTCGTTACTCGCCACATTGATCACGGATTATAGCTTCGCATCAGGTGAGGCTGAGGCAGCAGTGTAAAAGTAAAGACATGCCGCCACCTGCAGGTGGGAGTTAGCATCACTTAACTGCAACACATTTACAACACATTCACAGTTATAAATGATGGATGTGATTTGGCATCTGGAGCCAGAAGGGCCACATAAGAAACTACAGCGGGCCGGATTTGGCCCGCGAACCATGTGTTTGACACATGGTTTAAGGTGTCAGCTTTTCCAGTGAAATTTGAGTCTTTTGCTTTTCATTTATGATAATCTATGTTTCATTTTTAGAGGAAAAATGGACAATACGTCTCTGTAACCTGCATGTGTTTCTTGACGGGTTTCACCAGATCAACTCCAGAGGAGCTGCAGCACAATTTCACTCAAGTAAAAGTGAAAGTATCTGTCCAAGAAATGACTCAAGTAAGAGTAAAACGTATTTGGTAAAAAGTGCTGAGTAACTGATCAAATGATCAATCATTTAGTATTTAAAAATTACATCATCAGATGGTTCAAATTATAAAGTTAAGTGGAAATTTTGGTATTTTAAGGACCAAAATGACAATAAAATTCATAGAAGTAACAAAAAATGACAAAATCAGGCAAAAAAAAAAATCTGTTTCTTTCAATAAAAAAAACTTCAGAGATTTTAACAGAAACTGCAGGTGTGTTTCTGTGTCTGGTGAGTTTTTGGTTAAAACATGTTTGGTTTTCATTCAGAGGGAAGAAAATCCAGAAATTTTAACCAAGTGAGAGAAGAAATACTTCATAATAAAATCACTCAAAGTACAGCGTAGTAAAAATACTTTTTTTTTTCAAAGAAAGTTACTCCAGTAAATGTAATTGAGTGGATGTAAGTAGTCAGTACCCGACTCGGACCAGCGCTGGTGGTACTAAGTGAGGTCCAGATCTCACCAGCGCCTCATTGGATCCATTAAACGGCTGCAGGACGAAAACATGAAGCTTCATGATGATGGACGGCCGCCGCAGACAGAACCGTCCATCGGGTCCATCAGAACCACCTGGCGCTCACAAACACCAAAATGTGCTCAGTCAGGGAGGAATCAATGCCTTCTGTCACAACGCGGTTCTTCCTCATCCCGATCCATCACGCTCCTCACCGCTTATTACATCAGCCGGCTGATATATGACGAAGCAGAAAAGGAAGTTTGATTTCCCTGCGGCTTCTCCTTGTTCAGCAATCGATACGGTGCTGCTCTGAAAACACCAGTACAGGGAATTTAACTGGTCCACTGAAACCCACCAGCCACTGATTCATAGCTGAACAAATTGTTCTGATGGCATAAAGCAGAGGAAACATGCTGGGCAGCAGATGTCCAGTCAAAGCCCGCCACTTCCAGTCGGCCCCGTTGCCTCGAGGTGATTTAATGATTTATAGATTCAGTTTCTGTTTTACAGTGAAGGACATGCTAATACCTGCTCATGTTTTAGGAAGGACATAAACCAGTAGCAGGTCATTACTGGTGACCCATTACTCTTATTGAAGAGGTTAGGATACGTCTATGGTCTTACAGCAGGTGTCAAACTCGAGGCCCGTGGGCCAAATCCGGTCCACCGAAGCTTTTTATGTGGCCCTCTAGTGTGCTTAAATATTATGTCATCAATCAAATTGATGCAGGTTTTGTCTGTTTACTGCCAATTCATATCAGTCAGTCCCTCCTGTTTCTTCGTAGTTATTGTGGAAATTCACACAAAACTGTTTTATGCTAATAATTGGGAGTTTATTGCAGATTTTTCTCAAAAATTGTCAAAAGCTTTACTTGTACTAAACAGCAGCTTCAGTCTTAACTGTTGTCATATAATGGTCCATGATCTATACAGCAAGTAATAAAACATCACGTTTACCGTCATAAATAAGCTCAAATATTTCCAAATTAGTTCCACAAACACTTTGATTTCTATTGCAAAAAAATCACAAAACGAATCACGGAATCCTGGAGGAACTGAAAAGATGTTAAGTAATAATTTTAAGGATTAATTTTATGATAGCAGTTTGTGAACAGGTTTAATCAATACATTTGGCCCTTTAAGAGGATTTATGGTTTTGATTTGGCCTAAAATGAAAACGAGGCTGACATCCCTGGTCTATACAAAACAAAATAATTCTTAGATAAGAAGATTGTAGCCAGTTCAGTTCTGCTTATTCCCATCAAATAAGCAGAACTGAGCTGTTTTGGAACCTCCTGTCTCTTTAAATCCCAATAAGCTGCTGCTGGCCACGCCTTCAACTCAAAGTTTACACTGTGAAAATGGCTGCAACTGACACGCAATTTTAGCACCTTTGAAAAGCAGAAGCAGAGCCTCCTGCACAGCCAGTAAGAATGCAGCAAGTGGTTTCTGGATGGTAAGTCAGCAACAAAATTCTTGATTTTCCAGCAGCCATTATGCAGCTGAAATATGCTGGAACTCTGGTTGGGTTGCTAGGTGACGAAAAGAGTTCCGTTGGGGTTGTTAGGTGACGGTGCAATGCCCATCGAATGAGACTTAACAACTGAGAGATTTTTGAAACGGCTCGTTTTCCAGACACCAAAAAAACATGAACTCGATTTTTTATGCTTGGGTTGTTTTTGGAGGCAGTAGAAACAAAAACATGGAAAATGTGAATTTTGCGTAACTCGTCCCGTTTAATTTTGGCTGCTTGTAGGACATCTGCCAGCCGACAGAAGGTCCAGGTAATTGGACTGAGAGCTAATGTCCAGAACAGAAATCTCCCTCCGTCATTAATGTCCAGCAGCTCAACATCTGTTCAGTCTAGTAGCAACACATTGAGCTCAGTTTGGCTTCCAGCTAAACGCGGTTAGATCACTGGTTCTGTTGTAGAGTGCAGTTTTTGTCTCTTCAATGAAACTTTTTATCTAGAGCTTTTTTCATGCAGTCAAACGTAACGTAAAGCATATACAGAGGTGAAAACAGAAGAACTGACGTAAAACTGCTGAAATTATAAGATACACATCAGAAATGGTCCAACCAGGTAGCCCTGCTGCAGTGTTGAAAACATATTTATACCACTTAAACTTTTTGCAATTTTTGACAAGTTACAAATGGAAACTTAAATAACTCCAGGTTGGTAGAAGATGATGGAAAATGCAGAAAAACAGAGAAAAACCCAGAAATGTGTTTAATTCTGCAAAGAAATGTCCCTGAAAATGAAGCATTTCTTGATTTTAATTGGACAATTTACAAAGACAGTTTCTTGTTGTCAGATTTTAAACAATAAATATTTACATTTTGTAAAATTGTAGGAAAATGGTGGAAAAATAACTGGGAATTAGCGTGGATATTTAGCACAGCGTTTTAAAATTGGTTGTTTTAAAGTTATTTGTAGAAATATCAGCTGGCAGTGGGAGTCCCTAAAAATCTCAAATGTAAGCTGAAAACTTTAGTAAAAGCTTGTTGAACCGTCAAAGGAAACTTGAATCCTTATTTTGCCTGAGCCATGCTCAGGATCTTCTTCTTTTGGCTTTTTATGTGGATGTTGCTCTTTACTGCCACCTGCTGGTGAAATGAAGGCATTGCAAGTCTTTTTCTGTTGCTCATGTTTCAAACCCAGAAGGAAAAAAACTTCCAGTCTTTCACAGCAACCTGTCACATTATGTTTTATGCCATGTGGATGTGTTGAGTGATGTCACTCAGGCCAAACCAGCCGACTAACGATGTCCAGAAACGGTTCGTCTCTGGGTCAGACGTTGGTATCTTCAGCAGCCAGGAAGCATTTTGATGACTGCAGCTGCTCTTGGATTAAGATGTAAAAATAGCGTGAGTGAGAGCAGAGCGACCGCGGGTCACCGGCCCGGCTCGCATGATTACTGTTGGCTGGTGAAATCATTTCACTTCAGTCGTCTGAGAAGAAGAGCAGAACGACATGCTGGTGCCGGAGGAGGAGAGAAACGGAAAACATGGAGGAAAACATGGAGAGGAAAACATGGAGGAAAACATGGAGAGGAAAACATGGAGAGGAAAACATGGAGGAAAACATGGAGGAAAACACGATGAAGGGAGAATCAGAAAGACATTATTCAACCAATAAATGTTCAAGTTTTATTTATTAAGTGTATTATTATTGATATGTAGCAATAGTTATTGCTACATATCAATAATATGTAGCAGTATAACATAAATAATGTAATACTGAGTTATTACATTATATATTTAATAATGCAAACATTACCAGTGGGATTATAATCATTGATATTATTACTATTTTGTATTTTTTTAATTTTCATTTCAATTTTAAATCTATCATCACTGTTACTAGTAGTAGTAAGTATGACATTATTTCTATATCAAATAATACAGACATTATCAATGGTATAATAATTTATTTAGTTATTTTTATTGCTCTGTTGCAAACATTTCTATTTCATATAATCATAATAATTAACTTCTTTCCATTCATGGTTGTGAGCGTCATAATATTTTAAACCTGGACATGACAGAATTAGTTCCTGTCGCTTTAAGTTTCCCGTTCTGCTGCCGGTTCCAGCCTCTTTGGGTTTCATGAACATTTGGACCTTTATGGACGTTTTTGGCTTCTGCAGAGAAGCCGGTCTGTTCCCAGGAACTGAGCCACTTACCTTACGGTCCGACTCTGCTGGTCACCTTCCAGCTTCCCGCCGTTCATTCAGATGAGACGTTAAATCTGCCCGGCAACAACAACAACGATGATCTCACACTTCAGGCTCATTCCTGTCGCTCCAAACTGCAGCGGAAAATCAGACACGGAACCGACGAGGGTCAAACCTCAGAGGATTTTACTATCAAGGTTTCAGCAACTACCGTTGCCGTAGACTAATAATAACGGGAACATTGATTAAATTTAATCTATTTAGTCTTATGATTATGAAGAAATTTGAGAAAATGCAATGTTTTTGGCTGTTTCAATGTTTTACGTTACATTATATTTGGAGGTTGCAAGGTTGTTCGCATAAATACACTGCAAAAACACAAAAGTGCTTTTGGTGTTGTTTCTAGAACAAATATCCTAGACAAAACTAATTTACAAAGTAACTTTTTAGCAAGATATTAGAGCTTGTTTTATGTAAATAATCCTTAATATTGATGAGAAAATACTAGTTCCACTGGCAGATTATTTTAAATGTCTTGTTATAAGTGAAATGATCTGAACTTTTTCATCTTTGTTAAATATTGTTTACTTAAAACAAGCTTCTATATCTTACTGACAAGTTACTTGATGGTTTGGTTTGTCTTATTTCATATGCAATAACATGTTTACATTAGAAACTAGACCATTTGTGTTGTTGCAGTGGGAGCTCCAGCACATTTGGTCAGCTGGTTGTGCCGCTGTACAATGGCTGCTGGAAAAGAAACGTGTTTTGTCGTTGACTTACTGCCTAGAAAGCGGTTAATCCATTCTTGTTGGTTGTGCAGGAGGCTCCACTTCTGCTTTTCTAAGATGTACAGTTGTAAAATTGAGCATCTGTTTTTTACTTGAGTGTAAAGGTTGAGTTGGGGGCGTGGCCAGATCCTTTAACTTACTGAAAAGTTACTTTTAAGTTAGTTTTGTCTCATTTCAGGTGTACTAAGATATTTATACTACAAACTAGACCAAAAATACTTGGTATCATTTTCTGTTTTTGCAGTGCATGTAGACAGGAAAACATTTTTACTCTATTTTGATTTAGAAAGTGTGTGAACTTTAATGCATAGAAACACCGGAGTTGTGAATAAACTCTTGCAGATTTGCTTTGTTCTACGTCTGTCAGATAAACTAAATTAAATGTGAAGCATTTTGCCGGTTGCCGTTCGAACTTGACTGAATCCGTCTCTACGCAGACGATCGCGTGTTTTTGTGGACTCTTATTTTACCGTCTTTTCTCTTCGTCTCGTTCCAGTTCACCCGTCGAAGAAGAACCGCCAGACGTGCGTGAGGAAGAGCCTCATCTGCGCTTTCGCCATGGCCTTCATCATCAGCGTCATGCTCATCGCGGCCAATCAGATGCTGAGAAACGGCATGGAGTAGCCGGGTGGCGCCAGCCTGCATGTGCATGCCGGGTGGGTGAAGCCGTGTCGCTGTAGGCAGGAAACAGAACCACAAGGCGCAGCCAGGAAAAAACACGCTTTGTTTTTCATTTCAACGCCTCCAGCTGACCCAAACCAACCCGCCATGAAGCCAGCACGAGGAGCCGCCGGGACTCCTCCCCCTTTACTCCGACAGGGACTGTAAGGGCTGACATCACATCCGCTGTCGTCTCTGTTTTCCTGATGCAATAATTCAAACCGAACATTTAGAAACGAGTGCAGGAGTTGAGATCCGCTCCAGACGGGAGGCGGGCCTGGCGCCCAGCAGGAGGCTGATGAACTGCGGAGGGACGAGCGCCGCCGAAGCACACCAACATGGCCGCCTGGTTCCTGCTGGGCCGCCGTCCTTCAGCTCTGATTAACTGCTGACTCTGTGGACTGGCGTGAGGAAACGCTGAGAGATGTTTCTGAATGAGAGCGGATCGTTTCCCGTGCTGGACGCCGGTCAGAACCCGACCGCTAACGCTTCACAGTGACGTTTTCAATCACATTTTCTGAAAGTCGACGCACAGAGAGCTGATCTGAAACCATCGCTTCACCTGAGTTAGATGCAAAATGTTTGTATCTAAACATGTAAATCATCGATTCAATCGAGACGAATCCGTTTTGTTTCGACATTTTCTTCAGAATAAGTAGCAAATAATCAGAATCAGAGATTTGAATTGTTAAAAAGCTGCTGGATTTACTTACATCTCATCACAACTAATTAAGCTGGAGGTCTTTGATTCCATCTGATTTAAAATGTCACTGCAGGTTAATTAGTTATTTATTTATGTTTTCAGAGTTTTCATCCTCTTTTCACTTCAAAAACACAAAATCTTACCAAATATTTTTGATTTAGTTTCTACTACAAACATCTTAAATAAGACAAACTGTTACAAGCAGCTTTTTAGTTAGAGATGGAGGTTTGTTTTAAACAAATAATTCCTCAATATTTTGAAAATTTACTAGGTTCATTGGCAGAAAACAATTTATAACAAAAATATAAATGAAATAATCTGGGATTAAAACTAGTTTCATCAATATTAAGAAACTGTAGACTTAAAACAAATCTCTATTTCTTGCTAAAAATTACTTGTAAGATTGTTTTGTCTTATTTCAGGTGTAATAAGACATTTGCAGTAGAAACTAAACCAAAATACTTGGTAAGATTTTGTGGGGGTTTTTTGTCTTTCACTTTGTTGAGTTTTGGACTTGGACTAGGCCAGTGCAAACCTTTGAGTCTGTCTGTGTTTTGTTTCATTGTCCTGTTTGGACTGAGCCCAGATCACCACCCGGCCTCCGCCGTGCCGATTTCAGCTGTTTGTCTTGTTTCAGTTTGGGGATTCTGACCAACGTCTCACTTCTGGACGGTTTGTGATGCAGCTTTAAGTTGCGCTGCCATGTCCTTTAAAATAGTCGAACCTCTGCTGATCAAACCTGGTTTGCTCTGTCGTTTCTTAACGAGGTTCATGTGACGTCTAACATGCCGACTCAGGGCTGTAGAGTCTGACAACAAGCGCTCAAGTTTTTCTAATCTCTCTGTCAATTCGCTTGAACGTCGACTCCTGGGAAAATTAGCGGCTGTCATAAATGTTTTCCACTTGTGTATAATTTATGACTTCAAATTTCTCTTCTTTACTCCAAAGCAGCAGAATATCAACTTTCCTCTGCTTTTGCTGAAACAACAGAGGTGCACTTAGTTTTTGTCATAACTGTTTATTTTCATTTCAAGCTGTTGATACTTTTCATATCAGGGTTTCCAATCTGTTTTTTCTGTTCTTGCAACATAAAAATATTACAGTGATGTTTTAGGGCCGTCGTAGAGAGAAAAGAGGAGGAATTTTAAAAAACTCAGAAACTTCTGAGAGAAAAAATTAAATTTCTGAGTTTGAAAAGTTGAAAATCTTCTACAAAAAGAACTTTGAAAATTTATTTTATTCTCGGAAAATTTCTAGAGAAAACATGAAAATATCTGAGTTTCAAAAATTCTGTAATTTTTTTCTAGAAAAATTACAGAAATTTTGAGGTTAGATTTTTCTAGACAGAACTTAGAAATTTCAGTTTGAAAAGTCAAAAATGTGCCTGGAAAAAATGAGATTAGGCCCAGAAATTATCTAAAAAATACATACAAATTTCTGAGTTTCAAAGGTTGAACAGACTTTTCAAGTGTCATTTTTTTAAACTTTTTTATTTATTTATTTTTACTTTTTCAAGTTTTTCTTGAAAACTCAGAGACTGCCAATTTAGATTAATCTGAAAATTTCTGTATTTTTTCAAGCAAATGACCAACATGTCGAACTAAAAAAAAAACTTGTGATTTCTAGAAAATTTCTGAGTTTTCTTCCAAATTCTCGACTTTCCAAACTCAGGAACTTTCATGTTTTCTTCTGTAAAATTTTCTGACATTAATCTAAACATTTCTGAGTTTTTTTTTTTTTTTTAGCAAATTTCCGATTTGTCAAAATAAAAAAATTCCTTATGTTTTCTAGAAATTTTTTTTTTTAGAATAATCTGAAATTTTATGAGTTTATTCTTGCAAAGTTTCAACATTTCAAACTCAGAAATTATTTTTTTCTGGACATTTTTTTGAGTTTTTAGGCGGAATGTTGCCCTTTCTTCTGTCTAAAATGGCGCCGTGGTAAAACACGTCTGAACTCGCCGTAGCTTCCGGTGACTCGCAGTTCACTGATTCGGCTCTGAACTCCTGCACTGCCTCTCATTTAAACTCTTAAAGGGCCAGCAGCCCCTCACTAACTGCATGTGATCGAGTCTGTCTTGTGTAAATATTGCAACCTCCGTCAGAAGTGTGTGTCCCGTGTGTGTTTCGATGTTTCTGTGTGCGTGTGCATGACTGTCGGTGCTCTCCGCTCTCCGGGGGGTTCAGAGTCCTGAAACATCCGGGGCGCTGACGTCCTTCCGGTTCCCTCTGAACCCTCCATCCAAAGCCATAAACCCTGCGGAGACGAACCGGACATCTAAATGTCGTCTGTTCCTGTTTTCACACGGAAACACGAGATGTAACGGGCATTTTTAGACAGAAATTTGATTTAATTAGTTTATTTTTTCACTTGTTATCCACTCCGACGGAAGGAAAAGTTGGTTTGTTAGTTTGTGTTATAGTGCCATCTAGCGGCGACGTCTCTCCACAGTAACTTCTGTATTTTTCACGTTTTAAGCAGAAAACTGATGCTAAATCTTAAAATGTCATGTAAAATGTACAGGTTGACTGCATCTCTACCAGCAGCGCGGGGAGAGAAGCTTTTATTTAAACTTGATATTTATTGGGATAAATTTCTTGCCTGTGGCAGAAAAATAGATTTTGAACCTGTAAAAGGTTTAATTTATCTACCTTTGGGACTCATTGAGCTCCAGTGTAGTCTCAAAAACCTGCAAACGTGTTTTATGAATATTTTATTTGGTTTTATTGCATTTGGTTTGAAGAATTAAATCTGCAGAATGGTTGCATGTCTCCATCACTGAGTTACTCTGCAGTAGCATGATGGATAATTCCCACTTTATTCTCACATGTAATTTTGTAAATATTTACCTGGACAGAATATCTAGACAAGCACATACTGTACTTAATGCACGTGCAATATTTACTTAGACTAGACTTTCAGTCGTACTATTTATTAGAGGCATAATAATTATAATCTTGTAAATATGGAAATCTGTATAAACGCGAAACAAATAATTGTTGCAATAAAAACATTTTTTAAAGTGTGTTTTTTTTCCATCTTATTTTTGTAGCAGATTTTCTATAAAAACATGCAGAGCCCTGATCCATCATTTAGTTATAAAACTATAAAAGTTTTGAAAGATGACTTATTGGAAAAATATTTTACATTTTTAAAAACATCACAGTAATTGTTCAGTGTTTTCCTGTAGCATTTTAACTCCACTAAGTTAAATTAGATGAATAAAAAAAAATATATTCCTTCAGTTTCATTCAGATTTGCAGTTTTCACTCTGTCCTCATGGGGGCGACATTCCAGTTTGTAAACAGTTTACTGCCAAGAGAAGAACAAGAAAAAAAAAGGAAAAGTTTTTGTATGAATGACAGAAATGAATAACATATCAATTAAAACAGGTTAATTTATTGAATTATAAATAAAATATTCTTGTGTTAATCAACAGGTTTTATTTTTTTTATTTGTCGTTAATTGAAGTATAAAATTGTTTAAACCACATGATTAGAACAAACAGTTAAAAATAGTTTTATTAATGTGCTTCTGTTAACTACAAAATAAAAAAATCAAAGTTAAAATATTAAAAATCACACTTTAAAAAATGGCACTTTAGATAAAAATGTTCGGATAAATTAGTTGCACGTATTATTATTATTATTTTTTTTACACTTTCCATATAATAAATCAATACTTTTCTAGATTTCTTTGTTGGTTTCTGTAGCATCTTTCAAGTATAACTTCAAATATTCAGTTTTATTAACAGTAAAGTTGAAGCAAGTAAATTTTAGTGAAGCAAAAAGACATTTTGATCTAAACTGGAGACGTTAATTATTTTCTGTTTGAGCAGCAGGATGTTCATGTTTGGAAAGTAATCAAAATTCAGAGTAAAACATATTTCTGTTTCTGATATTTAAACCTTAAAGTTGTAGAGTTTTGTTTTGGTTTCTCCTCCTTCCCTATTTTATTTCCAGGCGAACAGATTTTCTTTCATGTGTTTTGAAAGAAAGACTTTCTGAATGACTTTTTCTCTCCTTTTCATACCTGATCATTTTCAGAACAATATTTGATTCTTCTTGGTTTAAACTAAATAAAATGGCCACAGGAATTGTTAAACAATTTAAATGTCTCAAAAAATCTATTTCAATTCTGATACAAACCTGTCATTACTTCACTATTAGTTCCCTTTGTTTGGTTGATTTGGTAAAAAAAAATAAAATAAAATAAGAACAATAAGACACAAACACAGGAGTTTAGTAATTAATGAACTCTCCCATCTCTTGGCATAGCCGGCACAACAGAGAAAGCAGCTAAACTCTTAAAATGTCAAAAAAAAGGACCAATAATGCTTTAATTCTGTAGGAACAAAACATCAGAAAATAACAGGAGGTTCATGATGTTCCGCTTATTAACTTATTTATTTATTTACTTATTTATTCATGCATTTATTTAATTTCGGGCTGAAATCTCCTCACAGCTCAGTCAAATGTGAAGCCCACAGTGTATCATATTTGACCACCAGGGGGAGCTGTCAGACTCTGAGGTGAGGGAGCTGCTGCGTTTAGCAACATTTTCATTATAGAATAATTTAAGTCCATTTTGTAAAGGGGGTATATGTTTCTTAAAAGATAATTTGATAATTTCACTGTAATATAAAACCTGATGAACCAAAGGAAAATGAAGTGGATTTAAACGAGTGTTGTGGTTTGTTTTCCTGCCTGATAGTTTTGGTCGTAACATAAAGACAAATTATCTTTTCCTCTTTATTCTACAGGTGCTTTTGTTTTCATCTCAGGTTGGAGATTTAAAATGATTGTCATTATTCTGCTCTTTATGTTGGAGAAAGCCTCACAAATAAAAATTGTCTCTTTTTGGCAGAGTGAAAAACCAGGAGTTCCAGTTTACACCCAACCCAACTGCAAGGTTTGCTGCATAAAACCTCAAATGAGCAAATGCCACATGTTTGCATTTGTTTTGGTACCATAGAGGAAGATTTTCCTGGCATTTAATAGTTATAGAAATTTATGGCCACTTTCCTTTGATCCACATCTCCAAAAAGAATTTTTTTTTTTTTTGCAGGAATTTGAAGGGTGCTAACAGTTTAATGGTTGTTTAAAAAAACATTTACAAATGTGAGATTTTTCTCTCTCTTTTTCAGTTGAATAAAAGTCAGAATTTAGAAAATAAATCTGAGAATTTAAAAGATAATTTTTTTTAGATTTTAACTGAGATGCCAATAAGTTGGATTTCACCATATATGCATGATATGTACATTTTCTATTTTACTGAAACAGATAAATTTGTTCATTATAATAAAAAATGATAATGTTTATTTTACAATAATGCATGAAACATTTTGTGCTCAATTGATCCAAATGTACCAGCTCTCCTGAGCTGATTTTCAGCATAAGATGATTTTTCGTTCCTGTGGTCGTTTAAAGTCTGGTCAGCGATCAGGGGCGTGTTAGCATGCACGCGATGTCCTTGAATGCCACACCAGCCTCTGCAGCTTCAAACAGGGCCTTGTGCTCCTGCAGACGCTCCCCGTTTCATTTACATCTCCAAAATGAGCTGATGCTTCATCCACAGCAGGATGCTGACACTGAGCAGCAGGAGTTTGGTTTCTCATTCAGGAACATATGGAGACATCAGAGTTTAATCTGGAACTTTCACAGCTCTGGATGTTTCTATCCAGCGTTGTGCCGCCTGGCTGCTGCTGCTGTGTGACATTTAGATGTGATTCTTTTGTAACGCTGATGGAGCCAAAGCTTGTCTAATCGAGGTTTGTGTGGATGACAGAGAGGAGGGGAATTTCTTTAAATTCAGACGACTGATTTCACAACATGTGGTGGATTATTTAAATAACAAAAACATCCAAATTATTGAAGCAAAAAAAGAAAATGCAACAGAGAAGGTGTAGGGATGTCCTAATCAGGATTTACGCTGAAAGCTAATTAAAATTAGACTTTTTCTGATGCCACATGAGAAAATGCAGTTTTTACCCACCAGGACATTGATAAGGTTTCTACAAGGTTACAAACTTTATCTGAGATTTGGGTTTGGTTACATGAAGTATGGCGTCATCTGCATAACCGTGCATGAATTTATTATTCTCTGCAAGGAAAAATAAATTAAGGCTAAAACTGGACCTGGCTGAAAATTAGAATAAGAAAATGTCACATATAACTTAAAAAAAGACTTAGACTAAAAAACAACAACAAAATAAACAAAAACAAAAAAAACTTGTGTAACTTTAAAAAAAAACTCATGTTAAAAAGACTACTAATATCATCCAAAAATGACACAAAATGCAACCAAGGCTCAAAAACATGCCTTACTTGAAGGGTGTCCAAAGTGCGGCCCGGGTGCCATTCGTGGCCCTTGGACTGATTTTGTCTGGCCCCCGACTGCAATTCAAAACTGGAACAAATTTGGCCTTTAGATGGAGATGAAAACTTTTAATTTGTAATCAAGCTAAAAACGGTCAACGACAAAATTTTCTTACACATGGAAATGTAAAATGCAGCAGAAAGTATTCGTGTTTTTATAACCAAGTTTATCCAGAGACTTTTACTGAAAAGCTGCACAAAAATCAGCTTTTATTCTTTCTTAAACTCGGCTAAATATGGCAAATGTTTTGAGAGAAAGTGACCCAAATCCTGTTTTTATTACTGAAAATAAATGTATCCAATCGAGCCTAAAAGAAACTGAAAACTAGATGCCTCAAACATTTTCCAGAAAAAAATCTAATTTTTAGATTAATATCAGGAAGTTTCTATAAAAAAAGTGTAATTTTCAAATATTAAAAATGAAAGATGTTAAAGATTAATCTCAAAATGTCAGTTTTTAGCAGAACTGTGCTCCTTTCTTCTGTCTGCAGCGGCTCTAACACACAAACGGTATCCATGTAATGCTTCCTAAAGAACCAGCCACGCAAAACCCAGGAAACCATTTTGTTTATTGGAAGACAATCTGAGAAATCAAACCAATAACACTGAATTATTTGACATCTCGCTTCTTAGAGTCGGAACAATTTCAGCCTGGAAAGTCGTCGATACGTTTCTCTCTGCTGCAGTCTGGAGAAAGTGCTTTGTTAGTTTTGGCACTCAGATAAACTCAACTTTCCTCCAATGAGCTTCAAGTTTTCATGCTAGCCTGTGTGATGCTACTGGATGCCTCCAGGTAAAATGACTGAAAGCTCACTTCTCTCTTTAGCCCTCTTGGCATTTTTTAAAATTATTTTATTTATTTTTTGACAGCTTTTTAAACACTTACAGTGCCTTATTCTTCAAATTATAAATATTTACAGGGTTTAGACTTTTAAAAGGCGAAAAGTAAAAAATATCTTTATGTTTATTTACGAGCGTAAATCAATTTATTTCATCACAGATGGGATCTCGTCTTTTTTACACAAAAATCTGGAACAACAACTAATGGATTTCTGTAACTACATTCTGAACAGAGCGTCACTTTTTTAAAAACACCTTACAGGACATGACAAGGAATGGAGTATTGCAGAGATTTAGATAGTAAAACTATTTAAATAAGGAGATGTGCAAAAGTTTTAAATCAATAATTCTCCAGCTTATCTTCCAGTTTTTCATTTTGATATTTCAGATTATGAAGGCAGCATATGGCAGAGTGCAGCCTTTGTTTTTGTTTGTTTGCTGTTAAAATTTTACTTTTACCCAATAAATTGAGCAATTTTTGTTGTTTTATTTTCTGTCATCTAAAGAAAACTCTAAAAATTGTTAACTGCAGTGAAATGAGGGAAAATGTGGCCAGAAATGTGAGGAAAACCTCAGAGAATCTGCAGAGCTGCTCATCCAAACCAGTTTAAAATGAAACAGAAACGCATGAAATACGAAGAAATGGACCAAACTGAAGGGCGGTTCCAGTGCTTCTGCTCTTCCTGTCAAACATTTTTGGTTGATTGAATCTCAAGTCATGAACGTCGAAGCACTGTACAGCAGTAACACACACACACACACACACACACGCACACACACATGTTTGCGTGGCTATCTTTGTGGGGACTTTCCATGGACTTCCATTCATTTCTACAGCCTAAATCTTACTCTTACCCTAACCCTTACCATTATATACCTTACCAAAACTCAATTAACACCTTAGACCTAAATCTGACCCCTGACCCCAAAACAGCGTTTCCCCTTGTGGGGACCAGGCTCCGGTCCCCACAGGAGCAGTGGTCCCCACAATGTAGTGTCAGGAAAATGGTCCCCACAAGGAATGACAAACAAACGCGCACACACACATGCACACACACAGGATTTATAACAACACATTAAGTCAAAATAAATCAGACAGAATCAGTCCTCATGCTTAGTTTGTCATTCTGGATGTTCATTTTATAAAAAAATAATTCACGTTAATCTTCATGGCACCCAAAGTCTTGATAAAACATTTTTGTTGAAGGTTTGCATCAGCGTCTTATTGGCTCATTGTGACCAGGCTGAGCCAATCACAGCTCAGCCTGTGATTGGCACAGGAAACGGGCTGTGCTGTCGGCTATTGCTTCATGGTGTTTTTGATGGTCCACTTCTGACCCGAGCAGGGCTGCAGGACCAGCAGGTGGCCAAAGTAAACGTTGGCCGGCACCACCTCCAGGCACCGACCCGTGGCCCGGTTTATGATGGAGTCGTTCTGCAGGAGCAGGACAGAGGAGTCAGGATGCATCTTGGTTGATGTTAAAGGGAACCAATCAAAAAGCTGAATAGAGAATCCAAGTTATTAAAAAAATCCAAGTAGATGAAATCATGTAGCTTTTTCTGTGCAGCAACAAAAACCCTGCAATAATCACATTTATCATATGTTATCAAAAAGAGTTTGAAATTAGCTTTCAGATTATGAAATATTGATGCGATGGGAATATAATCAGCAAATCTGTAGAAAACGCTCTGATCCCTTTGCCTAATTATTAACTCGATCAGTTACTGGGGATATTATTATTATTACTTCAAAGAGGTACATCCAATGTTAATAAGTCTATGATGCATAATTAGGATATTTTAAATTAATATACTCAAAGAGGGAACAACAGCAGGGAGTTCTTCCTGATCTCCAACCGGTATCCGAGTCGGAGAAAAAAAAAGAAAAATTTAGCTAAAATCAGCTAAATTTAGATTTTCTGCAGGAGAAAAAATAAAACTGCAGAATAATAAACTTTACTTTAACATCAGAATGGATGGAAGAATTAAATAGTTTCCTAAAACTTTGTTACGTTATTGGCCACAATGCCCAGATTCAAGTCAAAAACATTTGATGTAAAAACAGAATGACCTCTGACCTTTTAGGAAGGAAGTAAAGTAAATAATAAGAGAACTGGGATGCACTGCAAAAACACAAAATCTTGAGAAATTTTGTGTATTTTCAAGTGTTAATATCTTAGTATACCTAAAACAAGACTAAACTAACTTAAAACTAAGTTCTCAGCAAAAAATATGAGTTTGTTGTAAGTCAATAATTCCTTAATATTGATGAAAAAAAATATTAGTTCCATTAGCAGATTATTTACTTATAGCAAGACATTTTTCTCATAATTTACGTAATCTGGCAATGGAATAAGAACTTTTTCATCGATATTAAGGAATTATTTAATTAAACTCATATTTCTTGCTGAAAAGTTACTTGTAAGTTAGTGCATTTGAAATCAGACAAAACTGAAACATTTGCACTGGTAACTAGATCAAAAATACTTGGTAAGATTTTGTGTTTTTGCAGTGTGGGAGAACCAGAACCACCTGAAATAACAAATATTGGGGAAGACGTACACAACTTTACGTTTTTATTTTCAGTTCAGACTCTTCCCTTTTCCTCCCTGCTCACCTGGGAGAAGCTCCACGTCTTCTGCTTGGCGTTGGGCACCTTGTCACAGTTCAGGAGTTGGGGAAAGCTGCTGATCTGGTCGTCCACCACGCAGCGAGTGTCATCTCCGGTGCTGCCCAGCGGACCCAGGAACAGCTGACCCTCTTTGGTGTAGCGTCCCAACTGAGCGAAGACAAGAAAAAACTCTTATAAAGAGGCAAAAATGAAGGAAAACTTTATTAGAACTGAAGTCCTGATGTTGAAACCTCTGCAATTTCAAAATATGAGAAGTTTTGGGCCATGACTGCTTCTGACAGGAACTTCCTCTCATCATCCAGGCTAATTTTAGTTGCTTTAAGCAAAATGAGGTGCTGTTGTTCCGGAAGATGATGAGAAACTAAACAAATCTTTGTTTTCCACTGGCTTGTGTTGTGTTTCCTGTTAATTAGTGTTATCAGCTTTAGTCTGCTCTGTCCCAATCCACAGAAACTCAAACAATTAACAATTAAAGTTCTGATGTTTCTGTATAAAACATCAGAACGTAAAATCAAACAACGTAACATCAAAGCATCAAAAAGAGAAAGGAAAACTGCTTTTATGTGCTCAGATTGTGTTTTCGCCTCAATAACTTTGAATTTCTCCATCTGAAATAAAGTAACCAAAGTTTTCTCCTAAACTCATTGCAAAAAGTTTTAAAATTCAGTTTTCTTAAAATGATTTTAGTGACACTTTTGGCCCTTTTACTTTATAATCCAACAGGATTAAGACGTGTTGCGAGAGATTATGCCACTACAACAAAAAATAAATTTACTTTCATGCTTTTCACACACATAGGTAAAAAAACTGTTTTATGAATATAGTCAACTTCAGATGTCTCAGTTATACAATATGATGATTTTGGAATAAAAATAATCCCAATGGATGAATGAAACGTTTGTTAGATTAAAGCACCGCCTGTTTTTATTTCAATGAATACACTATTCCTTCATGAAAGAGATTCCTTCATGCATTCAGGACCAAATCCAAATTTTCTGGTAAAAATAAACTTTTTTACTGCATTAGGCAAAAAAAACAAAAAAAAAACAACAACCCTGCCTGAATAAATAAATTGCAAAACGAAATGAGGCTTGACCAAACTGAAACGGTCCTTTAAATCTGTTGATCTTGCACATTTCATTGCCGCCCTGAGCACCTGTTTGTGGCTAAAACTGGAAGCCTGCAGACTGAAGCAGCTCATGAGCTGACACCTGCTGACTCCGCACAAAAAAAGTGAAAGACAAACATTTTCCCTCTGACAGCAAAACTCAATCCAGAGAGACTTTCAGTTGAGCTTGTTTGACAAACACAGGAGGTTTTTAGTAGATTTCTTAAACCTTTAAAAGGTTAGGATTGGCCTAAACAAAACATGTTCTTTACATTTTTTTTGTACAAAGACTCTTCTATATTTAGGTTTTAGTCTAATCAGTTTGGATTGTCTTGAGGCGTTTTAGGATGTTTTGTCATTTTAAGTCCAAATAAGCTGCTGCAGGCCACGAACCCCAAGTCAACATTTACACTCGTGAAAATGACTGCAAACAGATGCACAATTAAACAACCGTACGTCTTTGAAAAGCAGATGTGGAGCCTCCTGCAAAACCAAACACGTGTCTTTTCTAGCAGACATTCTTAATCTTATTCGGTTTTATGCATGCACAGCTCTGGAAAAAATGAACAGACCACTTAAAATGATCATTTTCTCTGATTTTACTTTTTTATGGTACATGTTTCAGTAAGATGAACTTTGTTCTTTTATTCCATGAACTACTGACAACATGTCTTTGAAATTCCAAGCAAACATTTTGTATTTATTTGCAGAAAATGAGAAATGGTCAAAATGAGAAGGATGCAGTGCCTTCAGACCTCAGATAATGCCAAGAAAACAAGTTTATATTCATTTAGAACGACAGTACAAATGTTTTAACTCAGGAATCAGTGTTTGGTGGAAGAACCAGCAGGTTTCCAAAGGGCTTCAGTTCACTGGGCTCTTCATTTTTTCCAGAGCTGCATGAAACACACATAAAACTTGATTTTTAAATTATTTTTAACTTTGTAACTTGACATGCTCCTTTTATATTAAAAATGCTTTTTATTTATTATTATTCTTATTCTCTTGTTTTAGAAGAAGCTGCCTATATTGCACTGTAACATATTTATATTGATTTTACCTTGAGGGACTAGAGATTCCATATTGTGTGATAACTAAACCACAACATAAACCACCCTGCACAACACAAACTGCGGTAAAACCAGCTGACCAAATGGGCTGGAACTCAGCTTAGGTTGCTAGGTAACGAGGGCCAGAGTTCCACTGGAGTTGCTAGATAACTAGGGGGAAAGGCCAGAGTTCCACTGGGGTTGCTAGGTAACTAGGGGGAAAGGCCAGAGTTCCACTGGGGTTGCTAGGTAACTAGGGGGAAAGGCCAGAGTTCCACTGGGGTTGCTAGGTATCGGGCAGTGCCTGCTGATTTGTGACGTTACATTCTGAAGGTTTCTGAAATGGCTCATTTTCTGATACCAAAAAACAAAAGCTTATTGTTAAATGAACACCTAGGTTTTTTTTAAGCACTTAGGTTGTTTTTAGAAGCAGTAGAAACTCAAAATGGAAGTACAAAAATGTGAATTTTAAATAATACGTGCAGCTTAAAGAGACACAAAACATGTATTTATTTGTATTTTTTTTAAAGCACACAGTATTTTACCTGAGGACCCCAGCCATGGCAGGGGTGAAGGGTGGCTGTGTGGTTTTCCTTCATACCCTGATCCATACACAGGTGGCTCACTTTGGAGTTACGGATCTGAGGGAAAAACAATAACACGTAAACTGTCAGCCAATCAGCACAGCTTTCTGAGAAAAAGAAATCAGATTTTTCAGTTTCATCATTAAGCTTTAATTGCACATTTCTACTCTTCAAATTAGAGGTTCTGTTTTATTTCTGAGATGTAGAAGCTTTGACCTCCATGTCAGTTTGACTGATGACCCAAAAATTTAACTCAGGTCAGAGTAGCAATACTTCAACATAATTTTACTCAAGTAAAAGTAAAAAATATCCATCCAAGAAATTACTCAAGGAAGAGTAAAAAGGTATTTGGTAAAAAATCTACTCAAGAACTGAGCAACTGATCAAATTATCAATCATTTAATACTCAAAAACTGCATCATCAGATGGGCCAAAATCTAAAGTTAAGTGGACATTTTGGTATTTTAAAAACCAAAATGACAATAATTCATAACAAAAAAAACCAAAATCAGGCAAAATTTTCCAAATCAATAAAAAACTTACTTTCAATAAAAAACTTTAACAAAAACTGCAGGTGTGTGTCTGCATCAAAACATGTTTGTTTTTCATTCAATAGGTAGAAAATCCAGAAATTTTACTCAAGTAAGAGTAGAAATACTTCATAATAAAATTGCTCAAAGTACAGTTTAGTAAAAATACTCCTAAAAAAAACATTTTCAAAACAGTTACTCAGATAAATGTAACTATGTACCACCAACTCACCTCTCCATAGAACACCGTGTTGTTGTACCTCCTCATTTCTGGGTAAACGTTGTCCAGGTACCACTGGAAGCTCTTACACTGCAGATTCTTCCTCAGTGCGACTCTCTGAGAAACATCGCCGAAGTCGATGCCGTGGTTCTGCAAAACACAAACCACTGGTACAATCCTGGTCTGTAAGTGTGAAATACTGATGCAACTCCCCAATTCCAGGTGAAGGAATCACAGTCTGAATTTATTTTGTCAAACGCTGGGAAAGTTAATGGTATTAGTTGTGTCAGGGCATATGCGAGTTTAGCGGCAGCTTAAGGCTTCCAAAAGCACCAAGCTAGCATAATATATACATTCAAAATAACAGAGTAATATGCTCCTACAAATGGAAAATCAATTTACACATTGTTTTTATCGTCGTTGCATAAATAATAGTTGATGTCTTCCTTTTGATGGCTGCTGTAGTTTGATATAAGATATCAAACTTGTTATCTTGCTTATTGTAAATGTAGTGTTCATCAGCTGGTTTTACTTTCAAGTACTTAATATGGTACTTAAATATTTCTCTGGATTTTAAAATCCTTTTTTTTTTTAGTTTTTTACTCCTGTAAGGTTAACATCATAACAACACTGCTATGTCGTAAGATAGTTATAAAAGATGCTAATGACAGCAGGTAGAATAGAGTAGCTGAGGAATGATAAAGCATCTGTTGACATGTTGGTATGAGGAACCCCGAAGTAAAAATCTGCCTCGGGCCCCAAAAACGTTTTGGCTGGAACCTGAGTTGTATGTCTTGCTTTGCAGTGCAAAAAGGAGCAAAAAACATTAGAATTATGGATATTTTAAACAGATTTTACCATCAACATGGATAAATTTGCCTTTTCTTTATTTGGACATTTTAATAAAGGAATTTTGCTACTGCAAAGATTTTCTTTAAAAATTAGAAATCCCTCAAAAATGTCAATGTTACCATGAATTTAGCCATATTTGTAAGGATAAATTAATAAAAAACAATAAACTAACAATCTATTTTATAACATTTAAAGTAGCAATCTGTAACACATTACAGCCATTATCTTGAGTCCTTTTTGCTTGTGTTTCTGAACTTTTTTACCAGAAAGTAGCATGTACTAGCTAGCTAGTACATGCTAGCTAGTAGTAACTCTACTTATTAATTGTTTACAAACTTCTGAATGTGTCTTACTTTACTGTATATTGAGAATTTCACATTGATTATTTTCAGACATTTTCGATGATAGTTTATCTGTCAAAATCAAACCAAAAGTTAAAGTTATTAATCAGAAGAGATTCTAAAAATTAGCTAGAAATTAACAACAGGTTTATGCTGTACAGCTTTGTTAATTTTTTCTGTCTGAAAAGTTATTTTTCTGCTGTATTCTGTAACATCAGTCATTTAAATGTGATTCACTTTTAGTTTTTTTTTTACATTGCCTTTAAATGTATACAATAAAATTAGACGTAGGATCTGAGATAGCAGTTTGTTTGTAGGTTAGCTGCATTGTTGGAGCACATTAGTGAATTAATGTAAAGAAAATACAAAGCATTTGTGTATTACTATCAGGGACAGCCTGAACATTTGCTGAAGTTGTATAAAAATTGCTTTAGAAGTCAGTGTATGTAAGCTAATTAGCTAAATGCTAATTAGTTTGATGCTGCTGTGATCGCTGCACTAAATTAACACCGACAGGGGAGTAAGACGTCTGCAGTGTCTTACACCTAATTAATTTTCAAAAACACATTTTTCCCTGGTTGTAAGTACAATATATAAGTTTCTTTGAGGATTAGAGAAAAATGAAGCGTATAAGCAGCTACATTATGTTGTGTTATTAACGCTAATTATTCGGAGGATTTGGTATGAGTAAATAAAATAATAGTATTTTGTGTTAAATAAACATTTGTTTGTTTGCATGTACTAATTGATGCAAATGATTAGAGTAAAAAACCAAGGGGAAAAAACAGAACAAAAACATTGACGATCTGTAAAGTTGAAGCTAAACTTAAATGGAAAATAGACACAATATTTTATAAATACTTTTTTTGTTGCTGTAGTTCACTGGGAGTCTGTGAGATTGATGCTGTTCAGGTAGAGCTCTTACCAAACGTTTTGCAGCAAGTCTTTATCCTGACAGTCAAACAATAGAACGTATATTATCCTGAAGCTAAACTCTCGTTATTTAGGAACATTTCAACACATTTCAAACACTTTTCTTTCTTATTATTCTAAAATTTCATGCCACTCCATTTCTGTTTACACTTAATGAAGAAGGAAGCTGCACTCAGTAGCTGCGTTTCCATTGCAAGTGTATGCAAAACTTCCACTAAACAAGAAAGGCAATTAAAATCACGTGAATAAGTTTGTTAATACAATAAGTCATTAAAAAACGAGCGCCATCATCCTCCTACCACTTCCTGTCGTCTTCTTCTTTTCCCACAGTGATAACATCCGGCTGTTAATCACTTGAAGTGTATAAACAGGTACAGTAGCAAAAAATGTAGCTGTGGTGCAATAAAAAGTGTTTCCAGAATGCTTTAATTTCCATACAAAAAAACACTTCTTCCTACTGCCAAAACTTTATATCAAAAATCAAGAATTATTTTCAAAATTGCTGTTTCCATTACACAAATTTACTTTCAAAATGTCAAATCGTGGAATTTTAAGCTTAATGGAAATGTATCCAGTGTCTTCAGAGATTTTCATGTTGTCTCTTTCCTGTGGGGCTTGTTGCAGCGCCCCCACAGGTGAGGAGGGGAACAGTTTCTCAAAGGGTTTGATTGGTTTGATGCAGTTCAGTGTGAAAGAGAAGCAGCAGCTGAAAAGCAACAAATGTTGCCATTTTGATCCCCGATCAAACCGAGTTTACCGGACTGTCAGGTGGAAACGCCCTGAGATAGTTTCTGTCTTCAAGGAGATCGGTCCAACTGAAGGTGTAACCAAGCTAAGCATCGTAGTTCCTCACCTCCATGGGGATGTTCCAGGCCAGGTACACATTGGATTTGTATTCGTCCATCCAGACCTCTGCCACACGCAGAGCGTTGCGCCGGGTGTGGAAGGCGATGTTGCTGTGGTAAGGTTTCTTCATTCGAGCAATGTGAGCCACTCTGGAGCAAGGCAGCACCTCCATGCTGCCGCCGCAGAGCCAAACCTGCAGGCAAAACGTTCCACAAGCATCTAAACATGGGCTGGTGAAAATAATTATAAAAAATTTATTAATGAAGACAGTTTGGATTTTTACTTTATCCTCTGATGCTTAGAGTTCGCTAAATGAGAGCTGGGGATGTAGTATTTGCTTTTCTGCTGCAGAATTGAATAAAATACAGTTTAAAATACGACAGACTTTTAAATGAAAGTGTGCAGAAGCAAATTCCCAAAGCTTCCTGCTTCATGTGACCTATTTATCTTTATGGGCCTGCTGTCAGCGGCACACACAGGACCGCTCCTCCTGGAGACTTAATGGGGCCTCATTTATCAGTGATGCCACGCTACAGTGGCCACTGCTCCATTTAGACCTGCGGGCGTAAAGAGTACTCAAGAACAAAAGGAAAGTGGGTGACACACAAACCCTGATGCCCAGCTCGATGTTCTCCCCTCCGTAGACGTCCATGCCCGAGTCCAGCAGGCCGAGTTCCCCAAAGTAGTCCCGGTTGGCCACGAAGGAGCAGCCAATCATGGCAGGAGTCCTGCAGCAAGAATACCAGCGATAAAGACTATTTAGAAACTGTAAGGAAAACCTGTTGAATTAACAAGCTTTTGCAATTATCACTGTAAAAACACAAAATCTTACCAAGTATTTTTGGTCTAGTGTAAACATTTTAGTACACACAAAATTAACTTACAGGTGACTTTTCAGCAAGATACAGCAGCTCGTTTTAAGTCAATAATTCCTTAATATTAATGAAAAAGTTCTAGTTCCACTGGTAGAATGTTCCACTGCACCGTTACCTAGCAACCCCCTGCCAGGCCCAGCCTGTTGCCTAGCAACCAAGTTCTAGTTCCACTGGCAGATTAGTTCACTTATAACTAGGGGAAAATGTCTTGTTATAAGTTAAATAATATTCCAGAGGGACTAGAACTTTTTCATCAATATTAAAGCTGCAGATTTTTGCAGAAAGTGCATGAAAAAAAAACATCACAGCAAAAACACAAAATCTTACCAAGTATTTTTGGATTAGTTTCTAGTGAAAATATCTCAGTTCACTTGAAGTAAGACGAAACTATCTTTCAAGTAACTTTTTAGCAAGAAATAGGAGCTTATTTTGAGTCTATAATTACTTTACATTGATTCAAACGCCCAAGAACCGCCACAGTGTGGACGTGTATTTCAAAGCTTTTTACAGTATTTAGGGTGAGTGTTTCTTGCCTGATGGGTGCGGACATGTCTCCCTCGTCCCACCACTGCTTGGGCGGGTTGATGTACATGCACCACAGCTCCCAGTTGTAGCCGTGGCCCGAGTTCTCGTAGCGCTCCACCTCGAAGGTGTCGTGCTTGATGTTGTCGATGGATGGCAGGATGATCCTCTTATGGTTCTCTTTTATTCTGGCCAGCACCGGCTCGGCCCTGACCACAACGCAAACATGTTACTTAAAAAATAAAATAAAAAACACACACAAACCCAACAGCAGCACAAAGTTTCTGAACTTCTCACAAATTTCAATCAGGGAGTATTATGCTTTGTCTTAATGAATCCGCTCTAATTATCTCAGCTTCTGCTTCAGAACGCCAATCCTCCGAGTGCTAATTAAATTTATCCTGTCTTAGACTGCATGAGAATCTGATAAGACCGGCTGAATTAAATCCTCTGATACAGCTGGAGGCTACATTTCTTCCTGACAATATGGCTGCAAATGTATTGATACTGGAAGCTTTAATCAGTGACCAACAATAGGGGGCTTAGCCCAGCAATAACCCTAATGCGACAAACGGTGGGCAGATGGAAATATACACCTGAAGGTGTGAAGCTTTTGTTTATCAATAATAATTCATATTATCATTTCATTTCCTCCTAAATGTTTATGTAAAAATATCAAAACAAGCCAGAAATAGAGAAAAACAGACGAGATGATTATCTGCACCAAACATGGAAAGAAAACAAAATAATGTGAAAGTAAAGTTACTTAGATATAACTTTACTTAAACACAAGTAAGCATGTCCTTAAGTCAGTCGCAATAAATTTAAACAAGCTCAATAATTTCCATTTGCATGATTTATAGTTTCTCTCTTTCTACCAAAACTGGATGATAAAAGTCTTCAGTCTGATGTTTTGGTCTCAACTAAATCATTTCTTGAAGGGCAGTTTTGTTTGCAGAGACTTAATAATTCTTTTTAATTGTTGTTTCTATTGTTTTATTTATTTTGAATTTTTAAAATGTCTTTCAGTTCCAGTGTTAAAGGTTCGTTAGAATTTAAAGGTTATTTATTGAAAATGGTCTCAAAACAACAATATCATTAACCTTAACTTCTTTTATTGATTTTGTCATTTCTACTGTTTTCTCAGCCAAACCGTGTTGTGTTGCTAAAGAAACACTTCCTAAAGCGAATCAGATTTCTACGATGTTTTAATGGGCACTTACATTTTGTTTTTGCCCCAAGTATCCTTCCCTGAATCTCTGCACAGGCTAAAATTTGTTTGTCTATTGAAGAAATTTAAAATATCATTACAGAAAAGATGAAGGACGGTACGCACCATGACGGAGTAAACTCCACATGGGCATCAAAAAACCCGGTGACTTCCGCTGTCGCCACCTTCCAGCCCTCGATTCTGGCCCGGATCAGTCCTTCTCTCTTCTGGTTTCTGACGATCTTGACCAGTCCAGGGTAGCGCTTGTTCACGTAATCCTCCAGCGGTCCTTTCAGCTGCTCTGTAGCCCCCCCCCCCCCCCCCCCAAAAAAAAAAAGATTCAGAAAACTCTCACACCTCGCTAATCCCAGCTGGAAAATAAATTCACTCTGCAACAGATTAAAGACCAACAAACTGGCGATTAAACCTTTCAAACATTATTGATCTGTGGTAAATAATCCAGATGACTGTATTTAAACATTTCAGTTTTTATAGCTTTCCTTATAGGGCCGATAACAAACACCTTACAGTCACTCTTCAAAACGGGAATAACAAGAGAACCTTCAGGAAATACAGATGTTTGTTGATTTTGATCATATGACAGCGAAAGGCTGAGAAAGTATCACCTTATAGTAATTATTCATCGCTACACTGCAAAAAACACAAAACCTTACCAAGTAGTTTTGGTCTAGTTTCTAGTGCAAATATTTGAACTAAATAAGACAAAACTAACTTACAAGAAACTTTTTAACAATACATAGGAGCTCTTTTAAACTCAATAATTCCTTAATATTGATGAAAAAGTACTAGTTCCAATGGCAAAATATTTAACTTATAAAACTTATTGACTGTTTAGAAAATATTTAGTATTCAAATTGAAGGCTGGCCCTGTCAGCACGTTTTAGTGTCGCTGCCTTCAACATTTATTCCTTTTAAACCTTTTTGACATCTGTACAAATGACTGCAGACGCAGCCACATGTACATTGCTGTGAATGAACGTTACTATGTCTGACCTTGTCACATTTTCACAGAAAATGCGTCGGGAAAGCGCCAGCAGAATAATTTACTCTGAGACTTTCAGTTCCAGACAGATTAATGGAAAGCAGAGCATGAAGGACACAGACTTAGGAAATTAAGCCGATCCCAGCAGAGGAATCCGACACACAACTCAGGCTGTTGCTTACAGTTAGACAGCAAAGCTCTGTGTTTCACTTCGTCCTGATGAAACACTGAATTGGGCTACATTCACACCGCAGCCTGAAGTTAAACAGAAGTTGTTTTTTCTATTTTTTTTTTTCTTAATGCGACCCGTATCTGGTCTTTTCATGACAGTCTGAACACCAAATCCGATACGTATTTGATCCTTTTAAATGTGACCAGTCTGAACCTCCAGGTCGCAGTCAGCTGACCTGAACGTCATTCATACTCGACAGACGTCACTATTCTGCGTCCAGATACACGCAAGCAGGAAGAAAAACAACAACCATGGCAGACTATATAATGAGGATTAAGTTGCTGGCTCTGGTTGGACAACTTCAAAATCGTAAGCTAAGCTCCACCGTTAGCATCCATGTTTACTTCCGCAAACACTGAGCACTTCTTCTTCTACTATTTTTTATGACGGTTGGCAAACACTGAGCAGGTTCTAAGGATAGTTGACTCTGCAGCCTGAAGTGACCCAGTTCCGATTTTTTTCCCTGCGACCTGTATCTGATCGATCTTTTCGTAACAGTCTGAACAACACAGATCGGATTTTGTTTCGAATGCGACACAGGCCACTTGGATGTCCGATACGCATCTGATCTTTTCAAATGTGACCCGAGTCTGTACAGCGAGGTCTCGTTCATACGACCTGAACGTCATTCATACTCGACAAACGTCACTATTCTGCGCGCTGTAAGACGCAAGCGGGAAGAAAAACCGTCTGTATTGAGGATTAAGTTGTTAATATGCTGCTCCGGTCGGACAACAACGTTAAAATCTAAGCTATACTCCATCATTAGCATCCACTTTACTTCCGCCAACACTGAGCTCTTCTTCTCCTAATTTTTTGCGGCGGTTCTATGTGTGACGTTATTGCGCCCTCTACTGCGCATGCGGGACACTTTCAGGTCGTTTGCAGTTCACACTGGGGATCGCATACAAGTCGCATATATTTGTAAATGTGAACGAACACGCCAAAAACAAACAAACAAAAGATTTCCTATATAACTCCATACAGGAAAATGTTATAGATTTGTTTGGAAATTAACACAATTCGCCAGGAGATAATTTATTTTCCTCCGACGTTTTACTGCCCTGCAATATCCAGTCCTGATGTAATCAAAAACAAACACACACAAAAAGAAGGCTTCAAAACAAATTTGCTAAAATGAATTTCATAACACGACCCCGGCATACAGTGAAGCAGAAAGATGACTCAAATCTGCTTTCATGGTTCCCTGCGGTGCTTTCTTTAAGCTGCAGCAGACTCCAAACAACACCAAAGGGAGTCTACGGTTCCACCTTTGATCCATGAATTAACTCATCAGCCGTTTCCCTCCGGAGTAGAGCAAAACCTCCGCTTTCTTCCCTACACACACCAGCACACACACTTAAATATTCCCCCAAAACAAAAACACATTTCACATTCCCTCTGTGTTTCTCTTTGCTCTTATCTCTGTCCTTCTCACCCGCGCTCTTGATCACAAAGCAATTTCCCCATGTGTTTTTGTTCTCTCTCACGCACACACACACACACACACACACACACACACACACACACACACACACGCGCGCACACACACACACACACACACACCATGCATGCAAACACGCTGCCATGCAAACGAGGCTAAAATGGAAGTGAGAGGCAGTGAAGTGAGAATTATACACTGCAAAAACAGAATCTCACCAAGTAGTTCTGGTTTAGATTCCAGTGTAAATATGTTTGCCACTTGAAATACGATAAACTAATTTACAAGTAACTTTTTAGCAAGAAATAGAGGCTTATTTTAAGCAAATAATTTCTTAATAATGATAAAGTTCTAAAATTTACTTATACTAAAATTAACTTATAACATGGGAAAAATGTTGTGCTATAAGTGAAATAAACTTCCAAAAGAACTAGAACTTTTTCATTAATATTAAGGGATTATTTACTTAAAACAAGATTCTATATATTGTTAAAAAATTACTTTTAAGTAAGTTTATCGTATTTCAAGTGTACTAAGATATTTGCTAGAAACTGAACCAGAAATACTTGGTAATATTTTGTGTTTTTGCAGTGTAAGTCTCAGAGTGTGTTTCTGAAATGGATTCAGCTGAGTTAGGGACTGTTAATCCTCTTTTATGCAGGATTATATTTATTTACCTTACAGTGTGAATCACTCTACTGTATGCTAATATTCACCAAACATGTATTTTTTCTACTGCTTTGTTGCTAGCGCCTCGGATATATCACATCTGTATTTGGAGGTTTCTTCACAATCTGCAGAATTTCACTGTAAATATGGGAGGTTTCTGCACCTCAACCATGCAAATGTGCTCAAATATTTGTCAATATGAAAAAAATTTGATAATTTTGGCTCAAAATGGTCCGATCACTATCCATGGTGCTGTGCTGCTTTGAACTTGTGCTGTTTTATCATTAGTGACCATGTCACCTGATGTTTTTGTTAGGGATGCACCGATTTATTGGTGATCGGCCAATACTTGTAAATAAAACCGATCTAATCCTCTGATCCCATCAACCTCAGCAAAGGTCTAAAAATGAACCACTCCTTTAAAACAGACATTCGTAATGTAATGTTGGTTCTATTTAGTTGATTTCACCGTAAAAATGGACATACGGTGCTGCGCGGCCGGCTTCGCAAACAGACAAGGGTAGAAACCAAACTTGACATTTTATTGTAAAACTTTTAATGAGGAAAGATACGGCGCCGATGGATATCAGCCATCAATCATAATGACTGGCATTCCTCGGTGTAACCGCGGATTAGCAGCAAATACTTTTTACAAGGTAAGAAGACTAACGTTGACTTATCTTATAAGAAAGTATGATGGATTAAAAAGATATCAAATATCGCATTATGGAGAAGGTACAGGTCTAATCATTGGTAACCATGGAGACGATGCCGCACCGTCACGTAGCCTAGCATGTATGGAAAAAACTGGTTAGCATCTCGTCTTTTGCACGTTTTTAATGCTGCTCCGGTTTAAGGGGAAACGCTGTTTATAGCATAGTGATATAAATCATGTGGTATGAATTCAGACAAAGTCATTCATTTGATCAACTCGTCAGGAGGGAGGAGGTACGGGTCGGTTTCTTTCCAACTTCTGTAAATCCCGCCGTCTATGAGCCCCAACCAGGTGAGTTACATTCACAGACAAATTAGCTCGACTCGAACAAGTAGAAGCCACGAATAAACTGGCAAAGACAACTTTGGAAAACAATTTCAGTTGCTCAGTTCAATACTCCCGATTCTCACTTCCGATGTCCATCATGGCGCCTGGAGAGATAGGAACCATTTGTGATGTGGTCAAGCCTGAGTTAAACTTGGTTCGGAGGCCTGACTGGTTTCATTGTTGCGTTTAACCTCTATGTTGGATTTACTGAAAACATTTAATTGTCTAATTCTGACAGCCTCGTGTCTTCCCTTCATCGTCTCCATCAAAGTCGTCTTTGCTTTCCGTTCTGCTGGATTGCTCCCTCCACTTCTTCCAGATCCTGCAGTCGCTCTCCGACCTCATTTATCTCCCCCCCCACCTCTTTCTCTAATAGCCTGGTTTGTTCTCGCAGCTCTTCCATTATTTCATGCTTCCTCCTCTCTACCTCTCTGACCTTCCCTCTTAATTTGCCTTTTGTCATTTCCTTCAGCTCTCTTCACTCTGTGACCTTTCCTTTCTTGCAGTTCCATCCCATTTCTCCGACACCTCTCTGTCTTTCTGGTTTCTTTGTTCTGCTGTTTGCTTTGAACCGTTTTCATCTCAGAAAGCCCCCGATGAACAAGACGGGGACGTTTCTCCTGTGACATGCCGCTGATCGCTCTGTCTCTATCTGCCTGTCTGTCGGAGAAAGACATGGACGCCATCAGTCACCGCGCTCAACGCTCCTCTTCACACAAACCTGCAGCGTTTCCCAGAGTCTCATCAGGCCACAAAAGGCTCCAAACACTGAACCCACAGCGACATGAAAGTAGACTTTTGTCCTGTGAATATTAAATAATCAGGCAAAAATTATGACACTCTGATGCTGTGGAGGATATTTTGTCTCTTCCTAGTGAGAAAAGGTTGAGTTCAAATTATTACCGCTTCATAATCTCTCATATAAAACGTGAATTCTTTATTTTAAGGTTTCTGGGGTAAATTATTATCACCACCACCGATACTTATTTTCCTATTTGAAGCAAGAATCAGAGCATACTCGCTTCTCAGATTAAAATAACTGTTTCAGTTGCAAAGACAAAATATTATCAGGAATTTTTGCCTAGTTTCTAGCACAAATATCTTAGTACACATAAAATAAAAACTAAATAACTTAAAAGTAGTTTTTCAACAAGATACATAAGTTTAAGTTAATACTTTTTCAATTTAAACAAAAAAATACTAGTTCCACTGGCAAATTATTTCACTTAAAGTAGGAAAAAATTCTTGTTATAAGTGGAAATAAAATCTGCAAGTGAATTTTGACGTAAAACAATCTTATTTATTTTACTGAAAATGTATTTTATTTCAAGTGTACTAACAATTAGACAAAAATACTTGGCAATATTTTGTGTTTTTTCAGTGTATTTTTGCACACTGCAAAAATATTAAATCTTACCAAGTATTTTTGCAAATATCTTAGTACACTTGAACAGAGTTATAAAATCAGATGTAAAAGTACTTTGCTACTTTTACATAAGTAGACTTTTCAGGTATCTGTACTTTAGGTCTGTATTTACCTTTCTAAGGATTTTTTACTTTTACTCCCCAGATTATAAGAGACATATTTGTACTTTCTACTCCTTCTATGTTCACATATGTCTTATTACTTCCATGATGATAAAGACAATAACAGAAAAAAATCCACCTCTCACACAAAAAGTGTTTTATCATGTTATAATTCACCATTCAGTCGGATGCAACCAAATCAGACGTTCATCATCTGTAGCCTTATTTTCAAAATCCTTCCATGTTTTTGGCTCAAAGAACGAATAGTGACGAATGCTCTGTGTTTGTGCATCTAAATTATCCAGATATGAAGAAAAACTATGCATATCAGTATTTTTTTTATTTCTATACCAACATAAAGAATGTCAGCAAAAGAAAAAGATAATGTGTTTTTTATGCCTAGAACCTTTAAAGTGTTTTAGACTTATTGGAAATAATTTTGTATTCTTGAAGGTGAAAATTACTTCAAAATTTGCACTTTTTTCTCTTTTACTTTGAATTAAACAGTCTTCTATTTTTACTAGAAGACTGTAAAAATAGTCTTCTACTTTGGACACATCTGGATTTGAAATAGGACAAAACTAACTTACAAGTAACTTTTCAGCAAGATATAGATGTTTGATAAGTAACAAGCTAGGCTTCCGTGAGGTTGCTAGGTAACGAGCTGAGCTTCCGTGAGGTTGCTAGGTAACGAGCTGAGCTTCCGTGAGGTTGCTAGGTAACGAGCTGAGCTTCCGTGAGGTTGCTAGGTAACGAGCTGAGCTTCCGTGAGGTTGCTAGGTAACGAGCTGAGCTTCCGTGAGGTTGCTAGGTAACGAGCTGAGCTTCCGTGAGGTTGCTAGGTAACGAGCTGGGCTTCCTTGAGGTTGCTAGGTAACGAGCTGAGCTTCCGTGAGGTTGCTAGGTAACGAGCTGAGCTTCCGTGAGGTTGCTAGGTAACGAGCTGAGCTTCCGTGAGGTTGCTAGGTAACGGACTGGGCTGATTTGTACCTCTGTACATTCCAGAGGTTTTTGAAATGGCTTATTTTTCCAGACACCAAAAAACATGAACTTATTACCAAAAAAACGAGTTTGGTGGGGGTTTTTTTTTTTGACACCTGGGTTGTTTTTAGAAACAGTAGGAACCCAAATGGAAGTAGAAAAATGTTAATTTCTCATAATCCGTCTCCATTTAAACTCAACCAAACGGTGAGACTCTTACTGACCGTCGTCGCTGTTGTCGTCCACCAGGATGATCTCTTTGAGCAGGTGAGCCGGCGTGTGATTGACGGCCGAGTGGACAGAGCGAAGGATGACCGACAGCGCCTCGTTGACGAAGATGAAGATGAGGGAGATCTGGGGGAGATCTCGGGGATAGCTGACTTTTCTACATCTGCAGAAAGAAAAGCAAATATTAGCTAAATTTAATGCAAACCAAATATTCTGCACATAATCATCCTTCACTGCTGCTTTAAAGCACAAAGGAAGGAAAAACGTGCAGCTTTCTCTGCAGGCTTAATCACATGTTCTTTTGCCGTGTTCACAGTGTGTGTGTGTGTGTGTGTGTGTGCTGCTGACAGGAGGCTTATTTTCACCTCTGCTCAAACAGCTCTAATGAAGAGCAAAGAGGAAGGAAGGGTGAGGAAGCTCTAAGTTTAGCTCTCATGTAGGCGGTTACGTCTTCCTTCACGTTCCTCTGTTGTCTCTCTTTAATCAATAACAGTGTGAGATAAAAAGATAAATGGAAGTAAATAATAAATCCAAGGTTTTCAACTGAATGAATGACTGACCTTCATCGTGACTTTAGTCAGAGATTTTTAAACCACATCATGATTGATCCTGGGGTTTTTATGATGAAGAAATTCTCTGATGCTCCTTAAAACTTTTATAAATTATGTTGTTTTTTATGCGCGTTTCTTAAAACTGTCACTAAGTTCTGACAATATAAACTTGCATAATTTGTGACAAAATCAAGCTATTCTAACATCTCACTGTAGTCCTACCGCTATCTGCAGAAACGTTCGGTGAAATCCAGCCAATCAGAACGAGGGGGCGGGTCCTAGCGCTGCTCAGTCCTTTCAACCAGTTTCACAAACAACTGAGGCGTTTTTCTTTATATTTTTTATTAGCACTGTTACGTAGTGAAAGCTTCTGCAATCAGATCGCAACAAGTGATGACAGCAACAGCTGTTCGTATCCTAGCAACCGAAATCAACAGAAGGCAAGATAATACAAGACAGAACCAGATACTCAGATTTAAAAAATCAATCATGCTTTGTACTTTGTAATTATGAACAATCAAGTTGAATTCAGATAATAATAATAGTAATTATGTAAATTACATTTGACATATAAATGAGTCACAACAACTACGTTTAATCTGGTTTAAAAGCAAATTTCTTTTCGGTATATATCTTTTGTAAAGACAAATTAAAACATCTGTAAGATTACTTTTTGTTCTTTTGAAATTTTGTTTCCAAATCCAAACATCCAATCCTCTGCAAGACGATCTTACAAGAAGACCAGGATCATAAAGCGCTGAAGCATCAGGATCCAGATTAATTCAAGAGTTTTCCTGTCAGTTTATTAAAGGAGTCAAAACCCAACGAGCCGTTCTGCTTTTCTTTAATCTGCCAAACTTTTCCCTTAAATTTAGCTTTACTGCGCCTAAAGATTTGTGACAAAATTTCAAAGAGAAACACTGAGAAACTGTTAAATAAGCTCAAACTCGTACGAAAGAATAATCTGAAAAATTATCCCACATTTCCTTCCAAATGTCTGTTCACATAGTAATTATACCTCGTCTTTTCTATGGTTAATTAACCCCTTAACTGATGGGGTCCCATCCATGGGAAACTAGAAATTCAGATAAATCAATGTGTCTGAATTCTCTTGCCTTTTTCTCCTCTTTAAACTCTGCCAGTGTCCATTATGACACTTTTATTGGGCAGCCTAGAGCCCCCCCCCTTTTGATTGACACCGCATTCGACCAATAATGTTTTGAAATGGCTTTTCTCAAGCCAATAATATCCAGAGAGCGACTTGAGCTCGTTTTGACATGCCCATATTCTTTCTGCAATATTTCTGACTGGTCAACTGAGAAACTAAATCTAAAGCCACAGGTGTAGCCAACACCTGTCCTTATGACAGTTACGCCTAACTGTCCTTCAGTTAGGCGTAACGTCCTGAAGGACTGGTGTGGACGTGTCCCCACCAATATTTAGGCGTAACGTCCTGAAGGACTGGTGTGGACGTGTCCCCACCAATATTTAGGCGTAACGTCCTGAAGGACTGGTGTGGACGTGCCCCCACCAATATTTAGGCGTAACGTCCTGAAGGACTGGTGTGGACGTGTCCCCACCAATATTTAGGCGTAACGTCCTGAAGGACTGGTGTGGACGTGTCCCCACCAATATTTAGGCGTAACGTCCTGAAGGACTGGTGTGGACGTGTCCCCACCAATATTTAGGCGTAACGTCCTGAAGGACTGGTGTGGACGTGTCCCCACCAATATTTAGGCGTAACGTCCTGAAGGACTGGTGTGGACGTGTCCCCACCAATATTTCCTGCACCTTTTTTTATGTGCCTGCATCTTTGTAACTCAGCAGCAGCTGCACGCTGCATTCAAAGCATTAACAGGTTAATTACCTGCAGGTAATGCTTTTTAAAATTCCTTTGTAAAACGTAAACGGTAAGTCGGCTCAGTGATGTAGTGGGTTGGACGTCACGTGACCTGCAGTGATTTTATAGATGGAATATGATTCCTCTTTTCCAAATGACATTAAATAAACTTCCATTTCAGTCAAACATGAAATTAAGGGCCTAAGAGTTAAGGGGTTTATCCGTCAGACTAATAATTACATGAACAAAATATTTAATGAGACTAAGAAGATTGTTGATGTGTTATTACCATTATTTATTTCTTAGGAAAATCTTATAGAAATAACGAATATGAAAGTTCCTCGAAGCAAATTGCAAACACTCATAAAGTTCTTAAACACTCGTTGAAAATGTTTTTTAAATAAAAATATAGACTTTAAAGAGGAAGAAAAGAAGCACAAATATTTCATCCATTCACAACTTTATCCACTTCTACTGGAAAAGTTCTAGTTTCTAAATAATAAAAATAAAAGATCACCACCGCGTCTCAAAGAACATTTTTACTGCCTCAAACTGCAAAACACATTTTTTTCTGCAGCAGCTTTGATCTCATTGTTAAAAGGCGAACATCAGACGGGAGTTGAAAGGGAATATTCAAAGCTCCAGTCGCTGCATGGAAGGCAGAACTGGAAACTGAAAAATCTAAAGATGTGAAGTGAATCGAGTTAGTGTGAAACGGAGGAATTATTTTCTCAAGAAACACTTCATCAACATAACATGATCAACCCAGAGAACTCCATATGATGTGATATGATGTGATATACACAAATATTATTAGTATTCCTGTGATGCTGTGGGAAAACAGTTTACCTTAAGAAATTAACACCTTGCATAGCTTTTTATGAATCCCACAACATGTACGACAACCACACAGTCTGCACAACTACAACTCAAATATCAGAGAACCAACATTACTTAATCACATCCTGTTTACATGAATCCACTTACCTCTGCATGCCAAATGCTTAATGATGACATACTATGTTTACTATTCCTTTGGCTCAAATCGTTCTTAGATAATGAGATTTTAATCTGCTCAGTTCTGCCTATTCTGAGCTGTTTCAGAGCCTCCTGTCACTTTAGATCCAAATAAGCTGCTGCTGGCCCCCAACTCAACATTTACACTCACTCATAAAAATGACTGCCACAGATGCGTAATTATATAACCGTACATCTTTGAGAAGCAGAAGTGGATCCTCCTGTACAACCAACAAGACTGTAACAAGTGGTTTCTGGAAGGCAAGGCAACAACAAAACACTTGTCTTTTCCAGGAGCCATTGTACAGCACATACAGCGGTAGAACCAGCTGACCAAACGTGCTGGAGCTCAGCCTGGGTTGCTAGGTGACGGGCGGAATTTTGCTGCGGTTGCTAGGTAACACTGCAGCGCCTGCTGATTTGTTCCGTTACATTTCAGAGGTTTTAGAAACAGTTCTTTTTCCAGACAGCTATAAAGATTAACTTATTGCCAAAAACTGGCTGGGTTTTAACGATTAGGTTGTTTTCAGAACTTACAAAATGTGAATGTTTGCATAATAGGTCCCCATTAAAATTGAAAGGAAAACTTAGCCTAGACTCACCTTTTGGTTAATTCAGCTAAAAATATTCTGACCAATTAGGGGAACTTACAGACCAAAGATAATTTATGTCCAAAAGGTCAATTGATCCCCTAATATAAAAAATACCAGATTATACCAGTAAGACATTTTCCTTATAAGTGAATTAGTACTTTTTAATCAATATTAAGGAATTATTGACCTAAAACAAGCTCAAATATTGTGTTGAAAAGTTACTTATAAGTTAGTTTTGTCTTATTTAAGCAAATATCTTAATATTTAGTGTTTTGCTGCAGTAGAAACTGCAGCGATTCCAGCAGTAGCAGAGCTGAATGATCAATGCAAGCAGGAACAGCAGTGTGTAGGAGAGCAGCATGAATAGTTTCAAATGTGAGTGAGAACTTGTCACTTCACAAGTACAGAGTCACTGAACACTGTGTCAGAAATCATCCTTTATGATTCCCTCAGCGGTGCGGATGGATGCGAGCGGCTTCACAAAGTTTCACGTCTGCAGGTTTAAATAAATTAATGCAAGAGCTGTTAGACTTTTTTGTCTTTTAGCTCCTTTTTTCACTTTGCCTTCGTGTTTCTCCGCCACCTCCTGCTCTGCAGAGTAAAAGGAGCCTGAATGAAATGCAGCGAGGCTCATCAGGCTCCAGCTGACATCCTGCTGCTGCAGATATCACACCCAGACTCGCTTCGCATGCCGCTCTTTTCCCACCATCCTGTAAGACTCCCTGCGGTGACAAGTAAGAACGCTTTTCCACGCTATGAGAAACGGTGGGGAAAAGAAAAGCCCACACATGCATGCCGCTGGTGGCAGCAAAGAGCAAAGGACCGTTGTTGGTAGAGACTTTTAATCTGCTCACCTACGCAGAAAACTGGGTCGGGAAAATGTTCCCAGAAAAAGAAACATTCGGTAAAAACATTTACAGCATGAATAAAGATACAATATACAGATTTAGTCTCCTTAGAGATCCTGTTTCTACACTTTTGTCATCATCAAACTACTTTTAATAAAAATAAATCTGAGTAAAAACAAAAAAATATATTTTCAAATCATGATTCATCTCTTTAGGTGGAAAAATATATTCAAATAAAATAAGGAAAAATAAAAATAATTCCCCCCTTTTTAATAGATAATTACAAATACTAGTTTACAATCACTTAAAGAGGCAGTGTCATGTAAAATTCACTTGTTATAAAGTTATTCCCTCATCAAAAACACACCTGGTGTGTCGCTTTGATTTTTTTCATGCATGTTTGAGAAATCCTTTAATCTCCATGGCAACCATTTAGCTGAAGAAAACGCCTCGGTGGACGTGGCCCCGCCTTCAAGACGCAGCTCCTTCTCAGAGCTGCAGTTTCCAAGCTTCGAACTCTCCTGCTCAGCTCCTTCAGACTAGCCAGCAGCAATTAGCAAACAGCTGCTGAGCTCATTATAGGAGCTGCGTCTCAGTGAAACGCTGATTATTAAAGGGTTAATAGAGGAGCCATGTTGTGATGACTTCCTGAAGGCGGAGCTTCAGAAAGAGCAGGAGTTTCTTAAAGAGACAGAAACCAAATTTCAAGCAATCAGTTTATGAAGTCAAATTTCTTTTAAGTTATGGTTGATATAAACATAGTTGGATAGCAACTACTTATATTAACTCAATTACATTTACTTCAGTAACCTTTTATTTATTTACTTTTAGGAGTATTTTACCACGCTGTACTTTGAGTGACTTTATTACTAAGTATTTCTTCTCTTACTTGAGTAAAATTTCTGTATTTTCTACCCTCTAAATGAAAAACAAACAGATTTTAACCAGAAATTCACCAGACACAGACACACACCTGCAGTTTCTGTTAAAGTTTCTAAAGTTTTTTACTGATTTGGAAACATTTTTCTTTTGCCTGATTTTATTCTTTGTTACTTAAATGAATTATTGTCATTTTGGTCCTTAAAATACAAAAATTTCCACTTAACCTTATATTTTGGTCCGGCTGGTGATGTAATTGTTAAATATTAATTGATTGATAATCTGATCAGTTATACTTGAATTGACTTTTTATCAAATACTTTTTACTTTTACTTGAATAAAGTTCTGTTGAAGCAGTAATGGGTTGAATACAACTTGGAAATTAATATGAAAGCTGAAAATAACTGGAAATATGTTTTAAAACTGATGTTTAAGCCTGAACGAAGCACCAGAGCAGAATGACTTACATATTCAGATGAAGACGTGGGGATAATCTAATATCTCTTTTCTTTTGCTGAAATAATTAACTTCTTGCAACTGAAGTTTTCCATGTGAATTACATTTTTAAAGTTTTAATTGGATTTTCTTTGCAGAGCAGAAAAAGTTCCAAGTGCATCTATTCTCAGCGAGTCGAGTTTCCATTTATGGAAATAGATGTCGCTTCTGAATTATTAAAACTTGTTGTTTTATTATCACAGCTGAAAGCACCAAATAATTCTGTGTAATCTGTAATCTGACGTTAGAAGGCCTTGGAAGCTGAGTTTTTTTTTTTTTTGTGGCTGACAGACTGACTTGTTGGGCCGGTGGTCCGGGATGGTCCGGTCCAGAGAGATCCTGTCGCTCAGGTAGGCGTTGTAGCCGTACTTTTCCTTCAGGTACTTGGCGTCGTTCTCCTCCAGCGGGGAGAGCGTGGCGGGCAGGCCGCCTTTCCCGCGGCCGCCAAAGCCCTCGATCAGGCCCAGGGACTTGGACAGACCTGTTGGACCGAGACGAGCCTTCAGGTTGAACAAATTCACAAGAGTTCAAAGGTTACAAACCGCATGGCGAAACGTTAGCATGAACTTCACTGATGGACAGAATCACTGAAGTCTGTTTCAGTGGCAAGAAGAAAAGCTGGTTAGATGAGAGCAAAATCAAACTTCCTGACCACAACAAAACATTAGATGTAGAGGAAAAATTTAAACTGTGACCCTACAGTGAAACATGGCGGTGGCAGCATCATGCTGTGGGAATGTGTAGCAACAGAAGCTAATTATAATTAATGTAAAGATGGATGAAGCTAAATAATCCTGGATGAAAACGTGCAAAAGACTGAAGGGAAGCTTTGCCTCTTAATGGAATGGTTTAGATTTATGTGTGAGAATGGCCTACTCAAAGGCCAGATATAAATCCAACAGAGAATCTGTGTTGCACATTGATGTTAACAGATGCTTCCCATTTACTCAGCCTGGGATTCGGCTGTTTAGTGAAGAGGAATGGGAAATAGTTTCAGTATGCTTCAATTATTTTATTATTTTTTTGATGATTAATCGATTAATCAGATTTAAAAAATTTAACCAGTTTTCATTTAACCACTTAAGCCTTTTACACACAATATTTAAAATACATAAGAAGATGCAAAAAGGAAATAATTAAATTAGTTTTTGGAAAATTAAACAAATTTTTTTCCCTAAAATGCAAAAAATAGATAATTTGTAACAAATATGAAACTGCAGCTAAAGAATATACTGAATATTGATTGGTTGATTATTTTTTGGGTTAATAATTTGATATTAAAAGGTGCATAGTAGGATTTATTTTTATTTATTTTTTACAGAATTTGAATCAGGTGAAGCTAAATCTGCGCCTTTAGGAGTATTTCGTGACAAGCAATTTACTTTTTTAATCTAAAAATGCAAAACATATTTATTCTTAGTGCAGTTTTTCTTTTTAATCAAATGTCCATTTTAGAGTCTGTATACTTCAGTTAATCACTAAATTAGCTGGTGATTATTTTAATAGTCGATTAATCAAGATTATTTAGATTAATCGTTTCAGCCGTACGTTTTAAAGTGTCCAAAAGGTGAAAAAGAAAGCCAATTAATATCCTTACAGGTGTCGGGGTTTTACTTCCCAGCTGTTTTGTGATGATATCTGAGTGGAAATGTTTTGTTACCGTTTAGCTGCCGGTACACCACATCCTCCAGCGAGCTGAGCCTCTTCAGCAGCACCTCGTGGCTCACGCTGGGCCCCTGCGCCGTCCCGTTGGCCCGGGGCCGCCTCCCGTCAGCCGGAGCCTCCGGACCGGCCGCCTGCACGCTGCGGGTGTTGCACTTGGCCCAGAAGGTCATGAACCCTGCGACCGCCAGCACGTTGAGCAGCAGTAACACCCTCCATCTTCTGAAGACAAAAGCCATGAAAAAGAGTTCGGGCGCTGGTTTGTTTGGGGTTTTTAGGGTGGGCGGAAGGTCAGGTGATGTTCAGCGGCGATCTGGAGGCTGCAGGGATGTCTCACCGGGTAACATCAGCGGGACGGAAAGCCGCAGGGAAGCTTGAGCGACCAGAGCCAGCAGTGCGCCGATGAGAAGACGATTTATCCGCCGCTTTGCTGTCCGACTCCGGGGTTATTTTAGGCTGCATGTCGCTCTGCTGGAGCAATCCGGGGCGCCGTCCGCCGCCTCTCCGTTTGAAATCATCCTCTGAAGATGTGGGACAAAGACAGCAGTGTGTGCGGAGCGCAGAAAGCAGATGAATAATTTAGGAGAAAGAAAAATATCCGCGCTTTTCTTCTGGGGTTCCTCTCCCTTCGCGTCCGACAGAAGTCGGCAGTGATGCGACTGAGATGCTGACAGATGCTTCAGGGAAATCCTTCTGAAGGTCCAGCCAGCATCTCCTCCTCCTCCCCTTCCTGCTCTTCCTCCTTCAGCCGTTTATCACTATCAGATGCGCGGATGGTGAGGAGCTATCTGCGCTCGGAGATGCAGCAGCGGCGGCAGCAGCCAAAACAAGAGCACAAAATTAAAGCGACCTTCTTTCTTTTTCTTTCTCTTCACATTTTGTCCCTCCAGTCCTCCCAGCACATAACGTCTTCCTGTTATTCCTGTTCTTGTTTATTGCGGCTGTTTATTTCCTCGTATTCTCCTTTTATCGGGCTTCTGGACTCGATTTCCCTTCGCAGCAGCAGATCGGGGAGGGGGGAGGTGTCTGCTCAAATTAAACTGAGAGAGAAAAAATACTGTTCTTAGAGAAACTTAAAACTCCAATATTAAAGATAATCTAAGCCAGGGGTCTCCAAAGTGAGGCTTGGGGGCCGTTTGCGGACACTGGAGTGGTTTTATGTGGCCTCCAACTGCAGAAATTAACCCAGAGCAGAAAACTTCAACATGTTTTTACTCAAGTAAAAAAGTATTTGGTAAAAATCAACTCAAGAACTGAGTAACTGATCAAATTATCAGTCATTTAATATTTAAAAATTACATCATCAGATGGACCAAATATAAAGTTAAGTGGGAATGTTGGTATTTTAAGGACCAAAATGACAATAATTCATAAAAATAAATAAATAAATAACAAAATGGGGCAAAAGAAAATTTTTCCAAATCAGTTTCTTTCAATAAAAACATGAACTGCAGGTGTGTGTCTGAGTCTGGTGGATTTCTGGTTAAAACATGTTTGATTTTCATTCAGTGGGAAGAAAATTCAGAAATTTTACTCAAGTAAAATTAAAAATACTGCTAAAAGTAATTTTTTTCCCCCAAAAACGTTACTCAAGCAAATGTAACTGAGTAAATGTAACTAGTTACTCCCTCACTCTGTAAGTGGCTTTTCAACAAAACATATAAACTTGTTTTAAGTCAGTAATTCTTAAATATTGATGAAAAAGTTCTACAAGACATTTTTCCCAAGTTATAAATCAGATAACTGGCCAGTGGAACTCAAACTGGGTTGCTAAGTAACGGGCTGGGCTTGGCTGGGGTTGCTAGGTAACGGGCTGGACTTGGCAGGGGTTGCTAGGTAACGCCGGAATATTCTACCGGAGGAGTAGAACTGTTTCATAAATATTCAAGAATTACTGACTTTAAACAAACTCCCATTTACTATAACTTGTAAGTTAGTTTTTGTTTTATTTCAGGATATTTTTATTAGAAACTAGATAAATTAAAGTAATTTATTAAATTGAACTAGCTGCTACTGAGCTCTGCACACGAGGCGTTTCATTTTCAGTGTAAAGGAAACACTGACATGGTGATGAAGCCGTTCTTCAGACTCAACGCGGTGAAACGTTGACTTCACTGCAGAAGTGGGTCATCCGGCCTGAACCAGAATCAGAGAGAATCACCAACTGGGATCTAAAGGAAACTGTGGCGCAAAGACACAGAGCGTCTGAGTGAGGAGGAGAAGAAGAGGAGTGAGATCAAAACCTTCGCTTTGGTCTGGGAGACGAATCCAGAGATGAACTGAGGGAGAAAAACATGTCAGACGAGAACAGGCAGCAAAGAGAGGCAAGAGAGAGACGGGAGAAAAATCCTCACGCAATAAAGAGAAAAGAAAGGAAGAAATGGAGGGAGAGACTGACAGCAGGGAGAGGAAGAGTAGATGTGAGCTGATATTTATCTCATCTCTTCAGCCTCTCCAATTGTTGGAGAGGAAAGGTCAAGAGGTCGCGGCTCGGTGCTGGACTGAATCCGACCCCTGCTGGAGAACTTGGGGTTCTGCTGTTGGGATCCAATCAGCTCCATTTCTGTGAGCGTCAGTCAGGTGAGGCGAGCTTCACGCTCCCGCAGCAAACCGTTTACAGGTGATCAGACCTGGAACCTGAAGCCGCACCACCACAGGGGGGCGCACTGTAAAAACTGACACGAGTTTCTGCTCTTTTCCCAACACTTTAAAACACTAAAAATATATAAAACAAAACATACAGCAAAATATAAGAGCTTGTTTTATGTCAATAAGTTCTAGTTTCAATAGCAGATTATTTCACTTAACATGGTAAAAATGTCATATTATACGTGAAATAAGTTGACAGATGAATTAGTACTTATTAAATATTAAGGACTCATTAACTTAAAACAGGGCCAGTTTAACTTAACTTAATTATTCCTGCTTAACTTGCAGAAATAATGCAAGTTAAGCGGCTATAATAATAAAAAATACATATATGTATAAATATTCCTAAAAATTCAACAAAATTTGATATTACATCATTTAAAAAAAAGATTTCATCACTTGACCTTAAAGGAATGTGAGAAATTAAACAGATTTGTTATATTAAATACATGTTTAGTAGATTTGTCTATTTGAGAGCAACTTTGATAATAAAAAATCATCATAACTGGAAGATGGTAAAGAAGTGAGGACGATCCAGAATCGATTCCTGATCAATCAGAACATGCAGAGACTAAATCTGCTTCAGAAGCAGATTTAATTTAATGTCGGTCTGCAGCTCATTCACTGTGAGACTTTTCAGTTGCTAAGCAGGATTTAACACCAGCAGCTTGTTTCATTTATGCAACAACACATTTGGTTTTCCTGTGGGAGTCGCTGTGATCTCAGCTTGCAAAGGCAAAGATGAATTGACCTTCACACAGGACTGACTGGATCAGAGAGGTGTGCAGCATGCGCAGAGCAGAGCCAGGCTGCTGCATGAGCCAAAACATCTATTATTTATTAGATCTGTCCATCAGAGAGGAGGAAATCAGCTGAAATATTGTCTTTGGAGATCTAGCAGACAGGCACCCCATCAGTTTAAACTAACCTGACAGGAAGACTGTCATGGCCGACAAACTGGAAGCCATGAACTGTGACTGCTTCTAATTATTTGAAATCATTTTACAGCCGTCATTTCTGTGTGTTTTTCACAAGATTAAAGTTTTAGTCAAAATATGTTGATGTACTCAGTAACTTTAAAAATTAATTATTCAAAGATGCTCATTTGAGTCACAATCAATACAAACTGAGCTACATTCACTTAAACTGTGGCAATTCTTCCATGTTTCGATAAAAAAAATCACTCAGTTTAACTTTGCTAACATGTCGAGAACATCCATATGGAGCTAAATTGGGGCCAAAAGTTTTACAAAGGAAAAAAAAAGAATGAATGAAAAACCATTGAATATGAAAAGCAGTTTAACACTTTTTTTTTTCAGATTCAAACTTTTCCCGACTAAGAAACACACAACTAAAGGCAGATTTAAAATTTTCGTTAAATTAAATCAGTGTGAGACTTTGCTACTGCAAAACGAGATTTATTCTAAGGCCTTTTCACACATTTACAAAGTCAGACATAAAGTTCCCCCCTTTGCAAAATGGGGCAAAAGGGGCAAAATCCTTCGAGAACTCATGAACAGCAAGAGGAAGAGCAGCAGCTTCATTTGCGGCAACAGCCAGAAGGAGACAAAAAAAAATAAAAACAAGTTCAAAAGACAGAAAAAAGTCAAATATTTCTGAGTTTGAAAAGTCACTTTTTTCTACAAAAACCTGAAATTTCAGAGTCAGAAATTTCTCCAATTCCTTAACCTTTCAAACTCAGAAATTTTATTTTTTCTAGAAAATTTGAGACTGATCTCAGAATTTCAGTTTTTTTTCTCAGACATTTATTCCTCTCTGTATCTTTGTTTTCTATATCATATCAGTCTGTCTCAGAGACAGTCTGATATGAAACTGGAAAATGTTTGATGATTTTTACAAGCAAACTGTATAAAACCAACCAGAGTTCAGTTCAAGCTAAAAAGAAACAGAAATCTTCTTTTCACTTTTACCTTCAAACTTCATCCTGCAGTCGAAGCTCAGAAGCTTTTCGTCTTCTGGTTTTATAAAACACACAAACTGAGAATCTGCTCTCTTTGGCTCATTAATGACAGATTCAGGAAAGAACAGAAGGTGGTGAAACGTTTGATCGCTTTATTCAGAGCAATCCTCCTCAGTCTGTCCCTTCTTCCACCAAAACCTTCTTCTTCTACTTCCTGGGTCAGAGTTCAGCTGTCGAACCGCCTCATCCTCCTCCACCTCGTCTCCTCGGCGCTGAAATCATCAGAGAAGTCCCGATGTGGCCGACCTCGACTGCTGTGGCCTCGTCCTGAGAAATGAGCAGGAATCAGGTGTGTTTCTTTCAGAGTTCAGAGTTCAGAGCGCCTCACCTCGGTCGTGCAGACTGTTTCTGATCGCCGCCTCCAGCTGCTGCTCCTCCGTCAGCCCGCCGGTGAACGACGCAGTGTGGTAATCTGGGGGGTCCTGAAAGTATCCATAGTAAACTCCACTACGGCCAGCATAACCTGAGTTATGAGGGAATGAGGCCCCAGACAAGAAAAAGATCAAGAAAAGACAAAATTATGAGAAAAAGTCCGAAAATATTCAGAGAAAATGTCATAACATTAAGAGAATAAATTCATAATATCACAAAAATGGAAGTCAAACAAAAATGAAGTTATACAATTATCAGAATAAAGTTGAAATAATACGAGAATAAAATGATAAAATTAGCAGCATAAAGTTAGAAATTTACAAAAATAGTCAGTAAATTATGAGAATAAAGTTATAAAATTATGACAATAAAATCATACAAGAATAAATTCATAATATTTTGCTCATTAAGTCAATAATATGAGAATAAAGTCATAATATTACCACTTTATCCTAATATTATGACTTTATTTTAATATTTTATGAAATATTTCCCAGCATGCTCCGGTACCTGACGTGCCGGCAGATCTGTAGTAGTTGTGATGTGATCCGTGTTCGTTTGACGTGAACAAATCTGGAGAAAACAGAAGAATCCAGTGAAACCAGTAAAACCAGTAAGTTACTGTTAGACCTGTAACTTAAAGACCCGATTATGGTAAACCAGTCAACTTCTAATCAAATGAATTTAAAACTGAACATATTTAAGAAGTGATGTGTCTCCTCAGGATCAGACCGAAGGTTTTAGAGAAAACGGCTGAATGAAGTCAGACCTGCACATTTCCTCATGATTCTGTTGAGCGGTCCGGACGTGTAGAGCAAACCCACCAGGATTCCTGCCAGGTGACCCACAAACGAAGTCCTGGAGGAGCAGCAGATACGGATCAATCAATCAATCAATGGTTTCAGCAACAGGGCGGTTCAAAGTGCATCATAAAAACACAAAAATCAACAATTCAAACATTGTTAAATATCTTCATCACACATTAAAATGTTGGTTAAAGGTTCATTTATTATGTTTCAAAAGCAGCTCCGAACATTTGGGTTTTTATTCCAGACTCAGTGTTTCGGCTGTTTTTCAGTTTTCAGCTCCAGATCTGTGGTGCATAGAAGCTGGATGCAGTTTCTCCATGTTTGGTTCTGGGAATCAAACACTTCCTGGACTTAATGGTTCCCAGCAGAACATTTCCAACTCTCAGCATTGCACTGCAAACACTAAATGTTACCAGGTCATTTTACTCTGGTTCCCAGTGCAAATATCTTAGTGCATTCGAAATAAGACTCAACTAATTTACAAGTAACTTATCAGCAAAATATATGAGCTTGTTTTAAGTCAATAATTCCTTAATATTGATTAAAAAAGTGAAATATTCTACAAATGGATCAAACAAATGCAAACAAATATATTTATTTATTTTACCTTTAAAATGTCACATCTCTATTGTAAATAAGAACTTGTTTTTAATAGCTCACCTGGTTAATAAAAGTTGAATAAAATCTTATCTTTATCTTGTTTCCATGCTAATCTAATTGAGAAAAAGTCTCATTTTCAAAATAAAACCGTTGTAAAAAAAACTACAGGTTTTTCATGGAATAATTGCATTAATTTCAACAATTCATCAGAATAATCGATAGATTACTCAATTACTAAAATAATCTTTAGCTGCAGCCGTAATTAGTATTAATAATTTTTCATGTCATTCAGTTATAAACTGTGCTTTTTTAAAAAAAAGAAAATTAACAAATATCAACAAACAATAAAAGGAAATATATATTTTTGCACAATTTTTATAAATGTCTTTATTTTTAGACCTAAAAATTGAAATGAAATTACTGTTTTGAAATGATAAACGTTTAACAATAGATATTTATCAAAAACAATAAGCTGTTTTTATTAAAATGTCAGTTTAGATTTTTGACTAAATGGGTTTAATTTATCAGGACTGGGGACAAAAACGTCTGTTTAAGTTTATATGTGTTATTAAACACGTGAAACAGCTCCATCTAGTGGATGAAATCCAACAGTGCAGTTAACAAAAAAACATCTTTAGAAATTTTAATAGTGTATCATTTAGTGCAGCATTATGCTCAGATTAATTAATAAGTAATAAACTGGACATAAACTAGTGAGAAAATGGAAGCTAAAGAGTTTCAGAGTTATAAAATAGAGAGTTAAAGTGAGAAAAAAGCTTCATTAATGTTTATAAAGCTGTTTAAACTGGTTTTACTGGGATTAAATATCATTTTTAGGAGTCTAATCTGGAAAGCGGCTCCAGAATCCAGGATGTTTTCTCTTAAACTCACCCAGGTGCCGTGATGTGGATCAGAACGAGCTCCACCCAGCTGGCGTAGCGGCTAGCCACCGGCAGCCCCATCAAGTAAATCACGCGTCCAGGGTGGTAGTGGTTATTCAGCACCTTCAGCGCAAACAGCACACCTGGAAATAAAACATAAAAACAAATCAGTGAAGAGGACCCAAACCTTTCCACTCAGAAACCCGTAGATCTACTCGTACCAGAGAAGCCGACAGCGCAGGACAGGCTGTAGGACTGGTCGTCAGCTAGCTCCGTTAGCAGCGCCTCCAGCAGCAGGTACACCGCCCCGGTGAGCACGGAGAAGACGGACAGAACATAGAGGAACCAGGCTGCGCCCAGACGCCGCTCCAGGTTCATCCCCTTCCACAGCAGAGACACCATGTTGAAGTACAGATGCCAGTCGTCGGCGTGATGGAACGGCGCCAGGAGCAGCCGCCGCCAGTCGCCCTGCCAGTACGCCTGCTGGACGCTCACACAGGCCTGGGAAAAAACAAAACAAATTAAGGATGAACCAATCCACTTCTGAGGTATCGGCCGAGCTGACGCAGAAAAACAGCTGGACTGACTTTTTAAACAGACATGAATGTGATGAATTACACATTTATTTGAAACTGTGCACCAATACAGAATTAATACAGTTATTAATATCCGATCAGTGTGTTTCTATTAGAAATCATGCAAAATGGTGACTATTTCTGCCAACCACCAGGCGCAATTTAGTAAATGAAAAACGTATACATTGTTTTGCTCTTACATGTCTGGATGTGTGCATTAGTTATTTACCCTCAGGAGCGGAGCTGCTGGGAAGAGGTAAAGGTAAACGTTGATGGCCAGGACAGCCAGGGTGACGGGCGGAATGCTGCCCAGGCCCACCTCGAGCACCTGGGCGCCCAGCATCAGCAAGCCCAGATGGGACGACCTCGACCTCCTGTTCATCCTGAAACCCCCCTGACAGGAAGCAGCAACACCACTTCAACCATGGCTGACGTTACGAACCAGACAGACAAATCAGAGCAGGCGCTCTTTAAGGATGCTTTCACACCACATAGATCGGTAAACTCGGTTTGAATGGGGACCAAAACTGAAATCTGCAAACTCAACACTCTTAAAAACAGCCTTGGAAAGCTGAAAGTCATACTGTCAACATGTTTTGTTACGTAAATCTGGGACATTTTGACAAGACAGAATACAGTATCATATTCAGAATGTTATAATTCAAGATATCTGAAATCAAAAAATATCTCATTTGGAGATATTTTAAAAAGGAACTTTGACTAGGACTGTCACAATAGCAAATATATACTGAAGGATAAATTGTCCCAGAAGTTTTTCCAATAAACAATACTGTTGAGACCATTTTAAGTACATTTTAAATTCTAATAAACATTTAACACTGGAACTGGTAGATAAATTAAATATCCAAAATAAAAATAGAAATAACAAATAAGATAAATTATGAAGTTTATGTAAACAAAATTGTCATTTAAAAAAAACAAGCTAGTCTAAAGACTTTTGTCATCCAGTTTTTAATGAGTTGATTGAGTTCATTTTAATTTATCATGCGATTGATTTACTGCCAACTTTGAACTAATCTCCAAGTTAGTTTTGCTGAGTCATTATTTGCTTTCAGGACATCTGAAATTTTATTTGCTCTTGTTCAAACTTATAAATCACCAGTCTAAAAATACATTTAAGATACGTTTAATTGGAATAATGACAAATCAGATCAAAAAGTGAGATATCTCAAATTGGCTTTGATTCTCACAATTTAAACCTCCAAACAGCTGAAAGTAAAACTGACGTTACTTAAACAAGTCAGAATGTAATTAGACTTTCTCAAATAGGTATTATGTGTAGTCAAAATTCAATTTGTCATAATTGTATTAATTAATTAATACATTTAGTCATAAACTAATCTCAAGTATTTGAAATTTAAGTGTAGTGTGGTGTAAACGGCCAGATGTATCCATTTATTGTAATGTTTTCCTTTACTGTTGAAGAATTCTTTATTTCATCAAAACTTTGGTGTGTAGCCACTTTGGACAAACACTCACAAATGAGCGGTTTTAAAAATATTAACTCGGTCTAACAATTGTTGATATTTCTTCCTCTCATTTTCTTAAACCTTTTCTTAGCATAAACAGGGACATAAAAGTGGGTTTTACTCACTGCGAGTTCAGTTCTTCCTCCTTTGAAGGCGCTTCGGCTAATGCTAACCCCGCTAACAGTAAAGTTAGCTTCCGGTTTAAAGCAGCTTTTCACCAGAAAAGACTGAGAGGAAACTTAACACAGACCGACTGAGTGAAGTTTAACTAATAAACCTCTCGGCCACACGTCAGAACGGTTTATTTCTCCAGGTTTCATCATCACTTCTAGCACTTACTAGCGGCGGCTGGAGTTAGGAAGGGTCACGTGACAATAACAACTCTACCTATCGGCGCAGGCGCATTACGGAGTTTAAGGTGGGTGCTGATGACGTCAATTCAAAACGTGTGTAACCGTAAATAGTTTGCAGAGATCCCGAAAAACAACGGTAGTTCTTTACCACTGACGTCAACATAATTAACGGCAATATGAATAACTGAAAAATAGACATCATGTTTAAACTCAATTAATAAAAGTTTAATAATTAAAAGCTATTATAAAATAACTTTTAACAAAGCTTTGTGTTTTGTTTGAAACACAAAACAAAAACCATTGATAGAATGAATTTGATTTATTTTCATTTAATTTGTTTATTTAGAAATTCAAATTAATTTTAACACAGTGTATTTAATACAAATATTTTTTATTTATTTTAATGTTCTTGTCCATTTTTAATTTTTATTTATGTAGCAACAGGTAGTTCAAAATTACTTTTATAAAACAAAAAGAAACACTACATTACAATGTCAACATAAAGAGAAGCAATGATAAAGTAATTGTAATTCAGACCAGAATTAACATATTTTCCAGTTATTAATCCAGTCAATGTACAAGATGTGTGTACATAGAAAACACAAAGAAGCCATTCACAGGAAATTACAAAGACTCTTCAGGTGTCAAGGGATGTGTAAATAAAGGCAAGGATGTTATTTGAGATTAGAAAAACCGCAAATATCAACAGGGATGCAAAACATCTCTTGAGTTTGTTGGGTGCAGTGCTGCTGGGAGGAAGGATCTGCGATAACGCTCCTATGTGCACCTTGGATGCAGTAATCTGTCCCTGAAGAAGCCATTTAACCTTAAAAATATAGGATTTAACATAAGTTTAACTTCTGACATATAGAGAGAGATTATAGTTTATTGAAAATAAACTAATTTTGTTTTATTTTAGTTCATTCATTCATTCATTGGCGCTCCCTAATCAATTTAAATTAGGAGTAGCGGCTGCTTCTACATAAATTATTAAGGAACAAAACCACAACGCCGAGATCACATTTCGTCTCTCAGAGACTGAAACTTCACTCAGCCGTATGTTACGTAATTTGGACGCTCACCTTTTCAAGGCCCTGTTTACACGACAACAATTTCTGGTGAAAATGGAAGAGTTTTGTTGTGTTTGAAGTGTACATTTACACGAAACCACCGAATGTTTTCTTTGACATCGGCACAGTTTGAAAACGGGTTGCAGAGTGCAATGTTTCTAAAACGTACCGGTGTCCGTTGTCTTGTAAACAGAATACAAGTCTTAACCTTCTCTGCCTCCAATGATCAAGCAGCTGAGCTGGCGGAGAAGCTGTTGCTATAGAAACAGTGACAGGGAGGGTAGACAGAGGAAGGCATTTCCGTAAGCTAACCGTATTTAACGAGGGAAACCGGAAATGGAATGGTCGGATTTTCGAAATAAAACTTTTCTAATTATGTGAATGAAATTGCAACCAGTTTAACATTTACACATGATTTTAAATTCAATCTATTAGAAACACAATTCAAAATTTGAAAAACACCTGAAATGTAGATTTTCTATGATATTCAACACAAAAAATGTGACGTTTTTTTTAAGTGACAATTTGTGCACATCTCTTTAAGTATAAATAAGGAAACGTTTTTTAAAAGAAGTGCTGAAATTTCCAATAATTCCTTTTAACTTGACAAAGCCTATAATCACATTTGGTCAGTTATTATTATTGATTTCAGCTGGTACTCTGTGCCAGCATTGAAAAGATTTGTTTAACAGCACGAACAATGCTGAACAAAGTCCAAACCCCAAAGTAACCTATGAATTGGAATTGCAGATTTAAACGAGTTGGGGGAATCTTTATGTTATTAATCTCTGGCCTCCTTTTCAAAGCCCAACACAATGCCACAAAATATATAAAAAGCATACATTTTAGAAGGCATTTTATTCACCATCCCATAATTACATTCATTTAGCATAAATTCGCTTCATACCTTCTGATTTTAGATCACCGTGATTTCTGTGGTGGAACATTTTATTATCAGATAATGCAATATAACTTTATTACCAGAAAATATATTTATTTTTGACACAATCCCCTCTTTTAATGACTTGAAACTATGTAATATTTTATATTAATCTCATATATTTTATTTTATTTCCATTATTATTTATTTATTTACTTATTTATTCATTTCATGCAACATTATTCATTTGGTTCATTTGGCCTTTTTCTCACGAGCAACTTTTCCAAATGTAGCTTGTTTGATGAATTTGACTGGCAGACAATTAGAAAATTATTACGTTTTTTGCATATTATTTCTCATAAATGCTCTAAATAGTGGTTTAGAGGATTTATAGGCATTATTTCACACCTAAGAAAACTATGAAACATGGTGGTGGCAGCATTATGTTGAGTCTGTTCAGAACACTGCAATTTTTGTGTTCCTGTAGAAGGAGGATCCCAAAGTCCCGTCAAAAAAAAAAGAAGCGAAATGCTTTTAATTTGAAAGTAAGAAACGGAAGTGGGTCTGTAATAAAAACGTCGGCTTGCCGCTAGCCGTGAAGCTGGAGCGGGAGAAGCAGAGGCAGCTGAGGCAGGTGAAGGTGTGAATGTGAATGTTTATGGATGTGGGGGAGACGGGAAGGGGTGACGGCGTGAAGACGAGACGGAGAAGAGCGAAGGGAGGACGGGGGAGTCCTCCGAGAGCAGGAGGAGCCGCGGACCGGGACGGCAGAGGAGAGGAGCGGGGCAGGATGTCGGAGAGGATCGCTTCGTGTGGGAGCCTGTGTGACAGCACCAACCTGCTGCTACAGTACTGCAACAACGGTGAGCCGCCTGTCACCTCCCGGCAACACGTACACACCTGGTGGCTTCAAGGAAACACGAAATTTAATTATTTTATTCGATGTACATTTACTCACTACTTATAAAACTATTCTTCTATATTGCATTTTATTATGTAATTAAAATATTGATATGAATTGTATATTTTCTTTGGTTTAGTTAGCACAATAAATTAAAAATTTATCATTAAACAGTCAATTAAAAACATACTTCACTGGTATTTAAAAAAATATATATTTTAGTTTTTAATCTATTTTAGAATGGAAAGTAATTTGCTTTTGAACTATTTTTCTTGTTTCTTAAATTCAATTAAATATATATTTTGGTTAGTCAAACCAATTAAACTGAGAACTAATCTTAAAATAACTGTTGTATCGGTAATAATTTTCTTTCTTCTGTTTGTTTCTAATATTTGAATTAGATTAAATGCATATTTTGGTCAGTAATTACAGTTAATCTGAAAATTAATCTTAAAATAATCATTTAAAAATCATTTATTTTAACCTTTTTAAGCTTTCTTTTTTTGCTTGTGTAAAGCGGCTGGGTATTCCGTCTGCGCATGCGCATACTGAATGGCTAGGTTAATTGATCGTTAGCTTAGCGACGTTTCCTGGTGAGTTTCAGTTTATCTGATGCCCTAAAGTGTGTGTTATATAGAAATGTAGTTGTTTTCACATTATTACAGCTATAATTACGATGCAAATGTTTTCGTTGTAGTTTAAGGGGTGCAAATGTTTCTCCTATAACATTAATTTCTAAAGGTTTAACAGCAGTTATGACTATTTTGTTGTTGTTGTTGTTTACAATATAATACCGTCGTCTGAGTGTCGTTGATAGTTTTAATGAGGAAAATTAAGTAAAAGTTTAATATATCGGACTGAGTGTGTTACCTTCTCAGAGTGTGTGTTGGTTACATAGGTGTGTTATTTGGTGTGCAGATTACTTATGGGCTTACTGTACATTTTTAGTAAAGTTTGTTTTTTAAAGGTTCCTCGGAATATTTGACAGATTATAAACTGTGGTATTTAATCTAAGAGCCTCTCCTCGCTGTTATTGGACGCTGTTATGAGGTACTACGTCAATGTTATTTAGTGTGATATATCAATGAGTTGGTGGGTTACAAACTTAATTGATCTCCTCTGAAAAACTTTATTTAAGTAACTTTAATTAACAGCGAAAGAAATCGGCACATATGTTTATAGTTTTATGCGAAAAAATAAATTGGGAGTCGTATTCACTTCTCGGCTTCCTATTGGACGAAAGCGTGTCACGTGGTTACATGTAAACCAGGATATTTTGCTTTTGTTGACTGATTGAGTTTAATATCCCGCGACATACTAACACTAAAACTACCGGGTCATCATAAAATAAATACACCACCGTCTCTGTTTCTGCTAACGCTTTAAATTATTGTTAAAGTTTCTGAACCGTGAGTTAAACTGAGCCCCGCCTGGAACAAATGGTTTCCTCCCCGGTTTTGTGGTATCGCTTCTCGGCCTTTTGGCTCAGATCAAGTGTAGTTTCTGTTCTTATCAGTTTAATATCTGATAGTCCTCTAAACGAGGACCATGTATTAAATTGATTTTTAGAACAAGGAGCTGGAACAGAGGCTTGCCTCGTCCGCTCCACGCATTGACCTGGTATGGCATTATCTCCAGGAACAGTGCACCTCCACTATGCTGTTAAATAGTAATGCTGTTCAGCACAATCAAAACTAAGAATTATTGGTTTAGTCTACATGATTTAAATAGTGACTGTAGTTGTGTTAACAGTTTTAGTTTTTACCAGTTATTCCCAGTTACTTGACAACTTTTTAGTATGTTTAAAATATATAAACAAAACATGGAGAAAATATTAATTATCTTCTGATCATGTATCTGTTTTTCTTTGCCTTAGCTTCTGGAATCTTTAAACCTATTTATCAGGATGATGTTGCAAAGCAAATCCACCTCAAAAAGAAAATAACAAATTGAAGATTTTTGGAACGACAGTCAAGGTCTGGACTTTTCTGAGTGCGATTTTACATTAAAACCTCCCATGGTGGGTGAAATAATGCATTGTTCTCGTGTGACGTCATACCTCTGGAAACTTTGTAGCTGGCGGCCATTTTGGTAGGCAACAACAAACAAGCCATGAGATTATATCTAGCTCTCGACTCGTTCCTAACTTATAAACGACAACTATTACTTGATTACAGTTTTTGAGCACTCTACCTCTGTGAAATACTAAGATAAATATCGGATATTTACTGTAATACTTGCTATCAAACTAGCAATACGCCATTGGCTGGTATTGTTAATAGTTGTTAGCACCACAAATGTTAGTAAATCAGTTCAGCTTTCTGACCGTTAGCTACACACAGCAAATGTTTGTTAATGTATGTCTTTGATTGGTTGGGCATTTATCCTATTTTGTTCTTAATAAATATCTTTTCATATAATGAAATTCATTCTTTTCATAATGGCATGGATTTTCAAGAGCAGTATTTGTGTTTGTGGGGCTGCTGTTGCTGTGACACACAGCCACAGTCCTACAGTTACCTAGAAAAGTAGTAATAAATAGTTCTTATCATCACGGTTGTTATGGCTGCCGGTGGTGGAGTTTCTCGTTTCCTTGTCCTCCCTGGCACGTTTGCATCGGCAATATCCTGATTCTCATGAAGCATTACATGCAAATGCATGAAGAATTTGGATATGTATCATATCTAGAGCATCAAAGGAGGATTGAGAGTAAAATTAGGCCTTGGGTTTTGGACTAGCAGAGTCAAATATTCATACCTCTACACTACATCACTGTACAAGTATTTTCTAGAACCTCCTTTCGCTGCTACGACCCCAGCAGGTCAAATTTGAGATATTTATTGTAGTAACGATAAAAGTGAAGATTAAAAAATCAATTGACAACTTTTTTGCAGTCTCTTTTAGGCAATGTGGTTACTGTGTGAAATACTCATATTTAGATTTTTATTGATATTTCTTGATGCTGTCATGGAAACAACAGTGGAGAAAATAGGAAAAGTAAAAATTCTCTCAATTTTGGGTTTTTTAAAGGGACGGTAATTTGTAAAATTGACTTTTTTTGAGTTTTACATCATGTTATAATTTTATTCAGTCATCAAAACCAAACTTGGAGTGTTGTTTTGATTCTTTCATGCATTTTTGAGAAATCCTTTAATCTCCATGGCAACCGTTCAGCTGTGCAAAAACACCTGGTTGGACCTAGCCCCGCCTTTGAGGCGCAGCTCCGCCGCCAAGCTGCCATTTCCAAGCTTACATCTCGCAGAGCAGCTCTCTTCAGCAGCTCCTTCAGACTAGCCAGCAGCAATTAGCAGACATCAGGTGGAACGGCGTATCAGAGCTCTTCATAGGAGCCACTTCTCAGTACAACGCTGGTAAAACGTTGTGAAACGTTAGGGGAGCAATGATTAGATGACTACCTGAAGGCTGAGTTTCAGAAAGAACAGGAGTTTTTAAAGCGACAAAGGCCCAATTTCAAGGCGTTAAATTACATAGTCAGATTTCTTTTGACATATATATATATATATATATATATAATGTGTATAGCATTTTGATAACAATTGAAGTATTAAACTGAAAGGGGGATACAAATTTTAGATTTCCTCTTTTTTCCACTTTATGATCATGCACCTCTTTGTGTTGCTTTATCCCATTAAAGTCCCCAAAATACATTGAGGTTTTTGGTTGTAACGTGAAGAAATATGAAAAATCTCAAGCTGTCTGTACATTTTTGCAGGGCTCTGTGTTTGTAACAGATCCATAGATGTGTCTTCGTCTCTTTTCCGTGAAAGCAGAATTGATTTTTTTAAGTGAATCATCCTGAACCACAAGAAACAAGAGCTGAATACAATCTGAATCTTTGAACTTTTAAACCAGAGTGTGAGTGAGTGTAGATTAATGCATTGCTGCTCATTAAAGACCCAGACGGCCCCGCTGAGCAGCAGGTGGAAGGACACCGAGGGGTAGTGAAAGTCTGACCGGACCTGTGATGTTCCAGCACCATCTGATTGGTCAATGTTGAACTTTTAAATTCAGCTGAAGCTCCTGGTTACATATCATCTAATTTAAAAAACCAATATAAATACCGTTTGGCTGAAAGTGAGGAAGAGATGGAGATCACAGAGGGAAAACGATATTTACTGGCAGGTGTTAAGTGGCAGCTGGTCCTGCTGGGGAAGGTCATCTGTTGTATATTTGATTTTATCCAACTGAAACACTGACACATTAAAGAAGTAATGCGTCCAGTAGCATCAAAAACCTGATTTATTCCATCTACGATTAGAGATCTTAATCCTTTTGCATGGTTGGTAAACACAGTTTGACCATTTGAAAATAAATGGAAATACACCAATTAAAAAAAAAAAAGAGTTGTTGCTAAAAAATGTTGATAGGATGAGGTGGTTTTCTTTTTTTGGTGTTTCCATTCAAAAACTGCAATGGAAACTGATTTTTTGCATCAGACAAGTCACATGATCTTGTTGATGTTGCCACTGGTGCAAACCACGAAGAAGACGACAGGAAGTAGTTGGAGGATAATGGCGGATAGTTTTATTAATGACTTATCAACTGGACAAACTTATTCACATGTGATTTTAATGGAAACACCACAATTGTGATTTTTCTTTTTTTTACATGACCAAAACATTGACAAAGTTTAGTGCACATTACTAATGGAAATGCAGCTAATGGGAGAATTCAAGAGTTGGGACTCACCTGGACAGGTCACCAGGTGTCCAGCAGAGACAGCCGCCCAGTTCAATGCGTCAACTACACACCTAGCTTAATCCGTCTTTACTGTCACTGTTCTTCGTTAAGAAAACAAGTATTTAAAATAAAACACTTATCCTGGTGGCGGGCCAAGTAAAGCCTGGTGGCCCGCCAGGCTTATAATGGGGTAAACCATGCTACTGATGTCTTTCTGGCTCTTGCTGTCTTCTTCACTAAGGAGGATCGTGGCTGAGTTTTATGGTCAGACAGCAGAGAAGCAGGGTGGTGTCCCGTCAGAACATCAGTTCCCAAAACCACACAAAAAACCCTCAGTGCCACTCCGCATGAGTTAAAGAGCTAGTGAGGCCCCTTGGATCACGGATGCTCATTTCCTGTATCTTCTGGTGTCCCTCCAGGCTCTGTTCTTGGTCCCCTCCTGTTTGTCACAATGTATCACCTTTTTCTTTCTAGAAATGTATTTTTTTACCTTCATATGTGAGCTGTTGCATTTGAACCTGCTAAACGTTAAAGATGCTGATGTAAGATGTGGAACAGCATGAACATACGTATCGGTGGTAAAGCCTCATGTGTGTTTTGCTCTGTCTGTAGCAACCATCTGTCCTCTGTAACCAGAGACCTTCGGTCCAGATCAGCTTCTCTCCTCTCGCTCCTGATTACACCAGAAGGCCAACCCTGCTCCCCTTCACCTGTTAATAATGTTTATAGTTTTATTGCACTCCTCTGGATTATATATTAAAGACTTTTATGGCATTATAGGAACAATTCTCAGATTAGCTCCCCACGTCAGACATCCAGGCTGCTTTTTAACACACTTTTCACTCCATCCCTAATTCATGCAACTGGGTGAGTTTGGGTTTTAATAGTTTCACTGTCTGCTGCTGGGTTTGATGGTTCCCGTCTCTGAATTCACGTTTCCTATGTAGTGTGAGTTCGAGACGCCGAGTAGGCGTAGAGTTTATGTCTTGTTGGAACTCCCATCCGGACTTTAATTGGATGAAACGGAGCAGAAATGTTATTAAAGGGTAATGTTTTTTTATCTTCTGCTAAAAAAACCTGATTTCTCTTGGAAAAGGGCTGGATGTCTAAATACAACAGAACAAGAGGGAGCAGATGTGTCTCCATGAAAACACACATTACTGCAGCGGCACCTGAAACACATTTCAGTTTAAAGGGAAAGCTGCAGCCTGCAGAGAACAGACTGTTCCTTCAGATCGATGTGACTGAAGACTGAAGCAGTGCGTGGAGCGTTACAGCTGCTGGAGCCGTCAGTCACGGTTTGCCAGCTGATGATTCAGACCGACGAAAACGAGACAAAATCACACGTCTTTTATGTTTTCTTCAGGGAGTGAAACAGTCTGCTTCCAGTTTAGGCATCAGACACTGAGGTCAAATTTTCATACATCAGTGTAAAGAAATAAGGACTTATTGAATTGAGTCCTTATAAGATCTCTGTCTGCAACACTTAGAGTGATTACATGGTTTTGTGAATCACAACCTCACACTCGCTGTCATGACAGTCGTGCTTTTTAAAGATGTCTTTTGTTTTTCTGAAAAAAGCAGCAGCTTCCTGGCCTGCAGTGAAGGTTAAATTTGTCTCTGCCTGTCACAATTACAGTTTGCTGGACAATAAATTGTCCCAGTAATTATTGCGATAAACGATAATATTGTAGTTTTGAGACCACGTTCCGTGAATTTTATGATAAAGGCATAATTCTCAGTCACAATAAACACGTAGGTTTTACTTTAAATATTTCAAATTAACAACGAAAAACAGCAAATACAGCAAAATAAAAACCAAAAACAAGCAAAACCATAAATAAAATTATGATGTTTCTGTAAAAAAATGTACCCTTCTAAAAAATATCAATCATCAGAATGGAAATTATTGAGCTCATTTTAATTTATCATGCCAAAGGTTATAATAGTTTTATTTCAATTTGACTTTTTGTCTAATTAATTTTTGCTTCAGTTTTTAGTGTTTGTTAGTTTTCATTTATTAGTTAAATTTCATTTTAGTTTTTCTTAGTTGTAGTAGTAGTTTGTTTTTTCTGAATTAAAAAGTCGGAGTTGTGATTATGTGAACATCGATTGGATAATGAAAACTCAACAGAAGATAATTAGATTATTGTTGAACGATCAACAGACTCTGGTGTTTTCTCCCAACTTTTCCTGTTGCCGTTTTGCAGACGAGCTTAAGCTCAGCTGAGAAGGCTAATAAATAGATTCATAAACAAAAAAACAAAGGATATTATATTTATAATTTCATTTTTTTTAGTTTTATAAATGCACAATGTAGTTCCAGTTAATTCTAGTTTTTTATTCAGTTAACAGAAATGTTTTCTCATTTTTAGCTTGTGTTATTTTGTTAGTTTTAGTTTACGATAATAACTTGATCAGTTCTTACTCTGGAGCTTACCAAACTGGATGTCTGAGGCTTAAACGGGGAAATCTCCTTCAAAATGCGGCGCTTGGATTCTTTGCTGATGTAATTTTTAGGCATTTTAAGTAGAAACAAAGTGCTTTAAATTTTTTCACTTTTTTGTGAGTTAAACTGCAGAAATCCACTTCCTGTTGATCCAGACTGCAGGCAAACGGGATGTCTTTAGCCAGCTGGTGTAACGTGGCGTCTTGTTGTGACGTGTCCAGTGTGGTGCCTAACCTTCTGTGTGAGGGTCGTTAATCATGCAGGGTGACTCTGCAGCATCTCTTCCTGGCGGTGCCTGGCTGTACGGATGCTGATGCAGTCTGTGTGAACGTGAGCCAGGCTCCGCCCCGCCGCTCTGCTCTCCCTGCCTTTACTTAATGAGACACGAGGAAGAGGAGGGATGTAAAGAGGATGAAGAGGGAGATCTGGGGGGAGGGAATGGCAGGAGGAAGAGGGAGTGGTCCAAGGGACAGAGGAGGAAGTGGAGATGGAGGAGGGAGTGGTTCAGCTGGAGAGGAGTGTGTGTGTGTGTGTGTGTGTGTGGAGATGGGAGGGAGTCCATGAGCTTGTACTTGGGGAAAGTGACCGGGCCGACTGAGCGACTGTTCTCTCTCTGGACTGACTGACTGACAGGAGGAGTGACCAGAAAATCGCCGTGGGCCGAATGGCAGGTAGGCAGCTCCACCTTCATCCTCAATTCACAGCTTGAATATTTCACCACCTTCAGTTTTCTGACTACCTGCACTGGCCTCCATCACTCAGCGCTTCATCAGCCGTATCGTTCCGCCTGTCTTCCCCCCGCCTCGCTCTCTCTCCATTCATCCCTGTCTTTTGTCTCCCAGCTCCTCTGCTCCCTGCTTCCTGAATCCAGCCATGTGTCTGAATCAGCTTCACGTCAGCTGACTCTTAAATACCGCTGCCGTGTTGTTTAAATGGAAATCCTGCAGAAAGGGAAGTTGGTGCATGTGAGTTCTGTTGGCTGCTGAATGTGAAGCCGATGTGACCTCCGGTTAGCAGGGACAGTAATGCAATACCACTGACTGGCACCCACTGTGACTCTGTGTGTTTCATGGTAATTGAAGGACAAAGATGAATAGTATCGCTGCTGCAGCTCCTCTAAACAGATGGTGGATATGAAGGTGAACCCTGCTGCTTTCATCCTGTTTTCTTCTGGACCTGTGAGAAATGAGACATTACCTCAGAAACACGAGTTTACAGATGGAAGACTGAAAGAGTTTAACAGATTTCAATCTGAGCCAACACAAAACGCTGTTATATCCGTCTGAACCAGCCAGATATTACCTCAGAAACACAAGTTATAGGAAACTGTCAGTTTTTGAACAGCTTAATACCAAAGATAATCTAATACAAGATGCTATTTAATTTATAAAAGAAATAAAACATCTGTCTGAACCAACCAGTCCATGTGTAAAAGAAAGAAAATATATATATATATAATTCCCCACCTAAACCTTATAACCTTTGGGAATAACTCTCAGTGATTGATTTCTGGCCCACTTTGCCTTGCAGAATTGATTTTGCCCCACTGGGGGATTTTTGAGCATAAATGGGAGATTAAGGTCATGCTGCTGCAAACTGTGTCCAGTTCCAAGATGGGAACAACTTCCAAGCCACAGAAATGCACAATCCCATCTGTACATTATCCCAAGACATTTGGGAAAATATTCTGTGGACAGATGTGGTGTAAAATCACACTGAAAACACTAAATCTTATTTTTATCTACTTTCTAGTGCAAATACTTTAGTTCACCTGAAATAAGACAAAACTATCTTTCAAGTGATGTTTCAGCAAGAAATACCAGCTGGTTTTAAGTAAATAATTGCAAGTTCCACTTACAACACTTAGATCTTATTATGGAAAATTGACTTTATTAAGCTTTACATCATGTTTTAATGTTTTCTGTTATCAAAAGCATACCTGGTGTCTTGTCTTGATTCTTTCATGCATGTTTGAGCAACCATTGGGGGCGCCTAAACGCTTGCTCTTACCGAGCGCAGTCTTCCACTCAGCTCCTCTAGACTAGTGGCAGCAGCAACTAAACCCCTGGTTGCAGTACATGGAACCTCCTTCTCATGCAGCGCTCCTAAAAACGGCTGTAAACGGCATAATGAAGAGCACTGTCGTGGTGACGTGTTGAAGGCAGAGTGTTGAAAAGGGCAGGAGCTTCTTAAAGAGACAGAGACCCAATTTCAAGACCTCAAATTACAAATTCAAACTTCCTTTAAGTTATTTTAAACAAACATTTTAGTAACAAACAGACGGTCTGATAGTTACTTGGTTGTGCTATAAAATGGCACCATGTGCCTGGAAAATGCATCATGCTGCCCTTTTAAGCTCAAGCACACTTGGGCAGCAGCACAAAAATGATGCAAAGCAAATTAGTGAGTCCAGCTGACGACTCTCAAAGCTCTGGAGTGGTGCACTCAAAGTCCAGACTTAAATGTCATTGAAGTAATAAGATATGAGCTCCAACAGACTAAATAATGATTCTTCCATGAAGAGTGGGCTTTGATCCCTTCACATGTAAAACATGCATGTTGGAGCTCGTTCCTTTCACAACCACTTTTTAGATTTACGGGGAAATTAATATTCACATCCAGCCAGAAACTTCAGAAATGATATTCTGGGCATATTTTTCTTTTATATTGGTGCCACTGAATTCCTTCTGTTTTAAAGTTCATGACAGGTTTTATTAACTAATCAACTCACCCAGTTGATTAATCTGAAATGTGCTTAAACCGCATCAGGCTGAGTTTAAATCTGGGATCTTTTCTAAAACACAGTTTTTTTCTGCTGCATGTTAAAGGTAATGCTTCTGTAGTTTAAAATGTTTCACAGTATTTTCACGCTGAACTGATGAAAACAGACTTTCGCGATGCTGTTTTTACCGTCTGTGTTTGGAGAAGGCTGCATTTCAGCTGAAATCTGCTGGTTCTGAGATACTGAAACAATCCCTGTCTCTCCTTGTTTGCTGCCTGTGTGTCTAATTTTCACTGCAGCCTAGATAAACATGACGTTTCTCTTCACATTTCTCACTCAGGATCTCCTCCCACCAACATTCTGTCCACTTCCTCGTCAGTTTCGGTTAATTTCCATAAAATGGTGGTTTTCTGTTAGGAAAGAAATGGGATTAATCGGATTTTCCACATCATTTTTTGTGGTGTTCCTGGATGTAATTTGTGAGATTAGTGACGAATAAGCCACTCTGAAAATTAATAAAAGATGTTTCTCTTTAAAGCAGTAGCTACTTAAAACCTTATCCAGCGCCTCCTGTTAGAAACAAAGTGGACGCTTGATGAGAACTTAATATAATTCAGCATTATTCTGTTTACCAACTCCACCAGAAACGGTTTGGAAACAGACGGATTTAATTGGATATTCAACTTTAATTGTTGGTGTTTTTTATGTAATTTGTGAAGTAAAGGACAAATGGGTCACTCAGGACGTGCATAAGGTATTCTTCCTTCAACTGGTAGCTGTTTAAAACCTTATCCAACCTATTAAAAACGAACTGAAAGTGTGATGAGAAGTAAAGATAATGCTTCGTTATTCTGGTCACTTCTGCCATGCAAATCTCCCCTGAGGCTGATAACTGGATGTAAATCAGAAGTTTGATTTCCTTGCAGCCTTTTCCTGCCTCATTTGACAGTGAAATGTTACTGTGGATGTAACTGAGCTGCTCATGTTGCTCTGAGGTAATGCACTGGTGAAAATCATTAACTCCACTTTATGGTTTTATATAAATCCACAGCCCGTCTTTATTAGCATTTTTATCTTTGTTTTGTTAATTGTGCGGTTAACCCAGCTGAATAGGAAGGTTTTTAAAATTATTTACTTTAAAGTGTGTAGTCCACTGAAAGAACATTCCTGCAGCTTTTCAATCAGGTTCCGTTCTGGACTTTGACTAGGCCATTTCTACAGCCTTACGAAACACTTTTTCTTGGTAGAACATATTTACAGCGAAGGTATTTTTGTTTAAATTAGAAATGTACATATTGATTTCTTCTACAGTTATTACCGCGCTGAATGTTGCTCTTTCAACAAATGCTCTCTTTTTGAGTATGTAAATTAGTTGATTATTTCAATAATCAATTGATCTGATTACCGTAATTGTTTCCGTCACAAAATGAACTATAAAGTGTTGCAGATTATGAAATGCATTTCCTTTTATTTTTGGGATTTAACAAAAAAGAAAACTGATTTTGCACAACATTTTTTTAAAATAAGTCTTAAACTGAAAGTTATTTGCAAACATAATAACACAAAAACCATATATTTTTTGCAGTTTAAGTACTTTTGAGTTATGCCAGAATTGTCTTTGTGTTTATATACAAAGTAAAATGTTTTTTGGTTCATAGCAGGCTGTAATCCGGCGATGTGGGTCAGACGAATAATCTCAGAAGGCAGTTTGCCTTTGGTAATCTGACCAGCTTTCAGCGACGCCTGCCGTGCTGCGGATGATGATTGTGTTGGAATGGGTTTGAAATAAGAGCGGCAAAGTGAAAGACGGTTGGGTTATTAGACTGAACGTCAACCTGAAACTAATTCATTTTTAATGGCAGAAGCATAACGTCACTTTTTCATTGAGATTTTAGAAAAATCTATTACTCTGGTCGATGTATTCGGCATGAATGGACGTCTGTCGTCTATCTGCTGGACTGTGCAGCAGCTTAGAGAGGACCAGCTACCCCTACAGGTATGAATTTGGACTGTGAGACGAAGCTGGAGTACCTGGAAATAACACCTACATGCACAAGGAGAACATTCAAACTCCATGCTGATCGCGTCGTCTCGAGAAATGTTCCCTGATTTCAAAACTTTGGCTGAAGTGGTGCTTGTAGTTCCAGTTTCCAGTTTGGCAGTAGAGCGCAGATTTGTCCTCCGGATCATTATAACCTTGAGACATTTGATTACAGACAAGCTGGCGATCGATTCAGGTGATCAGTCAGATCAGGAGGAAGTTGTTAGTTACTTAGGCTACAATCAGTGGTATTTTTCGCTGAAGAGACAAATTTACATGTATCCACCTGCTTTATGTGGATTTTCTTCTCAGCTTGTTTAATATTAAACTAAATTACAATTAAATGCAATTAAGGATGTCATTATCATTTTCTTTATTCATTTTTTAAAGTTCAACCTGTGGATGAAACTAACGCTGAGCTGTAGGCTTTCTTTTTCTCTGAAGTATCTGGAAACTTTTGTCAGAATAAAGCGCGTCATGAACCTTTGAGATTTTACATAAACATAAAAATCTGGTTTAATCGTCCAGAAAAATGAAACTGGGCCATCATTTGATTTAATTTCAGCTTGTTAAGGTAACACTCACCTGTTAGAGCCTTTGTAAGTTTTGCTCACACGAATGACTCAAAGTCTTCTGGAGAGAAATGTTGAGAGCACAAATAGGTCCTTTGGAAGTTGGATTCGGTCCGGCTCTCTACCACCGGGCTCTTGTGTGAGAAGCGATCCGGGTTCTTCTTTTTCATTTTCTCTTTTTCTTTTTTTGTTACAGCCACAGTGACACAGTGTGGCATTATCTAAAATGGCACTAGTCAAACGTTATATGAAAACAAAAACTCAGGTAAAGGTAGATGTACATTTTTGAAGTAATATAATAATATGTTTCTCGTTAGATAAGTTATAGTATGTATGAGTTTATTATTTATCACAGACAACATATTTTAGTTAACAGGAAACATGTTGAACTGATCCTGGATCACTTTAAAACTGGTTCCCACTCTGCCTTAACACATTACATCACATTAAACTAGTTCACTTAATTTCAGGAAGGAAACAAAGCGTCGTTTTGTTTCTGCAGCTGCGACTCGGATCGTTTCCCCATCCTTCCTCCTCCAGCCTGTCAGTTTAAACTGGTGTTGGTTTACTTTGATTGTCTTTTCTCCTTTCTGTCTGGTTCAGACTCGCCCTAAATAATTCAAACTGGCTCATCTGTGGAAACTCCTCTAGCCAAAAAGGATGATTTTATTTAATTTAAAGTGTTTGTTTTTGCTTTTATGTTTGTCTTTATCATTGTCCAGTGTGAAGCCACCATTATATGTTCACTTCTACGCGTCCTCTTCATTGTTGTTTTGATGAAAGCGTGATTTATCTTTGAGTCGGACCTTCTCTCCAGATGACACGGTGTCGGCCAGCAGCAACATGGACATGGAGGACAGAGTGTCCCACCTGGAGCAGAGGCTGCAGCTGCAGGAGGACGAGATCCAGCTGCTGAAGGCGGCTCTGGCCGACGCGCTGCGTCGCCTCGGTTACTGCGAGGAGCAGAGCCAGGGGCCGCATGCAGGGGGCGCTCACGCTGGCAGGAGGCCGCTTGCTGCTGCCGCTTCAACACCACCTACAAAGGGTAAAACTTTCCCTTTTTACTGACCTACGGTTTGATCTCAACGGGGCCCTGTTGAGATATTTGAGCAGTCATTATCTTACAACATAATTAACATTTGTAGCATTTTTTTTGTTTGTTTTGACTTAAAGGGGCAGTGTCATATAAAAGCAACTTTTTTGGCCTTTATATAATGTTATAATATTATTTCCCTCATCTAAATCAAAGTGTTGCTTTGATTCTTTCATGCATGTTTTATCTCCATGGCAACCATTCGGCTTTGCAAAACGCCTGGGTGGGCCTAGCTCCGCCTTCGTGATGCTGCTCTTAGCTGCAGTTCCCAAGCTTCCAGACTCTGAGACTTCCCCACTCGGCTCCTTCAGACTAGCCAGCAGCAATTAGCAAACGCCTGGTGGAACTGAGCTCATTATAGGAGCTGCTGTTCAGAGCAACGCTGGTAAAAATGTTGTGAAAGGGTTAATAGAGGAGCCATGTTTGGATGACTAACTGAAGGCGGAGTTTCAGAAACAGCAGGAGTTTCTTAAAGAGACAGAGACCCAATTTCAAAGTGTTAAACTACAAAGTAAAGTAATATTTGATATATAAATGGTAAATGGACTTATATAATGCTTTTCTGTCCAATCATTTTTGACCACACTAGAGTCTCATTCACAAACGCTCACACATTTATATGCGGATCGGTAGGCAGTATTTGGGGTTAAGTGCCCAGGGGCAGGACGACTGCTCTACCCACAGAGCCACAGTCGCCCACATATAGTCTGTTTTAAACAACTAAGGTTGGCATATTGATTATGTTATAAAATGATAATTAAAGGGGCAATACATAATATTGCCCCTTTAATTACCCTCATGTCCTTCATAAAGCAGATACAGTGTTTCAGTTTATGAAGAACTTTAGAGATTCAGTCACAGTATTACAGCTTCTGTTTCTTCCGAATCATTTCAGCCTGTTTTAAAAGAAAACTATTAAACCAGACTGCAGACGCTGCCGTCTTTCATGCATTTCCTTTTCTACATAATCCATCGCTGCTGGAGCTGAAATTGTTATTTTTTGGATTTGTGAGGTTTTCAATGTGTCGCCTTCCAGTGCGTCAGCTGCTGCAGGCTCTTCCCTCCAGGCCTCTGAGTAACGGCTACGTTCAACAGAAACGCCTCCTCTCCTCGCCGTCGTCGCCAAAGAAAGAGGTGCTGCAGTCCATCAAGAGGTAGGATGGGGACGGAAACTTTAACTAGGCCAAAAGGCTCCGTGTGGGTTCTCAAGTCTTTGAATTATCCAGAAAAATTTAAATACAGCATATGGAAAAGAAAAAACCTGTTTGTTTATACACTTCTTCCCAAGAGAAAGTTTTTTTCCCTTTCTTTCTTTTTCTTTTTCATATATTTTTATCACTTTGTTTTTGTCTGTATTCCTGCTTTGTTTGTTTCTTTCTTTTTCTTTCTTTCTTTCTTTCTTTCTTCCTTTTTTTGTTCTAATCATCTTGTGATTATTTTGGTTGCATAATCCAAAACATGACGTTTTTAGGATAAATATGAGCAGCAATACTTATTTCCAGTTTCATCAAGCCTGTTTAAAATCATAATTTAAAGTCCTAAAGCTCTGGACATTCAGATCTGTTGTTTTTGTTGTTTTGTTGTTTTTCCGTCTGCAGGAAGAGCATGTCCACAGAAAGACTTACCCTGGTCCGCAGAGAGATGGCAGCAGAGAGTCGGAGTCGGACCACGTCCTCCAGCAGCTCCTCTGGTGGGAAAAGGTAACATCTGCTGCTGGGGCAGGAGGCTGAAAACTGCCTCTGAGCCACCAACTAGACAACAACTACATTTTCAGTTTATTTACTTAAAAAGAACAAACAGAAATGAACACGCTTCATAGATATTTATATACTCAATATGACTCGTTGTTTCTGTTGAGTCAGCAGAGATGATTATTGAAATAAAATAAACTAACAAACTGGAAGTCTGTGGAAAGAGGCAAATCCAAACATTTTAATTAAATAAACTGCAATTAACTAACTGAAGGTGATTAACTTGAACTAGTTTTTCATAATTATTGTTTCCACAATAAATACAACAAAGTATTATGACACAGTTTTAAGTCCATATTGCCAAAAATTAACATAAAGCTTAAAACTTTATTTTACATTAAAATCAATGAAGTTTGTAACATATGAAGAGTAAAATGTTGTTGATCTTTGTACAGATTTAATGTACTTCAGTTTTGCTCAGGTTAAAGTAACATTGTGATGAATTCCTCGGATAAATGTGACTGTTTGCTGCTGCTGTCCTGTGTTTCTGCCGACGGCTCGGATTTCCTTCCTGGTAAAGAGGTGTGGTTACTGGGTAACATGAGGGGGCGGGGCTCTGGGCTGGAAGCTGCCCTCTGATTGGCTGCGATGCTGAGCTAAAAGTTTGCAGAGCGAAGGAGGAAGTGTGTGTCTGTGCGGCTGCTGAACGGGACACAAACGGCTCTGCAGGAAGCTGGAAGCTGCTCTAACGGGAAAACGGCAGACATGAAGCGATCCTCCAGGTAAACGCCAACAGCAAAGCCTCAGAGACCCGCCGGAACCACTTCCTGCTGGTTCTGTTCCACTGTGGACGGGTTTCCACTCACATCGTGTTATAGATTTCTAAGCCTGAGGAGGTTTGTGTTGTCACGCGAACAGTTGGATGTGGTTGGGTCTGTGTGTGCGGCGCGGTGGGGAGGGGCAGCAGAACCCGACTGGAGGCAAAATGAGACTGACGGCGTTTCTGTAATGTTTTCTCTCCACATAGAAACTTCTGTTAGTTACAGCAAACGGTCGTCTCCTGACGTAAAAAACAAACAGATAAGGAAGGAGAGGTGGAGGGCTCAGCAGATCTGATCTGGTCGCTATGGTAACCAGCCGCAGCTTCTTCTTTGTGTATGCCGGGGTTTACCTGGGGATCACCTGGCGAGTCGGAGCGCTGCAGAGGGAGTTTGGCTTTGCAGCAGAGTTATGATCACGGTTATGAAATTGATCACATTTCCTCTCAACATGCAGCAAACTCTGCTGCACCAACAGGAACTGGGTTGAGTTTCTCCGACCGCACTGCCCTGCATGTTCTACACAAAAACCTGATTCAAGTGATTTCGCTGCACATTCTGCTTCATTTAGCACTAAATAAAACTTATTTTAAATCACTGGAATCATTTTGTGAGCAAGTAATCTGATTCATCTGTTTTCAGACGTGATAAATCCTGCAGGATTTATTCCGGTTTTTGTATAATTTGCAGTTTCTGAGTGGAACCGTGCAGAAAACGTGTTTATAAAGTCGACTGCTGCAGCACTTAAGTCATAATGGATCAGCTGATGGATGACCGCTCCCATCATCCCGCAGTTGAAGGACGCCATAAACCATTAGTGGGGTAGAAACGTCCATTTCCTCCGTGCGCCTTTGACTGCACCGCTTTGTTTTCTGATCCCTTTTAGTTTAAACAAGAAATGCCAATCAGATGAACTGGAGGATAAGGAAAATGTTTTACTGGAAATATCTTTTAATGCAAAGTCAAATGCCTCAGAAAATGAAACATGAGGCTGAAATGAAAAAGTTAGAAAAGAAGTCATAAATTATTCTGACTGCTTTTGGGTTCAGGTTTCATTTGTGGTGTTACCAGCAGGAATCGGTTGTTTTTAATTAAGCAGAGCTCATGAACTTTGACCTGCTTATCAAAGACGTTTCAGTTTTTTTTTTATTCTAAATTTTGGCAGGCTTGTTGAAATAAAACTTTCTGAACTGGTTTTGCTGCTTCAGGGCTGAAAACTGAAATAACTGACAGGTTAACAGCAGGAATATGGCAAGCTGTTTGAATATATAATCAAACCACAATTACAACAGCTAATTGAACTAAATGTCTTAAAATATTTATGAAGGCATGTTGAGGTTCTAAGGGGTTGAATTTGGGTCTCTACGAAGACATTTTCCGACGTGTTTGTCGTTTATTTTCTTGAGAAAATATGCAACAAAAATCACAATTAAAAGATTTTTCTGCCGTATTAGACATTTTTGAGTCAGTTCTTGTTGGTTAAAAGAAAATTCGTCATACCCAGAACAGTTTCCTCCTGTTTACCGAACCTACAGTAACTTTTTACAATCAGATTTGGTTTTTAATCTGATCTTTGTTGAAGATTCCATCTGTAGTAAATGATAAAACTGCCTTCCATAGAAGGCTGGTAAGATTTTACTAGCAGGTTTTGTTTCTTTTAGTTTAACATCCATCACAGATCTGCTGGTTTTTTTCTTTTTTTCGTTGATTGCTGCCCTTGTTGTTGAATCCTCTGAACTTTAAACCAGCAGACATTTTGTTTCTGCTTGACGTTTGTTCATCAGAAATGTGCAGCTCTGGAGAATCGTACTCAGGAGGATTACTGCGTTCCCCTGGTGCATCCTTGCAGCTCGTCCGTCCCCTCTGTGTGTTTTCCGAGCGCAGCCATCCAGGCGGAAAATGTTCTGCATGTTAATGAAGGTTCTGTTTGTTCATCTCCGCCTGGAAAGCAGGAGACTCGCTCACGTTTCACAGTGAGGAGGTTTTAGATGTGCCGGTATTTACAGTGTTTTTCTGCCAGTTTCCCAGCCAGCTCTGCTCTAATTACGGGGTCAGCCGCGGCCTGTGATTGGCTGCAGCCGCGCCACGCCTCGTCTCCCTGCCAGAGCGACACGCAAACAACCGGGCCTTTATGTGGTTAGTTAAAAGAGCCAACACTGGCCTCCACCTGACCAGAACCAGATCAGACATCTGCTCTCTGATCTGCTCTCTGATCTGCTCTCTGATCTGCTCTCTGATCTGCTCTCTGATCTGCGCCTCATATTGAAACAGGCTTACATCTCCTTTGACTCAATAAAGGAGACATATTGTGCTTCACTGAACAGGTTAGAAAAGGTCTATTCAAATCCTACTCACTACACTTTTTTGTAAAAAATCGTTCTTGAATAAAAGATTTCAGTCTGTTTAGTTCTGCCTTCCTTTCAGATTTTAGTTGTTTTAGGACGTCCTGTCAATTTAAATCTAAACAAGGTGCTGCTGGCCACGACCCCAACTCAACGTTTAAACTCAAACGTGAAAATGGCTGCAGACACGTGCAATTATACAAACGTACATCTTTGAGAAGCATTAGTAGAGCCTCCTGCACAACCAACAAGAAAGTAGTAAGTGGTTTCTGGATGGTCAGTCAACAACAAAACACCCGTCTTTTCCAGCAGTCATTGTACAGCAGTAAAACCAGCTGACCAAACGTGCTGGAGCTCTGCTGGGGTTGCTGGGCAACAGACTGGGCTTTGCTGGGGTTGCTAGGTAACGGGCAGTCCCTGCTGATTAATGATGTCACAATCTGTAGGTTTTATAAACGGCTCATTTTCCAGGCACCAAAAAACATTAACTTACAGCCGGAAACTTGCTTTTATTTCTACTTTTTAATGTTTTTAAGTGCTTCACCTGTTTTTAGAAGCAGTTGAGACCCAAATGGAAATGCAAAAATATTCTGCATTCACTCATCTTCTGTTTTCAGTGAAGCCTTTGCAGAACGGCGGCTGATGTTTTCAGAGTTCCTCCTTTACTAGCGCCGTTTTCTGTCCTACCTCCTTCCCAGCCTGTTTGGTTGTTCTGTCTCCACACCTTTCAGTTTTTGGGTTAAAGTTAAAACTTTTCCCTTATCCAGATGTCATCACTTCTTCTGTAGCCGCGGCTGATTGGTGGACAGGTCGTCCTGCCAGTCAGCAACCCATGAAGTGCTCAAACCGCAGCAGCTCTGGCCGGCTGACTGACGGCTGAATCAGGAGCTGCAGAGTCGTGATGGACGGCTGAATCGTTGCAATTTTGCATTTAGCAACACAGATTTCCAACATGAAGCTGCAGAGCTTTGCTGCCTGCATTGCGTTTGGGCCCACGCCGTCATCCCCCCTTTCTATGGGTACAATAGTTTCTCTGTATTCTGTGTCATAATTGATCAAAAGTCATTTCTTTTATTTTTAATGGGAACATTGGAGCACAAAACCTTCAGTGTTTTCTCTCTTTATCAAAGGAGATCGAAGCCTGAGGGCCGAATAGAAAACTTTCCAAAACAGATCCGTCTTAAAACTGAGGAATGTAACTTTTATAAGAAAAAAATGTTTATGTATTAAAGTATCACTGTGTTGTGAGACAAATAATCAGTGAAAAAAATTACCCTAAAAACCCACTGCTCCTCCAGAAGCAACCAGTCAGAGGCAGGAGGGTCTTTGTGCTGTCAATCACACTTGTGTATGCTACAGAATGCTAAGGCTAGTTAGCATAGCCACTGATGACGATGAGAAGTTGTTTCTCCTCCATCAGCACATTGAACAGCGTATACACGAGCCTGATTGACAGCGCTAAGACGAGGCATGTTGCAATAAATCAATCACATGATAAATTGAGCTCAATAACTTCCATTTGCAGGATTTGTCTTTTTTTTTTTACCAAAAACTGGATGATAAAATGTTTGAGTCTTTCTTTTTCTGAAAGATTTCATAATTCATTTTATTTGTTGTTTTTGTTTGTTTTGGATAGTTAAAATGTCGTCCAGTTCCAGTATTAAATATTCATTATAATTTGAAGTTTAATGATCTTTGAGGATGTGTTCTTGCTTTATTATTATGCCATTATATTCCTTGAAACTTTTAATAAATATGTTTTTAAATCATCTTCTAAAGGTGGAATGCTGTAGCTTTAAATGTGGATGCTAGCTGTTCGTGCTACTTGATTATTTCCAGTGTTTTTAATCATTTTCTTCATCTTTGGCCGTTTTTGAAAGCTTGTTGCTGCAGCCGCCTCTCACCCATCAGCGCTGCGACTTTATGACTTTATGCTCCAAACACCTGGAGCGTTCTGCAGCCTGCACGCCGTGTCGGAGCAGCTGCTGGTATCTTTAATCTGATTGTTTATTCATGAGCTGAACGCTGAGGTCCACTTCGTGTTTCTGCTGACTCCCATGTTTCCTCTCGCTGTCCAGTCGAATGAAGTAATGAGGGTTGAAGCCTGGAGATGAAATGATGTGAAAGGGAGCTGCTCCGTTTCATGCATTTAACAAATGTATGCGTGATGGGCTCTCTGGATCCACAGCTCACTTTTTAAACATTTTTAATCTTCAGAGTGGGAAACGATTTCATTCTGCTGATCAGTTTTTCTGTTTTTCAGCAAATCCAAAGAATGCACCTACAATGCAGGTAAAATTACCTTTTCTATATACATATATAAATATTTGCCTTCAGGTTTTTTTTTTTGTTTTTTACAAACTTCAGTGTATTTCCTAATAAACCAAGACAAGGTGTTGGATAAATAAGCCTTGTAAAAAGTTATTTTATTTTTCCAAGCCCTGTTTACTTTGGCACAGCCACTTAAAATGCTCCAGGTACAACATTAAAAGTTTGAGAGAAAGAAAAAAACCTGCTTTTCACAGGTGATGTAGGAACATGTTTAAAAAGTCACCGTGTCTCTTTAATTTTCCACTTTTGGCCTGTCACCTAAAATCCCTGTAAAATGGAATTAATTCTGAGAAACTTTGAAAAACCTTTAAATGGTAGCAGCTGGTTTTACATAAACTTTGTTGCAGAAACTTAATTCTTGGTCTTCAGCTCCTTATTTTGCTTATTTGATGTAAAAGTAAATGTTTTAATGACCTAAACGATAAGTTTAAAGTTTGTTCCCCCCTCCAGTTTCTTCCTTTCTGTTTTATGTTTCTACTTTTCTCTCTGTTTGACGACGGATTCACAGTCTGTGTATTTAAAGCCGTTTTTCTCCTCAGAGGACGGCTACGTGAGGATGTTCCTGCGCGGTCGTCCCGTCACCATGCACGTCCCCGACCAGCAGCGGGACGGCTTCAACCTGGACCAGAAGGTGGCGCTGCCGGACAAAAAGCTGAAGCTTCAGTGGGTGTATCCTTCCAACCGAAAGGGAGACGACAGCCAGGAAAGACTCGATGGTCAAAGCAGTGGAGGAGAAATATTTTTAAAATAGAAAAAACATTAAATCAGTTTTTTAAAATTGTAATTTTAAATATTGTATAATTTTTAAAATTATACGTTTTTTGTAATTCTGTGTCGAGTACTGTGAAAGCCACACTTCTCATTTATTTAAAAAAACTTCTTAAAGGTTGGCTCCAGGAAATGGAAAAATGTCACCATTACACATGAACTAATGTAATTTAATGGTCTTTTATTCACTGCTAGCAGCATCACAGTAGCTTGTTGCCTTAAAGTGTTTATTTCATCAACACTTTAGATTTTATCCACTTGGCGAAAACCTCATGTAATTAATCGGTTGAGTTAATTTCAGTCTAATTATTTAACCTCGTTTTAATCGAAAACCATGTCAACAAAACTAAATATTTTTTCAGTTCAACTCCCGTTTTTTGCTGCTAAATCATTTAATAAACAGATATGAGCTCAACAACAAAGGTATTTATTGCTTTTAATCTCTTATTTAGGTTATTCAACAGTCAGATTGGTACTAACTTCTACTTCTTCCATTCAGCTTCTTTAGAAATTCTGGCTGCTAACATTAGTGTTAGCATCTGCGCTCCTGCTACATGTTTAGCATTGAGATGCTATTTTAGCTAACACCTTTTAGCACAGCAATAGTCTGTCACAGCGTCCAATCAGATCGGTTTTTGAAGCAGAAATTAACCCCCAGCTTTGGCGTCCATCTTTGTTTGTGGATATTTTACGTAAAAAAATGGCTTCCTGCCGATCTTTACAGCTTCGGTCACCTTCCCTAACTAAACGGTGGGCTAGCTACGGCTACCGTGGCCGCGACTGCCGCTGCAACCTCTACCTGCTGCCCACCGGGGAGATCGTGTACTTCAACGCGTCGGTGGTGGTTCTGTACAACACTGAGGAGCAGCAGCAGAGACATTACCTGGGACACAACGACGACGTCAAATGGTGAGGAAACAAACACTGATACCATAATAAAGCCTTTGGATCCGTCTATGTTAATATCTATAACACTAGCTGCAATACAAATCTTTGTTGATATTTTGCTGATGTCAAAAATTTTTTAATTTTGTGAAGCTGTGACAGCTCTGATGGAAGAAAAACCAAAACAAACCATTATCCTGCTACCACTTCCTGTCTTCTTTGGTGTTTCTGTCAGTAGTAACATCCTGTTGTTAATCATGTGATACAAAAACACTGTTTTAAATATGAAAAACCGCCTCACTCTAGCTCAAAAATGTTTTTTTTCCTCTAAATTGCCTTGTTTCCATCAATAAATTTATTATAATTCCAGTTTTGTGATTTTATGGTTAATGTAGATGCAGCTACTGACAGATTCATTAGCATCCAGTTCAGACTCGATCACCAAGCAGCTGAATTTTTCCAAGAAAAACTTTCAATTTGAAGCAGTTTTCAAACAAAGAGGAACCTAATTGTATAATTTCTCCTTTAATGGCCTGACTTCACCAGAAAACCACCATCTCTTTCTTTCTTCCACCAGAGGAATCTGCAGAATTTCCTGTTGTTCCCAGTATGGATCAGACTTTTCTCGGGAAGCTCCCACTCGCAGTTTTAAACCTCCTCAAACTTTACTCGCCTTTTATCAGAACTTTTGAATTAATTCCCACTTTTAAAACCATTTTATGGTCCACTGTTCTGCATATTTTGGTCATTTTCACGTCTGAAAATGACTGATTTTATTTTTATTTTCCTTTCAAATTCTCCACAGAAATATGAATTTTATGAAAAGCAATGAAGGAATAGTGGAGTAAAATGTCAGATTATCAGTTTGAGTAATAATATTCAGTCTGGATCTTGATGTTTTTGATCTGGATTAATGATACCATTTACCAAAATGATTCACACTGTAAAAAATAAAATCTTACCAAGTATTTTTCTTCTAGTTTCTACTCCAAATATCTTAGTGCACTTGAAATAAGACAAAACTAACTGATCTGCCACTGGACCTAGTTTTTTTTCCATCAATTTTGATGAATTATTGATGTAAAATAAGCTCTGAAATCTTGCTGAAATGTTACCTACATGTTACTTCTGTCTTATTTCAAGTGAACTAAGATATTTGGAGTAGAAACTAGAAGAAAAATACCTGGTAAGACTTTGAGTTTTTGCAGTGTACAGCAGAAAACACTCACCTCCACACCTTAAAATCGACTTTTTTTAGCTATGCATCATGTTACAATGTTATTCCCACATTAAAAACATACCTGTAATGTTGCTTTGATAATTTCATGCGTGTTTAAGAAATCCTTTAATCCTTTATTTAATAGATTTTGCGCCTATAAAAAAAAATAAATGACACAGAGGAGGAATAGAAACTAGACTGAAATGGTGAGATTTTGTGTTTTTGCAGTGCAAATAGAAGTTTCTTTTGTGTGAAAAGTGTCTGTTCATCTAATTAAATCTATGATCCAATCATCTGGCACCAGCTGGCCTGTAAACACTAAACGCCTCCTGAGGCATGCTGGGAAAAAAACCGTTTCTTGTCCCACTGCTGTCAGTTTGACTCCTTCAGCTTTTTAAGAAAACATTCACCTTTTATTCTCTCACAAAGACGGCGCCATAACAATAACAATGTCGACACTCTGAGTCCTTTAAAGGCTGCTAATGGTACAATTTTTAAAAAATTATTTTATTTTGCTGAATGTTTGAACTTGCAAACGTTGCAAAATGTTTAGATGTGAATCGTTTTTCACTTTCGCTCTCCTCAGCCTGAGCGTTCATCCTGACATGGTAACCATAGCAACGGGTCAGGTGGCTGGAAACTCCAAGGATGGAAAGGTAAAGTGGACGCCGCACCTCCGTTTGTTTTATTAACCCAACTGTACCTTTGTTATTCCTTTTTCTATTTCATAAAATAAGTTTCCAATTAAAATGTTGCTTGGGATGCAAGAAAACACTGATTTTAATGGTTTTTTTCAGTGGAATTAATAAAATAAGTTTTCTGATTGTAGTTTTCTTCAGTAAATGTTTAATTCTGTAGTTATTTGTTTGTTTTTCCTCTTCAGCTTCTCGCTCCTCACGTCCGCATCTGGGACTCGGTGAGCCTCAACACGCTGCATGTGATCGGCATGGGGGCGTTCGACAGAGCCGTCACCTGCGTCTCTTTCTCCAAGTCGGTAAGCAGCGACTGGACGCCGTCAGGGCAGAAAATCTCAGACTTCCACCAAACATCTGACAGTTTATAAAAATGATTAAAAAGAGAGGACATTTTCTCTAAACAATTTTCTTTAAGTAAATGTTCAACTTTTCAAACTCAGAAATTTTCACGTTTTGTATCTAGAAAATATCTGGTTAATCTCAAAATTGTGGAATTTTTTTCCAAGTAAATTTTTCAAAGTTTCCTAGAAATGTGAAAATTTCTGAGATGAATTTAAAAAGTTCTGAGTTTTTTTCAAGGAAATGTTAAAACTTTTCAAACTCAGAAATTTATTTTGTTCTAGAAAACTTTAGATGAACCCAAGTATTTCAGTTTTTTTCTAGGACGTTTTAAACTTGAAAATCTGAAATTGTCACATTTTGTTTCTAGAAAATTTTAGATTATCCTCAAAATGTCAGATTTTTTTTTTCAAGCAATTTTTTTGACTTTTCAAACTCAGAAATTTCCAGTGTTTTATCTAGAAATTTTCGGAGATTAATCTAAAAACTTCTGAATTTTTTGGTGGAAATGAACAGGATTGTTTCGCTATCTGCTGTGCAGCAGCTGGAAATCAGTTTTATGTTTCTGTGACGTTTTTCTCTTCGTCCACTCAGAACGGCGGCTCCTTCCTCTGCGCCGTGGACGACGCCAACGATCACATCCTGTCAGTCTGGAACTGGCAGAAAGAGAAACAACTCGCTGAAGTGAAGGTAAACTCGCCTTCATCTCATTAATTGTGAGCTGATGAAAGCCGCAGATGAAGGAATAGCGTTTGCTGCTGCAGTGCTCCAACGACTCTGTGCTGGCTGCCGTGTTTCATCCCATGGACACGAATCTGATCGTCACCTGTGGAAAGTCGCACATCAACTTCTGGACCATGGAGGGAAACGCGCTCACCAAGAGGCAGGGACTGTTTGAGGTAGAACCGCCACGAACACCAGATTTTAAATGTAAAACGGTTTGAGCCTGAAGAAAACTGGGCGCTTGTTTCTACGCTTCGGTTCGTCCAGACGGCCGGGATCCTGAGCTGATCAGTACAATCACCTAAGCAACTTCAAAAAAATATCACTGATATGAGTATTTTTACTTTTACTAGAGTAATTTTATTATGAAGTATTTCTACTCTTGAGTAAAATTTCTGGATTTTCTTCCCTCTGAATGAAAAACATGTTTTAACCAGAAATCCACCAGACTCAGACACACAAACCTGCAGCTTCTGTTAAACTGATTTGGAAAAGAAATATTTTAACTGATTTTTGTTATTTTTTTGTTACTTATGTTAATTATTATCATTTTGGTTTTTAAAACTTAACTTTATGTTTTGGTCCATCTGGTGATGTAATTTTAAAATACTAAATGATTGATAATTTGATCAGTTACTCAGTGCCGGAGTAGACATTTTACCAAACACGTTTTTTACTCTTAATTGAGTATTTTCTCGGACGAAAACTTTTTACTTTTACTTGAGCAAAAGAGTAAATTGATCCCGAGAAATCAAGCTCAATGGGAGAAATCCCAGACTGAGCACTGAGGGGAGATGAGAATCAAACTGAAGCTAACATCATCTTAGTCCAAACCTTTTAAAATATGCTCTCGCTGCTGAACTTAGTTTTTTGCTTCTTTGTGTTGCAGATGTTAATTCTCAGTGTAAAAACCGTATGAAAAACATTAAACCCACAAATTATTTGATCCGTTTCCATAGAAACACGAGAAACCAAAGTACGTTCTGTGTGTGGCCTTTGCTGAAAACGGCGACGCCATCACAGGAGACTCCAGTGGGAACCTCTACGTCTGGGCCAAAGGTCGGGTTTGCTCCTTTTCTCTGGTGGAAGGTCTCTGTGAACGAGGGATCATCCAACGTGTGTGTGTGTGTGTGTGTGTGTGTGTGTGTGTGTGTGTGTGTGTGTGTGTGTGTGTGTGTGTGTGTGTGTGTGTGTGTGTGTGTGTTACCAGGTGGTAACCGTATCAGCCAGGTGGTGTCGGGTGCACACGAAGGTGGCATCTTCTCCGTTTGCGTCCTGAAGGACGGCACCATGGTGTCCGGAGGCGGGAAAGACCGCAAGGTGGCGCTGTGGGACCACAACTACAGGAAGCAGGCGGAGATGGAGGTAGAGGAAGAACGAGGAAGGAGGGATGAAGCACGCAGACAGAATAGATTCATGTTTCTTCTTGTTGGTCAGATAATGACAATCTGAGATAAAAGCCTACAAACATTTGTTTTTCCAACCTTTATTCCAGATGCATTATCTAAACGTTCTTTCCTTTTTTATCCTCCTTTCTCACTCACTTACTTCCTTCCTTCTCTCTTTTTTCCTTTACGTCTCTCCCCGTCACTCCATTTCACCCTTTATGTTTATACTTCCTTCCTTCTGTTTCCTCCTCCCTCTGCAGGTTCCATATTTAAATCATGTTTGCTGTCGAACAGTAAACAGTATTTTTTTTATGATTTTAAATCACTGATATCTCTGCAACAGTTGGTTCCAGTAACGATAACCAGTTTAACCAGTAGCTGTGGTTTTTGGTATATTGGTCTCTTTTCCTTCTCTCTCTCTTTGTGCGTCCAGGTGGGCGAGTTGCTCGGCCCGGTCCGGGCTCTGGCTGAGGGGAAACCAGGTGAGCTGTTCGTCGGAACCACCAAGAACGCCATCATCAGAGCGGCCTTTCCCGACACCCTGACCCCCATCGTACAGGTACGCACCTGGAGAAGGCTCCGTTAGCATCCATTAGCTTCTAATGTTAGCTTCGGTTAGCGTCTTTTAGTGTAGCTGCTGTTTGCATCTTTCTGTCAACTTCCAATGGCTTTTGTTAGCAGCCATTGGTTTCACTGACATCACTTAGCTTTTGTTAGCATTCGTTAGGGTCTGTTAGCTTCCGTTTGCAGCCAATATCGTTTGTTACATCCATTAGCTTCCGCTAGCGTCTCTTTGATAGCATCCTTTAGCTCTCGTTAGCATCTATCGGCATCTGTTACCGTCTGTTGGTGTCTGTTGGCCTTTGTTAGCATCCTTTAGCTTTTGTTAGCATCTGTTGGTGTCCATTAGCTTCCATTATATCCATTAGCTTTGTTAGCTTTGAATATTTTAGCTACAATAAATGGTAACACTTTATTTGAAGGGGGGTGAATAAGGCTGACATGACACTGTAATAAATATGTCGTAACACCCGTCATGAACATGAATAAGCCTTCAGGAATATTTATGACTGTTGTCATAAACGTCATTCGGTAAATTATGACACTTTTAATACAAAGTTGACATTATTCAAAATGTCTTTGTTATGACAACTTGACATTAACCAGGAAATCATTACTGTTTAAACTTTACCTTTAATAACATAAAGTTACCTAATTTTTAAAGTGCAATCAGTAATACTTTTATAACAAATTTATATCAGTAATGATTTCTTGGTTAATGTCAAGTTGTCATAACAAAGACATTTTGAATAATGTCAACTTTGTATTAAAAGTGTCATAATTTACCGAATGACGCTTTATGACAACAGTCATAAATATTCATGAAGGCTTATTCATGTTAATGTCATGTTTATGACAGGTGTTATGTCATGTTTATGACAGGTGTTATGTCATGTTTGTGACAGGTGTTATGTCATGTTTGTGACAGGTGTTATGTCATGTTTATGACAGGTGTTATGACATGTTTATGACAGGTGTTATGTCATGTTTGTGACAGGTGTTATGTCGTGTTATGACATGTTTATGACAGTGTCATGACAGTCTTATTCACACCCCTTCAAATAAAGTGTTACCCAAAAAATCTACAATTTCTGAATAGTAACCACGCGAGGGTTTAACTTTCTTGGTGTCCTTTTCTTAGCATTTGTTGGCTTTTTGTTAGCATCTGTTAGCTTTCGTTAGCATCCGTTAGCGTCAGGCGACCTCCTCCTGTTTTAACCCCTTCCTGTGTTTCCAGGGTCACACAGACGAGCTGTGGGGGCTGGACGTCCACCCCTCCATGGAGCAGTTCGTTACCTGCTCTCAGGACAAGCAGGTCCACCTGTGGGACACCAGCACCCACCAGCCGCTCTGGAGCAAGACCCTGGAGGTGAAAGGAGCAGTAGAAACGGAAAAACAGAGCATAATCTGCTAACTGACGTGGATAACTAGCATTTTGGTTCTTGTTCAGGATCCGGGAAGGTCTGCAGGTTTCCATCCCAGTGGTGCCGTTCTGGCTGTGGGAACCATGACTGGAAGGTTGGTCCGCCGCTGCAGCTGCAGCTCTAAAACATCTGGAAAAACACAAAATCTAAACAGTGGCTCCATCACTTATTCACAATTATTTCTGTATATTTTAGAGAGCAAAAATATTTGTTTTTTTTGCTACAAAATCTAATTTCCTCCAAGAACTGAGCAGTGGTTCTGGTTCTTTTTGGTTGTTGTATTTCTGCTCCAGTTTCTAGTGCAAATATATTTGTACACTTGAAATATGGCGAAATAATTTCCAAATAGCTTTTTTTGGTCTGCAAATTTTTGACTTCCAAAAAAAGAGAGGACATTTCTGAGTTTGAACATTTCTGAGATTAATTTGAAAATTTGAGTTTGTCCTTGTTTTTTGTACAATATTTCTACAAAAAACAATTTTGTCACATCTCAAAATTTCAGCTTTTTTGTAGCAAATTTTCTACTTTTCAAATTCAGAAATGTTCTTGTTTTTTCTAGAAGAGTTCTGAGATGAATCTAAGCATTTCAGAGTTTTTTGGCGGATATTTACTCCTTTCTTTCTGTCTATAATGACCCTAACACACCGCCGCAGGTAACAGCCAATCAGCATCAAGGGGGATGAATGGCGCTCCTGGCTTGGCTCCTCAGCAAATGCCAACCAGTAGCACATAAAGTAGCATTCTGCAGATATTGAAGCTTCTCCAGCTGCTTTTTGTTTGAATATTTTAGCTAAACTCTACAAAAAATCTACAATTACTGAACAGTAACCAGGTTGATTAGGCTAAAAACTAAATCTTTATATGCTTAGTGGTGTTTGGAGCCAGGAAGTGAGGCGCTGCTGCATCTGTTGGCTCTGCTGTTGCCAGTTAACACTTCTTGTTGTTCCAGGTGGCTGGTGCTGGACACCGACACCCGGGATTTAGTTTCTATGCACACAGACGGCAGCGAGATCATCTCAAACATCAAATACTCTCCAGGTGAACGCCCTGACGGCTCCGTATTTCTCCTTAATGCTTCTCTCCAAGCTGCTCTCTGAACCGTTTGTGTTTGTAGATGGTAACTTCCTGGCTGTTGCCTCCCATGACAACTTCGTCTACATCTACGCCGTGAGCGAGAGCGGCAAGAAGTACAGCCGCGTGGGCAAATGCACTGCAAGTCCAGATTCTCTACCCTTAGCAGAGATCAGTGTTTCTCAAACCTTTTCAGGCTAAAAACCTCTTAACACCTGTTAAAAAATACAACCTGAAATTTAAACATTAGTCTCTTTAACTCTTATTGTTGTTTTTTGTTTATCCCAATAAGAACCACAACCATTAATTCATCTGTTTGGGACATTTTGAGCTATTTACAGATTCTGAAAGTGGATCCTAAGTTTTCCAATTATGTCAAATACTTAGAAAATAAGTTGCTATTTTTGTTGAGTGAATTAATAACATTTTAGGGCTGTTTGTAATTTAGAAGCACAGCAAAAGAAAAATAGATTGAAAATTATCTACCAATTCTACAAATTGTATTTATCTTTAGTATTTAATTTAATTATTTTAATTAAATAAAAATAACAATAGCTGTTGACGTGTGAGCAAAGAACAGTTCCCACTGACAGAGCTGTTCAAAAGAATCGAATCTCTGGTGAACGACTCGGCCTCCTCTGATGTAAATGTTCCTGCCGTCGTTTTCTTTCCTCCAATATCTTCAGGTTTATGTGACCTGGTTTTAAGCCACTCATCCATTACTATTTTTAAAGCCAACCCTTTGCTAAGCTAACTGTAGCGTCGCACTTTGACCTCTGCAAATAAACAGTGGTTACATGCAGTACCCTGCGGACCACCAGAGGGCGCCTGGGAGCCACAGTTTGAGAAAGACTGAAACACATTTTCAGCCATGAGGGAAAACTGATTTAAACTGGAATTGTTCTGATTTGTTTGGGTTTTTTAGGGTCACTCCAGCTTCGTCACCCATCTGGACTGGTCTGCAGACAGCCAGTACCTCGTCACCAACTCAGGAGACTACGAGATCCTCTTCTGTACGTCTTTGTTTTCTCCAAAAAGAGGAAACCTGATGTGTATGAAGCTTTTTTGTTGTAATTATTATTATTATTTTAATTTTCAGGGGAGGCATCCAGTGGTAAACATGTGACCAACATGGACACGGTGCGCAACCTGGAGTGGGCCACCTCTACCTGCACTCTGAGCTTCAGCACCTTCGGTAGGCCTTCCAGACCAAAACTAAAACCAAACAGTCCTGCTGATGCAAAGTCTCACAGGGTGCAAAAACACAAAATCCTACCAAGTGTTTTTGGTCTTAGTTTTGACTGATTTCCAGTCTATGGTCATGTTTTAAGTCAGTAATCCCTTATTACCAACAAAACAAATCTAGTTCAACTGGCAGATTATTTTAATTACAACATGGGAAAATGTCTTGTTATAAGTAATTCTATCTGCCAATGGAACAAGAACTTTTTCATCCATATTGAGGAATTATTGACTCTAAACAAAAGTTACTTATAACGTATCGTTTGTTCCATCATATCCTTCGTTCTATTGTTCATTCGTTCCGTTCTATCCTTCGTTCTATCATTCGTTCCGTTGTATCCTTCGTTCTATCCTTCGTTCTACTGTTCATTCGTTCCGTTGTATCCTTCGTTCTTCGTTCGTTCTGACGTATCCTTCGTTCTATCCATCGTGTTCATGTCCTGTTTTGTTCTTAAAGCTACTGGCTACATGTATTGATGCTAACACTCTGGGCAGCTGCTGTATGAAATGTCCAGCTTTCAGTCTCAGGTGATGTAAAGTTGCAGTTCGTGTTTTCTTTCAGATGCTCTCTGACGCCCTGGTATTTTCCTGCAGGCTGAAAACAGAACATGACATGAACATCAGTATTTGTCTCCCACTGACTTCCTAACTCTTTGTTTCCCAGGAATCTGGCCGGACGGCGCCGACGGCACGGACATCAACGCCGTGTGCCGCTCACATGATGGCTCCCTGCTGGCCTCTGCTGACGACTTTGGCAAAGTGCAGCTGTTCGCCTTCCCCTGCTCCCAACCAAGGGTCGGTCACATCCAGCCTGCGCTGCATCGGCTTCACATTAACACCAACTACTGGGTCATAAACGCAGTGAAAGCTTCAAAATAAAATGCTTCCAGATTTTTTTAAGTGGTGGATGGAAACCAGATGTTAAAGTTCAGGTTCCAGGTGTTTCACCGTTTTCACTGAGCCGTAAAACCCGACGCTGAAATGACTTCGAGCAGCTAAAACTCTTAAAAGATCTAGAATTTCCTATAAACACACAATAAACAGAAACATGTGGACAGCATGAGAAAACGCTCCAGGATTTTAAATAGTTCACTAAACTTTCTCAGAACAAAATCGATGCTTTGCTCTTAATTTAATTTTTTATAAACTTTGTTTTTTTCTTATTTGTTAAAAGTGTCATTGACAGTTTGAGACCAATAATTTATGAAAAAATTGATCTCCGCTTCTGTTTTTGGTTCTACCTCCATCTGCAGAAATGCAGCGCATCAAGTCAGAAACAACCAGCGTTGTCAATCATGTTTGTGTACATGCTGCTCACCTTCAGGTAGTTCCCGTCACCAGAGGCTGAAGTGAATGCTCAGGCTAGTTAGCATAGCCACAGCTAACACAGGATAAACTGCTTCCCTGTAAGTTGTTTCTCCAACATTACCACATTTAGCAACCCATACACAAGCATGATTGACGGCGCTAAGACCCTCCTCTTGGCTCTGATTGGGGTATTTCTGCAGATGGCGGTAGAACCACAGGGAGGAGTTCGACCTTTTTATTTTCACAGATTATTTTACAGTTTTAATAAATATGTAATAAATTCATATTTATAAAATTACATACTGTAGCTTTAAGGGGAAAACGTCTCTCATAATTTGCAAACTAAATAAAACACCACAATAAATTGGATAAGTTACATTAAATGTTTATTAGTTTGGTAGTTAGTCAGGCTGCTATGCTAGCTGTGCTATGCTAGCTGTGCTATGCTAGCTAGCGCGCAGCTTGAGAAATTCTAAATCATAAATATGAGCATCTCAAAAAGCTATTTTAAATTATATTTTATAACAGAAAAACAAATTAAAAAAACTTCTATTAAATTATTTTGCATATTGTTGCATTTAAAAAATGTGTGAATGCATATATACTATTGTGTTTACATTATAGCTCAGAAAAAGCAGTAATAATAATAATAATACTGTGTGCTTCATGAAGCTGGAAAAACTTAATGTTTGCAGAACTGTAACATTAAGCGATCATTCGTTAGTTTATACAATTAATAAAAAAGTTAAATAGTTTTTGAATGATATTCTTGTAGATTTAAGTGTTTGTGTTTTTCTGAACAGGCTCCGAGTCACGAGTACAGCGGCCACAGCAGTCATGTGACCAACGTCGCCTTCCTGCACGACGACAGTCACCTGATCTCCACCGGCGGGAAAGACACCAGCATCCTGCAGTGGGTCGTTGCCTAGGCAACGCTCTGTCCGATCCCGCATCACCAGATTACCCTCCCCCGCCAGCAGGTGGCAGCACCTCTCTGTGCCTACGGCTGCATAACCAACCGGACCGACCCGCAGACGACCAATCAGAACCGTGTGAGACGGAAGAGAAAAAGTAACATCATGGCTGACCTGTGACCTTTAGCGTTAGTACTTCCTGTGCCTGAACTGTGTTCATTTCGACCCCCTTTAACAGGAACTCCACCTGATTTCATTTGGGCCGAATGTGGCTCCTTTGTTCTACAGAGCGGTTCCGAACGCCCGGGTTCGGGTTTCACTCGTTTGTTATGATGTCTGAAGGAAACTTCAGACGTTTCTGCTTCATGTTGAGGAAATTGATGCAAAAACCTCAGAAGAAACGTCGTTCTTCCACAGAATCAGAGGATTTGACTGAAACGGGTTGAAAACCAGATCGCTCCCGGGATTTGTTTAGGCCAAACGCAGTCTGAGTGAAGTTGGCCAACATCTTTCTCTAATCTAACAGAATTGGTGCCGAATGTTTGGCAGCACAAAATTTGTTTCTGCTTTTTTCCTTTTGAAGATATTAAAGGTCAAAAGGTCAACCAGCCCCTCCCACATCACCCAGATCTAGTAACATTGGTCTCAAATGTTTGTGCAGCAACATTTTTGTTTGTGCCGCTGTCATTTTAAGGACGTTAATAAATGTTTCCAGAGGCCATGAAAGGTGAGGCAGCCGAATAAAATTGGTCAAACGTTTGTGCAGCAAAAATTATTTTTGTTTGAGCTGCCTTTCCTTTGGAGATATTAATCAAAGCCTAAAGGTCAAAAGGTCAACTAGCCCCTCCCTCATTACCCAGATCTAGTAAAATTTGTGTCAAATGTTTGTGCTACATTTGTGCTGCTATCATTTTAAAATTTCACAAAATCAAACAAATTCTGAGTCGATCGACCGAAGCTGCATTTGTGCAGCAGAATTTTAATTTGTGCTGCTTTAACTTTGAGGATATAGATGGTGACGTCTGGAAACGCTTTAATACCTTTAAAGTGACAGCAGCACAAACAAAAATTTATGCTGCACAAACGTTTGACACCAATGTTGTTAGATTTGAAGAAAGTTGTCCAACTTCAGTCCGTTTGTTTCTCTGAACTCGCACAAGTTTCTCCTCTAAACACACAAAACTAGTTTCTCCTTTAAACTTGAAATAAACTCCTGCAGGGATTTAGCAGTCGAATGTAACGACCACCGTTTTAAACTCCAAAGTGGGAGAGGCCTGTGTGTGTTTTTGTTTTTTCAGCCGTAAATGAAACGGGTGGAGTTCTGATTTCAGCAAACCGAGGACGACGCCGTCGCCTTCTTCTCTTCCACTTCGAGTCCCAGAAATCGATCGATTGTCCCTTAAATGTTCTCGTTCAGCTTTCGGTACGAAGCGCCTGTTGCATTTCATGCTGCTGTCTGATTGTACTACTGTAACCATGCTGAGCAGGCACTAGATGGCGCTGCAGTGCAAGAAAAGGAGCATGACTGAGGCTGCTGTAGATGCTCTTGATAATGTCTGTACACTTTGTGCTCCTCAGTGCGTTTGAGTGCCGTGATATTTTAATATTTATCTCTGACGTTACTGATATAATCGTGGCTCTTTAGCTGTGGACTCAACCATGATGCTGTGCTGTTGCAGTGAGCTTAAGCTGTGCTTCGCCTTCTGTTTTGGTAATAAATATCCCTTTTTTAATCTGAAGGTTCTGGGGAAATTTTATTTTATCTTACACTGTGAACAATTTAAAGAGTGAATAAAATGGGGGAATGTTGAGCCTAACTAGTTTTCTGAATGGTAAACATTTTCCTTTTAACCTTTTATAGTTGAACAAAAATGTGATTTTTCTTGTGCTGCTAATATTTTAATAATAGTTCACTAAAAGTAAAACTGCAAAAGCTGAAATTGAGAAATTTTTTTAGCTTAAGTAAATAAAAACTAATTAATGGGGAAAAACTATAACTGGGAATTATTGTGTGCTCAAAAAACTAAAACATGCTGAAATTATAAATGTAATGATCTTCTATTTTGTGTTTATGAATCTAAATATCTAAAGATAAAAATGAAATGAAAATGAACTAAAGTGAGTCATGAGAAAAGAAAAGGACAGAGTGGTTCTCATGTTCCCCAAGACGTTTAATCCAATAAAACCGAACGGAAGACCCCGACAGTCTGAGGTCTTTTCCGCTGGAGTACAACCCCGAGGCGGACACACACACACACACACACACACACACACACACACACACACACACACACACACACACACACACACACACACACACACACACACACACACACTAAAAATAAAACTCTTCTTAGACATTTAAACTGATTCCTGTTGATTTTCCTTGAGTTTCAATCCAAGAAAAACTTCTTAATCCCTCATGTACTCTGAAGATTATTTCACTTAAAGTGAAGCAAATATTAATAAACTTGTATAATAAACATACATAAAAAAAATGTATGTTTTATACGTCGCTAAAAACATTTGTCCTTCACGTTTATTTAAAACGCGCAGATTGACACATTGGAAAAATGTGACTTTTACCAAAAATACTATTTTTCTTTATGACTTTCACATTTAAGTTTAAAATATGACATCTGACCAATAAATAAGTGCGCTATTGCAGGTGTGGTGCAGCAGAGGCACCTGTGTTTAGCGCGTTAGCGGAGGTGAGCGCACCTCTGCTAAAAACAAAAGAAAGAGGCTTGGATGTTCAGGCAACAATCCCCAAACCTCCCAGACGAAGCGTCAGGCAGATATGAAATCTGGATAATTAATTTAGCAACCAGCTGCAGCTTAGTTAAAACTCCTCCGTCTGCCAAGATGCTGCTTGAAGTAAAGCAAACAGCGATTAATACTTCTGATGTGAATTCATAACAAAGTGACAAAAGACGAGAGACGGGATTTTAAAAAGTAAATAATACGAAACATTTTACATTTTTCAAATTAAGAATGGGCTAAAATCCAGACAGTTTCATACAATGAACCGAGACGCTTCATACAAACTGTGTGCTTATTTTTGGCTTTTAATAATTAAACATCTTATTGTTTAAATAAAAGGAGATGATAAGACTCATATAAATATACGGCACCACAGCTTTCTCTGAAATGAGCTCTATCAATGTTAGAAAACTGTAAACTAAGAAAAACAGCAAATTATTTGTTGTTAGTTTGACCTGAAAACATGAAAAATGATCTAAAATTATATACAGTGTCTTTAAAAAGTATCCAAGTTTCTCCGTTGGATATTTTACCCAAATGAATCATGATCAACAGTTTTTTTAATTAAATGATCTGATTAATTACTAATAACTTAATAATGATAATAATTCTATAAGTAATTAATAACTTGCCAAGCTCCACATAAACTGTTTACTTTCTGAGTTTGGAGTCACAAAGCCAAAGGTCAAGGAGCGCTGACCTCTAGGAGGCGCTAGACAAGAAAACAACGTGAGAACTCTGCCATGAATATTTAGCTGAACTCTGACCCCAAATTAAGCTTAAAATGAAACAAAAATTTTTGAAAAATATTCATTTGTGTTGACAGACCAAAGATGGATTTTATTTTTCTTGTCAAATTAAAACTCGTTTCCTTTTCCTGCACAAACAAGCTGAGAGGAAACAGATCGTGATGCGAGACGTTTTATTAAAACGTTGGCAGCAGGACGAGCGAGCGCCGCCCCGAACATCGACACGCCGCTTTTTCTAGAGTTTTTCTAGACAAGTTCTGAGTTTACTCTCAAAGTTTGAGTTTTTTCTCAGAAATGTCCTCATCTTTTCTAGAAAATTTAGAGATTAATCTCAACATTTCTGAGGTTTTGTTTTTTTTCTTTTACAAATTTTAGCTTTTGGAGCTCAGAAATTTTTCTCTTTTCTAGAAATTTCCTGAAATTATTCTAAAAGTTTTAAAATTTTTCTTTTGAGTTTTGAAAGTCTGAAATTTCCTTAATTTTTCTAGAAAAAAATTAAGGATTAATCTCAAAGTCTGATTTTTTTTTTCTTGAAAATTTCCAACTTTTGGAGCTCAGAAAGTTCTGAGATTAATCTAAAAATTTCAGAGTTTTTTGGCATAAATTTACTCCTCTTTTTTATTTTACATCAATAATTTCCATAATTCGCCGTTTTACTATTCTGACATGATTCCTTCAGGTGAAATCAAGAGCAAATCACTTCCATTTGCTGAATTTACCTGATTTAGTGCAACTTGTTGAGTGAATCCGGGACAAAAAGGCAAGCAGTAGAAACAAAAATAAGAGCAGTCTCTTCTTCTGTGGTTTGGTGAAATATTGATGCTAATGCGTTGCTCTGAGGCCGTCAGGCTGCATTTCTGAAATACCAGCGGCTCTGGCTGCAGCTCGGCGTTGTTGTTCCTGCTCCTGGCCTCCATCGCTGAGGATCTTTCATCTCTGCATGGTTCTGACTCCGTTAGCGTTTCACACTGATCTGGAGCCGCTCCAGTGTTTAGGAGACTCCATCTGTCTCAACAGACGTGTCCTGAGATTCAGGCTCATGTGAGACCAGAATAAAACCCACAGAATCGCATCAAACTCAACCTGAGGAAAAACGCCGACGGTCGATCCAGAAACTGGCAGATTACTGGGAACTGGGAAGGGAGCCACGTCTGGTGTTTTAGTAAAATCTGATTTATTTTGGTGTGGTCGTTCATGTTAGTATGCAGAGGTATCAAAAGTACTCACTCTGTACTAGTATCTGTATTAAACAATGTTCCAGTCAAACTCATTTACATTTTGGGCCAATTGAAGATCATGAATGACCTCAAAGAGCCACTGATGGCAGAAAGCTTTGATAAAACCCGTCAGCAAACTGCTACAGTATAAATAAGTAGCTATTTCTATTTTCAGTAAATACTTCTTCAAGTTGAACATCTTTTCACATTGATGTAATTTTGCGGCATGCAGATAAAAACTGATTAAATTTTATTAATTAAACAATATTTTAGCACAAAAGTGTTATTTTGAAGGTTTTAGTTTGGTGTCCTGCTGGACCTTAGAGGGCCACATAAACATTATGGCGGGCCAGATTTGGCCCCTGCGCCTTGAGTTTGACATGATTGTTGTAGTGAAGGAAAAAGTACAAGTTTTGAAATGTACTTAAGCACAAAAAGTAATTTTCACTTTCAAGAATACAAAATTACTTCCGACAATAAAATACTGAAAAAAATTTATGGATTATACCTCACAAGTAACTTTGCAGCAAGATATAGGAGCTTGTTTTAAGGATTAATCTCATAATATGTATGAAAACGTAGGAGTTCCAAAGGCGCCGTTACCTAGCAACCCCAGCCAAGCTTAACCAGTTACCTAGCAACCCCGACCAAGCCTAACCCATCACCTAGCAACCCCGGACAAGCCTAGCCCGTTACCTAGCAACCTCGGCCAAGCCTAACCGGTTACCTAGCAACCCCGGCCAAGTCTAATCTGTTACCTAGCAACCCCGGACAAGCCTAACCCGTTACCTAGCAACCCCGGCCAAGCCTGACCAGTTACCTAGCAACCCCGGCCAAGCCTAACCAGTCACCTAGCAACCCCGGCCAAGCCTAACCAGTCACCTAGCAACCCCGGCCAAGCCTAACCCGTTACCTAGCAACCCCAGCCAAGCCTAACCTGTTACCTAGCAACCGAGTTCTAGATTCACTGGCAGATTATTTCATTTTTAACAAAACATTTTTATCATTCTGTAAGTAAAATAGTAAAATCTAAAAAAATTCTCAAGTAAGAGTAGTGATACTTTATAATAAAATTACTAAGGTAAAAGCAAAAAGTATTTGGTAAAAAGTTTACTGAAGTACTGAGTAACTGATCAAATTATCAGTTATTTAATATTTAAAAATTACATCATAAGATGGACCAAAATACAAAGTTATGTGGAAATTTTGGTATTTTAGGAATCAAAATGACAATAATTCATATAACTAACAAAAACAAAAAATCAGGCAAGATAAGATGTTTCCAAATCAGTTTCATTCATTAAGAAAACTTCAGAAACTGTAACAAAAACTGCAGGTGTGAGTCTGTTTATGGTACATTTTTGGTTAAAAGCTGTTTGATTTTCATTCATTCACTCAATTTTACTTAAGTAAGAGTAGATTGTTCATAATAAAATTACTCAAGTAAAAATAAAAAGTACAACGCAATAAAATACAGAGAGAGAGAGAGAGAGAGAGAGAGAGAGAGAGAGCGAGAGCAAACTCCTCCTCCCTGGCTGTGAGTGTGGAGCTGGAGGCTCAGTGCGCCAGTGGAGCCGCTGCGCTGCGCTGCGCATCGATCACTGCGCGTCTATACGACACTTTTGTCCGGATACGCGCTGAGATACGGGATATACGGAGGATTTAAAAAGCAAAAAGTGAGTAACAACATCTATCTATCTATCTATCTATCTATCTATCTATCTATCTATCTATCTATCTATCTATCTATCTATCTATCTATCTATCTATCTATCTATCTATCTATCTATCTATCTATCTATCTATCTATCAGTTTTTCTCCTTTAACTTGTTAAAACTCAAACTGGCCGCAGCCTTATATTTAGCAGCTTTGCCGTTATTGACTGCAGATAATTAATAATTGATAAGTGATTCCCGCGGTTCGTTTCGGACCGGTTCTGAACCGTTTGGACTCTACCGGCTCAGACTGAAGGAATCTGACATCGAGCCGGTTGAAGTTTTTTCAAAGTTTTCAGATTTTTAGATTCCAGTTTTTGGCCCAGAGGAGGAAATTTAGAAAAGTTTGTGATTTAATGTGGCTTGAAATAATATGTGAAAATAAAAGCTTTAAATAAGATTTGGTTCAGTTTGAACCTCAGTTTTTACTGTAATGTCCTGTAAACTCGTCTGTAGATTAAATTAGATGATAATTTGATTTAATCTGATGGATTATTCTGCTCCTCCAGGTGGTTCACATGTTCAAGCTGTCAGGATCTTACATTGTTTCTGTAAAAAATGTGGAATTAATTCAGATTCAAATATTTCTGGGAACTCTTTTATTCACCTGTTTAAAAAATAAAATAAAAATAAAAACAGGAAAAATGTATTTTACATCAGTCAGAAAGTTTACGTCTGTTTCTCTCCAGCATGAAAACTTTATTTCAGGATTTTTATTGGCATGTTGGACGTTTTCTTTCTCTGGGGTGAATTTTTTTTTAATATATATTATAATTCAAATTATTTTTAAAGCTGAAAACTGGTTCCATATTCAAATTACTTGTTTTTCTATACAATTAATAAATACTATTTTAAATAAATAAATATCCTCATGAAAAAAGCAAAAATAAATATAATATATATATATTTTTTAACAGGATTATTTTTATTATTTTGTTTAGCACAGTTATATTCATTTAGAAGATAACATCTGTATAAAGTACGGTGGTGGCAGTATCATGCTGAGGGCCTGGATGTTGACTATAACAACATCCTGTCTGAATTTTACCAGGATTTTACATTTTTTTCTGCAACTTTCAAGAGAATATTTTATGATAATAATTTATAAATAAAATGGATTATTATTATTATTATTATTATTATTATTATTATTATTATTATTATTATTAGAATTTTTGAATAAAAATACTGAAATAAATTCCTAAATTTTTTTTTTTCTTTAACATTCAATGCAGCTGTATTACTTAATCAAAATAATCGTTCAGATTTATCACTAAAAGCTCCAAATTCATGTGAGGGTATGTAAACTTCTGACCAGCTCTGTATTGATTTGGTTTCCTTGGTAACGGAGATCCAGTTTCTCTCTTCCCACAAAGCCTTTTCTGCTTCGTCTTGGCTTTTCAAACTTAATTCAACACAAAGTCGCAGCAGAATCTGAAATATCTTAGCAAGAAAATAATAATAAAGATAAAATCCAGTGAAGCCAGATTAATGTTTCTAACTCTCCTCCTGTAAACGACACATTATTAATAATTCAAGAAAATAGCAGCCTCTCAGACTCCTCTGTCTATTTCTGATAGCAGTTTGACCTCCTATGGAAGATGAGCAGAGCAGCTTTAGCTAAGTGGTTAGCTGCGGCTAGCTATGGTTAGCTGTGGTTACCTATTGTTAGTTGTTGTTAGCTATGGTTAGCTGTGGCTAGCTGGGGTTAGCTGTGGCTAGCTATGGTTAGCTGTGGTTACCTGTGGTTAGCTGTGGTTAGCTGTGGTTAGCTGTTGTTAGCTGTGGCTAGCTGTGGTTAGCTGTGGCTAGCCCTGGTTAGTTGTGGTTCGTTGTGGTTCACCGTGGTTAGCTGTGGCTAGCAGTGGTTAGCTGTGGCTAGCCATGGTTAGCTGTGGTTTGTTCTTGTTCACTGTGGTTTGCTGTGGCTAGCTGTGGTTAGCTGTGGCTAGCCCTGGTTAGCTGTGGTTTGTTCTTGTTCGCTGTGGTTTGCTGTGGCTAGCTGTGGTTAGCTGTGGCTAGCCCTGGTTAGCTGTGGTTTGTTGTTGTTTGCTGTGGTTTGCTGTGGCTATCCGTGGTTAGCTGTGGCTAGTCCTGATTAGCTGTGGTTTGTTGTTGTTTGCTGTGGTTTGCTGTGGCTATCCGTGGTTAGCTGTGGCTAGCCCTGATTAGCTGTGGTTTGTTGTTGTTCACTGTGGTTTGCTGTGGCTATCCGTGGTTAGCTGTGGCTATCTGTGGTTATCCGTGGTTAGCTGTGGCTATCCGTGGTTAGCTGCGGCTATCTGTGGTTAGCTGCGGCTATCTGTGGTTAGCTGTGGCTATCTGTGGTTAGCTGTGGTTCGTTGTTGTTTGCTGTGGTTTGCTGTGGCTAGCTGTGGTTAGCTGTGGTTCATTGTTGTTTGCTGTGGTTTGCTGTGGCTAGCTGTGGTTAGCTGTGGTTTGTTCTTGTTCGCTGTGGTTTTCTGTGGCTAGCAGTGGTTAGCTGTGGCTAGCTGTGGTTAGCAATCTTTAGCTTTACTTACCTTTTCTCTACAAACCAGCAAACCAAGGGTGTCCAAACTTTTTGCCTGGGGGCCAAAAGTGTGAAGTTGAAAGAGGTCCAAAGGTCACAAAACTTTAATAGCAAAAACTATTTTCTTTTTTTTTTTTACCTGCTAAATAAAAAATAAACCAAACACACAATATGAGCAAAGCAGTCGGATTTCTGTAGACGAGAGATATGTAAATTGTAGATTTAAAATTTAAAAGATTTGTCAGATTCTAAAAAGAAAAACAATAAAACCGATTGTAAAGTTTTCATCTTCTAGATTTTTTTTCTGTTTGTTTTTTTATCTTCATTTTGACCCAGTTGCATGTTTTTTGTTTTTTGTCTTTTTGTATTAAAAGAAAGTAAATTCCAAACAAAAACTTGGATGAATGTTTTGTGTGGCATCATCAGTGAAAACTTTCCCCGCTCAGAAATGTTTCGAGAGCTGCAGATGAAATTAGAAACACAATTTTAAAGTTTGTTCACACAATAAGTTATTAAAAAAACTTCATCCTGCTACCACTTCCTGTCTTCTTCCTCTTTTATGCCTGTAGTAACTTCATGTTGGAGATCATGATATAAAAACAGTTTCTATCGCAGCTTTGTGCTAAATACACTCATGTTGATACAGCTGAAAAATCCCCTCATCCTTGTGCTAAAACATAAAAATTTGCATGTTTCCATTATGCAGATTTATTTTCATAATCCCAATTTGCCTGATTTCAAGGTGAATGGAAAGTGTAACTCCTACTCCGATGACTCAACATACAAATAATACGCAGCTGCAGCTGATATATAGTTTCTTCCCTTTTTCCTTGTGCTGCCCCCTTGTTTGTGACACTCTGGGGGGAGAGCCATAGCGAAAGGAAATGTTTGCTAACCAAAGGCAGGAGGTGGCAGGGTTATCAATCTGCAGACCAAGCTGGACAGGCTGAGATTATCCTGACACGTTCATGGGAAAATAGTGGATAAACTGGACATGAACGCTGAATACCGAGCAGAGGAAACAGTCTCAGGGGTTCCTGATGTAATGAAGGACGATTTGCAGAGGAATGTGTGACAGAGGATGAGATAGAGGTAGATGATCTGCTGCATAAGGAGCAGCTGAAGGCGGAGGCATCTTGCTTGCAGGGTGGGTGTCGTTAGCATCCTGTTTTTCAGCTTGTGTTATTCTTCTCTGGCTGTCAGCTCATGGCTCGGTCTGGGGTTTTTTTTCAAGCAGGTGTCATTTCCAGGTGAAACATTGACTCCACAGAAACCCAAATAAAGTAATATCTTTAACTGGTTTAGCCTCCAGACTGATGACTTCCTCACTGCAGCAGATCTGGGTCTATGTCTCATCTGCTCTCATTTAATCCATGACTGTCACAGTTTTCTGTTAACATTTTCTAGATTTCCCCCCTCTTATTCTCCTTCATTCCTGTTCACTTTAGTTTGTTTATATCAGTAGCTAACAGTTCACTAATGAGCTAATAGCGGAGATAATTGTTCAGCGCTTCAGAATTTTTGCTATTTTGCTATAAAAATATTTAGCACATTAAGCTTCTCTTAAATTAATTTTCTATATAAATTCTAAATTATTACTTTACCTAGCTGTTTTGTAAACTTTCAATTGAATAAAGTTTGACATTTCTGTTAGACATTTAAATTCGCGCTCTTATTTTGACAGTTTATAATTCCGTTTCCTCTCCTCGCGTTTTATTTTAAAGAAACTTTATTGAGCAATGACAAGCAGACATTTCTCAACGACAAGCAAATGAGGTACACGGATAAAAATACAACACTAACATGTTGGGGCTTAGCTCTTCAGCTAATTTAGCTTTAGCATTAGCCATAAAAAATAACAAAAAACCCAACTCAAAACCACATTTTTTTTTCTTTTCTCTGTGACAGCTACGCTACACACAGACCTGTTGCCGTAGCACCTGACAACAATTTAACACAAATAAACACTCAAACATTTTCCACACAAAGAACAGAAGATTCAGTCTGCTACAATTTTATGTTTTTAGGTTTGATGTTTATTTTTCGATTATTTATCAGTGATCTCTGCGGTAGCTTAGCTACCGCTGCTATTAGCTAAGCTAACACAGAGGTGGCTGATTAGCGAATTTAAACATCTGCTCTACTGATGATCTATCAAAGTTCGTGTTTATGTCGCCTTTAAAAGAATTTTTTTACTGAATCAAAAAGCACTGAAATCCACAGCACATCTACATGTTATGGTTGTCATAGTCAAGCTAGCATAGCTGAACTACTTCTGTCTCCCTCGCTATTTTTTTCTTAACTTAAACTTCTTCCTGACCTTGTTACCTAGTTGGCAATTAGTAGCAAAGCACTGCATCTCTTTTTATTTTATATATCACACATACATTTAAGATTTAGAGCATTATATTGACAACTTGACAGCTAAAACCAATGCTAGTCGTCGTTAGCGAGCAGGGAGACGGGGGCATGACCCCACTCTGCAAGCACCAGTTGGTATAATGTGTCAGCTGTTTTTGACCTGTTTCTAAATTCAGTGTATGAAATTCTGTTTTATGCGAGTTATTTGTGAATCATCCGCTGCTTCCTGTCTGATGACAGAAATTCACCGCCGCCGTCCCGCTCCCACACATGGCGCAATATTAAAAAAAACTGAAGCAACTCCTGAACAATGATTCATTTTTATTGACGTTTGTAAAAATAAAAATATCTCAATTTAGAACCACAGACTAAGCATTGAATGGCATTGAGCTGTTTTAGGTGGACATGGTTTTTCTTCATTAATTTTGCATTTAAGAAAAAGCTGCAGAGAAAACAAGAGCTGGTGAGTTTTAAGGGGGCAACTGAGTGACATAAATGAAAGTGGGAGTAGAGGAAAAGGATGATGACAGGACTAGAGGATAAATGGCAGCTCCAGAGGAAGGTGGATGTAAAAGAGATAACATTGAAGGTTTAATTGCCTCAAGAGGAGTTCGGATAAGCAGCACTTAGGAGCCGTGTGGTCAGTAATCACTGTGGTTAGCAGCTGCATTGGAAAAAATGACGCTTAGCAGCTGCTCTGACAGCAGGATACACGCCCAGCGCGCTACTTTGTCATTATTTACCATAAAACAACATGAGAACCTTCCACTGAATGAACATTCCTCAGCCTGAATTTTCCTCAACTTCACTTGTAACATAATGCTTCTCATTATTCAGAGCAATTACACGAGTGGGGCATGCACAGGGAAAATAACGGCTTTGTTAATGGCAAGAGGCAGTCATCTGGAAATGCATGCATCGCCGATGCTGTGTGGAAATGGCACATCCACTGCTAAACATATAAGATAGTGAGACCGGAGCGCTGGTGCACAACACTGAGAAATTCCTCTGTGTGTTTTAAAACAACAAGTGGTATAATCTCTGCAGAAATACTCAACTCTGCAGTTGGTGTCCTGCAACTTTTCACTGCAAAAACACAAAAGCTCACCAAGTATTTTTGGTCAAGCTTCTAGTGCAAATATCTCAGTACCCTTGAAATAAGACAAAAGTAACTTTTAGGTAACTTTTCGGCAAGATGTAGGAAGTTGTTTTAAGTCAATAATTCATTAATATTGATTAAAAAATTATAATTCCATTGGCAAATAATTTAAACTTATAACAAGGAAAAATGTTTTTTATAAACGAATTGTTAAAATGCAGATAGTCAGCGTGGGGCGCAGCGCTGCTCAGCGGCATAGATCTGCATTCCTGTGGCATGATGTATATTTTAATAACCTTCATGTGTTTTAATAATGTCCAAAAGCTAAAGTTTAACAACTCACCTGAGTAACTCTCCACCTGTATCTCCAGGCTTTCTTTAGTGACAGAGTCTTTTCCATTATTATTTCTAAACACAATCCTTTGCTAAGCTAGCTGTAGCGTCGCACTTTAGTCACCTCATGGTAAATAAATGGTTGTCAACATGCAATACTTTACAGACCACCAGTGGTCCAGACACCACAGCTTGAGAAAGACTGTGGTGTCCGATGATAGTAGCCACAGAGGCACACCCACTAGGAGGAAACAAACGCACCCAGTAAAACACTTTCATTCTATTGGCTGAGAGGTTGCCAGGCAACGGTACTTTTCTGTTCCAAGCACTAGCAGAAAATGATTCGCAAGCGGAGATTTGATCCAAGCAGAGACACATTTTGAGCGTGAATATGTGAAAGAGAGCAGAAGTTTTGAGTACAAGGATTAGAAGTTTTGGGAAGAAAGACTTTTACCGAATCAGGTCTGCTTTCAGATTGAAAATGTCCGCTCTCAAATTATGGCAGAAAAATTCCCCCATTGAAAGCCCGGCTGATTTCAGTTACTGACTGATTAACAGGCGTTTGCTGAACTGAAATCTTCTGAATCAGGTGAATTAAAGCAGGTAATCATCTGAACCAGCCAGGCGTTGGGGACACTGGTCTACACCACGGGGTTTAACTCAGTCCTCAGAGTCCTGCAGCTTTTAGAGTTACCTCCACTGCAGCACACCTGAGTCACATAATCAGGTCGTTAGCAGGAATATGAGGTTGATGGCGTCCCTCAAGGACACACTCACAGAGCTGAATAAAACGGCTGAATTTCCTCCTCAGTTGGCCATCGTAGTCCTGAGACTCCTCTAAACGGATCGGACCTTTGGCAGACCAATCTGATTTGGTGAGTCTGTTTGCAGATTAGTGAAGGTTTGGGGGGGTTTTCTGGTTAGTCGTTTGTGGCCTGATCTTAAATTGTCTGGTGTGTTTCTGCGTTTTTTCCATGGATGTTGTAATTAGAAATTTCTGCTTGGGAAATTGCTAGTTGATCTAGTTGCTCTCCTGCCCATCAGGCTTCAGTATCAATAGTCTGAAAACGGTTTCCACTGTTTAATGTTTAAACTATAAAAATAAGCAGCTATATGGGTTGTCTCAAATATTTATGGACTTCAGCTATTAGCTCTGCCTTATTGTGCAAAAATCTTAACTTTTACTTCTTGTTTCAAACAAAAGATAATTCGTTAAACTTCTAGACTCTCCTGTATCATTTCCACACGTCTCAGATGAATCTATTTTAAACGACATTTTGGGTTTTAGCATTAACAAGCCTTAGTCAGGCCTTACTGGATGTTTCCTGTTCCTTCCTTGTGCTAGAAAGAAACAAAACAACCCGACACTCCTTCTTTTGTCCTTCACAAACCCACTGTCCTCATTTCTAACCGTGCGTCCAACAATGCTCTGCAAGGGTCAACTGGCCTCCTGTGAGGACTTTAGAGACAAGAAAAGCAAACGATGTCCAACAAAAGCTCCACCTGTATAGATGGATAGGTAGCATCAGATTTCAGGAGCTCCAAAGAAGCAGAAAAAGCTCAAGAAGAAGAAAGTAAACTTCAGTTTGTGTCTCAGAAAACTTGGACTGTAACTGTGAGATGTAACTGCGAAGTGAGAGACGTCAGCCTCCGTGATCACAGCTCGTCTAATCGGGTAATTGGTGTAGAGGCGACAAGTGTCACAGCTCTGCTAGCTAGCTAAAGGGATGACTCACACCAACACACACACACACACACACACACACACACGCGCACGCGAGTGGGAGGCAGCCAATCAGGCTGCAGGGATATGGTTAATTGGGAGTCCCTGAGCGGGGTGTTGATTTTGTTCCAGTGCGTTTCCTTTTTTTTTTTTTTTTGTGGCCGAGCGTCTTTTTTTCTCACTCTCAGTCAATAGCTGATTTGCATCAGGAACATCGTCTCCTGCCAGCGAACGCTTTGTTCACTGCAAAAATACCAAATCCCACCAAGTATTTCTGGTCTATTTCGAGGACAAATATCTGATTACACGTGAAATAAGACAAAACTAACTTTTTGGCAACATCTAAGAGCTTTTTTAAAGTAAATATTTCCTTAAAATTGATGAAAATGTTACAGATAAACCAGAAAATTCCCCATGTTTTAGTGAAATCGAGTATTTTTCATCAATGCCAAGGAACTATTAGCCAAAAACAAGCTCCTATATCTTGCTGAAAAGATTCTTGTAAGTTAGTTTTGTCTTATTTTAAGTGTAATATGACATTTAGACTAGAAACTAGACAAAAATCGTTGAGTGTTTTTGCAGTGTTGGTTGTCATGGTGACCCTGCAGATCAATCAATCAATCAAATTTTATTTGTATAGCACATTTCAGCAGCAAGGCATTTCAAAGTGCTTTACATAATTTTAAACAGTGAGAAAGAAAAAGAAAGTGATAAAAAGAAAAGATAAAATCACAGCCTAACAGGACAAGGCCTCCAGCCTTGCAGCACCAGGCTCCGTCCGCCTGTTTCGCGAAAATTTTGCGCTAGGACTTTCGCTGTCCTACGCGGATTTTGTGCAGCTTTCTAAGTTCTGAGCTGTTCAGGTTTTTCTGTCTTGTATTCATTTTATTTTGTTGCTGTTAGGTTGAAGATTTCAGTGAGCTCACATCTGGGAAATCGTCCTGTCCCATCTCTTTATTGAATTATGCTGCTGGAACAGAATCAGACGATGAAGCTCTCATTACAAACCCAATGATGGATTGCTTGGCGACTTACCTACTTTAGGAAGCTTATTTATTTGGAAATATCGATTCCCATTGAAAGCTTTCATGACCAAACATCAAATCAAACTTGCTAATTTGCTTTTCTTTATTCGCATCCACATTTAACGAACATTATATATATATGGACCTTTCTATGTTTGTCTCAGCTCCATGAAATCAGATTGTTTTTCATTTCATGACAGAAACAATCAGGTTCAATGTATTAATGGTTGCTGTGGTAAAAGTTACTTTTAAGTTTTTTTAGTCATTTAATTTCCCTTTGGGATCAATAAAGTATTTTCAATTTGCATTTTGTCTCATTTCAAGATAATATATCTGCACTAGAAACTAGACCAAAAATACTTGGTAAGATTTTGTGTTTTTGCAGTGTACAGGAAGGACATTTAATCATTTTAAATGATATTAATATTTATTGATACTTTCTTTGAACAAGCAGAGAAAATGGTAAAAATAATAAGCTTTGGGGTTTTTCAAACATCATTAGTTGGAATTTATGTTAATTCATTGTGATAAGTTGCGATAAATGATAAACGATACGATAAATGGCCACTCCTATGTGGAGGCTCCCAGGACTTGTGCTATGAAAAGGAAATGCGGTTCATATTGCAATAAGAGCTTGGCCATTAAGTTCTCTGTATAAATAAGACTTCAAATGCAATCCTAAAATTTACAGGAAGCTGTTGTGGAGAGGCTAAATCAGGAGAAACATGATCCGTCTGTGTGGAAAGAGTCAATACCATCGCTGCTGGTTCCAGATGGACACAAGGCCACAGAAAACTAATGTGGAAGAAATTTATTTATTTATGGATAAACAGGTTGACTGGGAGGCTCAGAAATAAAACTATTTCCTATAAAAAAAACTACTAAAAGGTTTCCCTATACGCAGAATTTAAAATGCATAAATACAAGAGCTGGAACAATTAATCGCGATGAATCGATTATTGAAATAATCGTCAACTAATTAGTAATTAATCGTTAACTGAAGCATATAGTCTCAAAAAAATGCTACCAATTGAAAAAAAGTTTAGAGCAGCAATTAAGCCAAAACTGTACAATATATATATACTTTTAGCATTTAAGACAAAAACTCATTTATTTTTTTTAGTCAAACTTTTAGCTTCACCCAAATCAATCTGACTTAAGGAATGTGACATCATTGTATTTAGGCAATAAAATGTTTAATTGCTTATTTAAAAAATTTTATTTGTTTTTTTTGTGCATATTTTAATGTTGTAACATAAAGAAAACTTAACTGGTTAAATGAAAAGTCTGTGTCAATATTTTAATCTGATTAGTTGATTAATCGTTAAAATAATTGATGAAATACGAAGATATTTGCAGTAGAAACTAGAACAGAAATACTTGGTAATATTTTGTGTTTTTTGCATAGTTTTGTCTATTTATCCTCACCTGCATGTATGCGGCCCACAGAGTTTGTTTTGTTTTTCATTCAGTGGGTAGAAAATCCAGAAATTAAGAGTAGAAAGTACAGCACAAATTATTATTTTTTTTTTTAAATAAAGTTACTCAAATAAATGTAACTAGTTAATATTCATGTCTGAGGGAAGCAGAGACACAGCTGACCTTAAAGGACACTAGTGGTCGTGGTGCATATTTTTAAGTTTAAAGTAAAAATAAGAGCATTGAGGTCAAAAGCTGAATGACTGCTGTCAGTGTGAATGGAGGAGGGAAACCCCCCGCTGCAAAATAACAGAAGCCAGAACAAGTCAAATGCCTTCTGGAGAAAAATGCTTTTATTTAAAGCAAAAAAATGTAAATGCTTAAATACACCAACAGCTTCACAAGATAACTTAAATTTGTTCAGTCAGTGGAATTAGGAGTCAAACAGCCAATGAAAACTAAACTATGAACTTAAATAATAAGTTGACTACATTGGTGAAATGAAAAAAATAAACAGCAACAAACGTTCTTTCATGTGTTTCAGAAAGTGCAGTTAGGAATTATAAAAGTGAATATAAAGCTTGATGAACTAGAATTTTTTTAAATATCGGGATGGATACAGATATTAATATCACATCGGTGCGTCTCTCGTCATGCAGAACAACTTCAGGAAGTAAATTTAAATTCTTTAGATTTTTTTAACTTCTCGTTTACTGCAAAAACAAAATCTCAATTTTTGGTCTAGTTTCTACTGCAAACATCTTAATGCATTGAAATGAGACAAAACTAACTTACAAGTAACTTCTTAGAAAGATACAGAGGCTTGTTTTAGTAAAAAAAATTCCTTAATATTGATTAAAAAGATAATTTACATTATAACATGGGAAAAATGTCTTGTTATAAGTAAAAATATGGAACTAGAACTGGGATGCCAGGTAACGGGCTGGGCGTGGCTGGGGTTGCCAGGTAACGGGCTGGGCGTGGCTGGGGTTGCCGGGTAACGGGCTGGGCGTGGCTGGGGTTGCCGGGTAACGTCGCAGTGGAACATTCTACCAGTGGTACTAGAACTTTTTGATCAATATTAAGGAATTATTTACTGAAAACAAGCTCCTATATATTGCTAAGAAGTTACTTGTAAGTTAGTTAGTTTTGTCTTATTTCAATGTGTACTAGAAAGTTAACTTGACCAAAAATACTTGGTAGGATTTTGTGTTTTTGCAGTGAAAACTGGACACTGTTGGGTATTTCCAGCAGGACAAAGATCCCAAACAGAACTGGTTTTACTGGTTAAAGCTGCTGAAGGTCATGACCTCAACCTCATGGGAAATTTGTGGCCTTAAAACCAGAAAAAAAAGGTGTAAATTAACTTCATGAATTCTGCGTAGAGTATAAAACGAAAGTTTGTTTCTCTTCAGATGCATCGTCACTTTCTGATGGCGACCTGGAGTTCTTGTGAAAGTGCTACAGGTCAGGTTGTATGTAAACACGGACGGTGGCGTGATTAAACATTAAACTCATAACTGGCTGCATGTTTTATTGCAGCGTTGCGGTTGAGCATGTCGCTGCATGTTGACGAAATGACAAACCTGATGGCCAGCTGCCCAGAACTGGAAGCTAAACAAAACAAATGGAAAAGACGAGAGGCAGAGGTGTCAAAACTACTCGCATTCTAACAGATGCCTCCATGAAAAGATATTCTAGTAAAAGTAAAAGAACAAGTTGGACTGTTTTACTCAGAGTAAAGTACAAAAAGTCTAAAGTAATTTTCACCTTCAAGAATACAAAATGACTTTTGATATGCCTAAAATACTAAAGATTTTGCTGACAACATGCTCTGTGTTGGCATAGAAATTAAAAATACTGATTCAGCCTAGCTTTTCTTCGAACCAATCACAATCATCTAGAAACGCAGCGGATTCGTTATGAATCATTTATTGAGCCAAAAACATGGAAGGATGTTTTAAAAACAAGGGTAAAGATGGGAAATGTTTTGTTTTGTATCAACAGGAAACTTTTCAACAAACTGTGAGACGTCACATGTGGGGTACCCCAAGGCTCAGTCCTAGGACCCCTTATTTAATATCTACATGCTCCCACTGGCTCAGGTTGTAACAGGAATAAGATTAGCTACCATAACTATGCAGATGATACTCAGCTCTACATTATGATGTCACCAGGTGACTCGGAATCGTCCAATCACTGAACAGAAGCTTAGAACAGATAAATGTGTGGATGAGTCAAAACTTTCTCCAGCTGAACAGAAACAAAACTAAAGATTTATCTTTGGATTTAAAGAGGAGCGATCTGGAAACAACACACAGATTCAGTTATTACAGCTGGAAACTGAGGAAGAAAAAGTAGTTTAACTGACTTTGATCATAACATGTCTGTTGGTGCCAGATTATTTCAAATCCCATGAATCTTTGCACTGCAAAACCACAAAATCTTACCAAGTATTTTTGGTCTATTTTCTAGCGCAGATAAGTATAGATATTTATACCCTATAAGCCTTTTCACATTTGTAAGTGATATATAAACTCAAAGTAATTAATAAATCTGCAGCAGAATGCAGTGATGCTTGCTGTAAAAATGAAACTGTTAGCCTTGTCAGCTAGCAGCATCCTTCCTCCCTCTTATCTCTAATGATCACGGCTGCAGGAAGGAGAAACCACCAGACCTTTTCCATCCAACTACAAACTGTTCAATGTTTTGTGATAACCATGATAAGACGTTTTGACGTGCATCGATCTCACATTATCAGATCTTCGTTCCTCTTCCTGTGTTTTGGAAGAAAGTGAAGTTGTGCCAGTAACACTTATACCAGGGCTGTCAGAACATTTTCTCACATGGACCAAAATCTTTGAGTAAGAAGTATTGTGGCGAGCTGAAAAAATAAAAATTAAACTAAAATGAAGTAAATAAACACATTTATCCTGAGTTATAAGGCAGGATTTGTGTCACACTCTTTCAAAAGGCTTTAATCGTTTCAATAAAAAGTGATTTGTGTGCAGCAAAGGTGGCTTTTCGTAAAGTCTCTGAATCAGTGTGGTGAAAATAGAGTTGAAGCGTCTGGAGATAATGCTGAAGATGCAAAAGCCGCTGTGAGTTTGTAATAAAGTAAAAAGATGCACTAGAATCACTGGCTGAGTTTCCACTGCAGTGCATCAAACTTGGTCAAAAAACACCAAAAATACATTTCCATTAAAAAAGAAACGCAATTAAAATCACATGTAAAGAAGTTTGTTCATGTGATAAGTCACTAAAAAAATGCTGTGCCATCATCCTCCGACCACTTCCTGCTTTCTTCTTGGTCGTTTCCATCCTGTTGCTGATTACATGACTAGTCTACACTGCAAAAACACAAAATCTTAATTCAAACTATTTTGGTCTAGTTTCCAGTGTAAATATCTTAGTATATTTGAAATAAGACAAAACTAACTGACAAGCAACTTTTCAGCAAGAAATGGAAGCTTGATTTATGTCAGTAGTTCCTTAATATTGATGCAAAAATATTTGTTCCAGTGGAGGATTATTTCACTTATAACACATTTTCCCATATAATCAATATTAATGAATTATTCACTTAAAACAAGCTCCTATTTTGCTAAAAAGTTATTTGTATTGTATATTCATCTTATTATTAATTAAAAAGTTATAGTTCCACTGGTATAATATTCCACTGCTCCGTCACCTAGCAACCCCAGCCCAGCCCGTCACCTAGCAACCCCATCCAAGCCCAGCCCGTCACCTAGCAACCCCAGCCCAGCCCGTCACCTAGCAACCAAATTCTAGTTCCACTGGCAGATTATTTCACTTATGACATGAGAATAATGTCTTGTCATAAGTGGTAATAGTACTTTAGGTCAATGGAAACACAGCTGTTGAAACAAACTAATCCAGATTCAGTTTAATATCCAAGTCTATGCTTGGATGATTGATATGTCAGTTTGCTTGTTTACTCCATTTCTCTTTCCCTGCTTTGATTTGGTTCATAATTTCGTGCTGATTTCTATCGTTGTGTGTCGATACTGAGTGGGTTTTGAATTTGGGTCAATAATTTGAATCTCACCCAGGCTGAAGATGAAAGAGATTAGATTTGCTCACGTCACTTCTCACCATTAACCAGAACAGATCTGACCAATCAGAGAGAGCGAGACACGACAGGAAGTGGCGACGGAAACAGCTACATCCTGGCAGCATGCTGCACTGATAAAAATATCCTGCCCTAGCTACTTAAAAAAAATAAGGCAACTAATTGCATAATTTATTTATGTTTATTAAGCAAGACTGGTATTTGTTTAAAGTACTTATTTATTTCTTTATGTATAAAATAAATAATTTTGTCAACTAGAATAGCAAAACTGAACTTTGTATGAATTATTACATTTTTTTTAAATAAAGACTGAAACAATAAAAACATTAACTATCTGTTCAATACAGCACATTTTATTTTTTATTCCTTCACATTAAAGAAATGATGGAAACCACCTCGCTTCTTTCTAAAAATCACAACATCGTCTGCAAACATCATCATTTGGTTTATTACTAAAATGTTTCATTGAACAAAAATTATGCGTATTGCAACAACACATTATTATTATTATTATAGTTATTTTAGTTAATTATAATAACCTTTATTCAGACCATGAGAGACAAATGTTTCTTTTGCTTCGGTGTATGTAAACTTCTAGCTGTAACTGTCTTTGTTACCTGACATTTCATCAGATATTAGCGTCTGCGCTCCGCTGGCTGTCCGGTTGTGTTTGTCAGCAGCCTGAGACTCGCCGCTGCTGCAGCTTGTCCTCATAAACAACTGGAGGTTTTTCTGCAGCCCATCATTAAAGCTGCTGACAGCGTCGTCATTTGTCCGGGGTTCAGTGCCCGGTTGAGGACTCTGTGTGCAAATCACTGTGTTCCTCCAACGCTGCTGTGCTGATGCAATGCACGAGTACAAAAAAAGGGGAGGAGGAGGAAGGATGGATTGAACCTGTTAAAGCAGGTGTGTAAAATAACTGGTTTTCTGCAGCAGCAACCTGCTTGAAAGCCAATCAGGCTTATGTACAGCAACATGCTAATCTGCATACCGGTGCGCGCACGCCTCCAAATCCCCTGGTTGTACAGTAACAAGCTCCGCTGATCTGGTCAGAGTCAGAAGTAGCCAATAAACCTCAGAACCGTGGAAAACATTGCAGGTGACATTTTTATGGAAGTCATTAATTTTCCCTGCAGGTCGTCCGGTCGAGCCGACCAGGCTCTGAATCAAAGACTGCAGCAGTCAATCAAGCATGAAATGAATAACCACCATTCGCTGCTGTTAACCTTCACTTGTAGCTGGAATGCCTCTTTTTTCCTTTCAAACACACTTTTCACTTCTGTTCAGTGTAATGAGTGACCCCTCTTAAACCCGGTTTATGGGATTTTATTTTGTTATGGTAGAGCTTACAGGGAAGTATTTCAAAATCCTCTGTATGCATACACACACACACACACACACACACACACACACGTCTGTTACTTTGTGTTAAGATGGTCATAATATGGACTGCAACATTTAAAACAGGAACTATGTGGACATAAGTTGGAGTACACTGCAAAAAACATAATCTTACCATGTATTTTAGGCCCAGTTTCTATTTTAATGCACTTGAATGAAACTTTTCAGCAACATATAAGAGATTATTTTAGGTAAATAATTCCTTAATGTTGATGGAAAAGTTCCAGTTCCATTGGCAGATTAATTCATTTAAAACAAGACATTTTCCCATGTTATAAATGAAATGATCTGCCAGGGGAACTAGAACTGGTTGCTAGGCAACGGGCTGGGCTTGGCTGGGGTTGCTAGGTAACGACGCAGTGGAACATTCTACCAGTGGAACTAGAACTTTTTCATCAGCATTAAGGAATTATTTACTTTAAAAAGCCCTTACATCTTGCTGAAAATTTACTTGTAAGTTAGTTTTGTCTTATTTCAAGTCAGTAGAAACTAGACTAAAAATACTTGGCAAGATTTTGTGTTTTTGCAGTATATAAATAGACTCCTGAATGACTGATGAGGCAACCTGAGCCGAGAGAACAAATAGAGCAAAATCTAATTTACTGTGTAAATAACCTGGTTTATTTGGCTTGTATTGCATTTCTAATTAACAAATATTCACATTGCTAACAGAAACACAACCCAAACTGGTTCAACCTTTTCTGTTTTAAAATATTTCAACAAACGTATAATCTCCAAAGAAATGCAAACATCTAAATATTCTGCATGTCTTTGCTGAACAATGCGGTGAGCAAACCTTTGAAAAGGTCAATCAGGAATCCGTCTAATCCCAGAAAGGAAGGAAGGAAAAGATTCCTGGAGAATGCGACGCTAATTATTTCACAAACCAGTCCAGACTACACAAAGGATCAAAGCCTCTGCTGACCTTTTAACCTTCAATAAATTTTCTTCTTGGATTTCTGTTGGTGTTTTTACAGGGTAGTGACTGTAAATAGGCACGCTCTAGAAATAAATAACCTTTTTTTGGACCAATTTGGTGCCCAATAAGGAAACAGGAAGTGAGGTGCATGAACATGCAATGCTGCGCTCCGAGTTGTTGTGATAAGTCTTGGTGAGTTATGCTGTTGCATTTTGTCTCTAATTCCTTAAATATTTCTGAGTGATTCATGTAACAAAGCAGGGAAGCTGGATTATTGTTTTATTCTATGAATCAGATGTTGGGGAATGTGAAGAAACTTCAAGGTTTGATCAGAATTTTTGGCATTTTTTTAAATCTAAAAGCTGAATTAGATAAAATAATGGGCAAACTGGACATTAAGTTTTCATTTGATTCAGGTGTTTTGGAGTGAAGAAACATTCAAGGTTGCAGAAAAGTGTTTGAGAACTGGAATTGGAGAGCAGTGGTTTAGATTCCCAGTCATCCAGGATATAATGTCTTAAAGGAGAAGTGAAAAGTGTTTCTAAGCTAACGTCAGGAAAAACCTTTGAAAATATACCAAGAATTGATGAGTAACTAGTTACATTTACTTGAGCAACTTTTTTGAAAAATGAAAAAAAAATCTTTTTGGGGTATTTTTGCTACGTTGTACTATATTACCAAATTTTCCACTAAACTTTACATTGTCACATGGACAAAAATATAATTGTTAAATATTAAATGATTGATAATTTGATCAGTTACTCAGTACTTCAGTAGATGTTTTGCTAAATACTTTTTTACTCTTACTTGAGTAATTTCTTTGTACTTTTACTTGAGTAAATATATGTTAAAGTAATGCTACTTTTACTTGAGTGGACCAGTGTGGTGCAAACTCGCCTCTAATTAAGAGACAGATAATCTGTGATTATCGCTAAGCCCCGCCTCCTGGCTCTGATTGGTTGTTTTGGTGTATTTCTTCAGCTCAGGAAGGAAGTGGAGCAGATTGATTATCTGTCTCATAACAAACTATCATTTTAACAAATATGATAAATAAACATACTTTTCACGTTATTTACAGAAAGATCCAAGCTGCAAATTATTTTGGGCTCAAATGGAATAAATAAACATGGAGACGAAGAGAAACATTGAACCTATTCTCAGCACTATCAACAGAATTTGGGTCACTCTCTTTTTAAAAATACTTTATGAATTTAAAAGCATCTTTGGGTTCTCTAAAGTCTGTTTCCAAGTAGAAGTCAGGAAAAAAAAGTCTCCATCTGGTGGGCCACAGAATCAGTCAGATGACTGCAATGGCCCTCGCGCCACGCTTTGGGAACCCCTGATCCAACAGAAATACAATACAGAAATACTTCAAGTTTGAGTTATGATAAAATGAATATATATTTAAGCAAAGAGGTTGGAATGCTAATCTAGCGCTACTCATAGCTACTATTTTCCACGTGATGAAGAGCCTTGTGGCGTTCCTCCAGTTTCATGCGACGGCAACAGTTTTAAAAACGTTGGAGGTGGAAAACATGAGCCTGCATGACAATAAGTGGAAAGCTATTCCAGCGAGCTAACGGCTCGCTGTTCATAAGACGACGACTCGGCGATAACGACTCGTTTTCACTCTGCAGCAACAACTGGAGATAAATGACAACTAAAACTACCAGGCAGCAACAGATTGTTGGACACTAAATGTCCCGTTTGTTCTCCCCTCTAGAGCTACAGAGATGATTATTTAACGGCAGCTTTAAGCGTTGCTGAAAAATAAAAATATAAAGTGGATTTGCTGGACAAGTTGTTTAGTGGAACGAATCAAAAGTTTATTCATTGGCAAAACAAAAGTCTGAAAAAGAAACATTTTTTCTCAGAATTGAATCTAAAATCAGAATCTAAAAATTCTGATTTTTAATCCATGAGGAGTTTTTCATTCAGTGAGTGGAGAATCCAGAAATTTTACTCAAGAGTAGAAATACTCCATATTTTATTCTCTAAACGGTGTATTTTTAGAGTGCACTCTCAAAAGTGGATTTGAAGAAGTTGAGTTCAATGCCGTCTTCGTATCTTAAGTCTGATGTTATGACACATCCTGAACCAACCACGATGCTCAGCGGGAAAGCACAACAGGAGACCTTAGCCTGCGTTCACGCTGCAGCCCAAAGTGACCCAATTCTTTTGTTTTTTTAGGTCATGCGACCTGTTTCCGATCTTTTCGTGACGGTCTGAACAACACAGGTCGGATTCTTTTCGAATGCGACCCGACCTACTTGGATATCCGACGTATCCGATTCAAACGTCCAGGTCGCATTTATCCGAACTGAACGTCACTAATACTCGACAAACGTCACTATTCTGCGTCCTGGTATGCACAAGCGGGAAGAAAAACAACAACCATGACGGACTATAATGATGTTTAAGTTGTTAATGTGCTGCTCCAGTCGGACAACAACTTCAAATATATAAGCTAAGCTCCACCGTTAGCATCCATGTTTACTTCCGCAAACACTGAGCACATCTTCTTCTTTACGGCGGTTGGCAGAACACTGACGCTATTGCGCCCTCTACTGCGCATGCGGGACACTTTCAGGTCGTTTCCTGACTAATTGCTTTCAAGTAACTGCCGACTGAGCCTAAAAAAAGGCTGATAAAAGATAGATATGATATTAGTTTCCTCCTTTATTTGAGGTCAACTAATTGGTTTGAGTAAGACTGACTTAAATTTGTCATTTTAAACACGGTTAATAAATTCAGTTAAAAAGAAACTTACTAAAATGAGTTGGATGAACTTAATGAATTGAGTTAGATGATCATAATACTTTGAGTTGGTTAAACTTAATAAATTAAGTTGGTACGAGTAGTTTCTTTTTACAGTGCATGAATAAAAACAGCGCCGTTCTTGTTTAAAAATAGCACAAACTGATTGAGACGTTCAGCTCACAGTGCAGACGACATAATGGACGGTAGAATAAAACCTCACAGATCATCGTGACGCTCACATGCGGGTTGGAGACTCGATCTGCAGACTGCAGGCTGAATCCGCCGCGCCGCGTCCCGCCGCGCACCGCCGCGCCGCTGCGTTTCCTGACACGGACTTAACAAAAACTGATTACCTTGCAGCAGACTGGCAGTTTCTAATAATACAGTCTGGCTTGTCCAGATTTACCCTCTCATCTTTGCTGTAATCCCATCTGCTGTGACTCACCTGGAGGATGGACGCGGCCACTCGGTGATGGATCGCTGTAATAACGGTGACCCTGCAGGTGGCGGCGATCCGTCAGCGTTTCCTCCTGCGCAGGATCTGAGCAAGGTGATGAGAGATCACCGACCTACAGAGACACGGAGCAGAAAGAAACGCTCAGATAAATATCAGTTCTCTGAATCAGAATTTGAACTCGCAGCCAGCGGTGGAGAAAGTAAAAATGTGGTTAAAGGGAAAAAAGTAATGGTAAAAGTAAAGACTTGCTTTGAAAGTTAAAGTACTTTATGATTTAAAAAAAAAAAAAAAAAAAACATTTAGGAGTATTTTGACTAATTTTAGAGTGATTGTACTTAAGTAAAATTTCTGGATTTCTACCCACCGAATTAAATGCAACCAAAAATTCACCAGAGACAGACGCACACCTGCAGTTTCTGTTAAAGTTTAAGTTTTTTATTGAGAGAAACTGATTTGGAAAATTTTTATTATTCTTATTACTCTAAGGATGTTTATCTTTTTATTGAATAGGTTAATGATTTGTTAGAAGAACTGAAGTTTTTAAACTGAATGTTTAACCAGCTATAAATGACGCTGCATGTCTGCCATGTGCGGTTGTTGAGTTTTTACAGTGTATGACAGAGTTAACGCTGCGGTTCAGATTTTACAGTTGTTTCCTGATGTCAGGTAGCTGCTTCCAGCCTCCGCTCCGTGTGGAGACGTGGACTCTAAAAACTACATCATGATAATTACGATGAAACCAAACAGCAGGTTGTATCACAACAATTTAGATACCGAGCCCAAAGTGGAGGCCGCCCGGTATCCACCCGGTAACATGAGCCCGGATGTTTGGGCTGCTGGACCGGTTCCGGGTGACGCAGCAGAAAAACGGGATCCGTCCCAGATGAGTGTTTGTCGCAGGAACGTATTTTTTTATCTGCGGGGAGAGCAAACAGACGGGCTCAGGAAACATGAAGTTTGAAATCTAATATTCCTCTTTTGTTTGCTTTATCCGCTGACATGCAGTGACGGAGAAACTTGTTCCTGTTCAAACAGGACTGGACGGTACGGCCGAAAAACGTGTCGCAATACAAGCGTTTCATGTCAGTCGATATTGATCATCATTGATTAGTTTTTTGTTTTAAATATCTGAAATACAACCGAACTGATGACGTGACATTTCCTGTTTGCCGTTGCTGTTCATTTTTAAGAAGTTATCAAAAGATTTTACTGCCTCTGTTTTGCTCAGCAGGTTGTTGCTATGGTAACCAAAGAGTGAGAGGGTGAGTTGATTCCACCAGCCTAGCATAGCTAGCTGTGAGAGGTTAAGAGGCTAACGTCTTTCCTCTGCCTACATATCCCAGAAAGATGTGCGGTTCCAGATCGAATTATTGAATATTTTATTGGATGCATTACTTATTGATATTGATATCTTAGTTTCATTTTATCAAGATGTAGGAGTTTGTTTTAGGTCAATAATTCCTTTATGTTGATGAAAAGTTCTGGTTCTACACTGGTAGAATATTCCACTCCACCGTTACCTAGCAACCCCAGCCAAGCCCAGCCCGTTACCTAGCAACCCAGTTCTAGTTCCGCTGGCTGATTATTTCACTTTTTACATGGGAAAAACTTTGTTTTTAGTTTAAATAATCTGCCAAGAGAATTAGTAATTTTTAAAATCAATATTACTGAGCTAAAACAATCTCATGTTTCTTGCTGAAAAGTTACTTGTTAAGTTAGTTTTGTCTTTTTTAAAGTGTACAAAGATATTTGCATTTGAAACTAGACCAAAGATTCTTGGTAAGATTTTGTGTTTTTGCAGTGTGGAAGTGAAAATCTGACCACAGAAGCTTCTTTCAATTCTTTGCCGTTTCTCAAATGTGGTTTGAGGCAAACTGCAAGCACGGCTTTCCTTCAACAGTTTTTTTTTCTTTTTTAATTCTTTGAAAAAATTCAGATTAGTAGTTGCTCTGTCAGAAGACCAAAAAGATATAAAAATAATATGGAAGTTTGTCATTTTATGTTTCTTTCTCTTGGATTATTTTTCAGGACATTTTAGAAAATAATTAACTTTATCTGAGCTGAAACTTATCCAGATGGCCTCTCTCCCTCGCTTCAGATTTAAGCAAATATGAAAACAAAGCAAAGCTATTATTTACCATTAAGACGGTTGAGTTTAGTAGTGCATAAAGTTATTTTTTCTTTTTTTTGAGTAGCAGTGCACATGGGACTTACAGCGCAAGGTGTTTGGAGTCCCACACGCCCTGCAGCAAGCAGCTATATTCAGCCATCTGGAGGCTGCAGAGCGTGAACGAGCAGAACTCACTGCATTATGTTGCTACCCATGGTTTTGGATTATTTGGCTGCTTTCTCAGTCATATTTCTTTAATCTCATGGGATTGCAGAATCCTGCTTAGATAATGAAGGAATAATCAGAAGTAACTTTAAAGAAAACATCTGAAGTGTTGGGGGAAAAACGCTTCAGTGCCTTTGGAGCCCAAACTCATGCATTCTTAATTTCTTTATGTTTTGATGCTCTCTCATAGATTTAAATGCTAATCTGAGACATTTTCTGACTCGCATTCACTGCCGTTGTTGAACACTGAGCGTGAAAATCTATTTGCTTTGTGCAAACAGAACTCATATTTCCTCGTTAGTTGCTGTCGGGAGCAGATTTTATCTAAAGCAAACTGCCTGCCTTTCCTTGTTTTGTTTCAGGGTTATCTGTTTCCACTCTCTTTATCTTTATGTTTCTCTTTGAGGTGTTTCAGCTGATAAACTGCCCAAACAATAATAATAAAAAAATCTGGATTTAAGACTAGTTCTGGTTAATTTTCCTGTTTGTAGTGGTAAATTCTTCATGGAAATGTGAACTTTGCATGATGTAGTTGTCCAGAAAAAGTCTAGATGGCTGATTGTGCTGAAAACTAACATTAATGTTTAAAATGTCAAATACTGAAGATTTTTCAGGGAAAGGTTTTGAGTTTACAAATGATTGAAATAGATGTCATCGCTTCCCTTTTTCAAATTTCCCCACTAATGCACAACTTTTGGATAAGGATGGTTTTTGTTTTGACTTTTAAGCAATGCAGTCAGGAAGCTACATTTACCTGAGTAACTGTTTTGATCAATTTTACTTTTAGGAGTATTTTTACTGCGCTGTACTTTGAGTAATTTTATTATGAAGTATCTCTACTCTTGGACAGTTACTTTTTACTTTTAGTTGCCTACAAATATGTTGAAGTAGTGCTGCTGTTACTTTAGTACAGTTTTCGGGTCCTCTGTCCACATCTGGCATTGACACAACACCAGGAAAAGTTCAGTACTTTCATACTGAACTTCAGCAGCCGAGGCGGGTGGAGAATCCTAAAATCTGCTGGATTTTTGGATTCTAATAGATTTGTCTCCATTTGTTGGATTATTGTACATGAACACTTAAGCTTCCATTTGGGTTTCTGCTGCTTGTTTTTAGCAATAAGTTAATAATGTTTGGTGTCTGGAAAACAAGTTGTTTCAAAAACCATCTGAATGTAACGTCATAAATCAGCAGGAGCTGCCCGTTACCTAGCAACCACAGCCCAGCCCAGTCTGTTACCTTGCAACCCACGCTGAGTTCCAGCAGGTTTGTTCAGCTGGTTTTATGTGCTGCTGGTAAAGACCAGTGTTTTGTTGACTTATCATCCAGAAACCACTTGCTGCATTCTTGTTGTTTGTGCAGGAGGCTCCACTTCTGCTTTTCAAAGCTGTACGGTTATATAATTGGTCATCTGTTTGCAGCCACTTTAAGGTGAAAAGGCCAGCAGCAGCTTATTTGGATTCAAAGTGACAGACGCCCTGAAAGGAGCTGAGAAAAGGCAGAAATCTCTTTATCTAAGAATGATTTTGAGCAAAAAATGTGATTAACATGTTTTGTTTGGACCAGGGATCTATTCTGACCTGTTCATGGAAGCATAGGTCCAGGAAAACATGTTGATGAAGTCTAAGAGATGACTTGAATTCTTGACAAAGTGTTGGAATCCTCTACCACAGGACAAGGCTGCATATCTTTAACCATAAAGCATCCTAATCATTTTGTTTTGGATTTGTTCCGGTGTGATTTTTCACTAAGAGACTGTTTAACGTCTGCAGGGAGAGGTTGTTCTTTCTCACCCAAACCTCTTTTTGTTGAGGACACCTGTGGATAATCCAGACATGGTGCAGTTCGTGAGCCCAACACATGGCTTCTTTGAACACAACAATCCAGAATACTGTCAGCAGCTGCGTTGCATTGACATTTTCAGAATAAATCTGCTTAATCATGCAAATCCTGTCGTCTTCTTTGTCGTTTCTGCCAGTAGTAACATTCGTTTATTGGTCATGTGACGCATTTCCATTGGCTGCGCAATCACCTCATCCTAACGCCAAAAGTTTTTAACAAAAAACTTTAGTTTTTTTCAGAATTGGGGTGCAAATTTATTTCTGTACTTTCAGTTTGCACAGATTTATGTTTGATGGAAACGCAGCCAGTGATGGCCTGAGTGGATGGAGCCAGAGTTGGGTAGCAACTAGTTACTTTTACTTCAGTAACTTTTTGGAAACAGTTTACTTTTAGGAATACTATTACTCCTTTTAAATACTTTGATAATTTTTTTATAAAGTATCTCTTACTGGAGTAAAACTCTTGATTTTCTATCCACTGAATGAAAAACAAGATTCAATCAAAAACTCACCAGACTCAGACTCACACCTGCAATTTCTGTTAAAGTTTCATCAGTTTTTATTGAAAGAAACTGATTTGGAAAAATTATCTTTATTTTTGTTATATGAATTATTGTGATTTTTGTTCTTAAAATACCTAAATTTCCACTCGACTTTAAATTTTGCTCTGTCTGACGTTAATTTTAAATATTAAATAATTGATAATTTGATCAGTAACTCAGAACTGGAGTATACGTCCTACCAAATACTTTTTTACTTTTACTTGAGTAAAATATATTGAAGTATTTTTTACTTCAGTGTAAATTTTTTGAACTTCTTTGAACTTCCTGAAGGTCTTGGTGGGTTTTCTTCTGTTGATGTTTTGTAGAATACAAAGTTAATTTCAGAGAACCGTGCAGAGCGACATAAACTCTGCATGACGGATAATTATTTCCAGCGGTCCAAATGGACAGGGATCATTTACTGAAACGCTTCAAATCCGACATTTTCTCCCCAGAAGGTCGTTTATCTCCAAGGCTGTTAATCTTCTGAATAAAACAAATGTGTTTGAGATGACTTTTAATGAAAGTGTCCTCAGCTTGTCTGAAGTGTGGGCTGTTTCAGGGTAAACAGGCGCAGCGGTGGGAACGTTGCAGCGTCTGGGTCTCTGGTGTACAGAGCATGTCAAGGTCAAAGTCAATGACCTCTGTTTCGATTCATTCGTTTCAGGAAGTGGTTTCCTCCAGATCTCATCAGATTAAAATATTAAAAATATGAAAACAGCCTCATGAAAGTTCAGAGGGTGAGGTGTTGGACATGGGAATCACCAGCGAATCGGAGACGTTTGACAAGACGTGCCAAAGTAATCGCCCTGAAATCGCCCGATCATTCTTCGGAGGATGCAAAGTGCGAAGAAAAAGCAGAATAATCCGAACCGTTCTGCAACCGAGATGAAATGTTTTTGATTGGGAAAACAGCTGTGCTGATGTTAAGTGTTACATTCCTCTGACGTCCCTGGAGACGGCAGCATCCACTCAACTGTAATTGTCCAAAGATGTAAACAATGTCTTCCACCAGCGTGCACTCCGTGCCAGATTACTTGGCTTTGTTGGTTTTATGTCTTTAGCCAATTAAGAGCAGGGAAATGACCCTGTGTGTGTGTGTACACACACACACACACACACACAAAGTGTTAGACTTTAGGTCACTATCTCAGCATTAGCAAACAGGACTTTATGTTAACACAAAGTCCGTTATGTTTGGGAACGTTTATGTATGCGGCGCTTTTGGGGAAATGAATTTGACGAGAACGACAGCGCAGTGGAGCCATTACAGATAGAAAAAAGAGAAAATTTCCAACAGAAAACAGAAATTTAGAGGTTAGTCTAAGAAATTTTCTAGAAAAATAAGAACATTTTTTGGCTCCTTAAGTCGAAGATTTGCAAGAAATTTTGAGCTCAATCTAAGAAATTGTCTTAATAAAACAGGCAAATTTTTGAATTTCAGAAGTTGAAAATTTGCTTACTGTTAAAATTCAGAAATTTCCAAGTATTTTCCAGAAAATTTCTGAGATTAAGCTAAAAATGTTCAGCATTTTTACAAAAGAGGTACAACACATTAGAGTTACTGCTGATAGAAAATGGAGGAGTAGGTTTCTGCCAAAGAATCCAGAAATGTTGAAGTTAGTGTCAGAAATTTTGTAGGAAATTTCTGAATTTGAAAATTTTAAACTCTGAAAAATTCAGTTTTTTTCTAGAAAACGTCTGAGATTCATCTATATTTTTTTTGTCTTTTCTGGGAAAATTTAAACTTTTCAAACTCTGAAATTTCTGGGTTTTTCTAGATAATTTCTCAGATTAATTCTTTATTTTTGGGGAGGAAATTTAGTCTTTTCTGACCCTCATGCGCCGTGGCATTATGGTCGCCATTCACTATGATGGCACATCGTTTCCAAAATGTTTCTTTCAGTAATTCATCTCTCTGGTCTTTGCTGGGTTTTTCTTGTTTCTTGAAAACATAACCTCCAGAAATCCATTTGCTGTTTTTTGATCTTTAAAAACCTTTTTTGTGTGTCATGTAAAAGCTTTGGGAGCGTTTACTGATCAACGCGGCCCAGAGGAACCGAAACGTCCGCTGCTTTCCCCTGACCCGTTAGCCGAGCCTCAGGTTTCCGTATTGTTCTCCTCTTGTGTTTGTCGTCTCCCTTCGCAGCCTGAGGTGTTTCTGTTCTCACAGAACAACGATCAAAACTACAGAAGGTCAAAGCAAACAAAGTCAAGTTCCTCCATCGGCTCAATTTTCATATGAAGATTAAATACTGGGAATAATTTTTTCTGTTGTTTCAAAAGCCAGAACTGTTCCTGTTTGTTAAACTGTTACATATTCTGGGCCAGGAAACATTTTAAAGAGTTTCCTGAGTTTGTCTGTTAAATGTAGTGAAATGTGAAAAAGTTTTAGATTTTTACTTTAAAGCCAACATCTTGTTTCAGTCGTGAAGTTTGGTGTCCACGTCTCTGAACCAAGCAGACAAAACCCAGCAGAAACAGGCTGTGTGCTACTTTACAGGGAAAAATCAACAATTATGGGTTTGTTGGCATGGAGGATAATTCCTTATAGTTATTGTGCCATATTAATTATCTGGTTAAAGAGCAGCAGCAACAATAACACTAAAGGTTTTTCTCTTTTCTCCTCTATTCTTATTCTTTTTAAACCTTTCACTCGCTTTTCTCCTTTTATTTTGTCTTTTATTTTCAAATGAAACTTCAAATTGATCCCAAAGCAACTTCTAATAAACTTTTATATATGTCTATATCAAGTGGAGGAAAGATTTTCTTTGTTTTCTAACATCTGCAGTGGTTTTATGTTCCTTCCTCTTCTTCCCGTTTCATTTTCACCTTTGACCTTATAACATTAGTAGCTACAGTAATCCAGCTGTTTTTAAGTCACAGAGAAATTTGCTGATGTCGTATCCAAGAACAGGTGCAGCATATTCCCCCACCATGCGCTGTAAAAACAGACTTGTTTGCTGGATATTAAGGCTGAGCGTCATTACGGTTATTATATGGTATATTTGCCCATGTTGGCCGTCTGTCTCATTATAGTTAAAGGTTACATGTATCAGTTGTTTCCAAAAGCAGCAGGCAGTGATTACTGCAATCAGCAGAGCTCCCGCAGGTCTATTATTATCTTGTTTTGACTTGTGATCTGACCTGGCAGATTAAAGAAAAGCCCGAAAACAACAGAAAGTCATAAACATGTGAAAAAGGAAAACAGCCGAGCTGTGGCTAATCGGCGGGTTGCCTCTGTTCCTGATCAGATCATTTACACACAACCAGCTGCTCCAAACAGAAAACACCTCAGCTGCGCTTCATCACTCTTGGTGCCACTTTATGCAGCTCTGAGGCCTTTTGGTAAGACATGAAACTCAACAGGTTGTTGCTAGGTAACCAAAGAGGAAGCTAGCTTAGCTGCTTGTGAGTGGCTAAAGCTACAAAAACTGTAATTGAGTAATAGTTGTAATGTCTTTAAACTGGTCATAAGTTAGGAACGAGGTGAGAGCTGGTTTCTAAGCTAGCTTGTTTGTTGTCATAGCAACTGCATACCAAGATGGCCGTCAGTTACAAGGTTCATCAAACTGTGACGTCACATGAGAACCGTGTATGGATAATTTATCGGACGCAGGGCCGGTCCAAGGTATGTGCAAGTTAAGTTGCTGCTGCACCACAAGAAGGCGCCAAAAGCACCAAGTTAGCGTCCTAAAAGTAGAATAACAATGAGTAATTCAAGCTAAAAGGCTTTACATGTGGAAAAACAATGTTATAGTTACACAAATAACTATAAGATAACAAATATTTTATATTTCTCTCCACTCTTGGGGAAATATAAGATAAAAAACTTGTTTTCTGTACATTAATGGTTTATCAGCTGGGTGTTTCTTTCAAATACTGGAAATAATTTGGCACACTTAAATATCACTCTGCATTTCAAAATCCAAATTTTATTTATTTTATTTGCTTGCTACTCGATAAATATGTTGTATTTAGTTAAATCTAAGCAAACCAGTTGCCTCAAAAGAATCAATTTCTCCAAAACATAAAAACAAATGAAGTTACTTTATGCCAGTGTTGCAAACCTAAAATAACTTTTTTTATTTAGTTGTACATAACATCTTGACATTATAAGCTATATGTGAATATTTGGTCAAGACCAAACAGTATTGAACTGAAACAACATGGAGTCATGAGGTCAGAGTTTATTTATGTTCTGAATGTTTTCTTTCGTTTTGAACGTTTACAATCCAATTCATCCAGAACTTTTAAATGGTTCACTTTTATGCTCAACTTAAATAGATTAACTAATCAAGCATTTTTTATCCAAAAGTTTACGCCACGTCTTTAAGATGAGAATAAACAACAAGTTGATGAGGATTTAATATTTTAGTAATCAAAATGTCTGACGAATATCTTGTTTTTTTCATGCAGCTGTAGATCTTTAAGGTTGACTGAAAGAAAATCATAAGCTAAAAATATTATTTTTATGTTTCCAAAGCATCAAAAAACAAAAAAAATAATTTGGTTTCATTTTAAACTTTGAAAACAGATTTTTTTTCCCTTGCTTACTAAAACTTTCCTCTTATCAAACTGGTTGTTTCCTCAACAAAGACGTTTGACGTCAAGGTCGCTGTTGAACCTCGTCGTAACGTAGCCGACCTGCTTTGGTGTCTGCGGCGGCGGCTCTGCGTTTCACACCAGCAAACGTCTTTTTCTGGCCTCTCAAGCTGTTTTCCTCTCTCTGTTTTGGTGACAGACGTCTCAGAGGGCTCAGCCTGGACTTACACCCAGGAAATAAACGCTGACTCAGCGAGTCGGAGCACTTCGTTGGAAACTGCTGCTGCTTGGCTATTTACCCAACACTGCAGCCATTTAGCAAGAAACACTCTGGTCTGCTCCAGGACTGAACGCAAAATACAAATAGCTAAAAATAATAAACATAAATGGCATTTTCCCCCAGTATTGGATTCACTACAAATCACATTTTCATTATGAAAGGAGTGCTGCTTCACATTTAAGAGGAGAAAACAGAAAACTGTTAACCAACAACTCTAAAAACGCTGCAGATTAAAGAGAACAGGACAAAAACACCAAATTTTACCAAGGTTTAGTTTCTACTACCAATATCTGTGTACACTTAAAATAAGACAACATTTCTAGAAATTATTCAGCAGGATACAGAGCTTGTTTTAAGGAAATACATCCTTAAAATTGAAAATAAAGTTCCAGATTCAGATTGAAACATTTACTTGAGTATTTGTTTTAGGAAAAGATTTACTTTTAGGAGTATTTTTACTACACTGGACTTTGAGTAATTTTATGATGAAGTATTTCTGCTCTTCAGTAAAATTTCTGGATTTTCTTCCCACTGAATGAAAATCAAACATGTTTTAATCAAAAATCCAGCAGACAGAAAAACACACCTGCAGTTTCTGTTAGTCGTTTATTGATAGAAACTGATTTGGAAACAATTTTCCTTTTTCTTTTTGTTACTTAGAATTATTGTCATTTTGGTCCTTAAAATGCCAAAATTTCCACTTAACTTTATATTTTGCGCCGTCTGATGATGTAATTTTTAAATGTTAATAGTTTAATCTGTTACTCGGTACTTGAGTAAAATTATGCTGAAGTACTTCTATTCTTAGTTGAGTAAATTTTTGGATGCTCTACTCACCTGTGATAAATGTTAAAAAGACTAAATGGAATCAATATGTTTTCTTTCTTTATTTAATGAAAACAGTAAATCTGGATGTGTAAACGACTCTTTTATGTCCAGATTATCCCTCTTGGCTCTGATTGGTGAATCCGTCCTGCAGATCCAGAAGCTGCAGAGACAAATTTCACCTTTTTCTCGGTTTGTCCACCTGCATAGCTTATCCTTCATCACCGAACATCCCAGAGAGCGCCGAGCCATGGGAGTAATTCAGTACGAACAGCTGCTGGGTTCAAGGTGAAGGACTGGAGACTCAGAGGAGAAACGGAGAACCGATCTTTACTCGCTCTTCCTCTCTCTCCTCTTCCCTCCATACATTCAGTTACATAACGGCCCAATCCTCAAGGTTTGCAGCTACCAAGCTCATATTTACAGTGAAGGCCTGTCACAATAATACATTTTGCTGGATGATAGATTGTTCCAGAAGTTATTGTGGTAAATGATAGTATTGTTGTTTTAAAACGATTTCCAAGTAATATAATAGTAATAAAGCATGAACACATTCTCAAAGCTCAGTTAGTAATTCCTGAACATTTAACACTGGAAGACATGATAAAAAAAACAAAACGACAAATAAAATGAATTATTGAGTCACTGGAAGCAAAATGCTGCTTGAGACCAAAACGACAAACTGAAGATGTTTATAATCTGGTTGTTGGTTGAAAAGAGAGAAATAATAAATAATGAAAATGGAAATCATTGACTTTATTTTGTCAATGTGATTGATTGATATAATGCTTATTTTGACAGGCCTAAAACTTATCTTTAATTAATTATAGAAATCCAAATATATCGGCTGAAATTAGTTATTTTTTTAACATATTTGTATCGCTCCCATAATTTATGAATAACCAATATTTATTTTTATTTGGTTCTGGTTTTTTCCAAAATGTTAGTGAAATTAGTTATCAGCCATAACAGAAATATTAATATCAATATATCGACATACGATATATATCATACATCGGTTCATCTATAATATCTTGTTGGTTGTTGATCAAATTATTGATTTTTTTTTTTGGAAAAGTTTTTACAAAAAATGAAACTAAACTTTTTCATGCAGAAATTCAAGACCTTAAACTCCTCATCCATCATTTCATCTCGTGTTTCTGTCATTTTAAGCCAGACGTTTGGTGTGTGGAGTAACTCTCCCTCGTCTCTGTTGCAGGTTTGTTCCCGGGTGAGCGGATGGCGTGTCGGGGTCAGAATGCTGATGGTCTGTAAAATCATCCCCGTCTTTTGATAACGACCCTCCCTCTGGAGTTTCATGTGTCATCGGGACCAAACGCACACCGACGTTACAGCAGAACCTGGCAAACCTCCCATATCTAAAAGATTGATGAGGTCTGGTCCCTGCAAAGGACGCCCAGCTCCGTGTCGATAAGGCAGCTTTCATCTTCCTTCTTCTCTGCTCTTACTTCTGAGTCCTGGGGGAGGATCATGACAGGCGAAGGCCTTCCGGGCACGGGCCTTTCACACCAGAGGAGTCATGATTTTCCTCGGATGTTCTGCTTCTGCTTACTTCCGGTTCTCCTGGTTTAGCTGCAGTTTGGGAGCTGGGCGGGAAACCGGAGTCGGCATGCCGCTGTGGGGCCGCCGGAGCTGGAACCGGGTGAAAACACAGAGGGAACAGAGCTGAACCCAAATGAGCTCAGCAAACAGAGCTCCACACAGGACAATGTGCAACATCACCTTCTGTAATGTGGACAGTAAGGTGGACCAGTTCTTCCAGCCCACTCTCTACATCATAGTCATCGTTCTGGGGCTGCCGACCAACTGCATGGCTCTGTGGGCCGCGTACATGCAGGTGAGGACAAAACAGGCAAAACACTGCAAAAACACTAAATATTACCAAGTAATTCTGGTTTAGTTTCTACTGCAGGGAACTTAGTTCACTTGAAATAAGAGAAAATTAACTCAAGTAATTTTTCAGAAAGCTATAGGAGCTTGTTTTAGGTAAATAATTCCTTGGGAAGCATTTCCTGTTAGAAGTGAAAGGCGAGTTCCTCTGGAACTGGAACTCGGTTGCTAGGTTACCGGTTGGTCTTGGCTGGCGTTGCTAGGTAACGGTGCCAGCGGAATTTTTCATCAATATGAAGGAATTATTGACTTAAAACAAACTCCAGCATTTTGCTTAAAAGTTACTTGTGAGGAATAATAAAATTACTCAAAGTACAGAGTAGTAAAATACTCCTAAAAGTCCATGTTTTCAAAAATGTTACTCAAGTAAATGTAAAATTTCTTGATTTTCTACCCACTGAATGAAAACCAAAAATTCACCAGACGGACACCTGCAGTTTGTTAAAGTTTCATAAGGGAAACATTTTCTTTATTTTTTGTTCCTTATATGAATTGTCATTTCACTTTACCCCGTATTTTTTTTTCCATCTGAAGATGTAATTTTTAAATAGTAAATGATTGATAATTCGACCAGTTACTCGGTACTTGAGTAGACTTTTTACCAAATACCTTTTTCCTTTTACTTGAATAAAAATATGTTGGAGTAGTGCTACTCTTACTTGAGTTTGGTTTTTGGTTAGTCTGCCCGCCTCTGACAGACGGGCATCAGCAGCCCAACAGGAAGTTGGCAGTAAAAACAGTAAGCAGTTCAGAAATAGACCAGCTAAACGCATCGCTGCCGTTCAGCTACACTGAACCTCAGACTCACACGTCTGACACCGCCTGTTAGATCCGATCAGCGGCCCCGGGATATTTTCCCATACGGCATCAAACATATCCAGAGTCTTATTTCCCACAGACTGTCCGTTTGCTTTGGCAGCAGCTGGAACGACTCTTATTGACTTTTCATTCATTCAAATTGTTGTTTGTCTTCAATTTCAGCATCTGGGATAAATTTGAAGCTGATTGTTGACGACACAAATACGCTTACTTACTTGGTTACATGTGACAGAAACATGCAGCCTTTATTCTAGATAACTGAATTAATCTCCCACAGATTGAAGTGAAAGCAGAAACTCTCAGTGCCTGGAGAAAACACTTCATACGAACTGCAACAGCAATGATTTAATGATGACGGACATCCGCGATGGCTGTGGAAAAGGAACTGTTGCTGCCAATCAATCTGGCCAAATGCTGTTACGACTTTTCAAAACAATTTAACGTCCATCAGTCTGCAGAGAAAAGACAAGAGGAAAACATTTAAGACGGCTGCCTGAGACCGAACAATGCAACGCTCAGGAAAAAATACTGATTAGGTTTGGATGTTTCGATCAATCAAGTTTATTTGTATGGCTCATTTCAATAACATGGCAGTTCAAAGTGCTTTAAAGAATAAAACCATTCAGAGTTGGGTGGTAACTAGTTACATTTTTACTACGCTGTAGTTTGAGTAATTTTATTATGAAGTATTTTTACTCTTATTTGAGTAAAATTTCTGGATTTTCTACCCACTGAATGAAAAACAAACAGACCTGCAGTTTCTGTTAAAGTTTCTAAAGTTATTTATTAAAATAAACTGATTAAGTAAAATAATTTCTTGGGGAAAATGTCTTGTTATAAGTGAAATAATCAGCCAGAGGAATTAGAATCGGGTTGCTAGGTTACGGGTTGGACTTGGCTTGGGTTGCTAGGTTACGGGTTGGGCTTGGCTTGGGTTGCTAGGTTACGGGTTGGGCTTGGCTTGGGTTGCTAGGTAACGGCGCAGCTTTTCATCACTATGAAGGATTTATTGACTTTAAACAAGCTTTTATATCTTGATGAAAAGCTACTTCTGAGTTATAATAAAATTACTCAAGTAAAAGTAAAAAGTACAGCATAGCAAAAATACTCCTAAAAGTACATTTAAAAAAAGTTACCCAAGTAAATGTACTTTTACTGCACTGAACTTTGAGTAATTTTATTATGAAATATCTCTACTCTTACTGGAGTAAAATTTCCACTTAACTTTATATTTTGGCCCGTCTGATGATGTAATATTTAAATATTAAATGACTGATAATTTGATCAGTTACTCAGTTCTTGAATCGACATTTTACCAAATACTTTTTACGGCAGTAATTTCTTGCTACTTTTTACTCTTACTTGGGTAAAGCATGTTGAAGTAGTGCTAATCTTACCTGAGTTCAGTTTCTGGTACTCTTCCCTCCCTTTCCTTCAGGTACGTCAGCGTAACGAACTCGGCATTTACCTGATCAACCTGTCGGTGGCTGACCTCCTCTACATTATCACTCTTCCTCTGTGGATCGACTACTTCCTGCAGCACGACGACTGGATCCATGGGCAGGAGAGCTGCAAACTGTTCGGCTTCATCTTCTACACAAACATCTACGTCAGCATTGCCTTCCTGTGCTGCATATCACTGGACCGGTACCTGGCTGTGGCGTATCCGCTGCGCTTCGTTAAGGTCCGGCGAATCAAGACAGGTAGGATTTTCACAAGACGACTGAGGGAAAATTAGGCTGTTACATTGTGGATAGAAGAATTTATTTTTAAGACAAGAAATGACAACTTTCAGTGATTTCGAAATTGTAAATATGAGTAAACAAGTGTTCCTCAAGGTGCCATTTTGTGCTACTTTTATTCAACTTTTACAGGATCTCCTACTATGTCTTAAGAAAAGTACACAGGGTCAGCAAAAGTGCTAAATCAGAAAATTATCTCTACTACCATATTAGCAGAAGTATGAAACATTACCAGACTAAATGGCTTCTTGTCAATGCAGAACAGAAAAAAAAACAACAAAAAAACAAGCCCATACTTTTATTTTATTAAGTTAGCTCAAAATGCTGCTGGCAGGGAAACCAATCAACAACAGAAAAAGTGATCGCAAAATACTCGTCCTCGATTAACATTTTAAAATGGTAAAATTTTAGATCTCTTAGATGCTCTATAAAGCACAGAATGACGATTTCTGAGTTGCTGGTCAGATATGAACCATGGAAACCACTGAGGTTATCGGAGTTATGCTTAGTTATTGTTCAGTGGACCAGAACTAAACCAGGGAAAGCAGCAGTTAGTTGATATAACATATAGGATATGATTTTAAGTCGCCTAGCATGTTAATGAAGGAATTATTTAAGTTTATCTCAGTTTCTCCCATGTTAGTGAAATAATCTGCCAGTGGAACTAGAACTGGGTTGCTAGGTAACGGGCTGGGCTTGGCTGGGGTTGCTAGGTAACGGCTCAGTGGAACATTCTAGCAGCAGAACTAAAACCTTTTCATTAATAAAGAATTATTGACTTAAAATAAGCTCACATTTCCTGCAGAGAAGTTACTTGTAAGTTGGTTTTGTCTGATTTCAAGAATACGACGATATTTGCACTACAAACTAGATCAGAAATACTTGGTAAGATTTTGTGTTTTTACAGTGTTGGTTGACTCTTCTTCAGTGGGAGGAGTTACAGCCGCATCTGATAACAACACACCTCTGTTTTGGATTGCGCAGCTGAAACACAAACAAACAAAGAGAAAAACTTGTTTAAACAATATTTCCAGAAAAATAAATACCTGTTCCCGCTCTTAAAGTCAGAACGTTGCCAATAATCTCTGTTCTGTGTACAAGGCAAACAAGAGATTCCACTCTGTCCGTATATATCAACAAAGATGAAACCAAAATAGAAACCTTGCTTGAAAAGAAAAAAGAAAAGCACAAGCTTGCTTTCCTAAGGTTTAAGAAAAAAGGTTTACAGTGTAGAAAATTGTTATTGGATCTTAGTGTTGTGTATTAACACAAAGACAATAAGAAAATACAGCAGCAGATAACATTTTTCAGTCTTACGACAAGTAAACTGACATGCAACGCATAGAGAAAACAACAAGAGCTCAATCTCAGACTCAAGACGTCAGTTAACAAGTAAAATGTTAAAGTTCACCTGTAGATTGGTGAAACTGCATCTAAATGAACCACAAAACTTCTGGAATAATACTTCTTTGTGTTCATAATTATCAGAACCTTGTTATTAGCTGTGTTTCTCTTAACTTAATTGCACAAATTAAAATGACAAAATTAATTAGTTTAATCAAAAAAATGCCAATTTTGAAAAAACTCCAGATTTTCAATAAAAAGTTTTTGCATTAGGATTTGCGGTTTTTAGCTATGTCTAAATAGATGCATTTCACAAAACTGCAATGGAAACACTTTAATTCACGAGTGACATGATCAACAGCCGGATTACTACTGGTGGAAACACCAAAGAAGACGACAGGAAGTGGTAGCAGGATGATTTGGTTTTTTTCTGGCTCCACTAGAACTCTCACTGCTTTACACTTCATAAATAGTTGTGTGTCATTCTAACGTGTTGAACAAATCCAACCTTGTCTTCTAGGTTTTTTAAAAGATATATATGTAAGAAAGAAACTTTTTTTTACTACTTTATTTTATTGATATGTTGATATTTAAAATGTACATTGAAAAAAGTGAAATGTGGAAGTCAAATGTGTTGTGGTGCATAATCCTGTAAAATAAACTGATTCTTAAGTATCAACAAAAAACTTAAGCATCTAGAACTATAAATTTGTAAAGTTGTCATACACCTTCATCATTTTCGTAATGGACATAAAACAGGATTTGCAGTGTTTTTGAAATGATGCATTGAATAAAGATGGTAAACAGGGTAAATCATGGTGGAGAGCTGGAAGTCTAATTCCCCTTCTTGTCTTCCTGCAGCCGTTTGCGTCAGTGCCATCGTCTGGATCATTGAGATTATCGCCAACTCCGCTCCTCTCTTCCACGACGAACTCTTCCAGGACCGCTTCAACCACACCTTCTGCTTCGAGAAGTACCCGATGCAGGACTGGGTGGCAGGAATGAACCTCTACAGGACTTTCCTTGGTTTCCTGACGCCATGGACAGCCATGCTGGTCGCCTACAGAGGGATACTAGCCGCGGTGCGATGCAACGTCTCCACGGAGCGCCAGGAGAAAGCCAAAATCCAGCGGCTGGCCTTGAGTTTAATTCTCATCGTCCTGCTGTGCTTCGGACCGTACCACATGCTGCTCTTGGTGCGCAGCGTCATGTTTCTGAAGAAGCCATGCGATTGCAGCTCAGAGGAGACGCTGTTTGCTGCGTACCATGTAGCGCTAGCGCTAACTAGCCTGAACTGTGTAGCCGACCCCATTTTGTACTGCTTCGTCAATGAGGGTGCCAGGAACGACGTTAGCCGCGCCCTTTACGCCATAATGTCCTCGGCATGCCAGAGGCGCCCCTCGTCCTCGCCTTCGCATGCCGACATTCTCAATGCTGGCTCCGTCACCATGGAGACGCCTCTTTCGACGAAGAAGTCATCGTGCGTGTACGTCGATGGCGGGAAGCCGAGCAGCTACAAGACTGAGCTGCTAGCCATGAAGGAGGAATGTCTGCAGATGACCATCCTTGCGGTTAAAAAGTGAATTGTGGGAAACGGCAAACCGATTCAAACCGTCCGGCGCTACGAAGCGGAGGATCGCCACGAGTCGAGGGCGCGATTTCTCCCACAACGACCAGGGCGAAGTCAGATATGTTCAGTGGTGGTTGACAGGAGGCGACCATGCTTCCACTGAAACGCCAAAATGAGATTCATGAGAACTAAAGAAACAGCGTTCAACACCTGAAACAGCTGCTGCTAGCCTGCTAGCATAGCAGGAAATCTGGGTAGCACTTTATTTGAAGGAGTGTTCATAAGACTGACATGAACATGAAGGAGTCTAAATATTTATGACTGTTGTCATGAAGTGTCAGGCAGTAATGACACTAAATGCAACTTTAAATGCTAATTTTCTTTAAAAGTGTCTTTATTTACCAAATAATGCAAAGTTCATACTTTTAATTGACTTTTAATTCAACTTTTAGTAAAACTTTGCTTTAAAAGTGTTATTTTCTGAATAATGCAAATATGACACTTTTAATGCAAGTTGTAATTCAACTTTGCATTAAAATTTTCATTATTTCCCAAAGAATGAAAAGCTGACACTTTAAATTGAATTTTAATGCAAGTTGACAACCCCAACCCTAACTTTTAATGCAAGTTTTTGCCTTAAAAGTGCAATTATTTATATTGCATATTGCAAAGTTGAGATTTTTACTGGACTTTTTATGCAGGTTTTAATGTAAATTTGCTATAAAAGTGTCATTATTTTTCAAATAGTACAAAGTTAACTCTTTTTAATGCACATTTAATTCAACTTTTGGTGAAACCTTTCTTTAAAATGTCATTATTTACTGAATAATGCAAGGATAATACTTTTAATGCAAGATTGCATTAAAACTTGCAAGATTGCATTAAAACTGTCATTACTTTCCAAATAATGCAAAGTTTACACTTTTAATTTACTTTTAATGCATGTTTTGCATTAAAAATCCTCATTTTCATAACACCAGTCTTGCACAATCATGAAAACACCTTCATGTTTATTACAGTTATTATGTCAGTCTTCTGCAGACCCTTCACAATAAAGCGTTGCCGGAATCGGACCTGTAAGCGGCAGCAGATGACGGCTCATGTTCGACATTAAGTGGGTTTTTGCTTCTTCAACCAGACTGACTTTGATTTTTTTATTTTTTTAATTCAGTTTGCAAGCCGAGTTTTAGGGATATCACTTTCTAATCCGCCGTGACATTTTGGTGCCCAGGCTGCTAGTTTTCCAAGTTGAAATCAATATTTTTGACATGTCTGCCATTAACATCGCAGCCTGTTTAACGATTTTATCTTTAGTCTGAATGTGCAGGGAGACCAGAACATGGTTGGCAAAGTTAAAGTTAGAAACATGAAGGGAAATTAGAAGTTCATCCTGTGGATTTTATAGCAGAGTGGACCAAAATGTTAATTCATTTACTGATTTTTTTATTTTTCTCACGTGGTCAAAAAAACGTTATGATACTTACAACACACCTGTGAGTATTAAACCAAAATATCAAAAGAGATCATCTTTTGCACCTCTGTGAATTACTTTGCTGCACAACTTTTGCAAACTGATTAATTTGTAATAATTTTGAAATCGTCCTCATTGTTACATTATTTTAAAAAAATAAAAAAATCCTGATAAAGTACCTCAGATTCAAAAAGGATTTAGAGAGGCTGCACTTTTGTATGGATCATAATTTAGTTAAATAACCTGATTTGCATTAATTGATTTTTAATCCGAGAGGATACAGGGACCTAAATCACACAAACGCAGCAGCAGCATGTTTACCACAAAGTGATAAAATCATGCTTCTCTTGGGTCTGTAATCTGAGTTTCTTTGCTTTTAGTTGATGCATCCAATTGATTGCATGCAACAGGATTTCTAGTAGTTTTCAACTAAACACACCTAGAGACTTTTAAAATAAAAAAAAACAGCCAACTGACTGGCTATAAAATAGTTTGCATAAAACTAAGTGAATGTGATTAATTTCTATAATCTGATCGGCTCTCAGCTTTTCATAAAGTGCATTACTTTTAAGCTAATACACTAGCTGCATTACAAAAATTTTTATGCTGTTATCGAAAAAACACAATTTTACATTTGTTGTGTTTCCGTTAAATTAAAATTTCTATTAAAAATCACATGAATAAGTTTGTTCACACAATAAAAAGTAAAAAAACCCATCATGCTACCACTTCCTGTTGTAGTCTTCTTTGTCGTTTCCACCAGTAGTAGCATCCTGTTGATCAAATGATGCAAAAAAGTGCAGTTTTGCGATATAAACTAATTTCAATACAACCAAAAAAACAACTCATCCTAACGCAACAACTTTTAATCAAAAGACATGAATTGATGTGTTTCCGTTAAGCAAATTTATTTTCAAAGTTCCAATTTGCGCAATCATATGGAAATGCAGTTATTGATATATATTTTCTTGCTGTCACAGTAAATAACAATTTTATCTGATAAAATAAAAAGTGATTCAGTTCAAGGCTGAAAATGCAGAATTTTATTTCTAAAGCAAAACATTTACAAAAACTAAACCATCTATTTTACTTTGACAGTGCCTCACAAGTTTTTATTTTAAGAAATAACTAATCACAAATAGAAATCAAATATATCAAAGAGTATAAGGCTGATTTTTCTCAAAAATAAAATGAGCAATGAAAGGGACAATACTTAAAACAATCTCATCCTCACTCATTATACCATAATATTTTCTGCAATCTGTTTAAATTGTCTCTTTAACATCATTCTGTTAGCATATTAATGATCTTCACATTTCAAACATAAGATGTCATTTCTTCCTTTAATGCAGTAAATCCCACTGCATAATATATATGTGTATATATATATATATATATATATATATATATATATATATATATATATAAACTCTCCAACAGAAATCATGGCGGTAAAACCACAAAAGTAGAGGTCAAGATTACAAAATTAGTAAGAAAACAAAAATTAAAAGTTTTTTCCTAAAAATATTTAATATTTTTGGTGTTTTTCTTTACACTCAGAGATTTTTTTGTTCCATTTGATTCATGTTGATGATGTTTCAATTATTCATTTGTTTACATTGTTCAATGCTTTGCCAATAAAAATTAAATAAAATAGTTTTCAAACAGTTTTATGGAAGCGGAAAGTTTCCCAAGTTTAACCTTTACCTACAATTTGTCAATAAATAAATAAATAATAATATTAAAAATTCAGATCCCAACAATAATGCTGCTGCTTTTTGGCATGAGTTGTGTGAAATGTTAGGTTTTATTTTTGCATAAAGTTGTTTGTGCCATTAAAACAGAAGGTGACGACTTTTGTGATGTCACAGTTATTTAACTTTGTCTATGTGAGAAATAAATTATGGAGATGAAACTCTGCAGTGATACTTTTATTTTATTTATTTATTTATTATAGTTTATGAGCTGTAATTTATGCAGTTTCATAATTTTTTGGTGCATCAATATTGATTCAGGTTTTCTGATTTATTTACTGATGTTTTAGTTGTTTCTTTTATGTTTTTCTAATTCTACTTTTTCTATTTGTTTTCTTTTTATATGTGAATTTTTTTATTGCTTTTAAGAATTTATTTTTCTCTTAATATGTTAATTACATCTATCTGCAGTGGTAATTTAGGGCCATTGCAAAACATTATTGAATTTATGCAAAAAAAAAACTCTGAAATTTCAAATTAATCTCAGAAATTTATTTTAAAAACAACTTGGAATTTTTTTTGAGAATTTTTTTCAAAAATTATTTGAAAAAATTTGTTGAATTTTTTGATTTGTCAAAAAAAATTATTTCTCAAAAAATTTGCTGATCTAGCAATAATTCGCTAGACAAAGCCTTAAAGCTAAAAAGACTTTTTTAAAGTCAAAAATTTTGTATTTTTGGAAATTTTCAGTCAGTTGAACATTTTTTGACTTTTGAAACAGTCAAAAGTTTCAAAAAAGTTTCCAAGTTGTTTTTGTTTTGGTTATGTTTTATTTCTGACATTAATCTCAAAATTTCTGTTTTTCTTTAAATTTGCAAAAAAAAATTCTATGTAATCCGCCATCAAATCTATCCACTTATTATTTTATATTTATTTGCTTGTTTTTGCTCTTTTAATTCATTCATTCATTCTGATACACAGTAATGTAAATTTGATGACTTGATATTAAACTTGATGAATCTGGTGAAGGATGGGACTTTGAAGCTACATCAGGATAACATCTACAGGTAAAATCTATTTTGTTTTATCTATTGATTTATTTTTACATAATGCTCCTACTTAACTCAGTATAAAAAATTGTTTCTTCAACACAATCTGACTTAAGTTAATGGTAAAATCTTGTGTTGACTGTTTTCTTTGCTGATTTTGTGGTGAAAATATGAATTGTTACACCAACACTTAAAGATAATTTACATTTTCAATAATAAGAAAGATGTAGTTTTTCCTTTGTGGAAGCGAGTTGCTGATTTAAACATTAAAAGATAAAAAAGGATGTTTCACAAATGTTTTGTGGACATGCAGTATGTTTTTATTATTTATGTCTCTTTCTCACATAAATCAGGGGAAATTTGACTTTTGCAGCTCATAGATGTCAGATGGTTTTGCAGGTTTTAGATGAAAAACGTGGATCTAAGTTCAAACTGAACTTTTAGGATTATATTTCTGATATTTCATGTTTGACTAAAATGATGTTAGAAATGCAGGAGATGTGGAAATAAAGGCAGAAACAACCTGAAGGAAACTCTGCTCTCTGAAAGATCTGCAAAGTCACCTTTTCACTCCTCACTTCGACTCCCTCGGCTGCACAACTAATGAACTGCATCAGTGTGTGTGTGTGTGCCTGTGCTCGCGCATGTGCGTGTCACTGCATGTCCCACAATGAGGTTCCTATGTCGGCCCAAGAATTTATGGTCTGTCTCTTCCACAGTTACCCAGCAGAGGAATCAGTTTGTTTACGAATATACTCATGAGGAAGGATGCATCCACACAGCGTGAAAAGGGAAAACAAGTTTTATCTGGAAATCTAGGCTCTGAGGCGTGTGTCTAAGCAGACACACACATGCATGTTTGTGTGGCTATCTTTGTGGGGACTTTCCATTGACTTCCATTCATTTCTACAGCCTAAACCTTAACCTTATCCTGACCCTAACCATTACATACCTAATCATAACCCCAACCAAAACTCAATTCACACCTTAGTCCTAAATCTGGCCCCTGACCAAAAAACAGCGTTTCCTCTTGAGAACCAGGCTTTGGTCCCCACAGGAGCAGTGGTCCCCACAACGTAGTATGTGTCAGGAAAATGGTCCCCACAACGTAGTATGTGTCAGGAAAATGGTCCCCACAAGGTATTACAAACAAACGCGCGCACACACACACGCACACACACACGTCCCCCTGATATGAGGAGAAAGAGGCAAAAGCCGTGGAGTCTCCAAGGGAACATTGTTTCTCGTCCTCCATGCTCCGCTGGTCTCCTCTGCTATAAATAGACGCTGCCCAGAGGCCATTACCAGCAGCTCACCTGATTATGAAAATGATTTATCTCCAGGTGAAAAATAAATATTAATCACAGCTGGAAAATAAGAACTAGCTGCTCAGTTTTTACAGAAAGTTGGACATTTCCTGAAAATCAGAAGATGACTGATTCTTTTTTTTTCTTGTCGACTTAACAGAGAAAAGCAGTAAATTAGTTTTGTAATTTTCTTTTAATCTAACTCAAAATTAAGATGCATTTCTCAACAATCTGAGGTTAATGTCAAAATTTAAGAATTTTTTTCAAACAAATTGGCAATTTTGCAAACTCAGAAATTTCCAGATGTTTCTAAAAAAAAAGTTCTGAGATTAATTTCAAAATGTAATTCTTTTCTAGACAATTTTCAACTTTTCAAACTCAGAAATGTCCATGTTCTTTCTAGAAAATTTCTGAGATTTATCTAAAAATTTCTGAGATTTTTCTAGCATGTTTTTTTGGCTTTTCAATCTCAGAAATTTTCTTGTCTAGAAAATTTTGAGATTAATCTCAAAATTCCTGAGTTAATTTCCTGCAATTTTTTTATTTCCTTATCTTTTCTATGAATTCTTTTAGATTAATCTCAAAATGTAAGAAAATTCTTTAGCAAATATTTCACTTTTCAAGTTCAGAGATTTCTTTGTTTTTTTCTAGAAGATTTCTGAGATTAATCTCAAATATTCAGATTTTTCTTTTTTGGCATAAATTTACTCCTCTCTTTATTACGCTACGTAAAGCATAACGTTACGTTACGTAAAGCGTTAAAGTGAGGTGTTGCGTCCACCTACCACTGTGACCAATGTGACCCAGAATCCCTGTTTAAGATGCACTCTGATCTAATTAGTCCCTCATTCAGCTGGATTTCCATTCTGGCAGAGAAAGCAGGTCACCAGTCACTGAACCGCCCAGATAAATACACAATCCGTTTAAAAAAACACCCACAATGTTTTGTTTTTATAAGCGCAACATGCCTCAGGAGATAAGAACAAAAGACTTTAATTTCTAACAGGCAGGCGTTTAGGCTCCTAAATGTCACTGTGTGTTTGGAAAAGCATCCTTAGCTGTTATTATTACTATTATTTATTTAGATTGAATTTATTAGTTTTCTATGCTTTTATTTCTGTTTTTAGTGCAGAACTTTTAATGTTTGTTGATTGTTTTTGTTTAAGGGATTTTTAACAAATTGCCACAAATTTGGGGTAAACAAAGTACAAATTTAAACTGAGAATTCACTTTTTCTACAGATAGTTGGTGCAGCAAAATGCTAACTTGTGCTTAAACGAAGGGGATGTGCTGCTGTAATACTTCTACATTCAGGCAGGATTTATTGTATTATTCATAAATAATACATTAAGTTGATTCAACCCATTTTAAACAGGGGGATCGGCTTCTCAATAACCTGTTTCATATTTATTCAGGTTATTATTCAGTTCCCCTGCATGCAGCTCAGAGAACTGGACGCAGCTCAATGAGGTCAAAGACTGAATTTCAAATGAAGATCCATAATTCATGTTCCCTGAAACCTGGTTTTCCTCCTCAGCATTTAAGAAAAAAAAAAAAATTTTCAGTTGGTTTGTTCAGGATTTAGTTGATTTTAGAGATTTTCCTTAAAGTTTTTATATAAAAGTAGTGAAACAGTTCCTCAAATAACTGTAATTATGTGTTCAGATCACTTCCACAATGGTGAATTTAGAAAAATCAGAAACAGACATTAATAATACATTAAGTTGCACTTGATTAGTTGATAGTTGTTAATGTTATATGCTATTATTGTCCATTGCTATGGTTACTTACTTTGTTTTTTTCCATCTCTTTCTGCAGGTGTAGAAGCAAACTTCCACACTACAAAAACATTAAATCTTACCAAGTATTTTGTCTTATTTCAAGTATTTACATCTTCTAGTGTAAATACTTGAAATAAGACAAAATTAAACTGTAAGTAACTTCTCAGTAACATATAGAGGCTGAAAAGCTGTAATGCTTCACTTTTGCAAAATGGTGGGTGAATTAAAATGTAAAATCTTAGATATGTTAACATTTTGTGTGTTTCTGACTCTTGCAGGGGCAGTATCAGTTTAAAGCACAAGTTACTCTGGTGCCTTCATTTGTTAGAATCAAGAAAGTTATGGACAACCCTGACCATCTTCTTCATGAAACTGTATTGGGAAAACAGGGTGTCTTCAGTTAGAGGCTTCTTCAGATTCGCTGTAAAACAGACTGCTACAGGAGACATTTCCTGCCAACAGCCATCACCATCTACAAAATCTCTTTGAAGAATTTAAATTAATAATTTATTACATTTCCTTTCCCTTTGGGCTCAATAAATTATTTCTGAATTGAATGTGAATTTGAATAAAAATGTTGTATATATCAAATACGACTTAAGAGATTTTACTTTGTAATTTAACATCTTGAAATTGGGCCTCTGTCTCTTTAAGAAACTCCTGCTCTGTCTGAAGCTCTGCCTACAGGAAGTCATCCCTAGATCCACTCAGGCGTTTTACAGCTGTATGGTTGCCATGGAGATTAAAGGATTTCTCAAACATACATGAAAGAATAAAATCAACACTCAATGTTTGTTTTAGATGAAAGAATAACATAAAAATGTCAATTTTAGATTTTACTGTCCCTTTAAGCTGTGAAATACAGATGAAATGATGGACGACTCACCATGAAATGTCAGCAGGAAGCAGCTGGCGCCCACTTATGGTTCACTGACTTCACACCAATAAGGGCAAGGCGTCTTCCGCAGACGTGAATAAGCTTTCCCCTTCAATGTGAGGAAGATTCAGGACAATTAGAAAAACAAACTTTAATTGTTCTGCCGCCAGACTTCCCGCTAGCCGAAGAATTACTCACAAAATTAACAAACTATTGTTAACATGGCTCTGTTAGTAATCAAGAATCAAGCAGCTGTTTGTTTTTTATAATAAATAACATTTAGCAACAAAATATCTTCAGGCAGGAAGTTTCAGAAAACATAAAATGTTCTGTATTTGTAGGAGAAAATGCAGTGAAGGTGTAAAGCTCAGTGCTGACTGCAGTGAAACAGAAAACCAATGTCCACATAAAGATGAGAACTGCTTTTGTGATTTATAGTTTCTCTCCTCAAACTGAAAGATTAATGTGAGGGAGAGCTGAGTGTGCAGCCGTGTTTGACTCTCTGTCTTTGTTGGGAGCAAAAGTTAGAAACAGAACTGGAAGGTTTACTACTAATCATTGATTATATAGTATTTTTTTCCTTCCCAGGAGAGTTTCTGATCTTCCTCTGAGCTCCAGTTTAAAAGTTCAGAGATCAGAGCAGCTCCTTCAGACTAGCCAGCAGCAATTAGCAAACACCAGGTGGAACTTCTGAGCTCATTATGTGAGCTACTTGTCAGAGAACACTAGTAAAAACATTAAGGGTTTAATATATTTATTGCCTTTTGGACAGCCTTATTGTGATATATTAATTGACTAAACTGAAGTTAAACACCATCACTAGGGGAACTGATTTTTTTCTTTTTTTGTTTTTAATTTCTATATGATTATGTTAACAAAAACACACAATTTCATAGTAAAGTTGTGATAAAGTTGTGATTTTTTTTTACAATAATATATACTTAGTCATGCATAAATCATTGTTTAGAGCAGTGTTTTTCAACCTTTTTTGAGCCAAGGTACACTGTTTTAATTGAAAAAATCTCGAGGCACACCACCAACCAAAAATGTAAACAAAGATACTCTGTAGCCGCCTATATTACATATATAGTCATTCTTATCAAAGTGTCTTGAATAGGAATCAAATAAACACAAAAATTTATTTTTATCACATTTTACATTTCTTATTTCAAATTGCACGTTACATGTCCACTTCAAAAATACACCTGAACAGCCACAACACTGTGGTCTTAAATTTAAAGAAGTTGTAGAAAACTTCAAAGTGTTTTACAAACTAATCCACAAGCATTCTTTTAGCCAGAATACAGAAAATAATTCTTATTCTGAAAGAAGCAATAATATTTGGGAAAGATTTCACTGTTACAATATGAAGAGTTGCATGTACAAAATGTCAATATCTGTATATTTTACCCATCTAGTGTGAAACCTGTGCATGTTTGGATGAAAGCAGCTGATTTCCTGGCAGAAATTGAAGAAAGACAAAGCTCTTCCTCAACAGCTCTCAGTCTCTCTCTGGTTTCAGTTTTTATAGTAACCAGGCTTGAGAAGCTCACTTCACACAGACATGTTGTGGGAAATGGACCCATGTTCTTTCCACTAATTCTCTTGTTTTAATGTAAAATGCTCTGTACCTACTGCCATCTAGCGGTAAGAAAATTACATGATTACGCCGCTAGCCACTACTAACCATGGTTTCGTTCACACCGAGCTTAAATGCAGCGGCTTTATTTCCCTCCTGTAGTACCAGATCGACAGCCCTCAACTTAAAAGCTACATCATATGAGTTTGAAAACATTTCTCCGTCGTGCCTGCTGCTAGCATGTGGTTGTTCTAAATGAAAATTAACGCGTTCTTCTTTGATTTACAATTTTGACTTCTAATGATTCACTTCCTGCTAGAGAGCCCCCTGGTGGTTGAAGAAAAATACACAGAAAAGCCTCACCGGGCTACAATCCGCATGGTTCAAAGTTTAGGAAAAAAGTAGCAGCTTATAGTCCGGAAAATACGGTACCATAGGTGAAATTGAATAATTTCCACGGCACACCTGACGATCACTCACGGCACACTAGTGTGCCGCGGAACAGTGGTTGAAAAACACTGGTTTAGAGAGAGAGAGAATAAATAAATAAATAAATAAATAAATAAATAAATAAATAGCTATTGGGCGCCACCTGGTGGCCGCGGTAGGTATGAGCTGCCGTGCAAAGCTGCGGTGGAAGTTAAGCTAACAAAAATAATCCCGCGAAAGAATACTCATGCTTCAGGAACTGAGAAAAGAAAGAGGAGAACAGAAAAAAAGTCAAGATAAAGGTATGTTTTCATGTGTCTTGGTAATTTCATGTTTATCAAAAAGATTTGTGGAGCTGCTAGTAGAGAATTAGCTTGATAGCGACATTGAGCGATCCGGTTCAACAGCCAAACATTTATGCTAACGTCTTTGTGTTTGTGGGAAACTGAGCTTTAGCTTTAAATGAGTTGATTCTCGTGGTTGGCTCAAAACGACGTGTTTGCTAACATTTGAAAACAATAATGAGATGTTCTCAGTGTTTGAAAATGTCTAGATCAGGGGTGTACAAACTTTTTGCAAAGGGGGCCAGATTTGGTGTGTTAAAAATGTAGGGGTCCGACCTTGGCGGACGTTTTTACATATAGCAGCAATATATTTAACAGCAAGCCATTCTGTGTTTTACATTTGTTTTTTTATTTTAATTTCAGCGATCTTAAGCATGTCTTTTGGTTCATTTGAAACATGAATATCATATGCAATTGAATATTCACTTAACTTTTTTAACACTAACTTTTTTCTAACGGTTAAACAGAAGTAGTTGTACTCTTGTGTGCAAATTACATTTGAAACATAAAAAATATCTCACCATGGCAGTTCAATATTTACAGAATTTCTAAATAAAATAACAGAAAAATGAGCATGTAATAGTCATATCAACAAGTGCAGGGCTCATTTGAAATATGCCATATTAGTAAATGTTGATTAGATTTTTAAAAGTTTATTATTCTGGAGTGAAAACTGAAAACTTGTCTGAATTTATGACTTATTTTGATCTTAAAAAACAAAAACAAAATTTATTCAGAGACTTTTTGTAAATGACAAATGACTTGTCTGCATTAATGTGATACTGAGATCTGGACTGCGGCACATAGTCCAGGTCTGGTTCAAATGCAGTGGTGTTGATGCGCAAGATGTCTCGTAATGAGAATCCGTTATTTAAGTTCACAGCCGAGAAAGTCTTCTCACAAATACGTCAACAAGGGTTGCAACCCGTCCCGTAAAATACGGAACCGTCCTGTGACTGTTAAAAGTAACGTCCTGCGATTTGTTTCATATTCTACAAATGTGTAAATGTAATAATAAAGAAATGGTCCCCGAGTAATTTATATACTCGGCTGCCCCAGTCATTGTTTCACTCACAATGTTGCGATATTTCGCCCAGCTGCTTTCTGGGTAACACAGACCAACCCCGACATGCTGCCGCCGCAAATGGTCGGCAGGGCTGCTGCCCTCTAGTGGGTAAATGAGGAACAGCATTTAGTGTGTAAGCTCCGCCCTATGCAGTAACGTTACTGCTGCCCAATGTATTAATGCTACGTGCGGGCCAGACGTTATTGATGTTATGACAGAGGCTGCGGGCCGGATTTGGCCCCGGGCCGGACTTTGCATGTCTGGTCTAGATGTTTCTTCACCAGGCTTCATGGTTCCTGCATTAATACACCAATGAGCGACTCTAAGCGGAAGGTGGTGATGTGTTGTTAGCTGCTGAGCGTGATCATTTATGTGGCTAAAACAAACATTATTTTTACATAAACTTATATGTGAAACTTCTCCAGGAACTGTTAAAATTATTTGAAGGCTCAGAATCAGCCCAGTACCGGTTCTGATGTAATAAATTAGATTTTTATTGGAACTACACAAAAGAGAAATTAATTTAATAAAAGTATGTCATGAATATGTGTATATGTATTCCATCTTAAGTCCAGTTCATACTAATTTTTTTAAATTGCTTTACTACCTCTACACCATGTGTCAAACTCGAGGTCCGGGGGCCAAATCTGGCCCACTGCAGCGTTTAATGTGGCCCTCTAGACTCCAGATTGCATCAATAAGGCCCTCCAGTTTTTCACAAATCCACAAAACTCACATAAAGTGAACAGATTCCCACATTTTTTTCTGATTTTTACTGCAAATGTTTCTCAAAATTGTCCAGAAACATTGGGTTGAAGTGACTTCTGCCTCAGCCGTACTGTACAATCTGTGACTGATACAGCAATAAAAAGTCACATTATCTGACAAAAACAGTCATGAACTCCTGGATGGACTGATCAGTGTGAAAAAAATGTTCAGTATGATGAAACACTTAGTAAATGCTGAAACAAACAGCTACTTAATGATACTTTTAATGGGTTTTATTAATACATTCTGGCCCTGTAAGAACATTCAGATTTTTGATTTGGCCCAAAATGAAAATGAATTTGACGCCTTTGATGATTTTATTGCAGGTGTGTGAATTATCTAATAATCTTGTAATCCATGTTATTATCCATAGAGAGACCCAAAACCAGATTTCACTTTGACACCAGGTCTTATGTATTTATGTGTTTAGTTAACAAAATGTTCTTCCTTTTATGCTTCGTTTGGACGTTTTGTTCTGGCAAGATGTTTGAAAAACACTGAACATGAGACCCTGTGTGTCTGAGCCTGTTTCTGCTTCTGACAGTAACTTATTTGAAAAGAAAAGAGCGAGCGGGAAATAAAACAATGTCTGTTTGCTTTCACACCGTTGCATAACGTCCTCACTGCCATCTAACAGCTCAGACTCACTTCTGCCTCTGAAGCCTCAAAACCGCTGACAGTTTCTGCGTTTCAACTCAGCATACAATTAATTATGATTAATTCGATTAATTGTTTGAAAATCGATTTAAAAAATCTAAATTGTTAATCGATTGATGGCTCTAAACACTTAAAATGATCATCCTGAGCGACTGTTGCGGCCCAGGTACTTTACAGAGTATGCATCAGTCCCCTAAAGTTAACTTTTAAATCCTCAGACTTTCTTCTCTCTGCAGGCGTTTTGTGACTTTGACTTCAGTTTTCTGTAATTCTTGTGAAATACTTTATTTTTTCCGCTGTTTACTTGTGGCTCCATTCTCTCACCTGGTTTTGTTTTTCTGTTTTCTGAGAGAAATCTTCATTTTCTTATATTCTCTTCCTTTTTTCCATGAATTACATCTGGTTTCTTTCTGTAATAAACTGCATTTTTCCCCAGGTTACATTCGACAGGGTTTTCTTTGTTCCTCTGTCAGATTTTGTTTTCCAGAAACTTTGTCTTTTTCTGTGTGGTTTAGTCGGTCCTGCCTCTGAGTGTCCTTTGTCTTGTTCCTGTTTATTTATTTTTGCTCTGAGGACACCATCTGTCTTCCTCTTGGTCCTGCGTGGCTCCTTCACCTCCGAACATCTGTTGTTAGCTTAAAACTATAAAAACACTGATTTGAAACACAAGAAAGGCTGAGACAGCAGGTGAATTAAGGTTATATGCTAATCGTTTAGCCATATTTACCAGAACTCGTTATGTTATTGGTTAAGTTTAACTAAAGCTGCTGTTTTATAAAAAATATAATTAGGCCAGGGTGTCAGACATTTTGGCATGGGGGCCAAAAATGTTCAACTTTCTTTAGTATTTTTGTTTTTGCAAGAACAATTTTAAATTATAATTTTTAGGGTATATTTTTTTCAGATTATTAAACACTTTTTTGAGTTTTTATTTGGTTTATTTTTAGAAGTGTATTAAAGGGGAATGCCCAAGTGATTGTTTTTACAAATAAATTGAATCAATTAAAAGCTAAAACTTGTTGCACCTTAAAATTTCCATTTTAAGATTTTAAATTATCTGTTTTTTTGAAAGTTTATACTGTAGATATTATTTTTAAACATATATTTACTGCCTGAACCAGCAAACCAAATTTAGGCTATTCTTGAATTCCGATCAAGGGCCGCCCAGAATCATTTCAAAGGCCGCAAACGGCCCCTGGGCCGCACTTTGGACACCCCTGAATTAGCTCTGCCTTCAACTTTGAGGTTCAGTTAAACTTTGTTCAATATTTTTCCCCAGCAGGTGTTTCCTGAAGGTTTGCTGAGTCGGTATTTTGTTTCGCTAATGGGCTCTATTTCTGATTGGCTTGGAGAGGAAATAAGAAAACAGAGTGTTAATTTTTTACTTTTACTTGAGTAATTTCTTGGACGGATACTTTTAATGGGCAGAGAAATGGAAGAATCCAGCATATGGACTGTAAGAGACTTGAATAATCTACAAACCAAAGGAGAAAATAATCTAGGAGAAATATTTCCAATTGTAAAAGGAGCAAAACACAAGAACAAACTAAGAAACTGAACCCAAAGAAATGAATTTATACGGCAAAACGCCAGTGACAATAACAACAGAGTATGGCAACACCTTTCGAGCGATAATAAACCCAGAAATAACGCAAATACCTGTGGATCTTGACGCTATTCTCTTTTACCTTTTTAATATTGCCAAAATATTCAATCCGAGAGGAACAAAAAATTAAATGTAACGTCACAAATCAGGAGGCGCTGCCCCGTTACCTAGCAACCCCAGTAGAGTCCAGACTGTTACCTAGCAACCCAAGCAGAACTTTGGCACGTTTGGTCAGCTAGTTTTACTGCCGTACACTGCAAAAACACAAATCCTACCAAATATTTGTGGTCTGTTTTTAGTTTGAATATCTTAGTACACTTGAAAAAAGACAAAACTAACTTAGAAGTAACTTCTTAATATTGATGAAAAATGCCAGTTCCACTAGCAGATGATTTCACTTGAAACATGAGAAAAATGTTTTGTCATAAGTATTAATGATGCCATAGATATTAATGAATTATTCTGCTGAAAAGTAAGTTAGTTTTATCTTATTCCACGAGGATATTTGCTCTGTAAAACAGACCAAAGGTACTTGGTACGACTTGTGTTTTTGCAGTGAATTTGGCTGAGTTCATCTGTTCGTGTCGGGTCAGGACCGGTGACGATAGACAAGCCGCTCCCACTCTTTATTTCTGTCCGTTTAGCAGGAATATCGTATTCGTGTTCGCGGCGGTTCTTTTTATTGTTCAGCGCCGTTCAGACGGGCTCGGCGTTTTCAGAGCGGTCCGGTTTCAGAGCCAAACGTCCAAACAACGGCTCTGGGTCGCATTACGGCGGTGAACTTTAACGACGTGTCGGGTTTTAGTTTTACAGCTCAGACATAGAAACCTGCTGCTATTATGCAATCGGATCAAATCTTTGCCACAAAATGGTTTGGATTTATTTTATCTGCATTAATGTTTGCATCTGTATTTCCAGATGTTATCAAATCATTAAACACACAGTTTTAGAAATATAAACACATTTTGTTTTTGTTTTTTCTCTTTCATTCTTTTTTGTTTCTCTCTTCCTTTATTCCTTCTTTCTGTCTCTTTTTTATTTGTCTTTTTCATTTCTTTCTATTTTTCTTTCTTTTTTCTTCCTCTTTCTTTCTGCTTCCTCTTTCTTTCTTTCCTTTTTGTTCCTTTCTTTTCCTGTCTTTCTTTGTTCTTTCTGTCTTCATTCTTTTTCTTTGGTTTCTTTTTTGTTTGTTTCTCTTTCATTATTTCTTTCTTTTCGTCAAAAAATCTTAAATAAAAAGCTGAACATTTTATTTTATTTTGGGAATTTGCTCTAAGAAGCACAAATGGATCGATGCTATGCCAAAAAAAATGTAGAAAACATAAATTATTAGAACCTCAATCTAAGACTGGCATTCTACAGTGAAATCTGTTTCTCTTGTTATTAGAGAATTTTCTTACTCGTTGCTCTGTTTGCAGAACATGAACATCACACATTTGTCCTGCAATTTGAGGCTTTTTATCCCATATTTAAAGTTGTTTTAGGAACTTTATTGCTCTGTTTAAACAAGACAATATTAAATTGAAAAAAATCTTGATTATCCAGATACACTTTCAAACTGCCTGCAGAGACTTTATTTTCTAAACCCACATATTTAAAAAGCTGATAAAATCTTCTGTAATGTGTGCAAAGACTCCACAAACCTAATTACTATCTCAGCAGGACAGATTAAGGCTGATCTACGTCAAACAGACATTAAATGTAGGACAGCTGCAGATGCTTTACCCTGCGGAGCTGCAGTGGTTGTGTAGGAGCAGGAAGGTCATCTCCAAGGTCGTCATACTGGGACAGGACAGTGTAAACTGGTAGGCACAGAGGAGAACATCCAAAGTAAACAGCCTGAGCTTTAGAAAACAAACACATCCCATCATATGTAAGGGAGACGGGCAAAAAAATCTCTCATTCATAAACAAATTTTCCCAATTTTGTCCTAACAGAGCCCTGAAAATATGTGCTGACCAGCATTTCTGCTTTGGTTTGTTTTCTGATAAAAATGATGCAACAGTTAAAGCAATAATTAATGCATTGAGTGAAATACATGCAGTATTACACTCTGATTCTTCTCAGAGTGAAACGCAAGATTTCACTTTGGTTGCTGTTACTCACCTCATTCCCACAAGTCTGTTTATTACTGCGATCTCTCCAAGAATACAACATTTAGGTCGTCTTTCTAGTGAAACTATCTAGATTAGACTTAGAAGAACCTTTTCAGCAAGTTTTATGAGTTTGTTTTAAGTAGATAATTGTGTAATATTGATGAAAAAAATACTACTTCCAATGGGAAATTATGTCACTTGCAACAAGACTTTTTTATAATGTTAAGGTTAATTTGGAACTAGAACTTTCTCATCAATATTAATAATTATTTACTTAAAACAAGCCTCTATTTTATGCTCAGATGCTACTTGTTAGTTTTCATATTTCAAGTGTACTACAATATTTGCACTAGAAACCAAACCAAAGTTACTTGTGCTGGAGTTCTGCTTCGGTTGCTAGGTAACGAGCCGGGCTCTACTGTGGTTGCTAGGTAACGAACCAGGCTTTACTGTGGTTGCTAGGTAACGGGGCAGTGCCTGCTGATTTGTAACGTTACATTCCAGAGGTTCAACGTTCAGTTTCCAACGCCAAGGTGACTCTGTTGTTGTGGCGTTATGTAAAATCGAATTCAACGAGCTTTACATCATTTTATATTGTTAAAATGTCAAAAACACACCTGGAGTGTTTCTCACCTGAGTGAAGTCAAGCCCCACTCTGTTCAAATATAACAAAATGTGTCAAACGTTTGTGAAGCAAAACGTTTTGTTTTGAAGATATTAATGCATCTAATACATGTAGTACAGGTCGTGAAAGGTCAACCAGCCTTCCCCAATCAGAAGACATTGGTGTCAGCCAACTTGGTCTATGTTTGTACAACAGAGATTTTCCTTTATGCTGCTTTTGCTTTGAAGATGTTAATTAAAGTTTAAAGGTCAAAAGGTCAGCCAACTCCCCCACATTAGCCAACTCTTACAAAATTGTTGTCAAACATTGTGCCCCTATCATTTTAAAGATATGAATAAAAAAGTTTCCGAAGGTCATCAGAGGTCATCATCAACATCTTCAAAGTAAAAGCAGCACAAACAAAAAAATCTTGATTTCGACACCAATCCTGTTGTATGTGAAGACGGTGTGGGGGCTGGTTGACCTTTCATGACCTCTGGAAACATTTATTAATATTTTTAAAATGATGGCGACACTAACACAATTTTTGCAGTACAAACGTTTGACACCAGTTTTGTTAGATTTGAAGAAGGTGGGGGTCAACTTCACTCGAGTCAGAGACTCCCTCCCCTGCGCTTCGCCCAGTCAGTTCCTCCAGACTAGCGGCAGCAGCAATTACCAAACACCTGGTGGGACTGCAAGTCTGCTGCGCTCATCGTACCAACTACGACTGAGTCCAACGCTCCTAAAAACGGTTTTAAACGGCATAATGAGGAGCACTTTTATGATGACTTACTGAAGAAAAAACTGGAGCTTCTTAAAGAGACAGAGGCCAATTTCTAGGCATCAAATTCCCAAATCAAAGTTGCATTTGATGTTTACAGCCTTTTTATAACAACTGACGGTAATACAGTTACTTTATTGTGATACAAAATACCTCTTTGGTTCTTGGAAAGTATTTGAAGTATGAGTGTGTACATGGTTGTATAACATTTATCAATAATGGATGGTTGGAACATTGGAAATCTTTTAAAGTCCTCAATGTACAAGCTATACATTCCTGGAACGCTTTACGTTTTGCTTTAATGTGTTCCAGGAAGGCGGTGGATTGTCATTTTCATTTTTTGTTTTTTCACTGTAAAATAAATCAGAAGGAAGTTTCTCACGGTACTAAACTGATGCTGAATAAACAAAGTGGTGTAACGTAAGAAAACCATCAATGACACAGTGATGTTTACCTTACCACCACAGAACAGAGGCTAGTTTTATGATTTCATATGAAACATTATGTAACCACTTTACTGAAAGGGTTACACAGGATTGGGATTTCTATTCTGAGTTAGAAACTAGTATGTGCTGCACTTTTTTACTGAAGGTTGGTAAAACACTCCATGAACAGAATAAAATGGGAGGAAAAGACTGTAAATAGATGGAAAAGTTCGTTTCTAATAAAAGAGGTATGAAGTTGTCCTGCAAGTAATTATCAAGTGTTGAATATTAAACCCTGGGAATAAAAGTACAAATGAAACTACTGAACAACAAGGTAAAAAACACAAAATCTTACAAAGTATTTTTGGTCTAGTTTCTAGTGCAAATATCTTAGTACATTTGAAATAAGACAAAACTAACTTAAAAGCAACTTTTCAGCAAGATAAATGAGCTTTTTTTAAGTCAATGTTTCCTTCATATTAATGAAAAAGTTCTAGTTCCACCCGTAGAATATTCCACTACCCCGTTACCTAGCAACCCCAGCCAAGCCCACCCCGTTACCTAGCAACCCAATTTTAGTTCCACTGGCAGATTATTTCACTTATAACATGGGAAAAGTGTCTTGGTGTGAGTGAAATAATCTAACAGTGGAACTAGTAACCTTTCATCAATGTTAAGGAATTATTAACTCTAACCAAGCTCCTACATGTTGCTCAAAAGTTACTTGTAAGTTAGTTTTGTCTTATTTCAAATGTACTACGATATTTGCACAACAAACTAAAGCAAAAATTGTAAGATTTTGCATTTTTGCAGTGAACTTAAAGCCAATAAAAGTTTGGGCTTTCTCCAGGAGGTGAGAAAAAGGAACCGGATCCTGACACTGAGCAGCATTCAGGAAGCACAGGGTGTGAAATGTGAGCAACACCGCCACCTAGTGGACAGAGAGCAAAACAACAAACCATCATTTATGAAATCACTGAAAATCTCAACATGCTGAATAATAAAATATAAAACGTGGCTTAGAAACACCATATTGAAAACATTCACTATATATTTACTTTATAGAGCAGCTAATAGCTACTGTCTATAGATGTTTTGTGTCTATCGTCAACAATCTCTGTTTTAGATTAATTTTGCTCCAGCCATTTTTTTTACAGTATTTTAATTCATTACTGGGGAATCATCATCATGTACACTAGTTCTAGTTCAACTGGCAGGTTATTTCACTTGTAACAAAACGTTTTTCCATGTCATAAGTGAAATAATCTGCCACTTGAAACTACAACTTTTTCATCACTATTAGGAATTATTGACTTAAAACAAGCTCCTATATCTTGCTGTAATGTTACAAGTCTGTTTTGTCTTATTTCAAATGTACTAAGATATTTGCAATAGAAACTAGACGAAAATACTTGGTAATATTATGTATTTTTGCAGTGTTACCTAGCAACGTAGCGTTGCTGTAAAACAAACTGTGACGTGTTTCAGTTTGGTTTCCTCCAACTATTGCTCCAAACATTGGTCAGTTACTTTGGTCTCATCTGTCATAAGCAGACCAAAGTACAAATACTTCATAATAAAACTACTCAAAGAACAAAGTAGTACAAACACTCCTAAAAGTATTTTTTTTCTAAAACGGTTACTCAAGTAAATGTATTTGGGTAAATGTAACTAGTTGCTACCAAACTCAGGTTATAAGGATAGAAATCATTATCTCTCTTTCTGCCGGGTGAAGGATTATTTTTTGCCTGTTTATTCCCAGGTTGAGCAGCAGCTGCTTCTCTGAGGTCACTGCTGAACTCTCACCGTCTCAGCATCTTGTTAACTCACACTTTTAAGGAACAAACTGCCAAAACTCCTGCTTTTATAGAGTGATCAGTCTGTTTCTGGGCCAGATAAATATCTACCCGTCTTTTTTTTCCTTCTACTCGCCCATAAACCTAAATGCCGTAATCGTCCCTCCAGACGGCGGGCTGGCAGCCGTCCAGTTCGAGCCCTGCAGCATCAAACTTGGACGGGCCGGCGCTGTAAGCAAACAGTTCCAGGTCAGTGGATGAAGTGTAAATCTGTGGAATGTGCAAATACACAGGCAGGCCTGTAAAGCCGTTTCTCACACAGAAAGTAAAAATTTATGAGAAAGCTCATAAAGCTCCACCAGACGTCATGAGATGATGACCCCGCTGCCTCCACCCTCCCACCGCCATCTGCCCAGCGTTGGGCACCCACCTATAACTTTTTATTTTTATAACCATCCTGCTTGTGTGTTGTTCAGTTATTTTTCATGGAAGCTCACCTATGAATGAAATGAAGACAAAACTTGGATATTGATTCTGGTTTTACGTTGGATGAACAGGGGCGTTGAACTCATTTTCATTTTGGGCCAAATCAAAGATCTGAATGTTCTTAAAGGGCCAGTTCGGCCAGAATGTATTGATAAAACCCATTAAACTGTAAAAAAGGAAAAAGTCATTAAATAGCTGTTTGTTTCAGCATTTAATACGTTTCTTATAGTTAAGTAGTGAACATCTTTTCACACTGATCAGTCCATCCAGGATTTCTTGATTGTTTTTGTGGCACTAATTTAGAAATACTTGTAAGGAATTTTTACAAATATTTATAAAAATATTCAGAGATATTTTTATAAATATTTATAAAAATATTCAGAGATATTTTTATAAATATTTTTGCCAATGAATGATGTTAAATGACTTTTTATTAATTGCTGTATCGATCACAGATTTGACATCGAGTAAGGCTGAGGCAGCAGTCACTTAAACCCAATGTGTGTTTTGGCCAATTTTGAGAAACAATTTGCAGTAAAAATAAAAGAAAAAATGTTGGGATCTGTTAGATTTTGTGTGAGTTTTGCATATCAGGAGGATTTACTTGCTGATGTAATTTGGAGTTTAAGGGCCACATAAAAAGCTACAGTGAGCCAGATTGGGCCCCTTGGCCTCGAGTTTGACACATGTGTTGTAATGTCTCTGGTTCATGCCAAGATAATGTGTCACATCCTGGACAGGAAATAATTATTCCTGTTTTTGTTTGTTTCACCACAACAGAAACTGAAACTTTAAGGCTGTTTTCACTCCTGACAGTGCGATACAATTGGTTTGATTGGGGATGAAAACTGCAACATTTTCTACATTTTCAGCTGCTGCGGTTCATTTTCACACTGCACTGTCAAACAATCCAAGCTATTTGAAAAACCTGTTCCCCTCCTCGCCTGTGGTGGCGCTGCAACAAGGACCACTGACTGAAACGATACAAAAACCTCAGAAGAAGACACTGAGCACAACGTTATTCTTCACAAAATGTAAACAAAAATGGTTGTAGGATTTTTCTTTTGCCTTTGGTAAAAAACGACGAGCCATTCCTCCTGCTAGCGCTTTGCTAACGTGTTTGTTTTGGTTGTATTTACCCAGAATGCACTGCACTTACTTAAAATAAGCTCCCATTTCTTGCCAAAATATTATTTTCAAGATAGTTTTGCCTTATTTAAATTGTAGTAAAATATTTGCAGTGAAAGCCAGACCAAAAATACTTGGTAAGATTTTGTGTTTTTGCAGTGTAAACTGATCTGTGTCAGGTCACAGAAATATTCGCTTTAAAAATATCTGACTCACCAATCAGTCTAAAAATAAAACGTCTGCTCACTCTAAAAGTAACAAAGTCTTAATAGAAAGCCTGAGCTGTAATCCATTTTGCCTCTTTGCTGTCAGGTCGTCTCAGTTTCACACACAAATCTTCGGTCAGGTGGCAGAACCCAAAATAAAGAGCATCTCATCAGGCTGCTTTCAATCTCACTGAGTGGCTCAGCCTCCTACTTTACATTGATTTTTTTCTATTGATTTTTGCCATATAATTTAATGAGTTCCTGGCTGAGGGACAATTATGGAGAAGTTGAAGCTATAGAGAGAAAAGTTCTTAAATACTTTTTAAAGGTGATTTTACTTTTTTTTTTTTTTTTTTTTTTAAGGACATGTCATGTATGTAGAGGTAGAGTTGAATACTAACTAGTTACATTTACTTGAGTCACTTTTTGGAAAAAAAAAAAGTACTTTTAGGAGTATTTTACTACGCTGTACTTTGAGTAGTTCTAGTTCCACTGGCAGAATGTTCCACTGCGCTGTTACCTAGCAACCCCAGCCAAGCCCAGCCCGTTACCTAGCAACCCAGTTCTAGTTCCACTGGCAGATTATTTCACTTATGATAAAAATGCTGTGTCTTAAGGCAGAGTTGGATAGTAACTAGTTACGTTTATGTAAGTAACTTTTTGGTAAAAATTTACCTTTAGGAGTATTTTTACTTTTACTTTTATTATGGAGTATTTCTGCTCTTACTTGAGTAAAATTTCTGGATTTTCTTCCCACTGAATGGAAAACAAACATGTTTTAATCATAAATTCGCAGAAACACACCTGTAGTTTTTGTTACAGTTTCAGAAGTTTTTTTCTGAAAGAGATTGATTTTAAAAATATTTATTTAGACTGATTTTGTTATTTTGTAATTATGTTATTTATATAAATAATTGTGGCCTTTTAGATACCAAAATTTCCACATAACTTTATATGACAAGTGTCAAACTTGAAATCTGGCCCGCCGCACCGTTCAATGTGGCCCTCCAGATTACATCAGTCAGTCCCTCCAGTTTATCACAAATCTGCAAAACTCACATAAAGTGAACAGATCCCCACATTTTGTCTGATTTTTGCTGCAAATATTTCTTAAAATTGTCCAGAAACATTGGGTTGAAGTGACTGCTGCCTCAGCTTTACTTGAAAATCTGTGATCGATACAACAATTAATAAAAAGTCACATTTAACATCATACATCAGCGTAAATAAGATTATAATTTCTTCCAAATATTTCTAAATTAGGGCAACAAACTCTGACAAAAACACAGAAAAATCAAGAAACCCTGGAAACACTTATTGAATGCTGAAACAAACAGCTGTTTATTAATATTTTAACAGTTTACTGGGTTTTATTAATAAAACCCAGTACTTTTATTAAGTTGTATAACAACATTCAGATGTTGTTATACATCTGAATGTATAACAACATTCAGATTTTTGATTTGCCCCAAAATAAAATTAAGTTTGACGCCTCTGCCTTATATTTTGTCTGTCTAATTTTTAAACATTAAATGATTGATAATTTAATCATTACTCAGTACTTTTTGTACTATTTTACTCTTAATTGAGTAATTTCTTGGTACTTTACTTTTATTTGAGTAAATATATGTTGAAGTAGTGCTGCTCTTACTTGAGTGAAATTTTTGGGCAACAGGAAACAGAAACTGGAGTTTCCATCCCAGTGTTTGACCACCAGATGGCGCCAGCTGCCCTCAGTTTTTAGTCATAACAGCTGATTTTTGTTTACACCATGAATATCCATCTAGCTGCTGCTGCGGATCCTTCATGTTATGAAAATGCAGGGAACACAAGTTACCTCCGTTCAGGAGGATTTAGTCCCAGCATTTCCTACTGGAGAGGAAACTACAAACACAACAAGACAGATTCTGGCACGGCGCGTTGGAAATGTTGAATCTCATCACTCGTTCAAATATTTTGGTGACTTAACTGGGAATTCCAGCGTCAGCTTCCAAAATGAAAGATCGATTACTCGGGGAGTATCCTCTCGCTGATTATTTCCATGAGCAGGAAATTCATGTGAAACCCTGGAGAACATTTGCTGCTGGACAAACTGGAGCTCACTGAAAGCAGATTACGACATACTGGGAAAACTGACTTGTTTACTGGAGACTTTCCTTTCTATCGCTGCGCCGTGCTACGGGGCGCCGTGCCACGGGGGCGCCAAAATACGGTGGAATAATGATTATCTCTAGTCCTCATTTTCTGTATACGACAGCTAAAACAAACTAAATAAGGAAAACTGAAATTAAGAAAACATTTTCATTAACTGAAATATATAAAAACGGTAATTAATGGGGAAAAACTAATTGTGTGTTTATGTAACTAAAACAAACTGAAATTGCAGGTATAATATCCTTCGCTTTATGAATCTATTTATTAGCCTCTCGAACTGATGTGATTTTTTTCCCTCCACATAAGCAGTTTACGTCAGCTGGCAGCAAATTACAGCAAATTACGGCGCTCCGTACTCCCCCTGGTGGCTACGTTACAGTAGTGCACAAAATGGCGGCCGCTAAATTGGGATAAAATGCCAGTCAGTTGGTTGTTCAACAGTAAACGAATAAATATTTTGTATTCATTACTGAATCAATATGCACATAATCACAATAGATATAAGTATTAAAAAAATATGATAAAACTAAAACTACTACTCAGAGTTGGGTAGTAACTAATTACATTTACTTAGTTACATTTACTTGAGTAGCTTTTTTGAAAAAAAATATTTTAGGAGTATTTTTACTACGTTGTATTTTGAGTAATTTTATCATAAAGTATTTCTACTCTTACTTCAGTAAAGTTTCTGGATTTTCTACCCACTGAATGAAAAACAAACGTTTTAACCAGAAATTCACCAGAAACAGACGCACACCTGAAGTTTCTGTACTTCAGTACTTGAGTAGACTTTTTACCAAATACTTTTTTACTCTTACTGAAGTAATTTCTTGGATGGATACTTTACTTTCATTTCTTCAGTAAAAATATGTTGAAGTATTTCTACTCTTACTTTAGTACAGTTTTTGGCTAAGCTACTAATCTCTACTACTGCTCATGAAAACTAATCTAAAACAAAATAATATTTATGTGATATTTAACTAATGAGACAAACTAAACTATAATGAAAAACATTGAACTTGGCATAGGGGCGCCACTCTAGAGAGGGCGCCAAAACACGGCGGAATAATCATTTCTATTCTGCAGTTTCTGTAATTACAGTTGTTTTTGTGTATTATGTGTCAGAAAGTACTTGGTGCTTCCAGTGTTTGCATGTTGTGCGGGTCCCTAAACGCATCCTGTCGCCAAAACTCAAATCTCTCTCTAACATCTGCTTGTAGCTGCAGCCTAATAAAAAACTAAAGAATGCTGCAGCTCTGTGCGCTTTACAGCGTGCTTCACTTTTTCCATGCGGATGAACCGGCCTTGTGGGACCCTCACAACTCCAACAGAACAAGATTTGGCCCCGGCGCCAAATGTAGAAATGCGTGAATCAAAGTTGAGAGCGCAAACGGTCGGAAGTGTGCGGTGGCGCAGCCAGGTAGCCGCGGCCTTCCGCCCGCTGCGCTGCGGCGCGGAATCCAGCTGCCTTGGATGTGCCACGTATTCCCAGAGCTGGAGAGAGACGGCGGTGTGCTTCTCATGGCGATGCGGAATGGTGTGTGTGTGTGTGTGTGTGTGTGTGTGTGTGTGTGTGTGTGTGTAGGACAATGTCACCTTGACTGCAATGAACAGGAGGCATCACTGAGGAGCATCTGTAGAGCTGATCACCGACCGGACACAGACGGGAGAGCTGGGGGTATTTCTGAGTGTTTGTGTGTGAGATAGAGAGGGAATATGTGAAATGTGTGTGTGTGTGGGTGTGTGTGTGTGTGTGTGTGTGTGTGTGAGAGAGAGAGAGAGAGAGAGAGAGAGAGGAAGGAAGAGAGGGAGAAACTCTGAGGCGGGTATTGCTCTCTGAGAGCTCACAGCGCCGGAGGATCCTTCTGCAGAGCGACGCAGCGATGTCAGCGGCGGCGCACACAGGTGGGTCACACGGCAACCGGAAGCAGAGGGAGGGGGGTTGGGGGGAGGGGGGGAGGTGATGCACGAAACCCATCCGGACAACATCATTCATTTCCACGTCTTCATGTCTCCGCATGGCGCTGCTTTTATTTTTTGTTTTGTTTTGGGTTTTTTGCAAAATGGGTCAACAAACACAAACTGTCTCAATTTTTGCCTTTATTCATCATAAATAATTTACTGCTTTATTTTTCAACTTGAACCAACTTTTACGCGGCAAAGCGTAAAATTTCTCCTGTAAGTTTGTCTGAAGTTCCTCTGAGCCTGACCTCCTGTAATCGCGTTTTTTTTTTTTTTTTTGGCGCGTTTCGGTCCCAAACTCTCAACCTCTCCGTCACGTGACCACGTGACCTCCAGCCCCCCCAGCAGGACGGATTTACCCCTGCTCTGATAGTCTCATCTTTGAAACGAGGCTTCAGCCAATCGCGGCGCGCTGGAGGTGTCGCTCTGTTGTCCTCGGGATGCGTTCACGTGTCGTCGGAAATAAGAAACTTGATAACAGACGCGCAAATATCTATCTATCTATCTATCTATCTATCTATCTATCTATCTATCTATCTATCTATCTATCTATCTATCTATCTATCTGTAATACGATTTAAAAAGTATTTTTAGTTTTTCTTTAGTTGTTTCCTATTTGCATAAAGTATTACATCAGAAGCTGCGTTTCCATTAGAAATGGGCGCAAAACTTTTCAATATTCTGCTAATATCAAAGAACAAAAACACAATTTCGCCATTTTGGTTTTCCATTAAATAAGAAACACAATTAAAATCACACCTGAATTAATTTGTTCAGGTCGTTATAAATGTGCATCATCCTCCTTCCACTTCCTGTTGTCTTTTTCAGCGTTTCTGCTAGTAGCAATATCCGGTTGTTGATCACATGACTCGCTAGCAAACTTTTTCCTCCTTGTCAGCAGGTTTCGTCATGATTGTGTAATTCATAATGACGTAAAAAGTATTTTAATATTAATCATTTTTATTGGTTTTTAATAAGTATAAAAACTTTCCTTTACAGAAAGAAAAAATGTTTTATATAAAAACTGCTTCATGATTCTTTAAAAGCAGCACTTTTCCTTGCTTTTGTTTTGTACCACACTTTTTCCTTCCACTCAACTTTCCTCTTCCATTTCTATAAAGGTGTAAAAAGTATAGTTTCTTTGGAAAGTATATTTTTGCAACTTTCTTTTATGGAAAAAAGAAAATAAATCGTTTGTAGGATTGTTTCATAAGATCTGCAGTTATCCTGGTTTTTGTTTTGTACCACACTTTTTCCTTCCACTCAACTTTCCTTTTCCATTTGGAAACAATCCACATAGTTGTTTAATGACCTTTTCTGACTTGCCAACATTTCACTGACATGTTTGCAGGTTTCTCCATGGTTTTATAACTAATAAGAAAATATTTTAATATTATTTTTATTGGTCTTTTGAAAGTTTTTATACTTTCATAAGTATAAAACTGTTTTATGTAAGGAAAAGAAGCAATCTGATATAGGATTGTTTCATGATCCTCTAAAAGTGGCAGTCATCTTTTTTTCATAACACTTTTTCCTTCCACTCAACTTTCCTGTGCTATTTGGAAACAATAGTTTTCAAACAACTATACTGTTTAATGACATTTTGTAACTTTCCATCTTATCAGTGACAAGTCAGCAGGTTTTCCCATGAAAGTGTGACTCATAAGGACATAAGAAAATATTTTAATATTGTTTTTATTGTTCTTAAGAAAGTTTTTACAGTGTTATAAGTATAGCAGCTTTCTTTTATAGAAAGAAAGTAATAAAAAAACTTTTATAGGTTTGTTTCATAATCCTATAAAAGCTGCAGTTATTTTTTCTACTACACTTTTTCCTTCCACTAAACTTTCCTCTTCCATTTGGAAACAATAGTCAACGGTAATTACCTTTTTCTGCCTTGCCTCATAAGTCAGCAGGTGATTTTCTTCTAAACTAAGTTAATCAAGGTGTAATTTAGTGAATCGATTTCAACTTACATTTCTGAAGTAAATAAACCTTTTCATGGTTTTCTAATTAATGATTTAAAAAGCCAATCTTTACCTAAATACACCTGATGTTTTGATCGCGTGTTTCTTATCAAAAAGTGGCAGTTTTTAGAGGGGTGGGAGGGCGACGCTTCGGGATTTCCGAGGCGCCGTGAACGCATCACCGGGCCCAGTGTCGTCAGCCGCTGCCCTGCGCCTCCTCCAGCAGCCAGTCAGAGGAGGGATGCTCTGAACGCGAGACTGCAGCATCTTCACCGAGTCAGCCGAACCGCACGCCTCTTTCTCCGCGTCTTCCTGCAGCTCCGGACCCGCGCCGCCCTCCGACACCCCGGGGTGTCTTCATCCGCGCCTCCTGGAGCCAGGACCGGACAACCGCACTGAGATTACGCTCGGATTTTCCTCCTTTTTTTTTTTTTTTTTACACATTATTACAACAACCCCGATTGTTTTTTCTTTTTTGTTTGTTTTGTTTATTTCTTTGTTTTCCTTGTTTTCTTCATTGTTCGCGGAGGAGCGCCACCATCCTGTTCTGCCGGACATGAGCGGAATGATACACATATCCTAGCTCGCGTATCTGAAGGTTCTTGGAAGAAAGAGTATTTTTATTATTATTATTTTATTGTTATAGTTATAATTTTCCCGCAGGAAGCGGATCCGGTGGATTTTTGTTTCCATCTTTCCGTCGCTGCGCAGCATCTCTCAACCTGCTCCGTCCGTAAGAAAAAGGCGTATTTCCCCCATTCTTAAAGCGACCTCGCTTTCTCCCAGGACTCATCTGCACGGCTGCGCTGCGTAAAGACCAGCGGAGAAAGGGAGGAAGAAGGAAAAAAAACAAAAACACACACACACACACACACACACACACACACACACACACACACACACACACACACGGACGGGGGATTTAAGCGCAGACGCAGCTTAAGCATCCAAGAGCGAGCTCGAAAATGATGGCCGGCGGAGCTGTGCAGCAAAACGGCATTTTCTCAAGTCCCCACCATCACAGTCAGCAGCCGCACATGGAGTCCGACCCCCCGGATTCGCGTAAAAGACCCCTGGAGACCCCGACGGAGGCCAGCAGCACCAAGCGCACAAACACGGGAGGTAAGAGCAGAGATGGGGATGCTGGCTGGACGGGAGAGCCGCGGCTGAACCGAAACGCAGGTTGATTCTAAGAAATGGATAAAAACTTAGCGGGAGGAGGGGAAAAAAACCCGCTATAAATTAAAAGGGGCTGTTTTTCCCCGCGCCCTCGTGAGCGGCGATCATTTCCCATCAGCAGTAAAATAATCACGGGTCGCCGCTTGTGATGGGAAGGAAACAATGAAGCGCGCAGGGATTTGGAGGGAAGCCTTCGTCTTTCCACTCCTTCCTTCCTGCGCACGATTCAGCCTCTATTTTTATTTACCTTTTTTGTCAAATTACATAAATTATCGCGTCTGGAGAAATCCGGCCGCCATGCTGGATGCGAGGTGAAGGATGTAAACAAGTGAAAGCCGGCAGGCGGGCAGGCAGCCCGGTCAGGGTCTCATCCCGTCGCGGATGACCTTGTGCTAATCTCCCGCATCAGCCTCCATCGCCGCGCCGTTTGCGCGGTTACACAAGCGGCTTGACGGGAGCTGCAGGCCTGTGAAAAACAAGCGGAGCCCGGCTCAGACTGCGACAGTCCGGGCTCCGCTGCCGCTCAGACTGCTTGTGGTTTTGGTTATTTTTTATTTTTCGGCTGCCGTTTTTAACATTCAGATGATGTTTCTTCATTATCCTCCAAGCTAGATGATCACCACATTTGGTTTTTGTTTACATGCTGTCATGCGCCAAGCATCCCCATCACCATCAGTAGCATAAAGTGGCCATGCACCCCCACCTACCCGCTCCATCAATGCTCTCTGAATAGACTCCTCCATTCAGCGCACAGGTGCAAGTGTTCCTTTAAATATTCTGCCAAGATGAAGGGCAGTTAAAGGGACAGTCATACTTTTAAAAAATGCGCAGATTCTTTTCCTTCCAAACTCGTTTAAAATGCCCTGCAGGTTCTCAGGTAGGATTTGTAATCTTAAACGCAACAAAGAATGAAGGAATAGCAACTTATGCTTCACTTTAGTCAGATTTTTTACAAATGCGTCAAAAGAATGAGAATAAAAAATACGGGAGGTTCTTGGTTTTGATCAGTTTCTTCTTTTGGTAAACAACATCTTACCTGCAGAAGAGAGCCATCTTGATGACTTTATTTAATAGAAATCCAGATAAGTTGATCTTTGGGGCTAAAGCTAATGCTTTGACCAAATCGTATTTCTCTTGTTTCAAATTAACTCCACTGTTGGAATCGTTTTATAAGCATTTAGGCTGTCATGATGTTCATATTGGGTAGAAACTCGTGATTGTTTTCATGGGAGATGTTCATAGGAGGTTGTTTTATTACATTTGTCCTTTTCTGACTGGAATTTTCTTTACATCTTCCGTTTCTTTAAATCCTTGTTTCTCCTGGGAAGAGAATTGGTGTTGCACCTCCTCCAATTTATAGTTTTATAAATAATCTTTGTAAATATTTCTCTTTAAAGGTTAAAAAAGTTTCAGGAGGATGAAAGTTTGCTTTGATCTTCATTCCTCAGATTAGCTGTTAGCTTAGCTTTAGCCTCTAACCACCAACAGATCTGGATTATATAATATTATAAAATCTGCTGGAGGTGAGATATTAACTGCTGACAGACCTCCAGGTCCAACAAAAGAACATAAAAACATGAGCCATCCCTTTACTATGCTAGCATAAATTTAAACTGTGGAAGGTACGCACAGTACCTGCTAAGCTAATTCAGACTTTATGTATTTTGCGCAGATTTCAGAGGAAAGCACTTCAGATTACAGTCGATATAAAACCGCCTGAGGATTCTGGGAGATTTATTGAATCTGTGCAAGACATTAAAAAGAAATGTTCCTGCAACGTCTAAAAGGAGCAACTTTACGTTAATTCAAGAAGCAAGGCATGAAATTCAGACACCTCGAGTAAAAATACACTGCAAAAACACAAAATCCTACCAAGCAAGTTTGGTCTAGTTTCTACTGCAAATATCTAAGTACACTTCAAATAAGACAAACTAACTTAAAAGTTACTTTTCAGCAAAAGATAGAGGTTTGATTTAAGTAAATAATTCCTTTATATTGATGAAAAAGTACTTAATCCACTGTTATAAGTAAAATAATTTCCCAATGGATCAAGAACTTTTTCATCAATATAAAGGAATTATTTATTTAAAACAAGCTTTCTATCTTGATAAAAAGTTACTTGTAAGCTAATGAAATATCTGTACTAGAAACTAGATCAGAAATACTTGGTAAGATTTTGTTTTTGCAGTGTAGTGCATGTTTCATGATTATTATAGAAAAAAACATGAATGAAATGATCTCATAAATACAGCAAACAAGCTAATTATTGTTACTGCTGCTAAAATATCACAACAAATTGATTATTATAGCACACAATAAATTATGTAGCATTTTTCAAAGTGAGCTAGCTAACGTAGCGTAATTTGTTGCTGTTCTCTTTTTTATAGTGTAACTCAAATACAAAAAGATGATGTAAACATTTTTAAAAGGCTAAATCTGATGTTTTTGCCAAATTTAAAGGACTTTGAAACTGTGGGGAGGAACAGTAACCGCCCTACAACCCCCCCTCCGTCTGCCATCTTGGTTAGCATCGTTCCACCTGAGGAGGGTTGAGCGTCAGGTTAGCCGGCGGTGTTTAACTGCAGATCGATGCAGCACTCAGAGCAGCAGGCTGCATGTAAAAACCCACAGCCGGGACCCTGGGGACGCTCCCGCTGCCTGCGCAACACTCCGCCGGCGTGTGCATTTAGACAAATGAAAAGCTTGGGATGATGATGATGATGATGACTTTTACTCAGGCAGAGAGGACGCCTGCACCACAGCCAGATAACCACATGCTTAAGACTAGCAACAAGCAGGAGGCGGAGCTAAAAGCCGGCAAAAACACAATTTTACCAAGTATTTTTGGTCCAGTTTCTAGTGAAATGCTTGAAATAAAACAAAAATAACTTAATTATTGTTTATTGTTGACTTAAAACAAGCTTATTTAACTTGTTAGAAGTTATTTTTAAGTCATTTTTTTCTTATTTCAAGTGTAGTAGGACATTGGATGATGACTTTTACTCAGGCAGAGCGGACGCCTAAGCCTCAGCCACATGTTTAAGGCTAGCAGGAGGCGGAGCTTAAATCGACAAAAACACAATTTTACCAAGTATTTTTGATCCAGTTTCAAAGGGAAACATGTGAATTCACTCCAATTAAGACAAATCTAACAAAAAATTAACTTTTTTGGCAAACATATGAGCTTGTTAAGCCAATAATTGTTGCTTATAGATAAAAACAATAAGACATTTTTCCTGTTTTAGGTGAAAAAATCTGCAATTGGAACTATTATTCAAAGTTTATCAACTGAAAACTAGCTTGCTTATTCTATAAATATCGTAGTACACTTGAATTAAGTCAAAATGACTACAATGGATAAGCTTATGTCAATAATTCTTAAATTCTGGTTCAACTGGCAGATTTTATCCTTTCAAAAAGGAAAAACTTCTTAAGCTTTTTTTTTTTTTTAATCTATACGCAATAATTATTGACTTAAAATAAACTTTTGAGTCATTTTTGTCTTATTTCAAGTGTAAGACAAAATGCTTGGTAGTATTTTGTGTTTTTTCCTGTGTTGTAAAATGTTTTGTGTCTCATTTGGCTGCGATCGGCCCGATCTGGGCTTCATGCGACACAAAGTCAGCTTCTGTTTCCGAGGGGATTGGTGACCCAGCGCTGCTGTTTCTGTCTCAGGCTGCAGATCTACAGTTAGATGATTCTGGTTGTTTCTCTGAATGATTAGTTGACGCCACACACTCCCCACCCCTGTGCTTCCTCTCTCTGTAGTGGCCTTCCTGCAGCCCCTATTTGAATCTGAAGGCATTGTTTACCCTCAACAAGAAACTGAGACTCATGGTAAGACAGACTTTGATTTTGATCTTCTACCTTCTTCTTTTCTTTTGTTGTTTTTAATAGTCTCTACTGCTAACCCTGCAACACGGCTAATGTTTCTGTTTTTCCTGAAGGCAAATTTCAAACAGAATTTAAACGATTAGGATCTTTTAACAGACATTTAAACAGGAGCTTCATTCTTTTCATTGCTCAGAGTAATGCGTGGTGATATTGTTTATATTGTATGTTTTCAGTTCCATAACATCCATTGCCATGCTTTTCTTTTACGCAGATCCAGTGTTTGTTTTTATTTCATGATGTTCAACATAACTGCACAGATGACTGCTGATGACCTTTGACCTCATGCTGGCCATATCATCTGCTGATGTGTTGTTGAAACGTTCATCTTCGGTTCACTTTGCGGTCGGGACGAATACAAAAGTCGCGTTTTCTGTTTTTACTTTGCAGAACTGAAACGGCACCGATCAGACTGAGACCGGCAAAAACCGATTCCTGGGTCTCTGTATGATTATTTTAAGAAGGAAATGTGCTGCAGGTTTTCTAAACGGTGGAAAAGAGGATTATTATTTCTCTTCCCTTCATCTGATTTTCCTTAAACTCAAAAAAAAAGCATTAAAGTGCCTGATGTATTTATGGATCACAAACTGTTAGGAATTCATACTTATGATATATTTAATATTAACATTTTTAATTTGTTTTCCAATATTGTACTTGTATGTCAGTTGCTGCGTTTCCATTCAACTGTGTGCAAAACTTTGTCGATATTCCGTTACTGTAGAAAGAACACAATTTTGCAATTGTGGTGTTTCCTTTAAATAAGGAATTAGAAATCCCACGCGAATACGTTTCTTCACACGATTTGTTAAACGACTTCCTGTTGTCGTCTTCTTCGTCGTTTCTGCCTGTAGTAACATCCGGCTGTTGATCATGTGACTCGTGTGACGGGAAAAATGCGTTTCTGTTGCTGTTTAGTGAAATAAACCAATTTAAATACGACTGAAAAAGAAAAAAAAAACTCATTTCAGCACCAAAACTTTTTATCAAAAAAATTTGGCGAGTTCATTTTCAAAATGTCAAATTACACAGTTTATATGGCGGATGGAAACATAGCTTCTCATCAGAGACAATCATGGGAAAATTGGTTGATTCTGATTGTTGGGAGATAAATCGATGCAACTTGATTAAAGTTTTCAAACTTTTTAGTTGCAAAAAGGTAAAAATAAACAACAAAGTAAAGATTTCTCTAAAAGATTAATTTATATTCGAGCAAGAAAACCCCAGAATATTCTGCAGGGATGGAATATTTCTGTTTATCTCATTCAATGCTTTTTTTAAAAAAACAAAGGCTGATGAGAACAAAAGGATACATGTGTCAGGGTGGTTGATCGAAAATTTGCATACCTATAAAAAAATAGATTTAAAAAAGGCGGGTCAGCTGTCAGAGAGCAGAAACGACACGGGCCCGCCGCAGCGCCCGTCCCTTCAACCCCCAGTTGCTCATAAATCCCAGTTGCTCACCAAAACAGAAAAAGCTGAGGCGGATGTTATAGACGGAAAAGATCAGTGAGTTCGCTCCACATCCCCCACCCCACTGTCAGCCGGCTAATCCGCCGCTGCTCCGTGTTCCCCCCGCCCCGGCAGCAGGACGCAGCAGGCGCCCGGCACCCGTCCCCCACGCTATTAAAGGAATTCATCATGGAGCGATCAGACGTTTAATCAGCTCACTGTTAATATTTGATCCAGTTTCACTTGTTGGAACTGAAGGAGCTACAACTTCACTGTAAAAACACAAAACTAACAGAGTATTTTCTACTGCAAATAGCGAAATAAGACAAATTTAACTCATAAGAATCTTTTTAGCAATCAAAAGGAGTTTGTTTCAAGTAAGTAATTCCTTAATATTGGTGAAAATGTTCTAGTTCCACTGGTAGAATGTTCCGCTGCGCCGTTACCTAGCAACCACGGCCAAGCCCAGCCCGTCACCTAGCAACCAATTTCTAGTTCTACTGGCAGATTATTTCACTAAACATAAACAAAATATGTTAAACCTTTTTTAATTCTGCACATGAAAATGAACAAAAACTACTAGTATAACTAATAAACCATAAAAAGTAACAAAACTAACAGAATTAAACCAACAAAAAATCATAATGAGTAAAAATGAACCATAAAGAAAAACCCAAAACTATTATAACTCTGGTCAGGAAGTAGACAAGTAATTAAAAGTAAAAATTAAATATTAATGAATGAAACAGACTTGATAATTTGATGAGTTTATGATTTTCTGCACCAGTTCCAGTAAATACCAATCAGAAGATATTATTCTTTAAAACTTGTATTCCGTTATTGTTGAACCGACTCTGGTATTTTCTCCCAACTTTTGCGGCTGCCATCTTGTGGACTAGTGTAGCATAGCAGCTAGTAGCATAGCCACTGTTGGCAAATTTCTAATTTGCCGGCAGCTGACGTAAAAAAATCTATTTCACATCAGTTCAAAAGGCTAAATAATAGATTCATAAGCATGAAAACACAGGACATTATATCTTTACTTTAAATATGTTTTAGTTAGTTTTATAAACGCACAGTGTTCTAGTTAGTCATCGTTTCACCCATTAATTACAGTTAACAAAAATGTTTTCTCAATATCACTTTTTGTTACTTTGTTAGCTTTAGTTAACTGGAATAACCTCAGTTCTGACCTATTTCCCATCATGCTTAGGGCACAGTCTCACCCAGAAGACACTGAAAAGCTAGCAGAAAGCATTAGCATTAGCCTTTTAGCTGCAGAACCTTACGGTTCCCGCCGGCAGTCTGGAGCTTTAAAACAAATGTAGGTTTTAGGTAGAAAACACAGCTTGCATAAGCCTTTAAAAACTCTTATATAACCCAAAATGCTTTCTTTTTTTAAATTTTAATTTCAGGAATTGAACATTTTATGTGACTGAAACCAAGTTTAATGCCTGAATTTTTCAGGTTGTTAAACTGATTAGGGATCAGTTTTTTGTACATATTCCCAGCTCTGCGCTTACTTTTATTATTTTCCTTTTCCGTCTGTACGTCTGCTTTCCGTCCTCTAGGATATAGTGCTTCATTTAGTAAATGGATGGGCTGGCTGTTGTTGGGAAGAAAGAGGTGGCGACCTTGAAACGCCCTTGCCGAGTGACAGACTGAAGGTTTCTGCATGTGTGTGTCTGTCGCTGTGTTTTATGTCCAACTACCTGCAAAAAGCAGAGCCCAGGTTTAATGAGAGAGATGAAGGGAGGTGTGGAAATGATGGATTAACAGCACACACACACACACAAACACACACACACACACACACACACACACTCACACTCGATCGTGTTGAGTCCTGGCTATATGACTTCAGGTCTTTGGAGATATTGATCTTAATTTTATTTTATTTTTTCCTGATGTTCTCCTCTCGCTCTGGACTTTGGGGGGTTTTTTTGGCAGCCATTTTCACATTGATCTGACATTAAATAAATATGTAATAATCAACATGATTAAGGCAATACAATGCAACACATACACTGCAAAAACAAAATCTTATAAAGTATTTTGGTCTCTGGTCCAAATATCTTAGTTCAGCTGAAAAGAGATCAAATTAACTTACAAGTAACTTTTTAGCAAAACATGGGAGTTTGTTCTGAGTAAATAATCCCTACATATCAATGAAAAAGTAAAGTACTTCTTATAACAAGACACTTTCCCTTGTTATAAGTGAAATAATCTGCCAGTGGAACCAGAACTTGGTTGCTAGGTTACAGGCTGGGCTTGGCCGGGGTTGCTAGGTAACGGCAGAGTGTACTACTCTACCAATGAAAGTATAACTTTTTCATAAATATTCAGGAGTTGCTTAAAATAAGCCTTTACTTCTTGCTAAAACGTTAATTGTAAGTTAATTTTGTCTTATTTCAAGTGTACTAAGATATTTGCACTTGGTAAGATTTTGTTTTTTTGCAGTGTATACAGATTCGTAGAAAGAAACATGGTACTTTGTCACATTTTGACAAGAAACCAGGTTTTACAGTTAAATTAAATTAATGTGGCAGTAAGTAAGAAATAAAATGCTTGGTAACAATTAGTCCAAAAAAAAACTTCCTAAAAAAATTAATAAAACTAATCCTAATCCTTGTGAACATTATTATGATGATCTTAACTTGTAAATTAAGATTTAAATTAACTCAATTATTTTCTTTATTTTTTTTCTCTTTTTCTACCAAAAACTGGATGATAAAAGTTTTCAGTCTGGTGTTTTGGTCTCAACTGGCCATTTGCTATTTACAGAGACTTCATAATTCATTTTATTTATTGTTTCTGTTGTTGTTTTTTAATTTGGATATTTAAAATGTCTTCCAGTTCCAGTGTTAAATATTCATTAAAATTTTTAAGTTTATCACTCAGAAATGGTCTCAAAATGACAATATTATCGTTTATTGCAATAAGTTCTGGGACAATTTATTGTCTGGCTAAATTGGTAATGACAGGCTGGTGGTATTACCTGTGAATATGTGGTAATTACATGGTAATTACATGTCTAGTTATGGGATATATTGAATTACTTGTAAAGTTTGGGTCGTTTCGAGGCGTTTCTGTGAACGAACGCTGCTTTTCCTCTGCGACACGCCTGTTTTCTTCACCCTCTCCTCTTCGTCCACGCTAATCACGCCCTTCTTCCATCCTTTTGTCCGTCGCTGTCGACGACGCTCGCTCGGCAACCGTTTCCTGGGCCGATCGATGCTAAAGCCACCATCGGCAGCAACATCTTCTCCCTCTCCTCCGTTTCCTCCTCACCGTCTAGCTCTGTTTTGTAAGCCAATGCGTCAAATTGGAAAAACAAACGAATAAGGGATTGAACAGGGAGGGGTGAACAGAGAGGTTGGCGATGTTCTCATGAAGGGAGGGACGCCATTGGCTGAGCAGGCGGTCGGTCAGAGCTAACGGCGGCTAACAGGCGAGGAGAGCGAAGAGGGCGGCCATGAATATGGATGAGGCTGTGATGAAAGAGAGAGGGCGACTGGAAGGACCCCCCGCCTCCGAAACGCTCCCAACAATACCGATTCTCACACTCACACAGAAACAAAGTGACCGCGTTAAGCTATTGTTGTTAGCCGCCATGTTTTCCCCCGATTGGCTCGTCCTACGCCTTTGTTTCAAACTGAAATTATGCAGCAAGATTTTATTGTAACTGTTGGGTTTCAAATTTAAAAATGCTTTATTGATCCCAATGGGAAATTAAATGTTGTTCCATCTCATGAATTCAAAGAATTATGGCAGACGGAGTTAAATCCAGTTCAGTACGGAGCAAGTCAAAAAAAAATACTCAGTTAAAATTTGACTTCAGACTTCTTGTTCTTTCTAAAAATGACAATAAGAAAGGCCAAACAAATGTAGTCTTTTAAAACATAAAAAAGTAGAATAACTGAATCAGCGACGGTGAATGTGAGAAGCAGAAACATTTCCTGCTCGCTGTGTTTGTTTCTGAGTGACGAAGGCCGTCTTTAGAGCGCAGACAGCTGGTCAGAGCCTCACGGCTGGAGAGCTTTGCACTCGCTCGTGTGTGTGTGTGTGTGTGTGTGTGTGTGTGTGTGTGTGTGTGTGTGCTACCTTCCAACAAAAGACCAGGGGTGTGTTAGACAAAGCCTGCACACCCCCTTAACTCTCCCTGCTTAAGGGAGATGAATATTTTCCCCAGAGCTCCGAGCCGCCATTCCAGAACCTCCTTTCATCAAACCGGATCAACGTTTTTTCCTTTCACCCCCAAAAACACGGCTTATTTTTTACATTTATCAAACTGTGACAGCTGTTATTTATGTTTGTCTACCTAAATTCAGAGTTGGGCAGTAACTGGTTATATTTAGACAATTGCATTTACTTGAGTAAATTTACTTTTAGGAGTATTTTTACTTGAGTAATTTTATTATGAAGTATTTTGACTCTTACTTGAGTAAAATTTCTGGATTTTCTACCAACTGAATGAAAAACAAACATGTTTTAACCATAAATCCACCATAAAAAGACTCACACCTGCAGCTTATGTTAAAGTTCCTGAAGTTTTTTATTGATTTGGAAAAAATTATTTTGCCTGATTTTGTTATTTTTTGTTGCTTTTATATTTTATTGTCATTTTGGTCCTTAAAATACCAAAATTTCCACTTAACTTTATATTTTGCTCCATCTGATGGTGTAATTTTTAAGTATTAAATGATTGATAATTTGATCTCAGTACTTCAGTAGACTTTCTTTTACGAAATACTTTTTACTCTTACTTTAGTAATTTCCTGCTACTTTTTACTTTTACTTGTGTAAAAGTATGTTGAAGTATTGCTACTCTTACTTGAGTTCAGTTTTTCGCTGCTCTACCCACCTCTGCTCATATTTAGCTCTTTTTTTTGCTGTTTTTATTTGTATGTTTTCATAAAATCCTCCTCAGACGTCCAAGTTGGACGCCTGGAAATCAAATGTTTGTGAAAAATAATGGTCCAACTCTTCGCTCAGGAGCTGCATGTGTGAATTTACTAATATGTCAAACAGTTTAATAGAAAGAGCTGTATCAACACAACATATGTCATCATAAACAATAAGTAAATTAATCGCATGATAAAATAAAATGAGCTCAATAATTTCCGTGACTTATTGTTTTTCTCTCTTTCTACCAAAAACTGGATGATAAAAGTCTTAACTGCAGCGCTTTGGTCTCGACTAAATCTTCTTGTTGAAGGAGAATTTTTATTTCAGAAATTTTTTGTCATTTTTATACAAATTTATTTGCCAATTCTATACAAAGCAACCAAAGCACCATCTGTCAACATGCCGGCCCGATCTGGGATATGTTCATTGAAGATAAACAGATTAAAGTAAGATTAGTATTCTAACAAATCCTTGTTATTTTGTGGGTTTTATTCATTTTTAATAACCCAAGCATGTAAGTATTTCCTTATATCTGATAAAAAAATGATTCTAAATAAAAAAATATGGCTTTAGCAAAGGCATAAAATGATATGCACTGCAAAAACAAAATCTTACCAAGTAATTTTGGTTGAATTTCTAGTACAAATATCTTAGTACACTTGAAATAAAACAAGTTCAACTGCTTAAAAATGAAAAAAGACTGGCATGAAGTGAAAACTGTGGACAAAACAAGAAAGGTCTGGAAGTATTTCAGATATTTAAAACAAAAAACTAATAACTATCGACTGATAGGAAATACTTAAATATTGATGTTTTTCATCCGTATCGTTCTGTCCTCCTATTTATATTTTGTCAAATTGTGGAAAATAAATCTGAGAAGCTTGTTCTGAAGTGTGCTTGTTTAGTTAGCTGGTATGAAAAGAATTAATACTGCATAAACACAAAATCTTACCAACTATTTTAGTCTAGTTTCTTGTGTAAATGTCTTAGCACATTCAAAATAAGACAAAACTAACTTATAAGTAACTTTACAACAAGATAGAGAGGCTTGTTGTAAGTCAGAAGTGTCTTAATATCGATAAAAGTTCCGCTGGTGGAATATTCCGCTGTGCCGTTACCTAGCAACCTGAGCCACGCCCAGACTGTTACCTAGCAACCCAGTTCTAGTTCCACTGGCAGATTATTTCACTCATAGGGAAAATGTCTTGTTATAAGTGAAATAATCTGCCAGAGGAACTATCACTACTTTTTCATCTATATTAAGGAATTATTTACTTACCAGAAGCTTTAATATCTTGCTGAAAAGTTACTTGTAATTAAGTTTGTTCGTATTTCCAGATATTTTTCCAGTTCTGTGTCTCTACTATATTTTTAAATGTATTGAGATATACTTATTTATTATTATTTGATTCAGTTATTTGACTTACCTTTGAGAGTTGCTGTTTTTTACATTTTGTTGTGCTTTCTTCATGTTCAACAACAAAAACCAATAGTTCTGATTCTGGTATTTGTACTAGAAACTTAACCTAAATTACTTGGTAAGGTTTTGTGTTTGTGGTGAAATATTTTTGAAAAGGAAATTATCTTCATTTTTAAATGTCTCATGCTGGTTTGCGTGAACGAGGATGAAGTGGAGAGCCTGGTGTTGCGTGGCCTCTGCAGGCCTGAGGACACCAGATCCCAGGATTTGAGCGTTCAATCCCCCCCGACGTTGGCGAGCCTATTCTGGGCCTGCCGGGTCTGCTGAGGGCCTTAGCAACAGATTGGACTGTTTACACATCCAGTTATGTCGTGGTGGAGAAGGATTTATTATTTATTGTAAACAAACGCTGCAGCTCCAGAACCTCATTTTGAATGCGTTTCTTTTTTTTTCACGGTTTCTGCATCTCCTCTGGTTTTGTCTGAACACACAGTAAGGTGGAGCGCCGTCTCTGCAGACTCGCTCTGAGACCAGGCTGGAAGCTCCTTCCATTCATAACCCGCCGGTGGCCATTTCTTCTTTTCTTTTTGTGTCTTCTCGTTAAAGGAAGTGTGGGGACTTCCTGCGTCTGTGAGAGACGCTCAGTGAAAACAAAGACCCTCCTTGCAGCAGCCGGCAGTGTTGCCAGGTTGGGCTGGAAAAAACCAGCTTTGGGCGGGTTGTTGAAAATTGGGCTGCGTTTCACAACATTTGGAGGGTTTTTAGAAAAGCTTAGAGCAAAATTCTTTCAAAGCACAAAACTGTCAAAATGTTCTACCTACTTCAAAAATGAAATCTATCCGAACAAGTTTGCTACTACTGGTGTGCATGTGTAGTGTGTGTTGAGTACTGGGAGACGACATGACCTGCTTTCTGCTACAAAACATCTACAATTTAATTGGTTGGACTGTGACAGAAGGAGGGAGTTGCACAACTGTGTTCATATTTATATTTTAAGCTTACAAAATTAGACACGGCATTAATCAGATTAATTTGATTAATTTTTTTAATGGCTTGACAACCTTACTTATTAGTTAATTTGTTTAGAAATCTCTAGAATCTCTCAAATGTGACATCAGTGACTAGTCATTGGTTAATCAAGTGTCACATGTGGTGGTGCTGTAAAACCGAAATCCCAGGGGAACTTCATGATTTAAAAGGACAAAAAACTCAAGTCTCACTTTGTTAAAGTCCCAGCGGGACCTAGTTCTGGTCAGAATGTAATAAAGGACAACCAAAACTGCTTTGGCTTGTCTGTATATATGACTATAATTGATGCTTTCACCATGAATTTCATTAGATTAAATGTTCCGGGTGGTTTTTTAGGACACTGTCCGTCAGATCTGGCAACCCTGGCGGCGGTTGGGGAACCCACTGATCTACACAAACACACTCTGCTCTGTTGCACACCGGTGCTTTAATGGTGTAGTTTCCAGAGCAAATGAGTAATAAGTTTATTTTTATAACCGTGTCACAGTGCATGTATCTGAGGTTCGATTTGACCACAGGAAATCTGGCAGTTTGGAAAATCTAGTCACAAAGTCGAAGCAAAGTAGGACAGGGATGAAACGATACTGTGACATCGACATGTGTTTCCAGGCAGGCGCCCCGGTTAGCTGTGTTGTGCACAGTGTGCTGCGTCTTAAGGTGTTTTAAATTAAAGCTTGCCATGACCTAATGGTCGTTTTGACAAAGTCACTGTTTTCAGCTCTGTGGCATCTGTAAGCAACTTGTGGGTCTGAAAGTTTGATTTATTCTCTGGTGCTTGTTCAGCTTGGAGCGAATGTCTAACAAACAAAAAGCCGAAAACCAAAACCAGCTGCAATAATTGGTTCATATCAAGACACACAAAACAACAGTGGAAGCTATGATTTGTTTCTTTCAGCTCCTGGTAGCTCTCACTGCGAACTTCTTCTTTAAGTGTAGCACATTCATTCTCATTTTCTTTAACAGTTTATTGTTTACTTTGTACGTGAGTCATTAGGCGACTAATACATTAAAAAAACAAGTTGTTAAATTGATGCCAAATGCTGAATAACAGGACAATAAATAACTGTAATCACAGTAGCAAAACTGAGTTTTTAATAGGCAAAGACAAACACTTGAAGTAGTTTACTTAGAAAACGTAAATACTGTTTCATCTTAACTTGAGGCTTCTCCATTGGCACAAAAATGAAACTTTAGTAGTTACTATTTTAACTACCGGTACTTTTCATCACAGTCCATCATATTTATGCTAACAGTGTTACCTTGTTTAAATTAGTTACTTGTTTAAATCATGACTTTATCTAGGGCATTGTACAAAGTCACTTTTTCCATTTAATAATAGTCAGAAAAGGCAATATTTTAGCTACGTAATGTGCTTTTCCTCTATTTGCAGAGCTACTCTACAGAAAGCTAACTTCCTGAGTAGCCCATCGGAGCGTGACGTCACGCGCTCCAGCTCTCCCGGGATGATGGTGACCAACATGGTTTAGCTGTTAAACTGTCAGCATAACGCGCTAATTGTTAAATGTCAAGGGCGTAGGTTCGGTCTAAGTTTTGGTGGGGACCTTGACACCCCCCCGCAGCACAGTGAAATGCCCAAGAGCACCGAACATTTTTGAGAAGGGGGGGGGGGGAAACCACATTGGCTTAATAACCCCCTCCCCCCAACCATAACCATATCATACAACCAGATACAGTCATACTCAGCAGATCAGTTCAAGAACACTTTACTTTTTCCTTTACAAAATTCAGCAAACGTTACAAGTAAGATCAAAAGAAATATCCTCTGGATACAGCAAACACAATTGCAGATAAGAAGAAATCAATAATAAAATAAAAAAGAAAAAATATTACATAATTAACAGACCTATTCTACCTCACATTCAGTGCTGACCTTACTAAACACCGGACTTTACAACAAATGCGTTGCGTGATAGATACTTATGGGTCCACTCACTGTACTTACAGCCGACGTAGCGAAATAACTTCTAATGTCTGTCCTTTTCTTTTTTGGTGGCGACATGGTCTCGGAGACTCAGAAGGAGACGCGTGTGCCCAGCTAGCCGCCGCCTTTTGCAGCTAATCAAAGATCGTCCGACGAATCAACTGACTCCCCCTCCCCCCACCCCCCGACAGCACCGTTCCGACACGGTCTCGGAGGCTCATAATAAATATCAAACTAAGAAGCTTCCGTTCCGCGCACCGCCTGTTGCTGCTAATCAAAGATCGTAGATCCACGTTCTTTGAGCCAATATGGCAAAAATTGGTCGGGACTTTTTCATATCCCGTGAATATTGGTCGGGACATGTCCCTACCGTCCCTACCCAAACCTACGCCCATGTTAAATGTACACCTCAAGAGAAAAGAAAAGGGGACGCAGTGTTTCGCAACTCTATGGCAACTAGATAACAAGGTTAGAAAATGTTTTAATTAAGAAAAAAAAATAGCCAGGGAGAGGGAAGTAGACCGTCATTCTTAATTTACTCTGACTACCGTAACATGTAGATGTGCTGTTGAATTCGGTGTGTTTCGGTTCAGTTAAAATAATAATAAAAAAAGGCGACATAAACGCCACATGGGTAGAGCAGGTGTTAAATTAGCTAATCAGCCACCGCTGAGTTAGCTTAGGTAGCTAATCTACCACAAATCACATATTAATGATCGTAAAATAAGCATTAATCCTAAAAACATAAAACTGTAACGGACTGAATGTTCTGTTATTTGTGTGGGAAATGTTTGAGTGTTTGATGATGAATGCTGAAACGCATAGTGGCGTTGTCGTCAGTTGCTATGGCAACGAGTCTGCGCGTAGCGTGACCAACAGAGAGCTACGCTACCGTTTTTCAACGGTTCTTTTGCGTTATTTCCCCCTTTGCTGTGGCGAATTGCGACGAATTAATAATACCTGCATCTCCAGGTTTCATTTAGTCATAGTAATCGCTCTACCGCGGCAGCGCTGCTACGGGTGGCAAGTAAAAGAATCTTCTCTTCCTCCAGCGTTGTGCGCATGCGCGACATTTCCGGATGTAAACATTAACATGCAAGTCGTCCATAAGCATTGCTAATCGATGCTAATATGTTTGCTTTAGATTACAAGCCTGCAATTTGCAACTCCAAAGCCGTAAGTGAGTCTTTTCACTGTGCCTCTTAATAACATCGCCTTAAAATACTTAATAATATAACAGCGTTTTAAAATGTAACGGTGATAAGGAAATGCTAGCATTAGCAGTATAAAACGCTGCTAGGTAAAGGCAAGGGCTACTTTTTCTGAAACATTTTTTTTGTCATCTGGGTATGGGACTTTTTGACGTGACTTCCATTAAAAATGTAACATTTATTCTCTTTGAATCAATCAAGTTTATTTGTATAGCACATTTCAGCAACAAGGTAGTTCAAAGTGCTTTACATAATTTTTAACTACTGAAAGTTTAGATATAATTATTATTTATAATTTTTTTATTTCAGTTGAACTATTATTTAAGAGCAAGATATTTGTTACTAAATAAGCTGTGTGAATGTAGCTGGGTTATAATCTGATTTTTAATGCTAGCTTAGTCTTGCAGTTATAGAATCCAGCTGGTTATTGACAATCAATCAAGTTTATTTCAGCAGTTGAAGGTGGTTCAAAGTACTTTATATGATAAAAACACAAAATTACAAACTTTTAGAGAAAACGTCTTACAGTTGAACAAATGTTACATTTTGATGCCATCAACAAAATCATTGCCCATGTTGGTCAATGTTTCATTTATTATGGGTCAGACGGGTTTTTAGTCTCTATTTAAAGGAACTCAGTGCTTCAGCTGTTTTCAGTTTCTTTTGGAAGTTTGTTATAGAAGCACCACGAATCTTCATGTGCGTCATTTTTATGAAGCATCCCATAAATAGTTTGGCTTTCTAAGCACAATCAGAACTTAAAACATTCAACAAATCATCTTCCTTAGTGACTTTTCATGATCATAACTGCATATTTTATGGTGACATGTAACTGTGTTACCATGCAACTGAAGTGATGAACATGACTCATGTGTTACATCTTCTTATGTATATGATGAGTCAGGATGCCGAGGTGTAGCAGGCCTGTTTATGATGTCGGAAACGATCTGTTTGCGGAGGAGGTGTTTCACAGAGTGTTTCTTTATCCTCTCGCTGTCGCACACGTGCTTTCTGCACAGATATGACCGCTTCGTATTTACCAATTCCCCTGTCGTATTAATACGAGCCTGTTATAATTAGCCGGCTCTGTATCTAAAGCAGGTCAGTCCGAGGCTCCTTACCCAAAGTGGGTCACTGCAGAGAGGAGATGGGACTGGGTGGAGGAAACCGTAGCAAAGGGAGCAAAAACAAGAGCAGGAAGGGAGGAAAATAATTAACCAGACAAAACAACGTGACACTTCTTTAAGCTTCAAAGTGTTGCTTTGAGCATCCATGAAATGCTTTTGGCACAAAAACATTACATCACCGTTGCATCAGTTGGTGGTGAAGTGGGCCTGCTGCTACAGAAATAAAGCTCTCAGTGTGATGAGGATGAGACACGTTAAAAATGTACAAATATTCCACAAAAATCCATAAAATCAGTCAAAATATCATTTATGATCTGTAAGTAGCACGACCCTAATTTGTGAATGTGCTAAAAGAAACACTTCCAGGGAGAGGATTTCGATTTCTTTCCTTTATGTCATTGAAATTGTAAAAATAATATCTGATTTAAAGTAGGGATCGATATCTGATAATGTTGGTTATGGCCGATAACCAATATTTACCGATATTGTATGTATTTCACTATCGTTTCGTCACCTTTGGGAAAAAAATGCCCCTCCACAAACAGATAAACATAAATATCAGGCTGTTCATATCGGCCCAGTTTTATTTATCGTGCCGATACCAATGTGTTAAAAAATGACTAATATCGGCCGATACCGATGTTGGTGCTAATTGTCTAACTATAACTTTTCAAAAATTCTGAAGAACAATTATTCAAGATTAAAGATCATTTAAACAGTTAAATCACGTTTTTCCAATGTGTCTCTCTGGATGAAGAAGAGAAAAGTGAGCTGAAGGGGAGGAAGAGGACGCAAAGTTTGGTCTGAAAATCAGAAGCAAACTCTCTGACAGGAGTTGGCCTGGGTTCATCTTTTAAAAAAAGATGGAGGAAGGGATTCCCACAGGGTAAACTGAGGCCAGGCTCGTTGTTCTTTCCTCTTGGTCTCCCTGCAGTTTGTATTTCATCACTAGGCAAGCCGAGGAAGGGCAGGGAGTGTCGGGTTTCCTGTGGGTGTCTGCTTTGGCTCGGCTCAGAGATGAGACCGAAGCCCACCCAGCCACTCCACGGTCATCCCTCACTAATCTGCACAGCTACCAACTGGACTTCTCCCTGCTGCTATTTTCTATTTAAAGGGACCGAGTTTAAGAGTCTGGCTCAAAAAGAAACCAGAAATCTTCTTCCTTTTGAATCATCACCATTAAAGTTAAACCTGGCAGATTTTTCCAATCAGATAAGAAATACGACTCTTCCTGCTGGCGTTGCATTGATTAACACTTTTAAAACTCAGTAAACGTTAACTTTTTAACCTCGACACTGTTTAGCAGTTTCTGACAGCAGAGTTGGGTAGTAACTAGTTACATTTATGAGTAACTTTTTTTGAAAAAAAATGCAGTTTTAAGAGTATTTTTACTACGTTGTACTTTGAATAATTGTATTATGAAGTATTTCTGCTCTTGAGTAAAATTTCTGGATTTTCTTCCCTCTGAATGAAAAACAAACATGTTTCAACCAAAAATCCACGAGACTCAGACACAAACCTGCAGTTTCTGATAAAGTTTCTGAAGTTTTTTATTTAAAGAAACTAATTTGGGGAAAAAAATCCTTTGTCTGATTTTGTTATTTTTGTTACTTGTATGAATTATTATTTCTTAAATATTAAACTTCTTGTTTTAGGTTTACAGTGGTGATGACGTGCGTCCTTTATTGTAATCCTATTTTTAATCTGTCCCCAGACGTTGCGCGTCCTGGATTATTAGACATATTAGATGCTGCAGAACCAGTTTCAGTTTCCGACTTCAAAACGTGTTTGTGAGAAACTTCTGTTCACAGTTTAATCTATGAAGGTCTTAGTAAACCATTTTTAATGAAAACATTTTGTTTTGCTTTATAATTTAGTTTACTGCTTATGATGCAGAGTTTTTATGTTTGTATTAAATCACATTTTGTTTAGCACCGTTGAGTAAAAGACGAGATTAAATTTCAAAGAAACAGTTTAAAACTAAGTTTGTAGCTTTGAACAAAACATCAAACAAACTGGAACTGCATGAAGAGCTGCAAAGCACAAATTAGATGTTAAAAGATCAAATTAAACAGAAAAGCTCATATTTTCCCAAGTAAGAATGAGGAGAAACCTTGAAGAGGCAATGGTAACTTCTGCTGTAATAACCTAAAGGTCAGTCTTGCTTTTTAGAGGAATTGATGTTTTATTTTCTTTGTCATTTTTTAGAAATAGGACTGAATCCATCAAGGTTTCTGTTTATGTATTTTTGTTTTGTTTTGTTCAGATTCTGCTTTTAGTTTTTCAGTTTTCACAGAAATTTGGGGGACAAATTTTGTTCCTTTTTATTCAGAGCATCAGATGAATAAAAAGCAGAAACATTGAAATTCAAATGCTGTTTCAACCATTCCTACTTTCATTTTTACACTCATAAACAAACTACATATCCATTTTGTTTCATGAGTTGTGATAAATAATGATGATACATATTTACATAAATGCTCAAATCTTGTGTATGATTTAAATTAGACAGCATTTCTAATTGTTTTTGGAATATTTTTATTATTACGTGCTTTTTCCAATAAATTAACAATGACTCTTTAAAATCTCGACTTTCCCTGACTAATAGGATTAATCTTGCTGAAATCACATCTACACCGCAAAAACACAAAAATTTACCAGGTATTTTTTGACTAGTTCTAGTGCAAATATCATTTTTTCACTGCAAAAACATAAAATCACACCAAGCATTTTTGGCCTATTTTTAGTGTAAATATTTTAGTACAGTTGAAATAAGACAAAACTAGCTTACAAGTAACTTTTCAGCAAGATAATGGAGCTTGTTTAAAGTCGAAAATCTTTAATATTGATGAAAAAGTTCTAGTTACATTGGCAGATTGTTTCGCCTATAACATGAGAATAATATCATGTTATATGTCAATCTGCCCGGGAAACTGGTATTTTTTCACCAACATTAAGGAATTATTGAATTAAAACAAGTTGCTGTATTTTCCTGGAAAGTTTTGTCTTATGTCAAAATTACTGAAATATTTTCACTAGAAACTAGACCAACTTGGTAAGATTTCGTTTTTTGCAGTGTAAAAACCGCCCAGGGTGAATGCAGCTCTCAGTAATTGAAATATCCATCCGTAAAATAGTTCAGTCTTTATAAAGAATGATTTACCATGTGTGTTGTGACAGGTAGGCGGGAGCGTCGTTCCTATCTGATCAGCACTAATAGCAAAACCGCGGTGCAGCGTGTCTGATGATGACGAGGACCAGATTCCTGAAATCCCACACTGAAATTAGATCAGACCAATCCGGAGGGAGCGTTTAGAGGTTTGCTCAAACGGGTGTGAGGAGAGAGAGAGGGGAGATAACGCCGGCGAAGAATCATCTGATTATGGGAATAATGAGCTGTCATGATAACAGTCGTCATTGGAAGTGACTGGGTAGATTTATGGAGCGTTGGAACGACGAGGTCGGCCGAAAACTGTTTGAAATCAGAAGGCATGCATGAGGACAAAGGTTGTAAAAGCATGTTGTTACTGGGTTTGTTGTTGTTGTTGTTTTCAGCTTTACTTGTAGCAAAGTCGACATTTACTGCACTTTCTGACTTCCTGTTTCCTGTTTCCTGCCGCAGAGGAAGGCGAGTACTTCCTGAAGGTTTTGATTCCCAGCTATGCTGCTGGTTCAATCATCGGGAAAGGAGGCCAGACCATCGTTCAGCTGCAGAAAGAGACTGGAGCCACCATCAAACTGTCAAAATCCAAAGACTTCTACCCTGGTAAGGCTCACAAACCCTGGGATGGATGGATGGATGGATGGGAGGATGGATGGGGGGATGGATGGAGGGATGGATGGATGGGTGGATGGATGGAGGGATGGATGAGGGATGGGGGGATGGATGGATGGGTGGATGTGGATGGATGGAGGGATGGATGGGTGGATGGATGGAGGGATGGATGGGGGGATGGGGGGATGGATGGATGGGTGGATGTGGATGGATGGAGGGATGGATGGGTGGATGGATGGAGGGATGGATGGGGGGATGGATGGATGGGGGGATGGGGGATGGATGGATGGGTGGATGGATGGGGGGATGGGGGGATGGATGGATGGGTGGATGTGGATGGGTGGATGGATGAAGGGATGGATGGGAGGGGGGATGGGGGGATGGATGGATGGATGGGTGGATGTGGATGGATGGAGGGATGGATGGAGGGATGGGAGGATGGATGGGAGGATGGATGGGGGGATGGGGGGATGGATGAAGGGATGGATGGGAGGGGGGATGGGGGGATGGATGGATGGATGGGTGGATGTGGATGGATGGAGGGATGGATGGAGGGATGGATGGATGGATGGGAGGATGGATGGGAGGATGGATGGATGGATGGGTGGATGGATGGATGAACATCTGAACATGTTGACTACTACACACTCAGATGCTCCGCAGAACCACAAATCAGACAAATTTCAAACCATTTTGAGAATTTCTCCTGTCGGCACCACTCAACTGATTTGTAGTTTGAGAGTTATTAAATCTTCTGGGACATTAACACACACACACACACACACACACACACACACACACACACACGCACACACACACACACACACACACACACACACACACACACACACACACACACACACACACACACACACACACCCCAGCAGAGAGAGATCAGGATTACAGGATCAGACGTTCTGTTTGTCTAAACTCCTAAAGCTGGCCTGACATGACCTGCAGCTGCATGAGCGATGCTAAATGTTTGAACATTTTAAATCTTCTGCTGAGCTGAAAGTTTCTTTTAACCACGAAACATCGTAAGAATGCTGCAAAACCAAGTCCACGTGCTGCATGAGACGCAGCAGCAGAGATCGGTGTGTAAGTGTTGGGTTATTCATAGATCATTTAGGTAACAAACGTCGACGTATTTAAAACTAGAAACTCATAATTCGCCTGTGGAGCGGAGGGATGCCTGCAGGCAGCTGCAACGAATTATTTCACAATCTGCAGCCAAAAGCAGAGTTGTTGGAAAACAAGTGGGGAAAAAAGCTTTTAGCGATGCAGATTTCTGAGTTTTATTACATATGTGAACTTGTTATTGAAATTCCTTTAAAATATAAAAATCATTTATGTTACGCTGGTTGTAAAAATGTTTGTCCAGTGAAAAGCTGCTGTGTTTTCTCCCTTATAGAGGCTGGAGCTTCTGTTTTGGGTGGAATCACCTTTAGCTGAACTCGGAGCGGTTGTAATGTTTCTGCAGTTTCAGATCTTGAGTTTATGTTTTTTTCCAAACTTTAATGTGTTTTTTGGGTCGGGTTGAGCTGCAGCTATTGGCCGAAACCCTTCGGCGTTTAGAGACTTTAGAGTTTGTGATTTAGTCTCGGTTTCTGCTTTGTTTTATTGTGCAGTTTTGGCTGAAACAAGAATTTAGCTTGACGCATCGTGGAGAAAAAAGAGCATTTTGTGTGTGTGTGTGTGTGTGTGTGTGTGTGTGTGTGTGTGTGTGTGTGTGTGTGTGTGTGTGTGTGTGTGTGTGTGTGTGTGTGTGTGTGTGTGTGTGTGTGTGTGTGTGTATTGCACATCACCTCGCGCTCAGCCCAGCTGCACCAGTGCTTCCACTTTATCCTGCTGTCTCCTAGAATTTATTGCGCTTTAAACCCGGCTCCTCTTTTATTTTTATTTTTTCTATTTGTGTGTTTAAGAGCGTTTGAATTTGTGCATCGGAGGTCTGCAAACAAGCGGCTGTTGTTTGACATCAGCGCATGAGGCTCCTGGAAGCTCTGCCAGCCAGAGCAGATGCAGGGTTCAAGAGCCTCTAAGACACACACACACACACACACACGCACACACACACACACACACACACACACACACACACACACACACACACACACACACACACATGGATGCAACTACTTCAGCTTGGGCAAAGGGAAGAGAGAGGGAAAGGGAAAAACTTGCATAAATCCAAAGAATGTCTTCACACTTAAACATCGGATGTAAATCTGCGAAAATATTTGTATGCACACAGACGTGGCTCGTGATCTGTTTGGGTGAGAAAGACGGGAGGAAGGGAGACGAGTGGAGGAATGAAAAAGAAAGAGAGTGTTGTCTGGGACAGAAGGAGCTGTGTGTGTGTGTGTGTGTGTGTGTGTGTGTGTGTGTGTGTGTGTGTGTGTGTGTGTGTGTGTGTCGTTAAACCCTTCCTCTGCGCTGAAGGGGGCATCTGTATGCAAATGAGACTCGGTTCTTCCTGGGTAACAAATCAAAAGGCCCACCTGCTGCAGGAGTCCGTCTGAGAGTGTGTGTGTGTGTGTGTGCGTGTGCGTGTGTGTGTGTGTGTGTGTGTGTGTGTGTGTGTGTGTGTGTGTGTGTGTGTGTGTGTTGGGAGTAGCGGAGGCCGTCTGATGAAGAGCGGCGTTACTGCAGTGTGTTGGCCTGAAGCTCCTCCTCATCGTCGCTCTCACACCTTCAGCAGTTCAGAAGTTACTTCGTTTCACTCAAAGTTGGAAAAATGTTGATGAAATTAAAAACAAGTTTTTAGAAACAAAAGTATTAAGTATAAACTTGACTGGGTGAAGAAACTTGAGTTTCCACAGCAGAATTTCCCAAATTTTTCCTTTTGCTAACTTGTTTAGCTTAGCTTCCTATAAATGAATGTTTCCAGATAAATTCTGATTTATTTGGCTGTTTTATAAACTTTCAGCTGAATAAAGTTTGACAGGATTTAGTTAAACATCCATGTTCAGGATCAAATAACTTTATTTCAAAACAAACAGGAAAAAACAACAACAGGATATTAACCTAAGGATATTATAGAACATGTAAATTATAGTGTACGTTAATTTGAAGTTAGCATTTAGCATTAGCTTCTGGTATCTAGCGGACGCTAACTGTAAAAGTGCTTTATCGTTAGCAGAACTGTTTATGATTAGCACAATTATCTGTTTTAATTGGTGCTTTTTTCTTTCATGTGTACATTTTATGTTGAATTTACAATTATTTCTGTAATCTGACAACCTGCAGCTCATTTTGGTCCTCAGGCAAAACAGACATTTTACTAAAGCAATTCACTCAGTTTTAGCACAGAAACAAGTAAACAGGAGCGCTTCTGCAAAACTCAGATAATCAGATATTTGTAGCCTCAAACCAAATAAATCTATAAAATCCTTAATTTATTGTTTACGAACTGAAATGTCAGGATGTAGCAAGAAATCAGAAAAGGAGGTCAATGTTCTCCTCTTCTGTACAGGAAGCTGAATTGGTGTCAGAAATGAGGGCAAATCAAAGTACATTTTTTAACAGACATTAAAAAACTGCAGAATATAGAATATATTACATATGTTGGTTTTCATGTGTTTCATTTGCATTACAAGGAGAATATTCTGTTCAGCTCACATTCCTTCACCCGTTCATTCCACCCCTCATCCTTCCTTCCTGGTTTTTTATTCATCCTTTCGATGCGGCTTCTTTCTATCCTCTGCCATCAATCATCCTCCTCTTCCTCCTCTTCCTCCTTCTCTCCCTCCATCCCATCTGGAGAATAGTGCAGCAGCAGCACTTAAGGAGACGACCAATTAGCTGAGAGCCGCAGCATCGGTGATGAGACAGGCCACCATTCATCCTTAAAACACACACACACACACACACACACACACACACACACACACACACACACACGCACACACACACACACACAGACCACTATTATGGCACAACAGATTTATTACGCACCGTACAGTACAAGGCAGTGCCGCCTCTAAATATAGCCTCTATCTGTCTGGCTGCTGCTCTCTGGAGCGAAGTGGAAACCAGAAGGACGTCGCAGTCGCTCCGACCTGAGCTGCATCCAAACCGCCGTCGATACGTCAGCCAATCAGAACCCTCCGCCTCCTGCTAAATGTACATTTATTTTTTAAAAAAAAAAGTCTTGCTGCTAAATCCCTCCAGGAATTCAGTCTTTTTATTCACTCTTTATTTGCTAATTTTGTTTAGCGTTTTTGCGTTTTTGCTAACTTCCTCTAACTAGAGCTATATGTAACTATTTGAGCTTTACGTCATGTTATAATGTTATTCTCTCATCAGAAACATGGCTGTCGTGTTGCCCTAATTGTTTCATGCATGTTTTGAGAAATCCTTCAGACTAGCCAGCAGCAATTAGCAGCATCTGCTGAGCTCATTATAGGAGAAGCCATGTTGGGATGACTTCCTGAAGGCGGAGCTTCAGAAAGTGCAGGAGTTTCTTAAAGAGACAGAGACCCAATTTCAAGGTGTTAAATTACAAAGCATTTCTGTGGAGATGGTACTTTCTCATCAATATTTAGCAATTATTTACTTAAAACAAATAATTATAAGTGAATGAAATTACTGAAAAATAATTTTATTTTAAAATTAATCTTATTTTAAAAGTTACTTACAAGTTAATTTTGTCATATTTAAAATAGTGTCTTTTTGGGGAAAGTTGTGTGCAGCATTTTAACTGTTTTGGTAAAATAATCCTAAAAAAAAAAAATAAAGCTGACAATTTGCAACTTTGGCCAAAAAAACAACAAAAAAAAAAAAAAATATATATATATATATATATATAAAAATAGTCAGACTAAAAATATTTGGTTAATGGGACCGCTGTGTGGAAGAAAAGCTCCTTTTTGTGATCGGCCTTGTAAACCATATAATCTCGGTTAAAGTCAGGCTGTGGATGGATTGCCATGAAAACATCATTGTGTGCTTCATTCATAAATTTCAGTGATTGTTGGCTAATATATGCCAAATGTTATGAACTTGCATTTTTTATGCTAATGTAATATTTATCCAGAGTCTCAGGGCAGCAGATGCTCAGGCTACAAACGACACCCAAAATGCTGAAGGTCACAGAGTGATGGAAGAACAGGCGAGGCGTTTTACAATCATCCCTGAAATCTGGTGGAAAGTCCAAGCGGACAGCAGCGGCCAGGAAATCCTTCTGGCCACAAAACCAATAGAGTCGCCGTCACTTTGCATCAAATACTCATTTGCTACACTTGTTTTATAATTAGAATCGACGTCTTCTCCTCCTTTCTGCTGAGGTGTTGGAACGTGGCGCCGAATCCATGACGGCGAATTTAGAGCTCGGAGATGAGCTGATAAACCAAATAATCTGCCTTCACCTCGCTGTGGCTTCACACCTGCCTCCTGAAAAATCAGCAGGAACCAGAGGAAAGTCTGGTTTCTTTACTGTTTGAAGTTTAGTGGGGCTGAAACGATTAATCGGATTAATCCATTCTTGAAATAATGGTCTACTAATTTAGCAATCAGTTAATCATTAACTTGAGGATACAGACTAAAAAAGGTTATTTGCTGAAAGTATAACACTCAGAGCTGTAATTAAACCAAAACTGTACAAAAATAAAACCTTCTTTTTACTACAAACGATCCCCGTTTGTAGTAAAACTGCTATTACATTTTAGTCAATAAAATGTTTATTTTGTCATTTAAAAAGTAAAATTAATGTTTTATTTACATTTTCTCAATGCATTTCTAATATTCTATTTATAAAAAACCTTAAACTAAAATCTGCAGAATCTGATTAATCGATTAATCATCAGAATAATTGATCACTGAACTAATTGTCAGCTGCAGCCCTAAGCTTTAGGGCTTCCTAATTACATTACATTCTGCGTTTCGACTGACTGGAAATATTATTGACAAGCCTGAACAAGTTGGTTTGTGTTTATTTTGAGAAGAAATCACTTTATTTGCCTCAACAAGCTTTAGTTATGCATTTGAATCATCGGTCAGTTTCCAGCTTCATTTAGCTTTAAAATAACCGAACCAGTTTCCACTGATTCGTCTTGATACGTCTTTAAAGTGTCTCAAATATTTATAATACTGTAATAATCAAAGCTCCAATAGTTAAATGAAAAATCTGCAGAATATTTAATCGATTAATCGTGAAAGTAATCTGATTTGTGTTTACTTCGGTAAGAAATCGCTTTCTCTACCACAACGAGCTTCATTCATGCAGTTAAATCTTTCCATTTCCAGCTTTAAAATCTCTGACCCAGTTTGCATTGATTGCCTGTGAAAAAGTAAAAGTGGAACCAGTAAAAGTGTTTCTGCTGGTAGAAAATAAAGCAGCTCCCACTCTGCAGGATGGCAGAAGACATTCCTGCTGCGGCGGCTGCATCACCGCGGATAAAGCCACTTTAATGAGTCTGATCCGAACGTAAACGGCGCTTAATGAGACACCCGAAGGACGGCGACCGCACCGTCTGATTCCACTCACGTTCGCACAGCTGCAGAGGAGACAGAGCCGATTACGTCCTAATTAAAGCCCAGATAAACCTGCAACCCGGCAGAATCACGCAGCAGAGACGCCACGTCTCCGACGATTATTTTTTTCTTTACATTTTGCTTTTTAGGCAGCTGCACCATGTTGTAACGTCTTTAAAGTCAAACTTTTCCATCGATTTGGTCGTCAGAAATCCTTATTTAAGACTATTTAAGAATATAAACTATTTAAAAACAACTTTAAATTCAAACTCACTCTAAAAACAAAATCATACCAAGTATTTTGTTCAAATATCTTATCACTTGAAATGAAACAAAACTAACTTACAAGTAAGTTTTTAGCTTAATACAGGAGCTCATGTTAAGTCAATAATTTCTTAATATTGATGAAAACTACGAGTTTCCCTGGGAAAATGTCTCATTATAGGTGAAGTAACCTGCCAGTGGAATAAATACTTTATCATCAATATTTAAAGCTCCTACCGCTGAAAAGTTACTTTAAAGTTACTTTTGTCTTATTTCATGTCTAATAATAGACCAAAAATAAATTTTTGTGTTTTGAAGTGTAACGTCAAATTTAGTCTTCATAAATCCTGGAGAACAATTTTTCAAAACCAAATTTAAATTTAATAGCAGAATATAAAGAAATAAGGTTAAAAGTTTCTACATGTTGGCTTTTAAAACCAGGAGGAACTTTAGGTTCAACCTCTGGATCTCCTGTTTGTCGTCTGCCACCATTTCAGAGCTCAGTCTGTAATCCCGCGCCATGATTGCAGTTTTCAGTATTTAATATCCCCTCTGCACACACACACACACCAGAAACCTGCACACATCTGTCGCAAAAGGCCACACAAGCTAACCGAACACCTGACACTCCCCGCGCTCCATCGACGTTACTCGTTTCAGCTCTCAAAGCCTCTTATGCAGCTCTAAGCCCTCAGAGTCAGAGATGGAAAACTGCAATATTACAAATCACACACACACACACACACACACACACACACACACACACACACACACACACACACACACACACACACACACACACACATCTGTGTCAGTAATGAATTTCCTGTTTGTTAGCCGCTTCCCGTCTTCATTAAACGACTTATTCATTCCAGTTGTCTGCTGTTTATCAGTTGTGGAGGGGATGATTTCCTCTAAGTGAAATTGCTGCTTTGAATCTGTCCAGATTTGTCAAATTAACGGTGAAAAATGGAGGCGGGGCTGGAGGGTCTGAGCCGGAGCGTCACGGCGGAGCAGAGCTCTGCTGGCCTGCGACGTTTCTTTAGCTTTTTCATTTTCCCAGATGTGTTTGTGTTTGTTTATGAGATTTTACAGTCTTCTGAAGTTTTGTTTGGATCCGAGTCGGTACCAGACTCACTGGCAGAGACGAAGCTGCAGCTGAACATCGAAGCCTTTTACTGGAATTTTTAAAATAGATTTTACATCTTGTTGAAGTGGACATATTTTGCTAAATGTAAATTGTATTTCTATTTGTTTTTTTGTTTTTTTTGCTGCAAAGTCAAATTAAAAGTGACAGAAGCTCATAGCTGCCCTGCTAAGTGCCTTCCTGAGTGTGTTTCTGTGTTCGGCGGCTCCGCCGGGATTTGAACCCTGAACTCTGGCAGGTTGAGCACCAACTCGAGCGGAACGAGACGTGTCTGCCGGCGCGGCGTTAAATCCGCCGCAGACACCTCAGGCAGCCTTCGCTTCAGCCGTGGCGGCTAGCAGGCTGTAGCCGTTAGCTTCAGTCATAAATGTTTGACCTGAAAGAGGGAGAGAAAGTAACGGATCCAAGAGGAAAGATTTGATCTGCGGGCTGGGAGACATGAAGAATTTAAAATATTCTGATAAAAAATATTTATATTTAATTACTTATCTTTATAGGTGAAGAAACCAGTCGATTCTGTGAAGGGATTATTTGTTTGGAAACAAAGCGGATGCAGACGTGACTGCAGGAAGAGCCGGCTGATCTCACTGGTTGCCACGGTTACCAGCAATCATCTCGCTGTTTTAGCAACAGCTAGCATGTCTTTAGCTACAACTGTTTATCAGAGTGATACATTAAGTTATCCTGCCTAATTGACATTAATGAATCATTGATTATCCGTCTACAGAGAACCACGATTCCTAATCCTGGCAATTCTGAATCGATTCAAAATACTTAAAACATCGATTTTAATCTGCTTTATGTTTATATTTAATCTGCTTTATGTTTATATTTAATCTGCTTTATGTTGTGTAAAAATTTATATTGAATAACTCTTTGGTGTTTTTTTTTTAAATTTAAGAGTTTTTTTTCACAATAAATGATAAACAGTGTGATAAATGTACACAGGTGTTCACTAAAGATACATTTTGTCCATAATTTACCTTTTGATAAATAGACAAAGTATTATTTTTCTGTAACTTTGATACAGAGGCTTTAAGGCTGGACGTTTCATATCAGTCGGTATTGATAATTATTGATTAGATTCTTATTTTAAATGCCTGAAATACTAACAAGCTGTTGGTGTGACCTTCCCTGATCAGACTGTTGCTAGGCAACCAAAGTTGGGGGGGAACCTGAAGCTGCTTCTCAGCCAGCAGGTTGTTGCTAGGCAACCAAAGAGCGAGAGAGTGAGTTGATTCCACCAAGCTAGCTTAGCTAAAGCCTTTTCTCTCCCAGTGAATATTCTATATATTGAATATTCTGTCAGAGGTATTGATCTATTGTGATTTATCTGGTTATTGATTTATTGCCCAGCACCAAGAGGCCTTAAATCTCCATTCTGTTCATCCTGTTTGTTTTGTTGTTTGACTGAAACTGATCGTTAAAGACGAAGCAGTCGAGGATCGATGTCGCCGTTTTCTCCGCTTTTGTGTTCAGACTTTTAATAAGGCAGAGCTTAGGGGACCGTAGACAGAGCGGCAGGAATATGGCCGACTGACCCGCAGATCAATGCGGAGCTGAGTGAGCGTTTGTGTTATTTATTTATTTACCTCCGATCGCGGCGCTCTGTAACTGTGACGGGTCTCAGCCGGAGAGTGTGTGGCGGGCGATGCGTGCCCTTGGGAAGCGCTGCTGTAATGCTGCCTGTCAGTGAAATATGACGGCCATAAAGCCTTTCAAACACTTTCGCTAAGTCTCATTACTGCAGAGTGCACACACACACACACACACACACACGCTCACACACACACACACACACACACGTCCTTGAGATGATCACTGCAGATAAACGCTGCAGGTCATCTGTTTACAGGCGTTTTAGTTTTTAACCGTTTTATGTAACTTTGTCCTTCAGGCTTTTCTCTCCAATCCAGTTTGAAACATGCAGATGAAAATATTCGCTCAGTTCTTACTGGTTCCACTGGTGGAGATGCATAAAAAACAGAAATAACTTCCTCTGATCACAGCGGCTGAATCTCATTCCTGAAAATTATTTTAAGATAAAACTTTCCTGTATTTGGATCAAGATTCTTTTGTTTTAAATTTATATTGTTAATTATTTTTATTACATTATGTTCATTAAAACCAAATCAAACCAATGTTTCCAGAAATAAACCAATTAATCGCATGAAAAATTAAAACTTGATATTTTACATTTGGACGATTTGTTGTTTTTCTCTTTTCTTTCTGAAACTGGATGATAAAATCTGGTGATTTGTTCTCCCACTGGGGCAGAAACTTCATAATTCATTTTATTTGAAGTTTTGTTCATTTATTTGGGATATTTAAAATATCTCCTAGTTGCAATGTTAAATATTAGAATTTAAAGTTTATTGATCTTTGACAATGTGTTCTTATTTTTCTGAAAATTGTATAAAAACAATAATAATATCGTTTATCGCGATAACTTCTGGGACAATTTATAGTCCAGAAAAATGTGTTATCCTGATTTTCCTACTAAAGTTTTACTAAATGTTGAATTTGTGTTTTCTAATTTTGAATCCGATTCATTACTTTCGCACAAAGCCAGTTAAATTTCTCGTATTTTAACCTTTTCACATCCGTTGCCTGTACCTCAGATTTTGGTTGAATATTTTTGATATCGCGGTTCCTGCTGTCTAAATGCTGCAAACCCAGATTTTCCTGAGAAGTCGGACATTTTCATTTTGCTTGTGCGATAAATCCGGCGACCTTGACAGAAATCTCATTTCACGATTTTTAAAAATGACCTACAGGCGCTCACGAGAGCCGTTTCACCCAGAATAAAAACGGTTTACTAATAAAAATCAGATTTTACAAGATTAAGGAAAATAAAAATAAAGCGCCTGATTTATTGTCTCTTCTTCTTGCTTCATAAATCAAACCCAAACCTCCAGCCTGGAGCAGCTGTGATGAACGGGAACCACTTGGAGTCGGCCCGGTTCTTTCATGTTGGACTCAAGTGAGGGAGGAGAGGCGAACTGCAGCTCTCAGTCAAACCTGTTTATATTTCACAAAATAAACTCCAAAGGAGGTTTTACCTCGTTAACACGTTGGTGAATTTTACAGTGTTTTGGCTGCAGAGGTTGTTGATTTGTTGCTCGTTATTTTTCTGACTTGCAGCCAAACGGAAAATAAAAACACTGATGGTCATCTGGGGTTTCATTATTGTTTGGTTTTGACTTTTTATTTGTCTAATTCAGGAGTTTTAGCACATTTTTAGAATCTTTTTGCCAGTTTTTATTAGCTATCACTAGTTAAACATTTCTTAGTTTTTGGTTTTTCATACTTTGCTAATTTTTAGGTTCAGACTTCAACCTAATTCTGAACCTAAAAATATTTACATCAACTGGGTAATAAATACTCAACAGAAGATTCAATTTTCAAAAATTAATTCAGTTATTCTTGAAAGTTTTCTCCCAGTTTTTCTGCCATTTTGCCGACTGGCGTAGCCGCGATTATCATAATCTACTGACAGCTGATGTTAGCTGTCTAATAAATAGGTTCAGAAACACAAAAACAGGAGATGATGTCTGTAATTTCAGTGTTTTATAAACTGAAGATGTAGGTCACAGTTAGTTACAGTTTGCCCTGAATTACCATTTTTATTTGTTTCAGTTATTGGAAATGTTTTCTCAGTTTCAGTTTTTCTATTTTAGTTTTAGTCCATGAGGACACCTCATGTTATTACAGCTGGAAACTGGAGATCAGCCTTAAATCTGGGTCTGAACCTACAGAGACACATAAAGACGGTTACAAAGTCGGCCTTCTGTCACCTGAACAACGTTTCCAGGATTAGAGGAAGATCTAGAGAAACTCATCCACTCACATTGATTACTGCAACAATTCCTTCATAGATCTGATCAAAAAAACTCAATCAGGTTCAGGTCCAGAACGCTGCTGCTGCTGGAGTTCTGACTAAAACCAGGAAGATGGAGAACATCACCCGCTTCTAAAGTCCTTCCACTGATATAGACTTTAAGATGTTAGTCTGTAAATCACTGCTGCTGTTGTATCAAACCACCAGAACCTCTCAGGTCTCAAAACCAAACATGGAGAAGAAGCATTCAGTTTTTATGCACCACAAATCTGGAACAAACTTCTAGAAAACTAAAAAAACTGCTTCAATATAGACTTGAGTTGCTTTTTAACCATAATAAATGGAATCATAACCAACATGCAGCTCTGGAAAAAGTTAAATGATCAGTTTCTCTGATTTTACTTTTTATATGTTTGAGTAAAATGAACATTATTCTTTTACTCTATGAACTACTGACATGTTATAAATTTAGTATTTATTGGCAGAAAATGGGAAATGGTGAAAATAACATAAAAGATGCAGAGACTTCAGACCTCAAATGCAAAAGAAAGAAGTTTATGTTGATGTAGAAACAACAGTACTGATGTTTTAACTGAGGAATCAGTATCTGGTGGAGCAACCAGCAGGTTTCCAGTGGGGTCAGTGCAGTGGACTCGTCATCTTCTCCACAGCTGCATGTGACATACTGATGACGTACCGATGGCGAACCGATGGCGTACCGATGGCGTGCCGATGGCGTACCGATGGCGTACCGATGACGTACCGATGGCGAACCGATGGCGTACCGATGGCGTGCCGATGACGTACCGATGGCGTACCGATAACTTACCGACGGCGTGCCGATGGCGTACTGATGACGTACCGATGGCGTACCGATGGCGTACCGATGACGTACCGATGGCGTACCGATGGCGTACCGACGGCGTGCCGATGGCGTACTGATGACGTACCGATGGCGTACCGATGGCGTACCGATGGCGTACCGATAACTTACTGACGGCGTGCCGATGGCGTACTGATGACGTACCGATGGCGTATCGATGACGTACCGATGGCGTATCGATGACGTACCGATGGCGTATCGATGACGTACCGATGGCGTATCGATGGCGTGCCGATGACGTGCTGATGGCATGTTGATGACGTACCCATAACTTACCGATGGCGTATCGATGACGTACCGATGGCGTATCGATGACGTACCGATGGCGTATCGATGACGTACCGATGGCGTATCGATGACGTACCGATGGCGTATCGATGGCGTGCCGATGACGTGCTGATGGCATGTTGATGACGTACCCATAACTTACCGATGGCGTGCCGATGACGTACCGATGGCGTACCGATGGCGTACCGATGGCGTACCGATGGCGTATCAATGGCGTATCGATGGCGTATCGATGGCATATCGATGGCATATCGATGGCGTGCCGATGGCGTATCGATGGCGTGCCGATGACGTGCTGATGGCATGTTGATGACGTACCCATAACTTACCGATGGCGTGCCGATGACGTACCGATGGCGTACCGATGGCGTACCGATGGCGTATCAATGGCGTATCGATGGCGTATCGATGGCATATCGATGGCATATCGATGGCGTGCCGATGGCGTACTTAACAAAATGTAATATTTCTTGTTGGTTTCTCAGTGAACATCATACAGATGTCTCTATGATGCAAAGAGGTTCAGTCCGCCTCGCTTCAGAACGCGCTTTATAAATAAACTTGATTGATTGATTGAATCGATGCAGGTGAAGGGATGCGTAGAGGTTTCACCCGCCTGCCGACGTCGGCATCATGGCGCCCAGCAGCTGCTCAAACTGCAGCGTCGCCGCGGGCGACGGCGTCCCTGCCGCCCCCAGGCTTCGCCCCGGCCTGCAGTCTGAGGAAACTCTGCTCTGAGGCAGCTGGACTCCAGGTTTAAGACGCTAAATGCGTTCTGCAGCTCTTGATTCCCGTCCAGATCTGTTTAAGACGTGGAAAAGTCATTTCCGAGACGGGAATGTGACAGCTAATCTGCACGGTTCATCGCTGCGCTTGTTTCCATCATGTCTCCATGTGATCTTTTAGTTGCTTTAAAGTCCAGCAGAAGGTAATTTATAGATAATCAGATTAGAGATTAAAAGATTTTACATAAATATTTGGATTTATTTGGACATTAATGTGAATCATCAAGCTGTGCAGGTTGGGAAACCGGGAAAATGTACCACATATGAGTAAACAAAGCAATGCTAGCTATTCTGTTTGTGCTGATCCAGCTGTGTCAGTGTGTGTGTGTCAGTGCGTGTGTGCGTGTGTGTGTGTGTGACAGATATAAATCCAGTCAGCAGATAAAGGAGGCTGGAGGGGGAAGGAGCAACCCAAAGGGAGAGTAAAAGAAAGGAGGCAGAGTTGGCCATGCAGAGGTTTGCATGAGCTCTGAAGGTTCCCAACTGTGGCAGACAATAGGCGAAGCTCGGCGCTCTGTGCGACAATAGGCTCTTTGACCCCGGTCAAGCTAGCAGGAGGGAGAGCGGGGGGGCAGAGGGCGCTGAGGGCGCCCCCATCTGCCTCGCCACAGAGAGCGTGAATACATCTGGACTCTGAGCGTCGCGGACGGTCGACCTCATTCTGGGTTTCTGCTCAGTTACTAAAACCCTGCTAATGGCAGCGCTAGCTACGTTAGCATCCAGCTAGCAATGAAGCTACTTGGACAAATGTTTGTGTTTGTGAATTATCTCAGGGTGTGACTAAACACCACACTTTATTAATCATGTTGTAGTATTGTGTGACTTACTGGTGGAAATTTATACATTTTTAACTTTAAACCTTTAAAAGCTAGCTTAGCTAAATGCTAAGAATTAATAAAAATAGCAGTGAAGCTCCTTTGAGGAATGCTTGCGTCTCTCCTTAGATCTCTGTGTTTAAGTTTGTAAATCATAATCTATGTAGTGGTATTGTGAGGATTTGGCTGAGATTTACTGGCAAAAATGTAATTTTTTAACTTTAAAACTTAATGCCTAGTTTCTTGTGCAGATATCTCAGTACACTGGAAATAAGACAAAACCAATTTAAAACTTGTTTTAAGTCAATAAATCATTAATATTGATGAACATGTTCTCGTTCCACAGGCTGATTAATTCACCCATAAAAGACATTTTTCATGTTATAAGTGAAATAATCCACCGATGGAACTTGATCTTTTTCATTAATATTAAGGATTTATTAACTTAAAACAAGCTACTATATCTTGCTGAAAAGCTACTTATATTTTAGTTTTGTTTTATTTCAAAGGTTCTAATATGTTTGAATTAGAAATTAGACCGGATAAGATTTGGTGATTTTACACCACAAAACTGAAACAAACTTCCAGAAAACTGCAGATCAGCTGAAACACTGATTTCCTTTGAGTCCAGGCTTATAGAGTTGCCTAATTCCTGAATAATTATCTTGTATTTTCCATCTCAAAGTCTTAAAAAAGGTAAATAATGACGTTTTGAGGATCAGAGCTGCTTGATTTTGTTTTTTGTTTTTGCGTTTCCAACCGCGGGACGTCGTGAAGCGAACGAGTTCTGGGTCTGCGGCCCGGTCGTCAGAGAGCGACGCCCGCGGCTGCATCTCAGTCAGCAGACATTAACTGACGGACGGATGTCTCTTTCGTTTTACCTCCCTGTCATCCTGGCTGTCAGCTCTTATGACGGAGCTCCTCTCAGCGCCGCAGCGAGGAGCTTGGCTCAGCATCGTTGCTCTCAGGAAAACATCTTTATCATGTGGACACACACACACACTCGGGTCCAAACAGTGCGATTTCAGCTGGTTTGGCTGCAGAATGTTGCCCTGTTTTCCCATAAATAGCAGACATAGCTGGATTTGTCTCCGCGTCGCCATGGGGATTTCTCTTTCACCGGCTGCCGTGGCGATGGCGCCGGGTCTTAGTGTTTGTCCGTTTAATGCAGGTTTGCAGAGGTAGAGCAAAGCGGCGCACAAACACCCCCGACCCAACCCCCCGTCGCACAAAGCAGAGGATTGTGGGACTGTACACCCGTTGCCGTGGTGACGAGAATCAAAGTGACAGCTCTCCTTTAGGAGGAGCGCCCCCGCCCCCCGCCTCTCCTCCCTTAGCAGGTGTAAGAGTGTGAGAGACAGAGAGAGACGTCTTTCTCTCTCCGGTTTTCCTGTTTGGTCGGCCTCCAGATCCTGTCGCCTTCTGTGCTTGAAAGTGGCTGAAATAAGCAAATCCAGGCGGCAGTTTGTGCGTCGGCCGTCAGTAACGTCATGAACTCGCTGCGACGCAGAGGGACGTTATTTAAGACGTTATGTCAGGAAGAGACTCGTTTAGCGAAATCAATGCAACGATGACTGGCCTATGAGCAGAACGTGCTCCGGCCTGATTGGACCGGCGGGGTCAGAGGTCGGATCTAAAGCCTCAGAAATCGCTGCACTGTAAATCGTGACGTCGCATCCGACTGGAAAAAATGACTGAATGTAATTTAAACTTGGTCCAGGTTTTGCTAACATCCAAACAAAGCCCAGAGAATTATTACGTTGGCTTTAGTTGAATAAATTCAACTTATTTTATGTAGTTAAAATAAGCATTTCATTTAAATAAGTTGAGTGTTTTGAACTAACAACAAAAAAAATTCTGACTTTTGAGCGCAGAAAATTAAATCCAAATTCTGAGTCTGAATTCAAAGATTAAAGTCAGAATTCTGAGAAATGGTCTGAATTTTTTTACAGTGGCCCTAATCGTCGTGTGTATGTTTAAGTAATTCCTGGGGATAATGTCACTCAGTTAATCTAAAGAAAACTAGACACTTTTGAGGCGACGAGTCTGCATGGATTGTTGAAGCAAGCGCAGCTGATTAGGTTTTACAGTGCAGAGCAGGAACAAGGTGACGCTGCAGACAAAGAGGCTCATAAACGCCGGAGAGAACCAGCTTTTTTTACAGACCCCCAATCTCTGGCAGAGGGACAAAGGTAGCCCTTTGGGACCCCTTTGCCCCTCTGTCACACACACACACACACACACACACACACACACCCCTCCGTTATAAAGGCTGGTTCCACAGCTGCCTCCAGTCGCCCGTCCCTCCCCACTTCCATTATTTTTAATCCCTCCAGTGAAAGCTCCCTCAGTTTCTGCCCCGTCTTTTAACTCTCCAGCCTCCCCCGCCCACCCCCCCCCCCACCCCCCCGGTCTGAGGTCCCACAAAGCCGTCAGCTGTCATATCTTCTCTCTGACACATGGGCTGGACTTTAATTATGAAGATCTCAGCCTGGCGAGCGAGCGCCGCCTGCCCGGAGTCCGCCGGCTGTAATTACACGAACGCTGCAGATGTGATGGTTGTCTGGTCAGGTTGGACAGCCAGACACGACTCGGCGTCGGTCACATGACAGGTCGCTTCTTAATAACCTGGCGTCAGGCAGTTCAGCACCTTGGTGTGTCAGACTGGTTTTCATGTTGGGCCACATCAAGATCATGAAGGTTCTTATGTAAAAATGTAATAACTTTCATAAAAGCCCATTGACGAGCTGTTGCAATTTTAATTAGTAACTGTCTGCATTCGATGAGTTCTTCTTAAAATTAAATAATAGTGAATGTATTTTTACCGATTTTTTTTTTTAGTGTTTCAGTGATTTTTGCAGTCAGAACCACAGATTCTGTGGTGCTAATTTAGGACATTTTGCGACGTTTAGCTTATGCGTAGTCATAAAGATCAGTCAAAGCGACTGGCTCGGCCTTATATGACATCAAGTTAGCTTACTGGAGAAATACTGCCACCTGCAGGTGGGAGTTGGTCATTTAAATCCAGAGTTTTTAAAGTTTTTGGGTTTCCAAACGGCCGAGTCACCAGTCAAAGGCGATCGAATGGAAAATTGGCCAATCCCAGCCGGTTTGTTTGGTTCATCTCTTGTGGATTTGACGCCGTGGAGCAAAACACACAGATTTTGGCAAAAATAAAATAGTTCATTATTTGAGGAGAACAAACCCAGATAATGATTTGCTGTGTGAATCCCGTCTTTGTGTGGTTTCCACCTTCAGTAACTCCGCTCTGCTCCGCTCTGGTCCCCCATCAGATATCAGTTATCCCTCATGATTCATCTCATCAATGGACTCGAGCTTCTCTCTCCGTCCAACTCGCTCGGCTTTCATCTGCCTCCAGCCTGCAGCCGCCTGTTGCCGTAAATCATACAAGCGTTCTGCATGTGGTTGTCGTTAATGCAGATGAGGTCACACTTCCAGTCAGGCCCCGCCCCCTGCGCTCACACGCATGTCCACGGCGACACGCGGATCGCACACAGGCATTCAGAGCAAGGTGAACATGCGGCTGATCTGCGCTCCAGGTCTGACTCACTGCAGATGGAGGAAGACACAGAGCTAATTGGTGTTTTAGCTGATTGCTAATTGCCCCTTTCTTCCACTAGTCGTCTGTCTGAAGCACAAACATTCAGATAGGCGACCAGTTTGCTCCTCTTGTCTCGTGGAAACTTGCTTCTCGTCCTCCTAATTTGTCCATCTTTTGTTTTCACCACATCTGCACCTTGCTAACGTACGGAGACACGGTTCTGCCGTCCGTCCAGCAGCCGGATGGATCTGGATTCGCCCAGAACGTTTTACTGGGAACATATTTACTGTTATCTGAGTTAGAAAACAGGCAACACCTGAAACTCTTCACAGCGGCTTACCTTTTCTCTTTCACAGAGCCAGCACACTTCAACTACACTGCAAAAACACTAAACCTTACCAAGTACTTTTAATTTCTACTGTAAGTATCTTAACACACTTCAAATCAGACAAAAACGACTAATAAGGAACATTTTAGCAGGATAAAGGGCCTTTTTAAGAAAATAATTCCTTAATATCCATGAGACATTTTGCTTAAAGGTTAATTTGAAGTTATTTTTTTTTAAAAGTGAAGTAAGATATTTATAATATAATATATATTTATAAGTGCTCTGTAAGATTTTATATTTTTGCAGTGTAATCCGCTAAAGCACAAAGTTTTTATTTGGCATTTTAGCATTTCTGCTAACCTTGAAAACATTTAGCGCACATTCTACAGCGCTTATTTATTTGGCTGCTTTGTAAACTTTCAGTCGATTAAAGTTTGTAATGTGTTGAAGTTTTTGTTATCGGATCCATCCAGCAGTTAGACATTTCTATTTACGCTCTTATTTTGAAGTGGGAAGTGAAGGAAGTTCCATTTCCTGTCCTCACGTTGAATGACGTGTGCAGAGGAAAACATTTGCATGAACAAGAGTTAAAATGTCTGGAGTTGCTAACATCTGGGCGCTAATGTCCCTTTATTGCTAATTAAGCTAGCTCATCCAAAAAAATCACATAAGTGATTAAATTTGGAGCCTCATGCTGTCCTTATCACACACGGTTCAATTTAGCATTAGCTCTTACAAAATGAATCACTTTAGCATTAGCAGAACTAATGTGCCTGGTTAGGGCTTTAGGGTTAGCAGAGCTAACTTTTTAGCTAATGGTGTCAACCACTGGATAGAGCTTATC